>NC_065449.1:197084816-197701482 GCF_917563875.1 Diabrotica virgifera virgifera | reverse complement strand
ACTCACTAATGGCATATAAAACAACATAATGCTATTCTACATCCCACCAGAATGAAAACAATGGGAACCTTCTCTGGTTACACCTCCGAGTCTTCTACAATTTGCAAGCCATACGGGACTGCACGCTGGGGTTTGTTTTGGTTGGATCAGGGAGAGCAGCATATGTGCCTCCTGATGAGAGACTAATAAGTTTCGAAACCGGTAGAGGTGCTTGCTGCACTCTCTGATTGGACTAGAATATGGTTCGGCCGTATTTTCGTTTTGCAACGAAAAAATGGTTATTTATTTTTGATATTATTTTTTGTTTTAATAGTTATAGAAAAGGATAATATGACCATATATGTTCAAATGCATCCAGTGCAGAGAAAATAAGTAAATTTTTCCAAACTATTAAATATGATGAAGGCAACGTATAGGTTGTAGTTTATATATTCCTATCTATAAGTAGTTATTTGAGATCCAACACAAAGATGATTGATGTAACAGATTGAAATGAAAAAGTCAACAAAGTTATGACTAGTGCTAGAACGATAATAACAACAAACATCGTGTGCTGGGATTACAAGTATTCCATATTAAGCTAACATGAATAATATAAGGAGTGAAGGTAAAGTTATTTAAAACTAATTGTCAGCGGGGTTCAAATAAATGTATTGAGTAAAGATAGGCAACCAACCATACATGCGTTGTTTTTTTAAATAAAGATATTATTATATTATTTTTGTTTGAATAGTTATAGAAGAGCATAATATGCCCATAATGTTCAAATGCATCCAGGGCAGAGAAAATAAGTAGATTTTTACAAATATTCCAAATAAAAATTATTCCAAGAAGTTAAATTCTAATGTATCTCAAACAAAAGTTGTATAACTAACGTATTTTGCCACTACAAATTTATTGGGCAGAGATTTTAACGCTTACACAAAGATCCGCAAATATACCCAGAGATACAAAATGTACCATGGAAGCTACGATGCTGCACGTGCCTTCAAAACCACATAACAAATCAACAAAACGGGCAATGATCAGACGTTCAAGTTATCGTCGAAATAATCACGACGCTAAAGTGGAACTGGATAAGGCATAACGAGACTACAAGATAGATAGTGGACAATACAAATTATGGATTGAAGACCCAGAAACTATAAGAGAAGCTAAGGATAATCGACTAGATGAACAAATGAGGTGAAAAAAGTAACGAAAAACTGGCCACAAGCTGCTCAGTGTATAGAGCATTAGAAGAGACTGATGGACGCCTATATCCAGCAGTGGACGGGATATAAAGCTTTAATAGAATATAATAATATTGAATTTTCTATTTAACGTTTATTTATTACCTGCATAATTATAACTGTTGCACTTTACACTCCTAAACCAATCCTGTACGTAATATTAGCTTCACCCCGTATAAAATATATACGTGTTGTGAGCTGAGTCAATAGCATTTGACCTTTTTACTAAATGTAAAAAGATCTCTGATATCAATTCAAACGGTCGAGCAAGTAAACTCCTAAATTCATCAACTACAATGTTTTATCCCCTATAATTTGCATATTTCGTTTTGAAAGCACTAGATAGCAGTCTACGAAAACAAAGAAAAACAAGTGGTTGTTGCGAAAACGATCATTTAGTGCGATAGCAAAAATTTCAATTTTTTATGGGTATAATAAATCCTGTCAAATGTGCTTTAGGTTGATATTGATAAAAATAGTAATAAATGGCATGTAATTAAAGCCTTTTTGATTAATTATGGCCATATTTTATACTTACACTTTAGGTTGATGATAATATTTAATAATAGACCTAAAATAATTGGATAGACTAGGTCAACAGCCGATAAAATTGAACAAATTATCACTTTTTAGCCATGAAACATGCCAAAGAATCCTGGTTCGAGAATTCATGTAAAGAAATAGAAGACCACCAAAAAACATGACAGTTTACATGGCTCACGTACTTAAAAACGCAGACGAAAAAAGTTGTGATTTCGAACAAGAGTGCAAAGAATGGGAGAGATGCATTAGTGACCTTTTTGATAATGTTTCTCGAGAAAATGCTACACATGCTACCTGTAGTAACCAGTTAGACAGACGTTAGGTATACTGAAATCTAAAGTCAGAAAAGCAATACAGCAAACCAAAAACAATAAAGCACCTGGTCCAGATCAAATCTCTGCTGAGCTACTTAAACTTTTGGACAAAGAAAACATCACCTGTATTTTCTGTAACAAATTTTGCAACGAAGCTAAAATAGCAAAAGATTGGTTGGAGTCACTGTTATAACATTACCAAAGAAAAGCAGAAAAACAGGCTCATCAAATGCATCGATTATAGACTAGTCAGTTTGATGCGTCACGCACTTATGGTACTTTTACGATTTATACAAAACCAAATATTCCCTCTGTGCGAAAGTAGAGATGGTTTTGGAACTAGAGAAGCACTATTTTGTATGCGTGTTCTCTTGAAAGAAAGTTGTGAGTTTCGAAAGAACGATTATGTTTGTTTCATTGACTTCGAGAAGGCATTCGACCGAGAACAACACGATACAATTTTCCATTGTTTGCGGGCAATACAACCCCTTGACCACTATGATATAAGACTGCCAAAATACTTATATTACAATAAAGTAGCCTCAATCAAAGTTGGAAATAGTCGTACTGAAATCTACCCATCAGTGGAGTACGACAGGGTTGTGTTTTGTCACCGAGTTTTTTTTTATCTGTACCCTAAAGAAATCTTTAGGGAGGCTTTAGATGGCAGACAAGAGGAAGTAAGACTAGGTGGAGAAATAATCAACAATATCAGATACGCTGACGATAGCCATTCTTGCAGAAAATTTACAAGATCTCCAGATAGTAGTAAATCCAGTCAGTGAAGCAAGTTATCGGAGAGGCCTAAAAATCAATATTTTTAAAGACAAAGTGGATGGCAGTTGTAATGATTAATATAGATCAATGCCTGCTTTCTCTTAATCGAAAGGAAATAGAACGGGTAAAAACTATTATAAATTAAACGAGTTAATAGTCTACTCGGGTTAGACGAATAACAGGCCTAACCTTGCATTAGGAGCTGCCCCAAATTTTATTTTTCTAATCTTTAGGGAGGGTCAATATTAGTATAAATTTAAAATCTCGACTGAATTCCACCGTTGCGTTAGCCGCCATCTTGATTTTAAACAAAAACCGTTTTTGCTCAATATCTCCGCCATTTTCAATTTTTTGAAAATGGCAAAAAGTGTAGAAACCGAAATTGTTGAAAATGCGATTTTCTGTAGTTTCATTTATTATAATTTTTTTCGTGCGGTCGATATTTTCCGAGTAATGAGGGGAAAATAGGGACAGTTGTAGCATAATTATTAAATTATTGAATTATCTCGTTTATTATTAGTTTTACAACAAATGTGTACCTTTACAAAAATGAAGAGAATTAAGGTCTACACAATTTTGATCTCTTTAATTTTTTTGCTAAAATTAATATTTAAGGTAGTACGTATGCGGTAATGACGCGAGCGTAAGACCGGATTGATTTTATAGCAATTGTTTTTGTTCAATATCTACGCCATTTTCAACTAAATTGTTCAAAATAAAATTTCCTACAATTTCTTTTTAACAATTTTTTTCATGCGGTTGATATTTTCCGAGTTACATGGGAAAATAATAAAAAGTGGTGGGGGAAGCATATTTATTGAATTGAATTTTATTTCCGAGCTACCCCAAATTTTATAATTATATCCTTTAGCAGAGATCAATAGTAGTGTAAATTTAAAATCTCGACTGAATTCCGCGGTTTCATTAGCCGCCATATTGATTTAAAATGAGAACTGTTGTTGCTTAATATCTCCGCCATTTTCAACTTTTCAACCTAAATGGTAGGAAAGAAAATTGTTGGAAATGCAATTTCCTACAATTTCTTTGGCACAATGTTTTTATACGATCAATATTCTCCGAGTTAAGGGGGAAAATAATGGAAGCGGAGGGGAAGCACAATTATTGAATTGTCTCATTTATTATTAACTTTACGACATAATTGTACATAAACAAAAATAAAGAGAATTATATTTTATACAATTTTTGAAACTTCCAATGAAACATCAACCAAACTAAGTATATAAAAGACATAAAAAGACATTATATGCATTAAGTTCACTTATTTTTATTAACTAGCGGGTTTGATTGGTTGAATTTGTCTGTCGGTATTTTAAGTTTTATGTCAGCTAATATATCGTGATGTTTCAACAATTTTTTTTTATTTTGGACCCTGTTGGGGGGAATTTTCCCATTTCCCCCCTTGTAGACCCGCCACTGGTTCTCTCGAAAAATTGTAGTAAATCGTAATTGCAACAATTTCAGTTCTTACACTTTTTGTCGAAAAGTTGAAAATGGCGGAGATATTGAACAAAAACAATTGCTACAAAATCAATCAGGTCTTACGCTCGCACTTTTACCACATATGTACTACCTTAAATATTGATTTTATCAAAAAAATGTGCGGCATCAAAATTGTACAAAATTTAATTCTCTTCCTTTTTGTATAGGTATATATTTGTTGTAAAACTAATAATAAACGAGATAATTCAATAATTTAATAATTATGCTACAACTGTCACTATTTTCCCCTCATAACTCGGAAAATATCGACCGCACGAAAAAAATTATAATAAATGAAACTATAGAAAATCGCATTTTCAACAATTTCAGTTTCTACACTTTTTGTCAAAAAATTGAAAATGGCGGAGATATTGAGCAAAAACGGTTCTCGTTTAAAATCAAGATGGCGGCTAACGCAACGGCGGAATTCAGTCGAGATTTTAAATTTATACTAATATTGACCCTCCCTAAAGATTAGAAAAATAAAATTTGGGGCAGCTCCTAATGCAAGGTCAAATGCTATCCCGACTTGGCTATTAAGAGGAAACAGTAGCGATCAAAAGGTAGCGAAAACGCGTTCCAAGATTGCGGCTGTAATTTTGAATATTTTTTCGAGATATTTGGCACACGTATTCGTAATATAATAAAGAATGGCGGTACAGAGCCCAATTTGAAAAATGTATTAATATGTGGAAATTACTCTGTAATTAAATACAATATTAAAAAAACGAGCCTGTACCGCCATTAAGAAGAACAAAAAAATACACTTTCTTCAAATAAACTTTTTTATCCGATGCCTAGATTTTGTGTCATTTTGGAACTACTAATGAAATAAAAAATTTTAGTAGTTCCAAAATGACACAAAATCTAGGTATCGGATAAAAAAGTTTATTTCAAGAAAGTGTATTTTTTTGTTCTTCTTAATGGCGGTACAGGCTCGTTTTTTAATATTGTACTTAATTACAGAGTAATTTCCACATATTAATATATTTTTGAAATTGGGCTCTGTACCGCCATTCTTTATTATATTACGAATACGTGTGCCAAATATCTCGAAAAAATATTCAAAATTACAGCCGCAATTTTGGAACGCGTTTTCGCTACCTGTTGATCGCTACTGTATCACCTTAAATGTAATCAGGATCGAAATATCAGGTAAGGCTTTTATAATCTGAAAACCGGTTTTGTGTAACAGAAACCTGTCGATGAAGATTCGCAAGAAGATCCTGAAATGTTATGTGTGGTATATCCTATTGTATGGTTGTGAGACATGAACATTAAAAACCACAATGCTAAATAGATTAGCGCATACAAATTGTGGTGCTATCGACGAATCCTTAATAATATATCGTAGGTTTCGCACACTTCCAATGAAGATGTTCAAGTGATGAATCCAGAACGTCTGCTCATACACATAAAAGGAGAAAACAGAATACTTCGGCCGTAATAATTAGAGGACCTAATTACCATCTAGTTCAATCACAGTAGAAGAATTATTTCGCAGAGCAGCGTATAGGAAAAGGTTTCAAGAACTTCTTAACATGATGAAGGTTAACGTCTAAATACGGACACGGCACCCAAAGAAGAAGAAGCCATTTTTTGTGTACTTTTACTTTAGCGTTATAATAAAAATAAAGATTTACTATTATTCTTATAATACCTAGTGGTAGAGCAGGTAGAAGTGGTAACTGGTAGATACTCTTTTATATTCCCAGTAGAAGTTAGATCTACTTCAGTAATGCGTTCCTGCCCACGTGAGATATACCTATCTACCCGGTAGAAATTATGTGCAAAGCCCATTCTCCCACCTAATAACCAAAGCTTAAATTCCTATGTATATCCTAGGGATGGTGGTTATTGACAAAACACCGGTTTTCCGTTATACCGGTTTTTTCTACCTACGGTTTAACCTGGCGGTTATAACCGGTCAAAAGCCAATACCCAATAGGTTGCATTTACATTGCGCTTTAGTTTGCGATACTCCATTTGAATTGATATCAGTCCATATCAGTATAGAAATCAGTCATCAGTGTTGTGAAATCGGTTTCAGTCAGCTGAAAAATTTTCATTTACGCGCGGAGAGCGAAAAATTTTCCCATTTTTTCTCTGAATACAGTATTTTTTCCACTTATCCGGTTTTTCACCAGTTATTACTTTAAAAAGAAAAACCGGTTATAACCGGGTCAAAAAAACAACCGGAAAAACCGATTATTGCCGAGGAAAAAACCGGTTTCAGGTTATAACCGGTATAGCCCAGTCGGGATAGCATTTGACCTTGCATTAGGAGCTGCCCCAAATTTTATTTTTCTTATCTTTAGGGAGGGTCAAGATTAGTATAAATTTAAAATCTCGACTGAATTCCGCCGTTGCGTTAGCCGCCATCTTGATTTTAAACGAGAACCGTTTTTGCTCAATATCTCCGCCATTTTCAATTTTTTGACAAAAAGTGTAGAAACTGAAATTGTTGAAAATACGATTTTCTATAGTTTCATTTATTATAATTTTTTTCGTGCGGTCGATATTTTCCGAGTTATGAGGGGAAAATAGTTTCAGTTGAATTATTGAATTATTGAATTATCTCGTTTACTATTAATTTTACAACAAATATATATCTACACAAAATGAAGAGAATTAAATTTTGTACAATTTTGATGTCGTACATTTTTTTGATAAAATCAATATTTAAGGTAGTACGTATGTGGTAGAAGTGCGAGCGTAAGACCGGATTGATTTTGTAGCAATTGATTTTGTTCAATATCTCCGCCATTTTCAATTTTTCTACAAAAAGTGTAAGAATTGAAATTGTTGCAATTACGATTTACTACAATTTTTCGAGAGAACCAGTGGCGGGTCTACAAGGGGGGGAATGGGAAAATTCCCTCCAACAGGGTCCAAAATTAAAAAAAATAATTGTTGAAACATCACGATATATTAGCTGACATAAAACTTAAAATATTGACAGACAAATTCAACCAATCAAACCCGCTAGTTAATAAAATTAAGTGAACTTAATGCACATAATGTCTTTTTATGTCTTTTATATACTTAGTTTGGTTGATGTTTTATTGGAAGTTTCAAAAATTGTATAAAATATAATTCTCTTTATTTTTGTTTATGTACAATTATGTCGTAAAGTTAATAATAAATGAGACAATCCAATAATTATTCTTCCCCTCCGCTTCCATTATTTTCCCCCTTAACTCGGAGAATATTGATCGTGTAAAAAAATTGTGCCAAAGAAATTGTAGGAAATTGCATTTCCAACAATTTTCTTTCCCACCATTTAGGTTGAAAATTTGAAAATGGTGGAGATATTAAGCAACAACAGTTCTCATTTAAAATCAATATGGCGGCTAATGCAACCGCGGAATTCAGTCGAGATTTTAAATTTACACTACTATTGATCTCTGCTAAAGGATAGAATTATAAAATTTGGGGCAGCTCGGAAACAAAATTCAATTCAATAATTATGCTTCCCCCACCACTTTTTACTATTTTCCCATGTAACTCAGAAAATATCAACCGCATGAAAAAAAACTGTTAAAAAGAAATTGTAGGAAATTTTATGCTAAACAATTTTAGTTGAAAATGGCATAGATATCGAACAAAAACAATTGCTATAAAATCAATCCGGTCTTACGCTCGCGCCATTACCGCATACGTACTACCTTAAATATTAATTTTATCAAAAAAATGAAACAGATCAAAATTGTGTAGAATTTAATTCTCTTCATTTTTATATAGGTACGTATTTATTTTAAAACTAATAATAAACGAGATAATTAAATAATTCAATAATTATGCTCCAACTCTCACTATTTTCCCCTCATAACTCGGAAAATATCGACCGCACGAAAAAAATTATAATTAATTAAATTATAGAAAATCGCATTTTCAACAATTTCAGTTTCTACACTTTTTGCCAAGAAATTAAAAATGGCGGAGATATTGAGCAAGAACAATTCTCGTTTAAAATCAAGATGGCGGCTAACGCAACAGTGGAATTCAGTCGAGATTTTAAATTTATACTAATATTGACCCTCCCTAAAGATTAGAAAAATAAAATTTGGGACAGCTCCTAATGCAAGGTTAGGCCTGTTATTCGTCTAACCCGACTGGACTAGTAGGTTCTTCCCATCCCTAGTATATCCTTCTCTGGTGTCGGGCAGCAGCAACATCAGAAACATCAGTACCAAGATAGACCGTAAAGTAAAATGATCCTGGATCAGTCTATTCTTGGATACTAGGCATTTTAAATTCATCGAACTATTACCGGTATAAGTAATCCCCCACTTGGCAATTGTGGCAAGGTATACAATGCGTCTGAAACAAAACAACACATGGAAACTAAATTTAAAATAAACGATAACTTAAGAAAAGTAAAAGAAGATAATGCGGAGACTCTAACCTTTGACCAAAGATGGGAGAAACTTCAACATGTCCTTGTGTTAGTTGGAAAATAAAGTCTCAAACCACTTGAAGAAAAAAGAGAACCTTGGATGACAGTAGAAATACTTGAACTTATAGAAGAACGAAGAAAACATAAAGCAAAGGACATGCTGAATACAAATACAAAGAAATTCAGAGAAATATCAGAAAGAAAATTCGTGAGTCAAAAGAGAGTTGGCTGTCCGAGAGATGCAATGACATACAAGATCTAGATAGGTATGGTAGCTTTCATTTACACAAAAAAAATGAAAAAAACAATGACTTGTTCTAAAAACAGCACAAGAGCGAATATCCTTAAAAATGATAAAGGGGATATTGTTACTGATGTAAAAGAGAGATTATGTCACTGGGTCAATTAGGTCCATCAACTATTTAATGATGAAAGAGAAGAATTGTCATTCAAAATATAAGAGGATACCGGACCAACAATATTATGAGAAGAAGTTGTCTATCAAAAGCATAAGAAAGGGCAAAGCTACTGGATCAGATGATCTGCCCATCGAATTCTTAAAACTTATTGAAGAAAATGTTTTGATGTAATGGTTGAACTCTTTAATCTAATACATGAGACTGCCACAATCCCCATCCATTGGTTGCAATCGACCATTGTAGCCATTCTCAAAAACTCAAGTACAACAACCTGCTTATATTTTATCACAGAACAATAGCTTCATAGGCCAGGGTAATAAGACAAAAATATACCCTGTTGTTGACACTTTAACAACCAGGGTACTGAAGCGTTTTTTCGACAGGTAATACCTATAAGAACAAATTGTAACTATTTCCTGCGTAGGATCTGGCGGTAATTTTTTTTATAAACAATTTAGTTTCAAAAAACGGCCTTTTTTTCCATTTTCTTTTCAAATCAATGGAAAACAATAATACTTATGGCTTTCTTAGTACATACATCTTAGAGAGAGTGGAAAAAGCTTTAAAATGGAATATTACAAAGTTTAATACATTGATTTATTGTTAATATAATTGCGAAAAAAGGACGAAATTTCAAAAAAACTTATTTAGCAATAACTATTGTAAAAATAAGTGTACAGCTTTGAAATTTTTGTCAAATGAGGGTTCTTTGGTGCTTAATATATGACAAAAATTTCAAAGATATTTATTTAATTGTTTAAGTTTTATTCAAATTGATTATCCCAAAGTACTTTTTTGCAATAACATAAGTAAGAAAAAATAATGTCAGAATTATTCTACAGATGTCAAATGAAAGAGCATCAGCTAAACTTTCAAATTGGTTTAAAAAAGTGAATAAAAAATGAATTTATTAGTAATAGATAATTATGCAAAAGTATCGTCAACTTGTCCTAATAAACTTTTTGAATAACTTTTTTCAAAAAAATCTATTTTTTACCGTTTTTTAGGTGAACAACTACCAAGTTATGTTATGTATATTATGATAATTAATGAAAAATTGTAATAAATATATATTAGGTCTGGATCCCGCGTATGAAAAAAAAAGTTGATTAATAGCAAGCTGAAAATTTGTTAATAGCTTAAGGGTGTCTAGTCGGATAAACTTTGATATATGGGAACACTGGAACAGGGGCAGTTTTAATTGTGGAACAGGTTAAAAGTTTGGAATGGTCACACCACGAAAACGGCACATTTATTTTGTCCGACAGAACAGACTTAAACTCTCCGAACAGAGATTAAACTCTCATGAAAAAATCAGATTGTTATTTATCACCAAATGGGCGTTTTAATGAGTGAAACATGTAGAATATGTCAAATGACAGGAATTATGACAGGTGATAAATAGCAGTCTGATTTTTGCATGAGAGCTTAATCTCTGTTCGGAGAGTTTAAGTCTATTCTGTCAGACAAAATAAATGTGCCGTTTTCGTGGTCTGACCATTTCCAAATTTTTAATCTGTTCCACAATTAAAACTGCCCTGTTCCAGTGTTCCCATATATCAAAGTTTATCCGACTAGACACCCTTAAGCTATTAACAAATTTTCAGCTCGCTATTAATCAACTTTTTTTTCATACGCGGGGTCCAGACCTATATAATTTATTATATAAAAAAATAAAAAGTTTATAAGGAAAAATTGAACATACTTTTGCACAATTATTTATGACTTATAAATGCATTTTTTTCACTTTTTTTAAACCCGTTTGAAAGTTTAGCTCATGCTCTTTCATTTGACATCTGTAGAATGGTTCTGACATTATTTTTTTCTGACTTATGTTATTGCAAAAAATGTACTCTGGGATAAACAATTTAAAAAAGATTTAAACAAATGAATGAATCGCTTTGAAATTTTTGTCACATATTAAGCACCAAAGAACCCTCATTTGACAAAAATTTTCAAAGCTCTACATTTATTTTTAAAATAGTTATTGCGAAATTAGTTTTTTTTTGAAATTTCGACCTTCTTTCGCAATTATATTAACAATAAATAAGTGTATTAAATTTTGTAATACGACATTTTAAAGATTTTTCCATTTTCTCGAAGATGTTTGTACTAAGAGAACCATAAGTCCTAGTGTTTTCCATTAATTTGAAAAAAAGTGAAAAAAGACCGTTTTTGACACTAAATTGTTTATAAATAAAAATGGCCGCCAGATCCTACGCAGGAAATAATTACAATTTGTTCTTATAGGTATTACCTGTCAAAAAAATGCTTCAGTACCTTGGCTGTTGAAGTGTCATGAAAGAAATTTTATTACCCTAGACTATTAATGAGTCACACACTTAAAACATTTTTGAAAATAAATAATACACAGCAGGGAAATAAGTGACACACAATTTGATTTTAGAAATAGCATGATACTTTATTAAGCTTGAATGTGCTGGCCAAGACATGCATGGACATGAATCAGGACATTTACCTATATTTTGTAGATTTTGAAAAGGCATTTGATAAGGTCAACGTAAAAACTTTATATAGATATATTAAAAAGCAAAAATGTTAATATTAAAGAATGTGTAAGTCGTCATATGAACATTATTATATAGATTGTATATTACCTAATCTATATTGGAATTAAACTGCCTCTTCAATGTCTCATTTATTTTATTAAGTATTTAATCTCTTTTAAACTATTATTTAGTACTGATTACATTTTCCTATTTCCAACAGATGTTGGGGAGTCAGCCAAGGAAGGACTATCCCACGGGATGGACACAGTTAAAGAAACAATGCACAACGCAGTAAACACAGCAGAACATGGCGTCGATACTGTTATTGGAAAAATCGGAGAAACGTTCGCCTTTGCCTCTTCCACAGCTTCAGAAGTAAAAGAAGATTTAGAAACGAAAAAAGACGAATTAGTAACCAACGCTTCTGACACTGCAACTGAAGCGGTATCCGAAGCAGAAACAGTATTAGCGTCAGAAACGGAAAGTGCGAAAGATGCATTTACTTCAAAAATGTCGCCGGCATTTGAAACTATGAAATCTGTAGGTAAGTTGATTATATTCTTATATTTATTTCTTTGTTATTTAGGAATCCTATATATCTTCTTCTTCAAAAGGGTTATCAATCTTCTGCAATATGGAATAATTTTCCTGCATCAGCCCTCTACTTTCCTTTAAGGATCAACTGTAGTAATCTATATCGATTTCCCCTAGCTATATACGTTCCATATAAACATTTTCTGGTGTTAAACAGTCTTTAGCAGTTTTCTATCTGTATTTACCATTCTTAGTACTTCCTTATTAGTTTTTCTTGCTTTCCAAGGTCTCTTCAGCATCCGTCTATGAATCCACATTTCCATATTTCCAATACTTCAAATTCCATCTATATCTTTTTTTGTGTGAATTTGACGGCCTTGGCCGAGCCAATTAGCCAGACATTTTCTTATTTTAAAAATAAACATTTTTTTTTTCAATTAGAGGGATTTTTTCTGTATTTCTAATTCTAAATGCATAACAACCTTACAATTATTATCTAAATACTACACTGTTTTCGTTGTAAATATTTTTTTGTAAATATTTATTTTTTTGTATTTTTTATTATATTTTTAATTTGTTTTTTTTTTTCTTTTTTTTAATTGTTTTTTTTTTACTACGCTAAGACATAAACCCGATTCAACATCTCGGACGTTTACATCTTCTTAGTTTTTTTCTCTTTTTTTTGCTTTTTTTGCTTTTTCTCTTTTTATTGTCTTTTTTCGTCTTTTATACCTTTTTTTCCATCTATATCTGTTGTTAAAATCATCCCCTATGCTTCTATTGTTATATATTACTGTTTCGGAATATGTGTAAGTGCTTGTATTTATTAATATTTGATGAGTTATCTCTGCGTCTATTGAATCTTCCGTCTCCTCTATTCTCATTATTTTCATTATCTGTGTGTTTCTTTATTTACATTAAGATTGTATTTCTGTGCTTTGGAGTTTCATTTCTCACAGTTGAACTTCAATTTTCTCTCCCTATTGTGCTATAAGCATTGTGCCATTCGTAAATATGGATATATCTGCATTTTTCGTTTGGATTCACCCATTGCTAGATTCGATCGGGTCCGTTAGTTCTTCTTTTACTTTTAGTTTTATTGTGCTGTTCTGGTAAATATTTTCGATCGTTTTGTTTATTTCTAGAGCTATCTCTCTTGCGTACAGTAAGTGGATAACTTTCTTTAATTTAATTCTCTCAAATGCCTTCTTAAGGTCCACGAAACAAATATACATATTTGTTGTAAGTATTCTAATAATTTCTCTTGTACTTACCTGATTATAAATACAGTGTCGGAGCATGATCTTCCCGACCTGAAACCTTGCTTCTCTTCTGCTAGTGTTCTAATTTCATTTAATTTACTTATTATTTCTTTGGTTGTTAATCTTATTGTGGAGATAACATGTTATCAATTCTCATCTCATTTCTAGTACAGATCTCGATCGGAGATTTTCCTTTTTTATTGCATATAGATTCGTTATATTCCTATCTATTTTCTCAACGTTCTTGGTAATATTCGATACAACATTTCTCTTTCTTCTGGTAATTTTCAAGATGTAAAAATCTGAAACAATACCATAATGTTTGAGCGCCTTCAGAATCTTCCTCTTTAAGTACCATCTCCCAATCGGAGGTTGGATATCATTATTACTATCTTTACTCTATCTACCAATGCTCTGAAGAGTTCCATAGAACTATATTTAAACCAGTCCCTTAAATTCTTCAACCATGACACTCTCCTTCTTCCTATACTCCTTCCTCCTCTTATCTTTCCCTGTATAAAAGTCTTAGGCGGCGTGCATACTCGGGCGATAAGAGATAAGCGATATATCGTAAACGATAGGCGATACGCACAACCAAATACTTAAAATCTAATGGTAGGGGAGCAAAGTATGCTAAATGTGCAGTCACTCGAGCGCTTTGGGGACCTATTGGGTTGTAATTATTAGGTCCTAAAACCAAAAAAAGTTAAGTAAAATTTTCCATTTTAGCGGGCGCTTGCCATTTTTTAATTTAATTTTCCATTTCCATGAATCGTTTTTTCCGAATATAGCGCCATCTATCCATAATTCGAAAAAATGTTTCGAATAAAAGTTGCTTATTTTTATGCAGAGAATTCAAATCTGCAATAAAAAATGGGGGCTCCCATTTAAGATTTTAAAGTAACCCCCCACCCCACCTCCGTGGGGGGTCGCGTTTGGTACCATTCGATATATTTTTCAAAAATATTAAATAAGTGTATTTTGCAGTTTTTCGATCTGATGTTTATTTTGCTAAATATCGCGGGATTTGTATTTAAAATTTAAAATTTACCCCCCACCCCTCTCTGTGAGGGGTCGTGTTTGGTATCTATCGATAGATTTTTGAAAAATATTGAACGTGTAGTTTTTAGTTTTTCGATCTGACGTTCATTTCGCGAAATATTCGCCTTTATCTTGTGAAATTTTGTGACTCACCAATTCCCTTACGCCACGCTCAAATCGTCAGATTTTTTAAATATACACTGTTTTGCATGTATTTAACTTACCTTATCTTAATCTGACAATTTCGAGTATTTTTAAGGATAGATTTTTTTTTCGGGCCCCCTTAAACGAACTCCCCTGTGTTAAGAGCCAATATATGGCAGATGTACATCTGCAGGGTACCACGTTTCTCCCCATATTATAATCTGACGCGCTCGAGTAACTGCAAAAATCCCCGCTTGGGCTCCCCTACGCGCGATTGGACAACATATCGCAAGTGATATATCGTTCGAAGTGCTGCGTGTCGGTCGCCCTCGCGATTTGTTGCATACAATAATGATATTTCAAGCTGCAGATTGTTAACTCCTAGTGTAAATATTTATACAGTATGGTGCAAATGTTTTGAATAAATTAGTTACTTTGTAAACCGGCGACTTAAGGAAAAATCCCGAAAGAGGTCAATTTTTATTTTTAAATTATGATATTTTGGCATATTATCATACGAGTGACGTCATCCATATGGGCGTGATGACATAATAGATGATTCTTCAAATAAGACTAGGGTGTCAGTAATATAAATATTAATCTAATTATTTGTACAGGGTATCCAAAAGAAATTTTGTTTAAATAAATTAATTAACAAAAATAGAATGTAGGTATGTATGTATACACCGTTCTTAGGCAATGTATGTATACACCGTTCTTAGAATGTAGGTAATTTATTTAATTCAAAATATATTTTACTGCTGCCAGAAAACCGAAAAACATGTTTATTTGACAACCCAGTATTATGTACGCAGTATTTTCTTTTTCTTTTCATTCTACGCCTAAACCAATAAGTCACTACAACGTCTTGCTCACTTGAGCTCATAATTTTAACTGGAATGAATAATTGTGCTTCCATCATCATCGCATGGTCGCGGCGATTTATTGTCCGTTCTGTATGAACCTAACTAGCAATATATCGTAACGATAAACGTCGCTTATCGTCTATCGCCCGAGTATGAACGTCGCCTTAGCATTTGGTATCGCTGTCTCCTTATTGTGTCACAGATCTTTGCTCATTTCTCACAATACTTGCGTGTTCGTTGTCTTCTGTGTCCATGGTATTCTAAGCATCTTTCTGTAACACCTCATTTCAAATGACTGAAGCTTATTATGTCTTCTTGTTTCAATGTCCAGTTTTCAAGTCCATATTGCATCTCAAGGCTCTTACTCTCAGTTCTAATCTAATGTCTTTGTTGCAGATACAGTCGAACCCGCTTATTAGAATAGCCTTCGTGCCAAGCAAAAATATTCTTATAAGCGGGATATTCTAATAACCGATCATTGGTGGCTAGCTGAAATAAGTGTACCGAATATACGTTATAATAGTACATACTATGTTAATATGTATATGCATATATGGTTTTAGGTCTTTTTATGTGAATAAAAATTTATAATCTATTTACAAAAATAATTACGAAACGATTAGACAATAAATTGGAATTAGGTTTTAGAAAAGACTTTAACTATCAACTATTGGTAATAAATAATCTTATAGAAAAATGCTGTTTCTACAAACAGCCAAGTGTGTGGCAATGTACAGCTGGTTCCAAAAAAACTGATACGACTCTTAAAGCGTATTTTGTAGAAAATTGAGCAGCGTATTTGAAGGATAAATAATTATTATTTACATTCTGTCACTGTCACTGCCAAATCTTAAAGTTTGTCACATAACTTATTCTGTTCAACGTCAAAAAATGGCTGTTTGTTTCATTGACATATTAAGCGTAGACTCGGCATACTCACCAAAAAAGCGTAACGTAACAGCATGGAAACAGTCGATCGGTGGTCTATCTATCTCTTTTAACCAAACGAGCCCGCGCATGTGACTGACAAAGATGGCTAGACCACTCAATCCTATGTCGACGTTACACCCCGATGCATTGAGTGGCATACCCTAGCCAAGTCTATCTTTTTACATGTATCTGGTTTGTTTGTTTATTTTATTATTTGTCTGCCATAATAAATATAATATAATGTCAGATCAATCATACACTGCTCAAAATAATCAAATCTTACTAAGAGTCGTATCAGTTTTTTAGGAACCAGCTGTACCTATAGAAATAAATTTGTAGACAAATGAAATTATTTTATGACCTTGTCGGCATACGATTAAATTTTCTGTGGGAAAGGAGCGTTTACTCATAACACAGTAATGAAGTGTTTATTAGGTACCTGACAAACCATAATCATATACAAAATAGCAGGCTTTCGAAGCTCTTACCGACAAACCATTATATCAGACAAATTTAAAATTTTTAGGAAATTGTACGTAAAAATTTATTTGCTGTCCTGAAAAAATTATTCTAAAAAGCGATATTAGGTTACTAAACCATATTCCAATAAACGGATAAATTTGTTAAAGGGTAAATGGAAACGTTTCGGGACCTCGAATTTATATTCCATAAACCGGGATATTCGTATAAGCGGTACTCTAATAAGCGGGTTCGACTGTAATTGTTTTCATTTTTACAAACGCATTTCTTACTATTTCGATCCCGGTCCTTATTTCTGTTGTTTGATCAGTATTGTCTGAAGGTTCCCAGGTTCCTAGGTATTTGTATTTATCAACCCTTTCTATCGGGAACTGCCGAATGCAGACGATAATAAATGTGAAGGAACTACTAATATATTAATATGATTAGGGACTTTGCCATAGTACGATTCATAAAAAGTAAAAGAATGGATAAGATATGCCATGAGTCCCGGACAATTGCCCGAAAACAGTTTCCCGAAAGACAATTCCCCGAAATCAATTCCCCGAATGGACAATTCCCCGAATGGACAATTGCCCGAATAGACAATTGGCAGATAAACAATTGCCCTAAAAGAGAATTGACCGAAAAGTATATTTAAATAATTATTGCTTTATATAAGTTATTACTGCTTAGATTGTGTTCGACCTAGCTATCTCATTAATTGATTTATTATTATAATAATATATATTTTTTATTCCATGTTCCCTTCACGCTTTACTCAGGCTTGGGACTGGCAGCGTACCGCTGACATGTTTAGAACTTGGAATAAACATCCAATTTGTCATTTATTTGGTATTTTTTTATTTTTTTGAATTATTTTTACAGTTTATTTTATTTTTTGTTAATTTTTTTTAATTTTTAATTTTTTTGAATTTTTTTTTTCGAGTTTTTTTTAATTTTTAATGATTTTTTAAAATTTATTAATGCACATGATCTTTATATGTACCTATTTCCTATATACTATTACGATAAATTATGTGCTATTCCATTACATATTATGTTCGCAGGGTCGTAATTGTTTACCAGATTTGCAATCCGCTCTGCACAATCTCTGTATTTTTTACGTGTAAGAGGGCCTTCCAAGCCTCCTATATACTGTTCAATTTGAAGTTCATGTAAGCTCTGCTCCAATAATTGGAGCTTTAAAGCAAAATCTGAATCAGTTTCATATCTCCTTTTTAAACCGTCTGACTGAATTCTTCCAAAGTGAAATTGAAAAAGCACCCACGATGTCTTGAGTCGGGATATTCTTGTCTTATAGCACTTATCATACTTTGGAAGTTTATTCCAAGTTCTAAACAGGCCAGCGGTACAAGTATGAAGGAAACATGGAATAAAAAATAGATTATAATAGATTAATTAAGGACATAGCTAGACCGAACACAATCTAAGCAGTAATAACTATTTAAATACCACGTAAGTTACCGTATTAGTATATAGGAAATACATATAAAGCAATAACTATTTAAGAATATTTTTCTATTCGGGTCAATCATTCTATTCAATTGTCCATTTGGGGAATTGATAATTCGGGCAAATGTCCATTCGGCGAATTGTACATTCGGGGAATTGTCCATTCGGGGAATTGCTTTCGGGGATTTGTCTTTCGGGAAACTGTTTTCGGGAAATTGTCCTAGATCCATATGCCATGACCTATGATGCCTTAAAGTGATGTTTTTATACGGATTCAGTTTAGTTAATCTATTTGTTCCACATCATTTTTACTTTATTAAAAAAATATTTTAATTCTGTAGTTTATTTCAAATTAATATTTGTTCTAGGAGAAGATATAAGTGAGAAAGCTGCAGAAATTCACGAAAATGGAATAGAATTAATCGACGACCTCGAAGAAAGTATGGACGATATGTTAGGTGATAACGTAAGCAAACTCGAGAAGAAAATGGAAGAAATCATGAAAACCTCTCCTGCTGATTCTCCCGTTAAGGAAGTGGTAAAGGAGGAGTAAGTGGTCAGATGTGAGTGTTGAACCAATCGTGCTTTTTTCTCTAGTGTGAGTTTGTAGACAACTTACTTTGTTTTAAATATATTTTAAAAATCATAAAATGATAATTTAAATTATTAGACACAAAATTCAGAATGAACTTGAAAATTATTTGGAGGCTCTTTAGTCAATGCTCTTTGCTGATGATATCGTGTTAGCAAAAGGGAGCAAAGAAATGTTGGAGTCGAAGTTGTAGAATTGGAGAAGGGCTGTTGAAGATGTAGCACTTAAATTTAGCAGGTGAAAAACTGTAGTATACGTGGTTGGAAAGAACAGGAATGGTTGGGGTTGGGGACATAGAATGGCTTAGAGAAAAGCTAGGACGAGTTAAAGAAATTAATTACCCCGACTCCTACAAAACGGAAAGTGGGAAACTAGGTCGAGAAATTGCCCATAGGATGCAGCCTGATTAGTTTAACTGGACGAGAAGGAGCGGAGTATCCTCTAATCAAAAGGGGAAGGACTGAAAGGAAAGTTATATGTACAAGAGTGAGGTTCATTTAAAGATGGAGTTACTACAAATAAAATGGTATCTTTGAACCGATGCGATAAAATGGTGAACTGATTGTAAAAAAGCAATAGTTTTAAGTACCTGGGATCGATGTTACAGAGTAATGGAGAAATGGATGGAGATGCATGCAGTAGAGTTAGGGCGAAGTGGAAAGTGTAAAGAAGCGAGTGGTGTGTTGTGTGACAGAAAAATTCCAATGAAGCTGAAGGGAAAATTCTATAAAACAGCCATAAGACCGGCTATAATGTAGGGAACTGAATGTTGGGCATTAAAAAAGAAAGAGGAACAACGAATGCATGTGGTGGAAATGAGAATGCTTAAATGGATGAGTGGAGTGACAAAGAAGGATAAAATTAGAAATGAGTATATTAGGGCAAGCCTAGGTGTGGCACGAATTGATGCCAAAATGAGAGAGCATAGGTTAAGATGATTTGGTCATGTTCAACGTCGAGACGTTAATCACCCAATACGAAGAATAGCTGAAGTGCAGATTCCTGGAAGGAGTAGGAGAGGAAGACCAAAGAAGACCTGGGGAGACGATAAGGCAGGACATGTTGGTAAAGGGGATTAACATTGATATGACCCAAGATAGAATTGTGTGGAGAAATGCAATTAGGGAAGCCGACCCCGCATAGGGATAAGGCAAAGAGAATGATGATGAGTGAGGTGAGACCTGGCGGTGAAGTGTGACCTATAAAGAATATTCATGAAAAGAAGATGGAGGTAGCTGAAATAAAAATGATACGGTCGATGCTGGATCCGTCTAGAAGGGACAGGATCAGGAACGACTTGGTGGGAAAAGTGACGGGGTGGCTAAAGTCTCAAAGAAAATTCAAGAACAAAGGCTGCAATGGTTTAGTCACGTTAGACGTAGAATTAAAAATTATGTCGGAAGAAGTATAGTGCTGTTCGAAGTTGATAGAAGGAGACATAGGGAAAAACCGTGAAGAAGATGGAAGGACTGTGTGATAGAAGACTTAGGAAATAAAGGTTTAGGTGAGAAGATGAGTAAGGATCAGAGACACCTAAAATGGGAAAAGTTAAGGAAGAAGAAGAAGGAGTATAGTTTTACATTTTACCAATATTTCCAAAATTTAATATAAGTATACTTAAATATTTAAATTTTAGTTTTTGCCTGATAATTATTCTATCTACTTCAAGCATCCATCTCATATCTATCTTTGATGTTATGTATATTGTGTTAGAGGCAGAAATCATAGTGATGTATAGTATATACATTATTAATAATTTATCAATATGTATATACTATTTACATTAATAATGATCAATATAAGACTAAACTATATTTTCAACAAATTAAGTTATTTCTAGAGTAGACTGCACGATCTTTAGAAATGTTTTCACAATGTGTTAATTAAATTTAAAATTAAATTAAATTTTAATAGATGCAGTTCTTCTTCGTCTCGAGTTGATTCAATTCAGTCTACTTGCAATAGCCTCTTCCACAAAGGGTAGAGACCCAGAAACACTGTGTCAGAGGATGGCAAGAGACTCGAATTGAATCAAAACGAAAACGATTATTTTATTTTTCTTGTTAATTAAATGTTTATATTTTTTATTACTACAGAGGTATTTGTTTAGGAAACAGGTAATGACTCCAGTAAAAAGTGTTGCTAGAAATTAATGTTTAATAATAATTAATTAAATCGTCGTTAATTCTCCTACGTCGTTAGATAAGATAGGAAAGAGAACAAGGTGAAGAAGGAGAAAAAGAAGATGAAGATGAGGAAAGATGTTTTTAAACAATAGTATATTATTTAATGAACTTGCGATGACGGCTATTTTTTTTAATAGAATTTAATTTATGTCAATCAGACAGTCACAACATGACTACTATATCAAGAAGAATAAATATTTAAAGACCGTAAGTCCATCAAACATCAATAACAAAGAAAAATTAATTCAATAGCTGTTGAGACGTAATTTAAGTACTGAAATAAAAAGATAGTACTAAGCTAAGGTGAGCTAATTATAGCCTTCTTTCAACATCATAGGTGTGTTCAAAAAGGATCTACAAAAATTTAATAATAATAACAATAATATAAAAAAATAATAAACAAGCCGGTGCGGTTCTCAAAGTTCCATAGCAAGTTTTCTCTTTGTTTTTATCTTCCGCGGCTCCCTAATCAATTCGAAAGCTGCCTTGCTATGGACTGCCCAAGTTGTTCACCACATTTTCTCTATATACATACATAGTACACATATACACACATATACTTTTAATACTTGACACTACAAAACTATTTTGGTACTTGACAGAAACATCACCAATACATACTCTCTTGTCCATTGGCTAAGATACTAAGGATATTAAACGGAGCTGGTATCTTACGTCTATGTAGCTGCTGAATAAATCGATCTGTTTTATTCTTATATTTTTGGAATTTATAAAAAATTTGATCTAAATCACCTTTTTTATCACAATTTGGACATCGATCATTTTTGAGAACAAGAATTTTATGCAGGTGTGTGGGATAACAGGCGTGACCAAAACGAAGACGTGTTATAGTTGTGATGTATTTCCTTGAATAATCATATGGCTGGAACCACGTTCTATTCGGTATTTTCTTCTGTATACTACAGTACCTAGAAGGGTTGGTATAAGTATGATGTGACCAACATTTATTCCAAATTGTGAGGTACATATTTCATTTTAATATAAGAGACTACATTACAAAAACTTACAGGATGTTTTTTAGGCAAACCATTTTTTACACTTTTTTTCGCCAGCATATCAACATGCTCATTATGTTCAAGACCGATATGTGCTTTAACCCAAACAAAATTAATCTTTTTATTAACTTTATGTAGTTCCAAAAAGCGTTTTTTGATTGCATATATGATATCATTGGAGGAGTAACTTGGGTACTTAGTCAAAACCAAGGAATTTAAAACAGACAGGGAGTCCGATATAATTATTGCAGAATCAATTGTAGAGTGACTTACATACGTCAAAGCTTTGTAGATTGCAATAGCTTAAGCACTAAATATAGAAAATAAGTTATCTAGTTTGTAGGAATACTTAATATTTTTGGAGGGAATATAAAAATCCCATTCTACACCATCCTCTGACTTGAAAGCAGCAGTATATATATAGCCACAGATTCTTCAAAGCTTGTTAGTATTGAGTATAATAAGTTAATATTAATGTGAAAATTATCACTGTTTGAGGGTTTTACAATCTTGATATTCAGGAGCAATGAATTGTAATCATCGAGGTCTGACAGAGTTGGGCTGGGATAATATAATTTACTAAGGATATCTTGATTAAATTGTAGCACACAGTAGTGAAGAACTTTTCTTCGACCAATATTTATTTGTAAGATCGTATTCATTTAATATTGCTATTCTCGAATATAGACTATATTATTTTATTATTCACAAGAGTGAATTTTACCATACTCCCCTACGGGATGTGCTGTAAAATATCCATGTTAATAATAAATAGATATTATAAGCCAATAAAATACTATACTTTATCCACGTCTGCTAGAAGCATTTATGATAATAATATTTTATTGAAGAAAAATATGTAATTTTTATTACTTACAACATGAAAAACAATATCAATATTACTTTATAATTGATTTTAATTCAATAATAATTATTTAAGTTAATTAGAATGGAAATAACATTTAAGTTAATAATTTGGAAGCAAACTTTTTTCAAAGGTTGAACAGAATAGGAGTCTCTGCTGAGCCTTGTACAAGCCGATTATTAATGGGTTTTGGTTTGTATATCTCTTCGTTTTTAGTAGAAAAGCATCACTCTTAGGAGCGATTAGTCCTTTTTCCAGACACTCTCATGGGCTGATGGCTAAGTACTTATTCTAAATTTACAATCAAGATGCAGTAGAAATAAACAAACCAAAACAAACAATACAATTTATATACATTGTATATCTCAAATCATGATTTCCAAATTTTATACATTGTAAATTATGATTCAGGAGTACTCCTAGTAGCATTTAACGTGTCTTGGTTTGTTTATTTCTACTGCATCTTTATTGTGATTTCAGTATAGTTACATTAGCTACGGCCAGACCTAAAGCCCGCCTGTTTTATTGATAAATTTCCAGTATAGTTCCAGAAGTTTGTGCAGCTAAGGATTGCTATTGATCTGTAGCTTTGCAGTTGGTCTGCTTATTTTCGTGACTTTAATAGGGCTATTATTTTTTTAACTTCCTAGCGACATTGACCGCACATCTGAGAGTATTGAAGTGCTATTGAAACTTCATCATCATCATCACGTAGCGCTACAACCCTGGGTGGGTCCTGGCTGATTGTACAACTTTTTTCCAATTTGTTCGGTCTTCCATCAACCTAGGGTCAAATGGGATGTTCATTTTTCGGAGATCTGCTTGGATGTTATCTCTCCATCGCATTCTGGGACGTCCGAGTGTTCTTTTGCCTGTAGGAATCTCCTCCCATACTAGTTTTACAAGTCTCTCGTTATGGAGTCTGTGCACGTGGCCTGCTCATCTTAGTCGCTGTGATTTAATTTCTTCGACAATATCGGTGTCATCGTAGAGTGCTTTTAATTCGATATTAGTTCTGATCCTATACTGGTTTGTGTTAGTGTCCGAAAATGTTTCGTTCGTCCGAAAAGTATTTTTAGTTCAAAATATCTGAGCTTTTTTTCGTTTGCTTTGGTCATGATTAGTGTGACCAACTAGTCCGAAAAATCCGGGACATGGCCCGAATTACAAAGTTGTGTCCCGGTGTCCCGGACAAGACTTCCGGGTCATTCGAATTTTCAACGTTTTGGTAAAATTCTATTTTGAAATTTTGAATACATACGTTATTCTTCTAAGAATTCACATGAAACTGAATTGGTGGGAAAAATTCATGGTGGGTCACCGTCATTGTTATAAAGCAAATTTCATCGCAAGATAAATATAATTTTAAGAAACAAGCAATGCAAACAGTGAATATATTTTGTTCGTTGTAGTTGAAGTCAATTTAAAATATGAATGGATTGATTTTTAAAGGTTTTCTTCTCATTTTTAAGCAACTTCAATGGTTCGACAAATATGATAGTAAGAAGTAATCAGCATAATGATGTTCTGAAGATGTTTTCTTGTGGCATGTTTGACAATTATATTTTTGATGGGATTAAGCCAAAATTGGTTGTAATGATAATATTACATTTCTATATTAACCTAAATTTATATTTACATGGAAATCCAACATCACCTGATTTTCTAATTTTTCTTTTTTGAGAACGATTTCCCGATTGGAAGTCGATACGTCAAAAACTAACAAAAATATAATAATTATCATTACAACCAATTGTGGCTTAATCCCATAAAAAATATCATTGTCAACATAAAAATGTTAAATAATCAATAAAACGATGATATTAAGTTTCTATATTAAAAAGTGGCCCGATTTTCATTGAAAAGTCCCGGATTTAAGGTATTTTTCAGCCTTGTCCCGGATTGGACTTAATTGGGGTTGGTCACACTAGTCATGATCCACGTTTCGCATCCACATGTTAGTACAGGTCTAACGATGGACTTATAGATTTTGATCTTGGAACTTCTTGTGAGATTTTTTGATTTTATTGAAACTTGGACAACAAAAATAAAAAATCTTACTAAATTAGACCCGTTCGAGTTGTGGTGTTACCGTCGTATGCCCATAATCCCATGGACAGCATACATATCTAACGAATGTGCGCCTAGAGACCATGCACAAAGAGCGAGAATTGATTAACATCATCAAAATGAGAAAGGTCCATTACTTTGGTCATATAATTAGAGACGTAAATATCGCTTGGTCCAGTTGATCTTTCCGGACAAAATAAATCGAAGGAAAACGCTGGGTCGGAAAGAAATAACTGTAACGAAACAAAATACTTACATATACATTGGAGACCATGAAATCACACACATTAAAGAGGAACACCACAACTTAGGTAGTCAAATGACATAACAAAATATGCTGGACCGAGACAGATGCAAATAATGCAAGATAGAGAACTCTGAAAAAATAAGAAAAGGACGTGTGCAAACAAATTGTACATCGGTCAGACAGCAAGAAATTAAAAAAAAGCGTAACGTGACAAAGAATTAATGTTGTCGATGGTAAAACAAATTAACGTCTTGATTTTATAAAACTCAAATGTAGCAAATGTTTCAAATTTTTTGCACGCGTAAATGAATGCACATATGAAATATTTAAACAATAAGAGTTATTTATATATTAAGAGCGAAAAGTGATACATTATTGCTTGAGAGTAAGAGTTGCATTAGTGCTTGCGGTAATTACTCGAAAGCAATAATGTCACTTTGCGCTTGTAATACATACAAAATTTTTTCTACAATCACTTTAAGAATCACAAATCATAACATTAAGTTTTATATCTTTCAGTTTGAATATTCAATGTGTTTGTATTGTATGGTTGTACGGTTGCTACGGACAACGAGCGTAAAATCAAACTTTACGCGCTAGTGCGATAAAGTGACGGTACTCAGTAAACATAAACTTTTCGTTGCCATTGACAAGCGAAAAAGTCTTCTTTATCAAGTGATTGTAGAAAAAATATATAATGTTTAGCTTAAAATAAAAAGAGAATTTATACATTTTTATTTCTTTATATTCATTAAGACAAAACAATACTTAACAATACAATATAATGTTAAGCACTACCAGCATCTGTACTAAGGTAATCCTCGACGGTTCTAATATCCATATCTTCTTTTTCTTCTTTTGATATATCTTCAGTAACTTCAGATGGTGTTTCTTCAATCATATGTTCCACACTTGATTCAGCAGTTCTCCTCAAAACGTTATCTAATACTTTGTCCAGCGCAAATGAAATAATGTCTGAAGGAGTGGATTCTTTTCTCTTTGTTTTTTGTTGTGTTGCCGCCTAAGATCAAAGTTAAATATTTTTAAACATTATTACCTTTTAAACATTATTAAAAATTACAAATTTTCATCCAAAAATTGTTGACTCCAAAATATAAATATAATATTATAATTGTTACATATTAAATCACTCATGTGCACAAGAGTTACAATTAACAGACCTCAAATAAGCATCTAATAGAGTAGGACTAAAAGCGAATATTGAGAAAACTAAGGTAATGCCAGCTAAAGAAATAGGTATCATGCTTGACCATAGGCAGATTGAAAATGTGAAAGAATGTGTACTTGTGACATAAAATAAAACAAAGCAAAGATAATCAGACTGTTTCTTGTATGTTATTAGTATTAGTCCTGTCGCCAGGGGGGGTACAACGGCCTCCTGTATTCAGATGGACTTACCCAAGTTTTTTTTATATATTTTGATCCGTAGAACACGAATTTTTTGGGTAACAGTTGATCCGGATGTCGATAAGATTGTTATAAACAAAGAAGTTGAGGAATTACATAACAGCGATTTCTCGCAAAACAAAACATGTTTTTGTATTTTTTGGGCCATTCTAACCAAAAAGTGTTCCTACAAATTTTTTCGTAGGATGCATAGTTTTCGAGATAAACGCGGTATAACTTTCAAAAAATCGAAAAATTTCAATTTTTGTACCCGAATAACTTTTGATTAAAAAATAAAATAGAAATTCTGCTTACCGCATTTGAAAGTTCAAGTCAAAGTATATCGGTTTTAGTTATTTGCATTGCTAAAAATTTGTTATTTTATTGTTAAACAAAAGTATAAACACCTAGTGCTGGAGTGATGTTTTCAATGATTTCTCATTTAAAATCGAACGAGTAGATAGAGTAGGTACAAGTGCAAGCGAGGCTATTTCTACGTAGCATGCATGTAAACGCATGTATTAGGCACGGGAGACACTATGTGTTTATAGCTTTTTTTAACAATAAACACATAAATTTTTAGCAATGTATATATTCGAAACCGATAGAATTTGACTTGAATTTTCAAATGCGGTAAGCAGAATTGCTATTTTATTTTTTAATCAAAAGTTATTCGGGTTCAAAAATTGCAATTTTTCGATTTTTTGAAAGTTCAACCGCGTTTATCTCGAAAACTATGCATCCTACGAAAAAACTTGTAGGAACATTTTTTGGTTAGAATGGCCCAAAAAATACAAAAACAGGTTTTGTTTTGCGAGAAATCGCTGTTATGTAATTCCTCAACTTCTTTGTTTATAACAATCTTATCGACATCCGGATCAACTGTTACCCAAGAAATTCGTGTTCTACGGGCCAAAATACATAATAAAAACTTGGGTAAGTCCATCTGAATACAGGAGGCCGTTGTACCCCCTCTGGCGACAGGACTATATGTTTCTTGCATGTATGTGTTTAGTCTGATGGATTTCGTTTTATTAATATTATTTTTTAAACCTATTTTATTGGCTTCAGTGGAAAGTGTTTTCAGTTGGTCAGCCAAATCGTGGAACCTTTGTTCTAATAGGCAGATATCGTCGGCGTATTATATATCGCTTATGCGTGTGGTTAACGTCCATTGTATCTCTCTTGTATCGGAGTCTAGTTTGGAGAAAACGTAGTCTACAGTTATGTTAAGAAGAAACGGAGAAAGCAAGCATCCCTGTCTGACTTCAGTAAGTACGTTAAATTCATCACTGTTGATCACATTGTGTGTTACTCTGCATTTCGCTTCAGTGTATAGTGACTTTATAATGGACATTATTATATACGGGATGTTTTTTAGCTCTAAAATTTTTCATTGCAACTTCGAGAGAAATCGTTAGAACACAACAAACCGGCATATTTATGGTTCGTGGACCTTAAGAAAGCATTTGACAGTCAAATTAAAGGACGTTATCCATCTGTTATGCTCAAGAGGGGTACCTCTAAGAATAATTAAAACGATCTAAAACATCTACCAGAACAACACAACAAAAGTTAAAGTAGAAGATGAACTAACTGACCCAATTGAAGCTGGCAATGGGATAAGACAGGGGGATTCCTTGAGTCCTTTATTGTTAAACCTGATCATGGAAGAAATAATAAAAAAATAAGAACTAAAAAAGGATACCAAATGGGAGAAAAACAACTTAAAATCTGCATCAGATGAAATCAGCATAAAATAATCTGTCAATGACACACTCGAAATCTACAACAACTATGTATAGGAGTGTGTTAAGGGGGAAACGGCTAGGCGACATCAAAGGAAAAAAGTGGGGAGAAACTGGCAGCAAATAACACAAAACTAAAAAAGGTGGAGAATTCATGGGGATGCCTTTGTCCAGGAGTGGATGCAAACAGGCTGAAGAAGACAAAGAAGAAGAAGTCTTCATAAAAGCGGTAAATCCGTCTTTCTTAGTTACTTAGACTACTGATGAACACCAGGATCCCTAAGCTCTTTCGATGATATCGACATTTGTCATGTCTTGTATTATCTTTTCTACTTCTTTTTAGTCAAAGGATTTTTTCTATATGAAATCAATCTCACGGAACTGTCGTAATAATAGGATAGTAGAAGAATTCACAGTCACTTAAAGGTCCTTAAATTATAAATTTCAAAATTATCAAAACCTAACTAGGAATAAAAAAAATAGATGAAATTTTACCTCTTCGACCATATCCTCGTCAAAATCAACATGTGGTATAACTGTATCATAATCAATTTTAACTGTCTTAGATTCACTGTAATATGTAGGAATATCTTCGTCTTCTTCAGCTTCCTTTGTGTCCCCAATTTCCTCCCCTTCCAATAACGGATGTAACATTTTCTGTTCATCCACAAGCTTGTTCATAATGCGTCGAGTATAATACCCTTTGTAAGCAGCTTTAATCAAGGTGGCAGCTCTATTGGCCTCTTCGTTAGTAACACCTGTTTGCCGATATAACTTGATTGCGCTTCTAGCTGCTATTCTCCAATCGATCATACCACTCAGCAGTTGCCGCTCCATTTGCTTTCGAGATTTGAACTTTTTGTAAGCACCTTGTATTATTCTTGCAGCTTCCTCAGCTAAATCGGTGGGCAGATCAGCTTCTGCTAATATATCAGTAATTAAATTGGCTTCTTCGATCTCTTCCGTTTGTTGTTCGTATTGTATCATTACTACATCATCTCGAATTCGTTTTTTAAATGTATCGTGGATAATGGCTACTATCTTGTCCGCTTGTGGACGGTCTATTCCTAAAAGTAAGTTTAAAAATTGCATTCTCTTAAGTTTGTGGAAATATATATTATGTGTGATATTATTATGTGGAAAATAAATCTTAGAAAAGTTATCTCTAACTTAGATTTATACTGTATCGGAAAGAATTTAAGGTGGGTATGCACTTACACAAATGCAATACAGCGAGCCAAAAATAATATAGCACCTGAACCAGATCAAATCCCCGGTGGACTACTTAAACTTTTGAACGAGGAAAACAATACCTACTTAAAAACTTTCTTTAACAAAATTTACAACGAAAGAAAAATACCAGATGATTTATTGGAGTTACTGTTTATAACATTACCAAAAAAAAGCGGGCAACCTAATGCAGCGACTTTGGATTAATTAGTTTGATGAGACACGCACTTATAAGTATTCCTTCTGTGTGAAAGTAGAATGAGTAATAAGCAATTTGGATTTAGAAAGGGTTTAGGTACTAAAAAGGCACTATTTTGAATGCGCCTTCTCTTACAAAGAAGCTGTGAATTCCGAAAGAACGTTTATGTTTGTTTCATCGACTTTCATCGAGAAGTCATTTCATCGAGTACAACATGATATACTTTTCGACTGCCTGCGGGTAGCAGGCTTGACCAACACTATATCTTCTTCTTATAGTGCCTATTCGTTTCGAATATTGGCGATCATTCTGGCTATAATTATTTTATTAACTGATGCTTTATAAATAGATTAGTTGTTGTTGTGGAGAACCATTTCCTCAGGTTCTTTAACCATGATATTCTTCTTCTCCCAATTCCTTGCTTTCCAAATACATTACCTTAAAGGATTACCTTCAGTAATCTATATTTAGTGCAGTTTCTCATTATGTGTCCGAGATATTATAACTTTCTCCTTTTAATGGTATACATCACCTCTCTTTCGTTGCCCACTCTTCGTAATACGGTCTCGTTGGTTATCTTGTCCGTCCATGATATCCTTAGGATTCGCCTGTATAGCCACATCTCGAAGGCTTCAAGTTTTTTCTTCATTGCTTCAGTGAGTGTCCAGGATTCAACTTCGTAATACAATATTGAGAAGATATAATATCGTAGGAGCCTTATTTTATCTCCATATTAAGGTTGTGGCTTTTAAAGAGTTTGGCCATGTTATCGAATGCACTCCTAGCCTTCTCTATTCTACATTTTATTTCTTGTGAGTGATCCCATTGTTCGTTTACTATTGTTCCAAGATAGTTATATTGTTTTACTCGGTCCACTATATAAGACTGCTATACTTATAATTACAACATTAAAATTGAAGATAGTCCTTCTGAAAAACTACCGACCAAACGTGGTGTACGACAGGTTTGTATTATATCACCCAGTCTTTTTAATTTGTATTCTGAAGAAATTTTTAGGCAGACTTTTAATGACAGACAAGCGGGGTAAGACTAGACGGAAAAGTAATCAACAGTATCAGATATCTTGACGATACAGCTTCTTGCATAAAATTTACAAGATCTCCATACATTAGTAAATCTAGTGAGTGAAGCGAGTTATTGAAGAAGCCTTAAAATCAACATTTTAAATATAAATTGGATGGCAGTTGGAAAGATTAAGATCAAGGTCTGCTTTCTCTTAATGGAGAGGAGATCTTCTTCTTCTTGTAGTGCCTATCCGTTTCGGATGTTGGCGACCACCATGGCAATCTGTACTTTGCACACTGCTGGTCTAAAAAGATTTGTGGTTGTTGTGTTAAACCCCGTACGTAGATTTTTCAGCCAGGAAATCCTTCGACATTCTGCTCCTCGCTTTCCTTCCACTTTTCCTTGCAAGATTAGTTGCAGCAGTCCATATCTTTCACTGTTCCTCATGATGTGACCGAGGTATTCGATTTTGGCTGTTTTTATTGTGATTAACAGCTCTGTTTCTTTTTGCATTCTCAGCAAAACACCCTGATTAGTGATGTGGTCGGCATAAGATATCTTTAGGATTCGACGATAAAGTCACATTTCAAAAGCCGCAATTTTCTTGCAGGTGGCGTCTGTGAGAGTCCACGACTCAACACCGTACAACAGTATAGGAAAGATATAACATCGTAGTAACCTGATTTTTATGGGTCTCGACAAGTCATGACATTTGAATAACTTTGCCATTTTTTGAAATGCAGATCTTGCTTTCTCTATCCTACATTTGATTTCTATGGAGTGGTCCCAATTTTCATTGACGTTCGTACTAAGGTAGGTGTATGTTTTTACTCTTTCTATTTGTTGACTGTTCACACTGATTCGTCCAAATTGCTGTTCCTTCTTAGACAGGATCATACATTTTGTTTTCTTAGTGTTAAGCGAAATCAGCTGACTGCCTTCTGAGATTCTGTTCATTAACTCTTGGAGGGCTTCAGCACTGTCAGCGAATACCACTGTGTCGTCTGCGTATCTTATGTTATTCATACATTCTCCGTTAATTCGAATTCCGGCTTCAACATCGTCCACTGCTTCTTGAAAGATTTTCTCAGAGTAGATGTTAAACAGCAGTGGTGATAGTATACATCCCTGACGTACCCCACGTTTGATTTTGATATCATCGGATTCTCCTGCCTCTGTCCGGTTAGATGATGTTTGATTCCAGTACAGATTGCTGATAATCCTTAAATCACAGTTGTTTATTCCAATATTGTTTAGTATCTCCATCAGGTTGTCGCGCTTTACAGTATCGAACGCTTTATGGTAAACAATAAAACATGCATAAATATCGCAATTTACGTCTCTACATCGTTGAAATAGCACTTGTATACTAAATAGAGCCTCTCTTGTACCCAGTGCATTTCGAAAACCAAACTATGTACGGCTGATTTTTTTTCGCACAGTCTATATATTCTTTGATGTATAATTTTTACAAACAATTTTAAAATAAGGCTCATTAAGCTGATGGTTCGGAAATCACTGCAGGATACGGATTTTGTTTTCTTTGGTAAAGCAATAAACGTTGACTTCAGACATGTTCTTGATATCACTCCGCTTAAATATATTTCATTAAATATTTTGGTAAGGCGTTGAGTACCGTCGGTGTTAAATAGTTTTATTAATTCAGCATGTGTATTGTCAGCTTCGGGAGCTTTGCCATCTTTTAGTTGTGAAATGGCTCTTTCCACTTCACCCGATGTGATTGGTAAGTGGTTATCACATATGTAGGATGGAGATTGTTCGGATCTAGTATCATCAAAAAGTTCCTGGATGTATTTTGTCCATATGCAGATTTCTTGATTTCTGTCTGAGATAATATTCCCCTGTTGGTCTCGCAATTTGCTAGCTGTGTTGGATTTCTGAAGACCAGCTGCTTGTTTCACCTTTTTATGCATGTTAAACGTATCATGTTTTTGTTCTAACAACTATATCTCTTCACACTGTGATTTTAACCAATTTTCTTTGCCCTTTCGTATTTCAGTTCGTATTTGTGTCTGAATCGTGTTGTACATTATTTTGTTGTTCTTTGATTTTCTTCTTTCTTCCATAAGTTGCAGTATATTGTCATTCATCCAACTTTTTCTCATCTCTTTCTTTTCTATTAGATATTCTTCTCTGATACTTGTAAAGGTTTCACATATATTTTGGAGTGATTCTTCAGCATTATATGTTTGCTCCATATTACTTAGCTTCTCTGAAAGAATCTGTGCGACTGTCTCTTTTGTTTTCTTATCTTTCGGTATTCTCATATCGCACTTTTTGTTGCTATCCTTTTTTGCAACCTTCTTGAATCTAAACCTAAATTTACCAACAACAGGAACATGATCTGATGATACGTCAGCACCGGGGTAACCCTTAACTGATAAGCATCAATTGCGGAATCTCTTGTTCACCATTATGTAGTCAATTTAATTCCGAATTACGTTTCCTAGTTGATCTTGCGGGGAGATCCAGGTATACAAGCGTCTTGGTGGTAGTTTGAAGAACGTATTTAGTATTGCAAATTCTTCTTCCTCTACAAACAGTTTTAATCTGTCTCCCCTTTTATTTCTCTGTCCTAGACCAAAATTACCTATGAATTCACCGCTTCTCTCTTTACCGGAGAAGAGATAAAACGTGTAAATCATTTTAAATACCTTGACAGCTGGTTAAATGTAAATTATGAATCTGATGAAGAGATAACTAGGATCAAAATATCACGTAAGGCTTTTATGACCTGGAAGCTAGTTTTATGTAATAGAAACCTGTCGATGCATATTCGCAAAAAGGTCCTGAAATGTTATCTGTGTTACATACCCTTGTATGGTTGTGAGCCATGACATGGATGTTAAAAATGACAATTCTAATCAAATTAGAATCATTCCAGTTGTGGTGCTATCGACAGACCCTAAAGATATCGTCCGTTTCACACACTCCCAATGAAAATGTTCTTCAAATGATAAATTCAGAACATCTGCTTATAAACATCATAAACAGGAGAAAAACATAATAATTCAGCCAAATAATTAGACGAACTACATACAAGGAAAAGTGGAGGAAAAGAGATGGATTCTTCGAAAGAAACTTTCGAGGCTGCGTAATATTAGAGAATTGTATGGTTCCACAGTTAAGGAATTATTAAAAGCAGCAGCCGACAAAGAAAGTTTTCAGCAATTGTAAACATGATGATGGCGAACGACTGATTTCGGACACGGCACCTAAAGAATAAAATGCACTTAAATATGTAGGAAATGAGCGAAACATATTTAAAACGACATAGCAATGTTTTCTTCTTTTGGTGCCTATTTGTTTCGAATTTTGGCGATCATTCTGGCTATAATTATTTTATTAACTGATGACTTAAATAGATTAGTTGTTGTTGTGGAGAACCATTTCCTCATAGCTATATTAGTTGCCTGAATATTAGTTGCCTGAAATATTTTCTTCAGAATTTAATAGTGGGTGAAATACTTTATCCAAAATTTAATCACATGCATTCAATAAGAAGTACCTATATTCTAATTTTTTTGATTTTATAATTTTACATACCTGTCTGTTCCAAAAACTCCATTGTCGCTTCTGTTATTTCGGTTATGCTTTGCACCATCCTTGCGGCAATTCTAGCATTTTCTCTTGTTATAAGAAGGGCTTCTAAATAATCAGCAATAAACAAGTAGATATTCTCAGGTTGACTTCTTAGAACTTCTCTTGAAATGTCGTTCATTAACTCCTTTAGACCTTCAGGGACGCAATAAATATACTTGGCGGCATGCCGTGTTAGCAAGACGTTCATTTTTAAGATAAATTATTATTTTGTATAGAACTAAAAAATGTTTGGTACAGAAAATACTTGTAAATGTCAGAATACTGTCACTGTCAACTCATTTCCTGTGTCCTTTTTGTCAAGAACAAATGTGAGAAATGACAAAAATGAGAACAACGTCGACTTTGCAAAGTAACAAGACACTTACTCAACACACACACTACACATTACTCCCCTGATTTAGTGATAAGTTATACAATTACGTGGCTAAAGGTTATATAAACCAAAGCCAGAATCAGAGAAAAAAAAACAAATGTGAGGCTATAAAAAAATAAAAAATTGCTATAATAACGATATATAACGTGACACTAATACTCATGTTGTGACTGGCTAAATGACATATAGTCCTGTCGCCAGTGGGGGTACAACGGCCTCCTTAATTCAGATGGACTTACCCAAGTTTTTTATGTATTTTGACCCGTAGAACACGAATTTTTTGGATAACAGTCGATCCGGATGTCGATAAGATTGTTATAAACAAAGAACTTGAGGAATCACAGCGATTTTTCGCAAAACAAAACATTGTTTTGTATTTTTTGGATCATTCTAAGCAAAAAATGTTTTACAAGTTTTTTTGTAGGATGGATAGTTTTCGACATAAACGCGGTTGAACTTTCAAAAAATCGAAAAATTGCAATTTTTGAACCCGAATAACTTTTGATTGAAACATAAAATAGCAATTCTGCTTACTGCATTTGAAAGTTCAAGTCAAATTCTATCGGTTTTGATTACTTTCATTGCTGAGAAATAATTTTTTATTGTTAAACAATGCTATAAACACATAGTGATTGAATGATGTTTTCCATGCATTTCCCATTTGAAATCGAACGAGTAGGCGGCATACAGACAATTTCTACGTAGATTACATACATTAAAACGCATGCGTTGGGCACGGGAAACACTATGTGTTTATGGCTTTGTATAACAAATAAAAACTTAATTTTTAGCAATGCAAATAATCAAAAACGATAGAATTTGACTTGAACTTTCAAATGCAGTAAGCAGAATAGCTATTTCATTTTTTAGTCAAAAGTTATTCGGGTTCAAAAATTGCACTTTTTCGATTTTTTGAAAGTTCAACCGCGTTATCTCTAAAACTATGCATCCTACGAAAAAACCTGTAAGACAATTTTTTGCTGAGAATCACCCAAATAATACAAAAAAATGTTTTGTTTTGCGAAAAATCGCTGTTATGTAATTCCTCAAGTTCTTTGTTTATAACAATCTTATCGACATCCGGATCGAGTGTTACCCAAAAAATTCGTGTTCTACGGGTCAAAATACATAAAAAAACTTGGGTAAGTCCATCTGAATTAAGGAGGCCGTTGTACCCCCCCTGGCGACAGGACTAATAAAGTCCATGCCAATAAAAAAACGATATACAGGGTGTCCCGAAAAGATTGGTCATAAATTATACCACAGATTCTGGGGTCAAAAATAGGTTGATTGAACCCCACTTACCTATATACAATAATGCACACAAAAAAAGTTACAGCCCTTTGAAGTTACAAAATGAAAATCGATTTTTTTTCATATATCAAAAACTCACAGAGATTTTTTATTGAAAATTGACATGTGGCACGTTTTTGGCAGCAACATATTAAAAAAAAATTTAAGTAAAATTTGTGCACCCCATAAAAATTTTATGGGGATTTTGTTCCCTTAAACCCCCCCAAACTTTTGTGTACGATCCAATTAAATTATTATTGTGGCACCATTACTTGAAAACATTATTTTTAAAACTTTTTTGCCTCTTAGTACTTTTTCGATAAGTCAGTGTTTATCGAGATATTTTGAATATTTGTCGAATCCACCACATATTTGTATATGGTTAAGTATGATTATAGAGACCTGTTAATAATCTGAAAATTTATTTATAATTTACATTTTTAGGTATATCTTGAAAAAGAAGCTACATCTCGATAAAAGGTGACCTATGAAAAAATACTAAGAGGCAAAAGTTTTAAAAACACTGTATTTAATTAAGGGTACCACAATAATAGTTTAATTGGAACGTACACAAACATTTGGGGGGTTTAAAGGAACAAAACCCCCATAAAATTTTTACGTAAATGTACTGAAAAAGAAGCCGCATCTCAATAAAAACTGGCTTATCGAAAAAATACTAAGGGACAAAAAAGTTTTAAAAACGTTATGTTTACCTAATGGTACTACAATAATGAATTAATTGGAACGTACAAAAAAGTTTAGGGGGGTTTAAGGGAACAAAATCCCCATAAATTTTTTATGGGGTGGACAAATTTCACTACAATTTGGCTTTAAGATGTTCCTGCCATAAGAATGATACATGTCCATTTTCAATAAAAAATCTCTAATAGTTTTCGACATATTGAAAAAAATCGATTTTCATTTTGTAACTTCAAAGGGCTGTAACTTTTTTTATGAGCACATTTGTACTAAGGTAAGTTAGGTTCAATCGAACTATTTTTGATCCCAAAATGTGTGGTATAATTTATGACTAATCTTTTCGGGACACCCTGTATAAACCCGTCAAAGTATAAGTTAAAGTAACATAACATGCGTAAATACGCTATCAGCGACTTCTGTACGAAGCAGCAAGAAGTCAAGAGACTTTTTTTCGATATTAAATTAGATGAAGCGCAAATTCAGGCTTACTGGAAGCTATTGCACGATGCTAATAACAACCTGAAGATGGGGAATGAATTCGAAGTCATAAAAACTATACAAACGAGAAAACTGGAATCTACAAGGAAAAAATTTCCTGTGGCTGGCTGTATACCATGAATTACAAAAATTAAAGAAAAGATCTTCTTTGTAAAAGGTATATTTATTTGAAAACCCCAATAAAGGGCTACATTAAAAAACAGAAGGATTTCATTCTAAAGAGAGCATCATCAGTGTTCTTTGCAAGCTCTACATGCTAAGCCACCAAAAATACATGGGTTAAAACCCTTAAAATGTCGACTAAAAGTTTTATATGGACATGTTGTATACTAAATCCTGGCTTATCTGGAATATCTAGGACCCATAGTGAAAGAGGAAAGTACTCCCTGCTAAGGTTCATAATCCAAGGAAAAATCCAAGGGAAAAATAAATGTGGCACTTAGGAGGATCTCCTGGTTGCGAAATCTAAGGGAGTAGCAGTGGCGGCTCGTGGCCTTAGAGACAGGGTCGGCAAGGTGTTTTTGTCTCCTCATATATGTATACCATCTAATTAAAAGGCTTAAATCATCATAGGAGATTTTTTTGTTTGGTTTACTTGAGATTCTCTCTTGTTTTATGGTGTTTCGACAATATGTTTTGATTTTTTTTAAGACAAGAGAAATCCCGTTCATTTAAAGCAGAAGTTGGTGGTAATAAGATGATCAGTTTGTTGTAATGAAACGCAGTACTTACTATATAAAATAACACATACTTTGTAACTTATTCAACTTTTTGAAAATATTTGGATTAGCGTAATTTTTAAAAAATTTGTAATTATAAATATCTTAACAATTCTTTGGCGAATTTAACTTTAAAATTTTGAATCGTCAAAGAGGTAAAAAATTTGCAAATCTTCAAAATTCGAAAAACGAGTATCTATTTGCATAATGCATAGTAGGTATCCAAAATTTCAAAATATACTCGTTTTTCGAGATATGTATCATGCCTGTGTCTTTTTTGGGTGGTTCGGAAATATCAGGCGAACCCAAAACGTCACTGCGTATATACTGGAAACTACTATCATTACGAAAATCTCTGAGATTTTGCACCAGTTTTCTTATTCTATCTTTGGAATAAATAATGTCAGTTGACTGATTTCGAACAATAATGAATATCAAATCGGTTTGGGTAAACACTTTCTTAAATATTTAAAAGAATATTAAAAGAGTAATCATTTAAGAAAGTTCTCAAACCGATTGCTTCACGGATCGAGATATTACATCACAACTTTCAAAATCGTCGCCTTCGATAATAAATTTAAAAAAAACTTCCAAAAGCTGCTCACTAAAATCTACTACAGTGAAAACTAACCGAGGTTTAAAATTTGATGGCGTCTGACAAACTGTTTGCATTTTTTTTTTTTTTTTCGAAACAAATTGTCCTAAAACAGTAGTCCGGGCGAGCTAAACTGGCAAGAAAAGACGATATTCTTTAATTTTTTTACACGCATCCTGCAAAACTAAAGCCATTCTATTCCCATAACAGTGAGTAAATAAAGCTTATGGTGCAATAGTTTTAACTATTGCCTGGAGGCCGTTAAATTCACCAGACATCACGGCAGCGCCGTCATAAGTTTGCCCCAGTTTGCCCTACCAATTTATTTTTGATATCAAATAATTTTAATCTGTTATTTAAAACACCAAAAACATATTCTGCCTTATTGCTTTTACTCACGTCTGTAAAACCTAAAAACCTCTCATTATCATGTAACGCGTATCGGACAACAATTGATAATAATTATTGTGAATGCCATGATAATCAGAAGTTTCATCTACTTCTAGCGAAAAGCAAATTGTTTTCTGAATCTCAGATCCAATAACGTTATTCAAAATGTAACTAATTGATTATATTTTTTATTAGTTCATTCTATACTGTTTTAGACGTGCCGTAAATATCTTAGAATCAGAAAGTAGTAAATTAGAAAATTCCAAATCGTATTTCTTAAACAATTTTATTAGTTATCTATAATTATATCATATATAACGATTATACAATATTATATATCTATAAATAAATGATAATTCCTGACAACTTAAAAAAATTACAATATCAATTATTCAACGACGTAAAACGGCGTGATTATTTTTTAAAATTTCTGCCGATGCCTCGAAATGAAACCTCGGCAAATCTAAATGTGCCGTACCTGCCGTTGCCTGCCGTATCTGCCTACGGACAGAAATGTATGTTTTGGTTGCTTATCGACTTGTATTTCGTTGAGTTTTAACGTGTAAATTGTCACGCTAGGGATCAACTGGGATCGGCTAGCCAGTACAGTCAGATGGATGGCTCGGATCATTCATTTTTTAAAAAGTCTCCTATGCGCATGGATCACTTAACGCTCGGATTGGTCGAAGCCTTTTAAAAACCACGAATAAAATTTAGTCTGTATTATCTGACAGATTTTTTTTATTTCACAGATACAAAAAATTACATAAACTCTGATTAAATTGAATATTAAAAAATCTATAATATCAATAAATGTGGAGGTCGGCACTGCCGACCCTGCCGACTCTGACCGGCCGCCACTGGGGAGTAGTACGGATGCAGTTCAATACAATTGTTCAGAGCTGCAGCTAACAAAGTTAAGATTGCTGTGATGGTAGCCAACCTCCGATAAGAGACGGTACTGCAAGAAGAAAAGTAATAACCTTTTATTCCGACAATACATCTGCAGTTTACTCTTGAAAAACACCATCTTGTGCACTCTTTAAGTCTTTATGTAGAGAAAAGACGTTGAAATGTAAGTAAATAGGCTATTACATTTTTTTTTTCAATTCGAACTCATTGTTATACATATGTTTCGAGTTATTGAACTCTCATCAGGAAAACTTGCTCAGACTGAAATAACTGTATCACGTGCTTGACTATATTAGGCTCATACAATTGTAGTGTACTAAAGAGAGCCTCAAATACAGAAAGCCAAGCATTTCCCACCACAGTTCCCTATGCAAAATGGACAAGAGTACGTAGGTACAAACTACCTTTAATGGCAGAAAATAAAAACAATTACATGTTTGACGGCATCCTGACTCTCCTTTCTCCCTAAAACATGATCTGTTCATGAACTCATTGAGGTTTGATCACAAAATTGTAGAAGGAAACTTCCATAACGCCAACTTGTATAGGTAACGAAAAATGTGAATATGTAGAATAGCAAATGAAAGTCAGTACAGCAGTTTTTATCATTTGACTAGCCTATGAATCGGAAATTTAATATTTATTGTTTGAAAAATAACAATAATTTTGAAAGTGCAAAAAGTTTCTTCTTTAAATTGTGTCGGCCTTTAAACACAACTTTATTAGGTCGGTTTAATAGTTTTTGCATAATAATTTGGCAATCCGGGGTCTGCAAAAAAATGTAAATTTGCAAAATTATGTTTAGCCCACAATAAGCAAAGCAAAAATTTTTCACATATAAGGAGAGGTTCATGCTTTCAAACTTATTTTGAAGAATTTAAATCGGTTAACTTCACCGGAGGGACCGCAGACGTTCGGATACAATTAGCGTCTCTTTGCAAAGACAATGACGTCGACTTTGCAAAGTAACAAGACACTTAGTCCACATACACACTACACATTACACCTTACTGTTATACAATTACGTGGCAAAAGGTTCTAGTTCTAAACCAAGGCCAGAATCAGAGAAAAAAAATCTGTTAACAAGGAGAGCCTGGGGATTTTTTTTTTGAAAAATATGGTGGTGGGGCTAGCCCCAAAACATTTTTCGATTATTTAAACTGCTTGTCTTGGGCCTCCCATAATTTGCCTTATATTTGCAGACCCTGCATTATAAAATTATTATACAAAAACTATTAAATCGATTCTAACCAAATTTAGTGCACGCTTAACTTGTATTGAGAAGTTTCTCTATGCTGAATATAAAGTTTGTAAGTTACGTTTAAGTGGTCGAAAGATTGTAAAGGAGAAACTCCTTTTTTGCAATTTCTCCCAATAATTGCACTGTTTTGAATTGCTATTTTTATGCAATATAAAATTGAAAAACCACTCTTTTAGCTCTATAATTTTTTTCTATTTGCGGATGATATTGTTATTGTGGCAAGAACTAAAAGAGCTTTGGAGGAGAACATAAGAATCTGGGAGGCAGAATTAAAAAATTACAATATAATAATTAATATGGAAAAAACAAAAGTAATGGCAATATCCAAGAAAGATGTCAACCTAAATATTGAAATCCAAGGCAAAAAAATAGAACAGGTAGATACATTTAAATACCTTGGAATAATTTTAAATAAGAAGGGGATACAAGAAGACGAAATTGGAAATAGGATTAAAGCCGCCACAAGAACATATCATTCGCTGTATAAAAACTTCCTAAATAAAAAAGAAATACTTAACAAGGAAAACCAAAATGATAATATTTAAAACAATTTACTTACCTATCACTACATATGGAGCAGAGGGTTGGGTGTTGAACGACAGGCAGGAAAAGAGATTGAAAGCCGCGGAAATGAGGTATTTAAGAAAAGTCGTGGGAGCTAGGAGAACCGATAAAAGACGTAGCGAAGATATTAGAAGAGAATTAAAAGTAAAATCATTAAAGGAAAAAATTCATGAAAAAAAATTAAAATGGACTAGGCACTTATTTAGAATGAACGACGGCAGACAGGTTAAAATAACATGGGAAGCGAGGCCGATAGGGAAAAACAGGAGAGGCCGACCAAGGAAAACGTGAAATACCAGTGTGATAGAAATATTGCAGAATAGGGGAAAATCGTGGCAGGAAGCCAAAGAATTAGCTAGGGACCGAAAAAGTGGCGTAAGTTCGCAAAGAATAACGAGTAAAGAAAACACCTCGACACCTTACGTTATAAGAGGATCATCAATTATGTTATGTTATGTAATTTTTTTCTAGCCATATCTCTCAAGTTATGGGCGATATATAGGCGCAAAAAGCAAATGATTGTTATCAGATTTTGTTGAATAAAAAAACTAAACACAAGGTTTACGACTGGCCTATATCGTGATTATTGCTAAAAGTTCATCCTGAAGTGATTTCCTTAACAGTGGTTACGCTCTACATTTATTCCCTTATCCAAGAAAGTCAATGCAAAAAGATATGAGGATCACAGACTTTTTAGCCTGATGAGTCACACTTTAAAGATATTCTTGAAAATACTACATCAATAATTATAAAAAAAAATGTGAACGGGACATCAGTGACTGTCAGTTCGGGTTTAGGCAAAGTTTAGGAACAAGAGAAGCAATAGTAGCAACACAGGTGCACAAAATTGTAACGAGCAGAGGAAGGACTTGTTCCTATGCTTTTTAGATTACGAAAAAGCGTTTGATCTTGGCCAACACTACAAATTAATGCAAATCCTCAAGAAACTTGATATAGACCAAAAAGATACAAGATGCATTGAAAACTTGTATTGGTATCAAACGGCGCAATTAAAAATAAACAATTCTATTTCCGAACCCATACATATAAGAAGGGGTGTTTGACAGGGTTGTGTGCTTTCCTCTCTTTTATTTAACATTTATTCAGAAGCCATATTTCAAGAGTCTTTGGAAGATGCAGAGATGGGAATCTAAGTGAATGGAGTATTGATTAACAGCGTACGATATGCTGATGATGATATCTTAATTTTTGACAACATAGTCGATCTTCAACAACTTGTCACTATAATCGGAGAATACAGTAAGCGAATGCGATTAGAGATTAATACCAAAAAGACCAAATTCATGATCATCTCCAGAAACTTGAATGCACTTGAAAACTCCACCATAACACTGAATAACAAGTTCATTAAAAGAGTGAGCAAATTTAAATACCTGGGAACGTGGCTTTTTGAAGACTGGGCATCGGACAGGGAAGTAAAATTCCGCATTCAGCAACCTCGACAAGCTCTCGTAAAATTCAGGAAGGTACTAACCTGTTCAGAGTTCAATCTTCAACTGAAACTAAGAATTACTAAGTGCTACGTGTGGTCAGTGCTGCTATATGGCGTAGAGTGCTGGACACTCAAAACGAGGTATATAAACAGATGAAAAGAAGCCTTCGTCACTAATGTAGATGGCATAATGTAATAGCATCTGGGTCACATCATGCGGAACGAAGAATACCAGTTCCTTCAACTTATAATCGAGGGTAAAGTTTAAGGCAAGAGAGGAATAAGACGCAAGAAAATGTCCTGGCTCCGAAACATAAGGCAATGGACAGGAATAATTAACGAAATACAATATCTGATACACATTGCAAGAAACAAAGAGTTAATGGAAAATGTGATCGCTATCATCCATTAGTGGATTTGCATGTGAAGAAGAAGAAGAAGAAGAAGAAGAGGTGATTTCCGCAAAGAAATAGACTAAAATAAAAAATGTCCATTATGGTCTGCTTTTCAACAGATCCCGCATGGCCTATATAGCTTCATTTTATTGCAATTTTTTTGTAATAAAATAAATAAGCTCTGCTAATATAACATCGGCTTTGAAATCGCAATTTATATCTTAATGTATTCTCAAGGTTGAAAGTTAAAACTTACTCAATTCCATACCTTTCGCTTTTTTATCTGATGAAGTTGAAATATTGGACTTTTATTATGCATTTTCTAAATGTGTTTACAAAGGAAATTACTGAATAATAAATTAATTTTCTGCTTGCGATTTTTTTTATTGCTGTGGATTATGCAAATTATCAAATTGCTTTTAGTTGAAGTAATTTTAGATCAAATTATAAAATTATAAAAATTAGTTTGAAATGGTGGATGTCAAAAGGCGAGAAAACATATGTGTACTCAGAGTTGAAATAGAAGAAAAATGAGGTGAAATATGAAATAGGATTTTATTTGAAATTTGTAAAAATAGTAACATTATAATAAAAAAGTGGCGGATCTACGGGAGGGAACATGGGGAAATTTTTCGCCCCCTCCCCCCAAAATATAGAAACAAATTGTTAAAACATAAAAATACATATATTAACTGACATGAAACTTAAACTACAGACAGACAAGTTAAACCCAATAAATAATCGCAAAGTCCGCAGATAGTGTGCTACTTTTTTTATAAACAAAATGGCGGCAGAAAATCGTGTTTTTTTCAATTTTTACTCTATAACTCCAAAGATTTTAACTTTACACCAAAATCACACAAATAAAAATTGACCGTAATTAAATTCTGTATAGAGACGTGTTTTTCCCGATTTACCTCGACGAAAATTTTTCCCGGAAAATGCGGGTTTTTTCAACAAAATTTTTACTTTTCATCAAGTAATTGTTCATCAAAAATTAAATAAAATAGTAATATAAAAGATCCTTTCGTACAGATTATAATTAGTAGGACGCTCCTTTTAAAAGAAAAAACGTTTAATTGGGATGAGTGGTTCCTGAGATACAACCGGTCAAAGTTGACCGGCATTTATGGGAAAGATATAAACAATAGGATCATAATTTTCAAACCATCACATTTTTGTCCTCTTTCTCCACACCAATTTTCATATCTTTAAAATACTCATAACATATATTAATATAATAAAAACTATCTATATTACGAGTGACAATTGCCAAAAATAGCAAAATTCTAATAAAAAATTAGGTTGGAGAAAATGTAATGTCATAGTTCAAAATCGGTATACGTTAAAAAATGCATTTTCTCGGCTTCCCATGGAGCAATTTTCTTCATTCTTTTTTTGTTCCCAAGTAACTCGAGTAGAGCCATCCAACTAACGCATTATTAAATGTCAAAGTTGCTTTTGTTTTGTTATAATAAATTAATTTTTTAATTTGTTTAAGTAAAGATTGTTTAAATAACAATACAGTTTTCAAATGAGAATATTTCTATTTTTAACGTTAAAAGGTACACTTGTAGTAAATTTATCTAAAAAAAGTCGATAACTGGAAAAAATATTTAGTTTTTTTTTCTTAAAAATGAATTAATCTATTATAATAAATCAAAAGCAAGATTGACATTTAGTAATGCGTTAGTTAGATGGCTCTACTCGAGTTACTTGGGAACAAAAAAAAGAATGAAGAAAATTGCTCCATGGGAAGCCGAGAAAATGCATTTTTTTAACGTATACCGATTTTGAACTTTGAGATTACATTTTCTACAACCTAATTTTTGATTTTAATTTTGCTATTTTTGGCAATTTTTACTCGTAATATCGATAGTTTTTATTATAATAAAATATGTTAGAGTATTTAAAGATAACCACCAAAAATGAAATAGACTATTTTCTCTCAAACAACAAAAGAATATTTGAAGACGTAACAACAATCAACAACGTAACAACGGGTAGTGACCATCGTATAGTTAGAGCAAAAATAAATATTAACATGAAAGAAGAGAGAAAAAGAATATTTGAAAAAACAACGCGAATAGATGCCTTTAAATTAAAAACAAATGAAGAGCAATTCCGAGAGGTCTTAGCGGATAAGTTCAAATATGATCCTTCACATAATCAAGATGAAATTGACGAAATTAACAAAAACATCAATAAGAACCTTCTCGAAGCCGGACTAAAGGTCGCAAAGAAAACAAGTACTAAAGAAGACAAAATAAGCAACGAAACTAAACAACTAATGACGGAAAGACGACAACTACTAACGCAAAACAAACGCCATACTCAAGAATACATAGAACTTAATAAAACAATTAGAAAAGAACTAAAACGCGACTTACAAAAATGGAACGAGAACTTAATAGAGCGAGTCATTGAAAACAACAGAGGCTTAAAATGTCTAAGACCGGCACTGGGTGTTCAAAAAATCATCAAAATTAAAGACGCCAATAGTAAGGAAGAGAAGGACAAATATAAAATTACAAAAATAGTCGAAGACTTCTACAAAAGCTTGTACAGCTCCCAAAGCCAGCCTAATGAATCAACAAAGGTGAGCATCAAAAGAAAAATAAAAAACGTGGGATCAGAAGTACTACCAAATATAAAGGGATTCGAAATAGAAAGAACTTTAAAAGAACTAAAAAATAATAAAGCTCCAGGACAGGACGGTATAATTGCTGAGCTCTTGAAAACAAGCAAAACAGTAACAATCCCTATACTAACAGAGCTATTTAATAAATGTCTTCATAATAGCAAGATCCCTAAAGACTGGAACGAAAGTCTAGTAATACTTTTACACAAAAAAGGGGACAAATGTGACCTACAGAATTATAGACCGATATCGTTGCTCAGTCAAATATACAAACTATTCATGAGAATTATTAACAACCGGTTGACCTACAAAATGGACAATTACCAACCAGTGGAACAGGCTGGCTTCCGCAAAGGATATAGTACATCAGACCATCTGCTGACAATGAGAACATTGATAGAGAAGGCAAATGAATACCAACTACCCATATTTCTTGCCTTCGTAGACTATGAAAAGGCGTTTGATAGTATCGAGATGTGGGCCATAGAACAAGCTATTAATAATTGTAGAATAGATTCGAGATATAGACAACTAATACATAATATATATGAAAATGCAACTATGATAGTACAACTAGACGAAAATACAAATCCCATCCCTATTAAGAGAGGCGTGAGACAAGGAGACGTAATATCGCCAAAGCTTTTCAACCTAGCACTAGAAGACGTCTTCAAAACGACAAATTGGTCAACCTATGGCATTAACGTTAATGGCAAGAAGCTAAACCACCTCAGATTCGCTGACGACATTGTGATTATAGCGAGCTCATTCGAGGAACTGCAAATTATGATGGAGGAACTCGCAGGCAGCTCCCAATACGTCGGCCTGAAAATGAACATGAAGAAAACAAAAATAATGACAAACACAGATGACCCCAGACGCATAACTATAAATGGCAGTGAGATAGAAAAAATCCAGGAATATATCTACCTAGGCCAAATCCTGAAACTAGACAAAGAAAACCAAAGTGCGGAAATTAATAGAAGAGCAAGACTAGCATGGGCAGGATTTGGAAAACTTGGTTGGATACTTAAGAACCGCAAAATACCTCAATATTTAAGAACCAAAGTGTTCAACCAGTGCATCCTTCCTATCATGACATATGGGTGTCAAACCTGGACCCTAACCAAGGCAAATATGAATAAACTAGCCACAACACAAAGAGCTATGGAAAGAGCAATGTTAGGTATACGACTGTCAGATAAAAAGAGGAACGACTGGGTAAGATCAAAAACAAAAGTCGAGGACATAACAACAAAAGTTGCCAAACTTAAATGGAGCTTCGCAGGCCACACTGTTAGACAAAAAGACCAACGTTGGAATGCAACGATACAACATTGGAGACCTTACCAAAGTAAACGACCGAGAGGAAGACCACATATGAGATGGGTTGATGATATTAAAAGAGTAGCCGGAACGAATTGGAAATATGTTGCTCAGGATAGAGACAGGATAAACAAATACTTATCTAAAATTTTAGTTTAAAATTAAAAATTCTGTTGGAAAAACCCGCATTTTCCGGGGAAAATTTTCGTCTAAGTAAATCGTGAACTACACGTCTCTATGCACAATTTAATTACGGTGAATTTTTATTTGAGTATTTTTGGTGTTAATTTAAAATCTTCGAAGTTATAGACCAATAATTGAAAAAAAGATGATTTCGGGCGTCATTTTGTTTATAAAAAAAGTAATACACTATCTGCGGACTTTGGATACCTAGATATATTATTAATATATACAATCATAAGATTCGATTCCAGCAATAAAATTGCTGGTAAATAACTTTTCCTTGTATTTTGCTAATTAGCCCAGAGTATTTTGAATTTATTGTCAAAGCTAGTTTGGCAGCAGTTGCACCGATGGGTTGCCCCATAGCGATATCTGCTTTTATCTCATCGATTAGCTTTCAGCTGTGATAAAAGTAACCTTTTCCGCTTGACACGTGTGTGATATAAATGTCGTAAAATACGAAATGCCTAATTCTATCTTTTTTGTTTCAGACCACCCCCTACTTTTTGGGAAGCAGCGGCTGACGCAATCATCCTCCAAAAGACAATAAAATCAATGGGTTTTCGAGATATGGGTGCGGATAATAGAAATTTTAACCAACCTGATATATACGATACTAATGATTTTATTAAAGAATCTAGAAAAGAAGTCGTTACGGATTAATTTATTACTGTTTACTATAAAATATATACACTGCGCGCCAAAATTAACGCATAATTGTAAAATTTTAATTTCAGTCAAAATGAAAAAAAAATTGTTTGTTCTTTTGTACTTTAAGGTTGCTTTTAGAACATCTGATATAAAAAATATTTCTTTCTTACGAAAAACGTATTGAATTTAACAATCTAACATCATAAATCTAAATATCTAAACAAACATCTAATCTAAACAAACTAACATTATAAATAAATGACGGAATTGAAATTTTTCAAGTTCAAGAAAATTAAACTAGTACCGAGTATTGCCTCTTCTGTCATATATAACTGCTTGACAACGATCTCTTATACTGAGAATTACCGTTATTATTTCTTCTTGATAAATTTGATCCCAAATTTCAACTAATCGCCAAAACAGTTGATCTAATGTATTTGGTGCATTATCGTAGTTATCTCCCTACGATGCCCAAAGATGTTCTATTGGGTTGAGGTCAGAACTTCTTTTAGGCCAATCCATGGTAGGAATCCCAACCTCCTGACGATATTGCTGCACAATTCTTGCCATGTGTGCCCTGACATTATCTTGCATAAGCATGCAATTTTCCCCAATAAATGGTGCAAGTAACACGACATGATCTTCTAAAATGTCTGTAATATACATGTGTGATCTAAGCCACCCGCGATATGTTCTAAATCCATACGAACCTCCAAATTAATCTTACCCCACACAATTACCACAGTATAAAGAGGGACAGTAGAACCACTCTCTGAAAAATTAGAAGTAAAATCTTAAGTCGCGCATGGCGACCGCGCAATGTTGGCAGTCGCTTTTGCCCCACTCTAGCATTGCTAGTCGCATAGAAACGTATGGGTTTTAACAGGGAAACCCCGTATCCACCACTGGTGAATTACCAATTGCGTACTGCCGGTATTACTTCTTGAGATCAAAGTGCCGACATGGAAGAGGTTTTACTCTTCCTCTTTATACTGTGCCATTACCGAGCGCCACTCTACCGTACAATTCCTACGGTGTTACACTCTACGTAGCGTTCCTCAGGCATTCTGTACACTCTGTTCCGCCTGTCATCAGAAAAAAGGCGGTTCTGGATTCATCGGTGAACAATATTCTTCCCCAATCGTCATTATTCCAAACAACATGTTCACGAGCCAAATGCAATCTTTGCCTTCTATAGTCTCTGGTCAATAATGGGCTAGTGAGTGCCCTTTCATGGTGTAGGTCATTATCGGCAAGTCTATTTCTTATTGTATTTTGACCGATTCAAAAGTTATAACGATCCAAAAATTCATTCTGTAGAGAAGTACTGATAACAAACCTTTGTCTCAATGTACGAAGTATCAAAAACTGGTCTTGATTAGGAGTTGTAACCCTTCTACGGTCTTGACCGGGTCTTCTCAAGTTACTTCCAGTAACATAAAAACGTGTTAACTCTCTTGAAATAGTTGACGTTAAGTGACATTAAAACGTTCAGCGAGTTTAACTTGACTGTATCCTTCTTCGCGAATAGTGACGATTCCAATAGTCACTTTCTGACAAATTTAGATTTTCTTGCTGCTGGTGGTTAATTTCAAAAGGAAAAAACATTGAATAAACTTGAAAAACGATTTTAAACACAGCACAACGTATTCCAACCCAATTAAATTTAAATAAAAATGAAGCACAACTAGCATGTTTTTAATTTTTTTGCAAAAAATGATAAAAACATCAATGTTTTTTACCGTTCTTTCGACAAATTTTACAATATATCGGAAATAACAATAATAAATAATATCGCAAAAATTTTAAATTTAAAAATTAAATTAAATATTTTATATTATCACAAAAATCGAAACATTAAAATTATTTGATTTACCAGGATTTTTAAAATTATGCGTTAATTTTGGAGCGCAGTGTATATTGTTCATCAGCTTTTCATCGATATTTTATTATTCACAATTTTTAGGCTTAGGGGGAAAATTTTTAACTTTTTTATATACAATAGCACCTTTTTCCTTTAATGTAAAAGGTTGATGAAAATCTGACGTAACATATTTAAAAGATTATAAAGCGATGTACCTAATAGAAAAAAAATTATCAGGTTATCTGCCAATCTTAGTTTATTTTGTAGTTTATATGCATCGATTTTGGATCCAAATAAATATTTTGAAGCTAATCAAAAAATTAAAGCATGTCTTTACTTTGCAACTGACCTATAAATTTTCGGATATTATATATGGCATACTGTGATATTTTCAACGATTTCTTAAAAACATATATGCTTTTAGGTAGACAAGTGAAAAAAGTAAATATTAAAAAGCAAAATTTTAAACAATGCACAAAAACAATTAAAAAATACTGTTTTCAAATAGTATATTATGCAACGAGCATTTAATGATGGTCATTATGAAGCGAGTATGAGGGTTACGAAACGAGCCGTATGCGGCGAGAGAGTATAGAGTACGAGCTTTAAAATGATAATTAAATGCAAGTTGTATACACTATTTTTTCTATGATCATTCACAACAAAAATAAATTCAAATTTATTAATTTTGTAACACAAATAAATTCAGTAGTTTGTCAGTTTGACGGTTTGTTTACATATTGAGAACTGTCAAAACGTATGTATTTGACTCGCCATTGGTCACTGCGTATGTACCACCTTTATCGCTAATGCCATATCGCGATTCTATTGGTTAAAAATCTGTATCTTAATGAAAATCTGTATCATAATGAAGTTCATTATGATACAGGTAGTGACATCATAATTGGTATATTATAGTGCGAGAATAGAAAATAGTTATTTATGATATAAGTGTTAAAAGTACACGTTTAGCACGCATGTGAAAGTTTCACGCATGTGAAAGTACACGTTTAAGCCACATGAGTGCCTTAAAAATGTACTTTTTAACACGCATATCATACAATATTTTTTCTACAAACGTAATTACAGGACAATATCTACAAAAACTTTTACTTGAACTTGACTGGCATTCCATTTTTATATTTTTTTGACATTACATCAAAATTGCCTAATACGAACTGCAGTGCCATAAAAATTTTAAAGCACTAGTGCCTTAAAGTAGTATTTTTAACGCTCTTATGGAGTGCTAAAAATTGCATTTTTAACACGGTTGTAGAAAAATAATATTAAACGCTTATTTAGTTGCCGCTTTATGTGTGATGAAATCTAAAAACGTATACACTTATATAACAATCCGTCCAAATATTTCGAGGTTTTTATATTCACCATTGGTGCATGTACGGAGAATGGTCTGAAGTTTTTTAAAGATAAAAATTAGTGCGCAATTGAGAAATTTCAAATTAACAATCATTTTTGAACTCCTCGTTCAATTTATGACAAAAAATATATATTATCTTCCCTTTTTCTCATACGGCGCTTCGTTTTTATGCAAAAAATAAAACATCTTAACACTTACAAAATATTCCAAATAAGTTTCTATACATTCATTATACAGTGATGATCGCACTAATGACCGATAAAATAACGCAAAATGCGTTAATTCGTTGCGAGATAAAAAGAGATGAAACTAGTAGAGGTGGGAAATTATCGGTATAAACCTATAAAACATGACCACTTACAATAGTTTCCACCTTTAGACGTTAGCTTTTTCGTTTTTCGTTTCGACTGATACAAACATCAAAATATGAGAAGGTAGTAGCTGAATATTTTTTGCCTGAGGGAATGGAAAAACTGTGTCTTTAATTTTTAAATTAGTTTTTAAATAAAAATATTTTAAAAATTTAAGTAGAATTATTAACTCATTAATTATAATCTTTCTTTTTGATTTGTTTACGGACAGCCTTGGTTCCAAACTCACTGATTATATTCGTTCTAAGAGTTCCGTCGAAATTATTTATATTTAAAAAAGTGTTAATGTCACTATTTAACGTCATACGTATAAAGATGTGAAACTATCGTAATGTTTTATAGGTTAATACCGATAATTTCCCACCTCTACTATTTTCATCTCTTTTTATTTCACAATGCATTATGTTGTCCATCTTTTATTTTGTTAAGATTTTATCCCTCAAAATTTGTCATACTTATTTAGAAACACCCTGTACGCTGTATTTACCAATAAATTGTCTCTGGACCAAAGATAGGTTTCAATTGAACAAGCCTCGTATTATAGGTTTACAAAGCAAAAAACATGTCCTGGTAAACATTGGAACTTTTTTATTTATTCGGGTAGTGCCTATCTCGGCCCAAGAAACAGGTAGGTCTTTTAAAAATGTCCCAAGTCGGCGCAAATATTAAAACTGCCCGATATAAAATATACCAGCTCGGTTCATGGGATAATAATTGTTACTAACAAATAATTTTACATCTCAATGGAAAAAATACAGATAATTTTGATCAGATTTTGAATCAGTTGTTAAGTAGTTTTGTAAAAGGTAATCAGAAAATTCTTTATTTTAAAATGGATAAAAAGCTGAACCTTTACAGTAATACATAGAAACTATGATTAACTATTTATATGGGAAATAAGCCACAAATAAATTGAAAAAAATAATTTTATTAACGTTTCGACGCTCAAATCGGGTGTCGTTGTCAAAATGCAAAATACTACTGACATATATTATATATATATATATATATATATATATATATATATATATATATATATATATATATATATATATTTATATATATTTATATGTTTTGACAACGACACCCGATTTGGGCGTCGAAACGTTGATAAAATTATTTTTTTCAATTTAATTATGGCTTATTTCCCATATAAATAGTTAATCATAAAAATGCCACAAGGAAATAACTTCGGAACAACATAGAAACTAAATTAGGTATAATTTCAAGATAAAAACGTAATTGCTTTTGACTACATGAGCAGTGGCGTAGCAGATACCCAAACAGTCAATATGTCTCAAACATCTACCTTTATCCTATGTATCAGTAGCGAAATCGATTCCACGGCCAACATTTCCAACCAAGAGAAACTGTTTCTTAAATTAGCAAAGAACCCAAAATTTCTATACAATGAGGTACTAATAACTACCTGCTAATCTTCGAGCCGACCTGGGAGGTTTTTAAAATGTACCTGGGATATCATAAAGGACTAAAAGATTATATTGAGCCGATATGGGAATACTCCTTATTTATATACTTCTTATTCATTAAAAGGGGACCTACTTATGAGTACGCAGGTATTTTAAAGTATTTTCCGGGAAATAGTGACTGTCATCATGGTTACCATCAATTATAGTAAAATATTACAGGTCGACAGAAATATTTGAAACTACCAAGGTCACCGATCGAAAGCCTTGGTTACGCGACGTTTTCAGATCAATCAAGTTTCAAAGGTTTTTCGAATTTCTATTTGTTACCTGTTTCACAGTAAAATTTCCTTATGTTTCCTCCTGAGTGAATGTTTAAACATTGTGTATAATTTCACGGGATTGTGTACTTAGTGTCCTAATTTTCACAGCACTACTTGTAATGCTCATGTTTATTAAAAAAAATGTTATATGTATTCTAACTACGTATTATATGTATTCTAACAACTATTTAAGAGTTAAGGAAGTACAAAATCAAAGAGGTACCACAAAAAATGTATATTAATAAAAGGTCATAAAAGCACGCGTTTCGGCTCTTCACGAGCCATCATCAGCTTTAAAATACAGGAGCAAAGACGAAAACTGTCCAGACCAGGAAGGAGGAAGAATCTACTAGATTACATTATTTAAGGTTCTATAGGCTTCATTATTTAAAGTTTTAAGTACTGTATTAGACATTAAGTTATATATGAATATAAAAATTCATTAGAAAGATTTTTTATGACTTCCACGTTGGGAGGAACCATCTTGCGAACAGATCAGGTGCAAGGAACTTTTTGGTGAAATGTCTTTCACCAAAGAACCTTGTTCATGTTTTCATATTTTTGGAAACTTTCATGTTTTTGGGACATTTCACCAAAAAGTTCCTTGCACCTGATCTGTTCGCAAGATGGTTCCTCCCAACGTGGAAGTCATAAAAAATCTTTCTAATGAATTTTTATATTCATATATAACTTAATGTCTAATACAGTACTTAAAACTTTAAATAATGAAGCCTATAGAACCTTAAATAATGTAATCTAGTAGATTCTTCCTCCTTCCTGGTCTGGACAGTTTTCGTCTTTGCTCCTGTATTTTAAAGCTGATGATGGCTCGTGAAGAGCCGAAACGCGTCCTTTTATGACCTTTTATTAATATACATTTTTTGTGGTACCTCTTTGAGTTTTGTACTTCCTTACCTCGAGACCACATTTGAGAATGGATACTTCTCTTCATGTATTTAAGAGTTTATCTGACAATGTCGCAAAACCGCTGATTTCGTGCAGTATGCATTTAAATAATAGATGTTTACTCTTTGACCTACGCGTTCAACTGAAATCCCCTCTACTTGATTTGCTACCTGAGTGACCTTCCCGGTTTCATATATTTCTGTACAATTGTAATTGAGTCTCAATCACCTTTTACCGCTGCATGATATTTATTGTTGTTGCTACTTGAAAAATATTATTGATTATTTTTAATTTATACAATATTTTTCTATTAGGTACAAAAAACCAAATTACCTATAAATTAACTATAAAAAATTGTATATTTTTATAATTAGTTAATGTTTGTGAATATTTTATGTTAAAATTAAAATATTGTCTTTAAAAAGTTTATAAGAGATATCGTATTATAAATTTTTAGTAAAATAAATATAAGATTTTGATTGTATTGTTTATTAATTGATTTCCATAAAAAATAGTGTGGTTTACGTAACTTTCCAAATGTAAGAGAAGGGAATATGATGTCTTGAATAGAAGAAAAGAAGATCATTAAAGTTAAAACGAACCAAGAATAATAAAAACTGTAAGTTTGATTATTCACAAAATATTAGATCGTTAATCCGAACACATTTTGAACTAGATTTTCATATGCTTCATCGGTTGTAGCTTGAGCGAAGTTTGTAATTAGTAAACAAGTCTTATCAAAAATGAATAACCATTTTCAATTTCGTTGCAAAACGAAAATACAGCCGAACCATATTCTAGTCAAATCAGAGAGTGCAGCAAGCACCTCTACCGGTTTCGAAACTTATTAGTCTCTCATCAGGAGGCACATATGCTGCTCTCCAGTGGCGTGCGGTGACTTTTTCGAAAGGGGAAGCGATTCAATAAGGATATAAAAATATTATCTTAAGGGTCGAGGGTCGAGCCACTTCCCACCTGATAACACTCTAATGCGCAGGGGCTCTCTATCAGCAAAGTACTTAATAATGTGAGACGTCCTGCGTACAAGGACTCACACACTAAATCCGTGACGCGTGAATGCGTGAGGCAATCTATTCCCGCTATTTCTAGTGACTAGTGACTAGTGACCTATCATTGATCTGTATTGCTAGCTCGGGCCTTGAGTCCTCGCGCCGGGCTTGGTTTTCTAAAGAAGAATCCTATTTAAAAAAAAATATACGAGGCATTTTCCACAACACACAACTTTCACTAAAATGGCACTTATTTATACTCGAGGTCTATTCTCCTATCAACTTCTGATAATTGTTGAATGCAGTCTTTTTCAATGGATAATAGGACTAACTTTCAAAGTCTGTCTTCGCTTGTTGAATTTCTTTTAAACTCTTAATTTGAAACTTTTGATGCATCTTAATACTGCAAAACTTCGTTCAACTGATGCACTTGTGGCTGGGATAGTTAATAGTACTAATTCACACAACTTGACCGACCACTTCACACAGTGACTTGTTTAAACCAGTAGTTATAAAGAAATCCCAGATTTCTGGGTATTTCTTTATCATTAATGTCAGTTGTTTCATAAATGACACTTAAGTGAGAATGCAAAGCTGCATGGGATATCAAAAAATTTTCATTATTTAATCGTAATGAAATAAATTCCTCTGTGGGAAATTTTGATGAATTATAATTAGAAATATTAAGATTATATATAATTCTACAAATTTTAAATCGTTAAAATTTTGAAAGCTAGAATTCATTTGTTGTAGAATACTATCAAAAGGTCTCTTTGTTTCCTCTGTTTTCTCTGTCTCTCTGTCTCCGAAATTATCAATCTTCATTATTTTTCTTTCATGTTCAAACCCCATATGTTCAGTTTTATCCCAAATATTTTTAAACTGCTCTCGTTTTTTTAATTATTGTATTAATAAAGTCATCAATTTGTCTTATACAAAATGCAATAACATTTGATTTCTGTAAAATGTCTCTATACCTCTCAGAGGAAAGGGGGGAAACTTATATGCAAGCGAAACAGTATTTTTGAAACAGTATTTTCACTTTTATTTAATAATGGTACGGTAAACAATCCTCATTTTTTAATATGTTATTCCTTATAAAAAAACCTTTAATTTAAGCACAAATAATTAAAAATCGTAAATTTGGGTCGAAAGTTATTAACTTTTTAAGAATTCCCATAAGAGCCCATGTCAAAACTTAACTTTGAACCTTAATAGTAATTAAACGGCACGGTAAAACAATTTTTAAAAAATCAAGTCTTAGTTTTTTGAAGTAAACTATAACATACTAAAATTTCATGCAAATCCTTAATTCTTTGCCGAAGGTGTAGACCGCAGTAACAGTCGGAGCATCTCACATTCGGGAAGGCGATAGGACGATCGCTTCCACAGGGTACCAAAATTCGCGCGACTAGTGGGTGCGGTCATTGAACCCTGACCAATTTTTAAACGGGACAACTGCATGACAAGCGGCGATTTTGAGATGCGATTCTGTCAGGAGTGGACCGAATAGTTGAATTGTGTGTATATTGAGTTCGTTCGTACGCGATTAATTTTTAATATTTTTCAATGCATATTGCCTAGGTAATATGTAGATTACTTGGATTAGGGAAAAATTTCTTATTACTAAATATTAATTAATAATATATTTTCTTATATCGACGTATAAATAGGGAAGCGGCGCTTCCCCCGCTTCCATGGGCCGCACGCCTCTGCTGCTCTCCCTGATCCAACCAAAACAAACCCCAGCGTGCAATTCCGGATTTCAACGACCGAAATGGCATAGATGCCCTAGCGGCAACTGCTATCAAAAAGACTAAGTTTTCACTCTAATGGCATATAAAACAACATAATGCTATTCTACATCCTACCAGAATGAAAACAATGGGAACCTTCTCTGGTTACACCTCCGAGGCTTCTACAATTTGCAAGCCATACGGATGCTGGGACTAAGGAAGATGAGGGAATTCTACAATTTACAATTCACGTCCCATCTGCTCAGCGCGGTAAAGTTCCAACGAGAATGGTTCCCTTCGTACTCTAATCAGAGTAAATGTAAATCGAAACTGAATAACCATTCTCAATTTCGTTGCAAAACGAAAATACAGCCGAACCATATTCTAGTCAAATCAGAGAGTGCAGCAAGCACCTATACCGGTTTCGAAACTTATTAGTCTCTCATCAGGAGGCACATATGCTGCTCTCCCTGATCCAACCAAAACAAACCCCAGCGTGCAGTTCCGGATTTCAACGTCCGAAATGGCATAGATGCCCTAGCGGCAACTGCTAGCAAAAAGACTAAGTTTTCACTCTAATGGCATATAAAACAACATAATGCTATTCTACATCCCACCAGAATGAAAACAATGGGAACCTTCTCTGGTTACACCTCCGAGGCTTCTACAATTTGCAAGCCATACGGATGCTGGGACTAAGGAAGATGAGGGAATTCTACAATAATTTACAATTCACGTCCCATCTGGTCAGCGCGGTAAAGTTCCAACGAGAATGGTTCCCTTCGTACTCTAATCAGAGTAAATGTAAATCAAAAATGAATAACCATTTTCAATTTCGTTGCAAAACGAAAATACAGCCGAACGATATTCTAGTCAAATCAAAGAGTGCAGCAAGCACCTCTACCGGTTTCGAAACTTATTAGTCTCTCATCAGGAGGCACATAACAGTCTTATTATTTGCGGAGATAGAGAAAACTGAGTGATCGGTATGTTAATGTTAATAAATAGAATTTCTTTTCCAAGAGCAAATCTTATTCCTTAGCAGCCTCATAGCAGAATTATCCTACTAAAGAACAAGCTATAATAGTTGGTGCTATAAATACCTGTAACGGTTATTATTGGGAAACTAGAAATAAGAGATAAAAGAGACGAAAAATAAAACGCTCCCACACATACAACATAATTGTAGAAACAGTGAAAAGGTTGAAATCAGGAAAAGCAGCAGGACTGGTTAAAATCAGCAATGAATTAATAAAAAATGGAGAAGTACAACTGATGCCCCGAATTAATAAACTAATTAAAATTTTATGAAATTCAGAAAATATGTCTAATGGATGGAGAAAGAGTCATGGGTCTAGGACGTTTCATCGCCGCCGTTTCGATGCCGCCAGTTCGATGCCGATGCCGGCCGATTCATCGCCAGTCAATTAATCGCTATCTGATATATTTCCGAATTTTCGACAGTTACAATTATTAGTTATTTTTAGTATTAATAAGGAATTCTAGGAAATGCGAGATATGACGGCGATGAAATGGACTGGCGATGAACCGGCGGCATCGAAACGGCCGGCGATGAACCGGCGGCATCGAAACGTCCCATTCCGCGTAATAACTATATATTAAAAAGAAGACCTAAGGGATACCAGTAACTATAGAAGAATCATCCTACCGAACACCAAAATACAAAATATTGACAAGAATGTTGAGACACTGAGGATAGATAAATACACAGAAAATACATTTAGGCAATACAAACAAGGCTTCAAAAAAGGAAAATCGACTATAGACGCCATTCACCTACCAACACAACTAATTGAAAAGTACTACGCAAATGACATCAATTTACACCTACTGTTTATAGACTTTCAGTAAGCTTTTGAGTGTTTCAATAGACACCAACTCTTACTCGAAGTACAAAATATGAATATTCCTGCAAAACTGATTAGATTAGCGAAAATAACAATCGAGATCTTTATAGCAGAAAGTATAATACGCTTCAAATACAACAACTATCAATATAAAAGTAGAAGTTATACAAAATGTCTGTTACGATTTTTAACATAATACTGGTAGGAGAGGACTAAAAATAAATGAAAGAAAGACAAAGTATAACGTTAGTCTCAAGGAAAAATAGTAACACATAATATAAAGACTAAACAATGAATAATCCAAAAGTAGAGAGTTTTATGTATCTAGATGTGACAATTAGTAGACAGCTCAAACGAGAAGAGCGCAAAAATAACTGAAAGAGTCCAAAACTACTAAAAGACAGACATATCAGCAAAAACAACAAAATGAAAATTATATAAAAGAGCAATCAGACGAGAACTTACTCAGCAGGTGGGACAATGTGCATGACTGAGACGAAGAGAAGCTAAGAATAATACAAAGAAAGGTCTTCAGAAGAATTCTTGGACTAAAAAAACGAGACTGGGTGTTTAGATGATTGTTCAAAAATGATATAAATACCACAAAAATGGAGAAGGTATAGTCAAACATATAAAGGCCCAAAGGTTGAAATAGCTCGGACATATACTAAGACAAGAACATAAATTAATAAAAAATATATTAAAGTGGAAACCTACATATACAAGACCTAGATTAAGACCAAAGTGTAGAAGGGAAGATCAGGTCAGAGAAGATATCAACAGAATGAAGATACCTAACTCGAGAACACAAATAGAAAATAGGAAGGAATGGAGCTTAATTGCCAATCAGGGAAAATCACACCGTGAAGAAAGACGGTAGAGAACAAGAAAATTAATTCGAAATCAATAGGAAAATCCCAGTAGCTGGCTGTATACCATAATTAAAAATCATACAGAACAAGTAAAAAACTAGTCATAATTTTAACGTTTTGTATTCATTCTAACGTGGAAATACTTCGTTCTAGGCACTGAAGATGATCAAATCTAGATCGAAAACGTTTTGCGAATCCTTTTGGATGACTTTTTAATAGTTTTTCAATAAACTTTTTATACCATTATACAAACGAAGTTTTTACTTGTTCTGTATGAAAACTAATTCGATTCCTTCAATTTCAGTAAGTATATCCAGACGGAGAGCTAGAGCCGAAAAATCATCGTCATAAGTAATATGGAGTTTTTCCTGTGAAATGTGTCCATTGTCTATTGATAATTATAACCCCTTTCAGGCTGACACCTCAGTGGATACAGGAAGTAGCAATAAGGGATGAAAGGGGAAAGTTAGTGCAGTCATTAAAGGTTTTCACCTCCTATTTTGTTAAACCTCCATCAATTTACATGAAAATTGGTAACTACTTAGAGCATACCTCAAGAAACAAAACTGATTTGGTGCCACTTGCACTTTTACCCTGAGGGTGAATACCACCCCTTCCCGCAGATGAAAACTATTTTATTAAAAATAACCCCACAAATCGATAGAGAGACAAATTTTAAGTAAAATTTGTTATATCATGTTATTAAAATAAATCAATACTTTTTGAGTTATTAAAGATCAAAGATTTGTCTATTTAAGAGCATATGCGTGAAGTTACGGATGATAAAAAGATCATGTTTAAAAATGATGTAATGTTAGTAAAACATTACAACATCATTTGTAATGTATTGTATGTTAGTAAAATATTATTTTTATATTATTTCGATATTTAATTGAATTTTTTTTTTTTTTTTCATTATAAACTGAATATGTCCAGAAACTGGGGGTGTCCAATAATGGGTACATTTGACATATTCCAAAACACTTTTGCTAAATTTATAATATCGAAATAATATAAAAATAATATTTTAGTAACATACAATTAATTAATATGTTCTTTTTATCATCCGTAACTTCACGCATTTGCTCTTAAACAGACAAATCTTTGATCTTTAATAACTCAAAAAGTATTGATTTATTTTAATAACATGATATAACAAATTTTACTTATAATTTGTCCCTCTATCGATTTGTGGGGTTATTATTAATAAATCGTTTTCACCCCCGAGAAGGGGTGGTATCCACCCCCGCAAGTTGGCACCAAATAATTTTTATTTCCTGAGGTATGTTCTATCTAGTCACCAATTTTCTTGCAAATTGATGGAGGTTTAACAAAATAGGAGGTGAAAACCTTTAAAGACTACACTAACTCTCCCCTTTCATCCCTTATTGCTACTTCCTGTATTCACTGAGGTGTCAGCCTGAAAGGGGTCATAATTGTCAATATACAATAGACGCATTTCACCTGCCAAACTCCAGATTACTTATGACGATGATTTTTCGGCTCTAGCTCTTAGACTAACCCAGGGATGGGCAAAAGCCGGCCCGCGGGCCTGAATCGGCCCTTTTGCTTGCTCTATACGGCCCATTGAAAAATCCCGTAAGCAATTGTTTTAATCTCTGATGCGATTTTGCTGAAATAAACAGTATTAGTGTGCGTAGTGTTCATATAAATAATGAATCTTTATCTTCTACTTTTCTTAAAAGCATCTGTCGGTCTTCGGACTCATTTTCGTTCGACTTTACCCTTCATAGTCAGCTGCAACAACTCGTACTTATATTTCTAAGTACCTATGTGCCCCAAATATGCCGTCTTTTTCCTTAATGGTGGTCAAAAATTCTCTCGCTCTTCCCATTCTGTGCAACACCATTTCGTTCTTAATATGATCGGCCCATGGTATTTTCAAAATTCTCCTAAAAAGCCCATCTTAAAAGCTTCCAGCTTTCTCATTAAATCAGCATTAACAATCCAATAAAGAAGAATAGAGTGGACATAACATTTTACCATCCGACATCGGACTTGTAGGTTGAGTATTTCCTCAAAAATTTTCTCATCTTCAAAAAGGCTGCTATGACTCCGAAGTATTTCATTGTGTCCACTTGTTCAATATCTTCATTTTTTATCTGGATCCTTGTCATGACTTAATATAATGAACATTTCTTTAAAAATTACGTGACATATTTTACTGGGCACAAATTGTTCGCATGTACACCCAATTAAAACAATTTATTATTACTATTATCTATTATTAACAGTCAAATTTCTTTATCCAAATACTTTAAAATGATACTTATTAGAATCTTTGTCAAAAAAATTTGTTAAGCAGGGAAAAACTCCACTAAAAACATTCGCGTATGCACAGGCAGCGTACCAGCGTAAGCGGTATAAATAGTCCTCCGGCCCGGGAACATTTTGAAAATTGCATTTTGGCCCGCGTTTAAAAGTATTTGCCCACCCCTGGACTAACCCGACACACCCAATTGAAAAAAATTACGACAAAAGTGGAACTTGAAACATCTCAAGAAAACAGTAGGGTAGTTAGCTCATATGGATTTCTTTTAATTTTTTCTAATGAAGATCTCTATTCAGATTTATGATAGAGAATCAATTTCAAAGTGTGTACAATACGATTTAAAAATTTCTATAAGTAAAGCAAAAAGTGTTAAAAACTTGGCATGACAAGTAGCACACCACAATCTTTTGTTTAAATAAAGAAAATAGAAAAGAGAAGAAATTCTACGTTTTTGTTTAATAATTTTACACTATAAGAAAGTACATAGTATACACAAACTAAACAAATACTTTTTTCACATTTCCAATAGCTGCTTCTACCTCTACTTCAACTAATGAGTTTAAGGGAAGGGCTCCTACAGCAAAACCTGTTCTAGCTGGAGGACCATTTTTAAAATCTGTAAAAAAGATGATAAATTGTAGTTATATAATACTCGGAAATCATTCTAAGCCTAATGATTAACAAAAAGGTTATTAGAATCTTCTACCCGCTGTGTAAAAATATTATAGAGCTCCAGAAGACTGAAGTCAGAATAAACATTGTATGGGTTTCTTATGTTCTCTTAATAATATAGCTTGCAGATTCTTCAAAAATGCTAAATAAACGGCTGAAAAAATTATCTGCCATTGCAAGTCACTTGTTCGTGAACGTCATGAATACCTGGAACAAGTTCTTATTACCTGACCATGTGACAAATATCTCTCCGACATAGGCTTTCTTATAAGCCTAGATCTGTTTGACTAAACGTATACATAGAAGATTTTTTTGATCGCACTGTGAGAAGGTTAACGAGATCTAACTCAAAAAGATTAATTGCAATAATTCTATAGATTAGGATTTATGATTCAATTTTATGTTATCTTCACAAAGTGGGGGACATGAAAGGAGCCTCCACGTAGATTGTGATCACTTGTGAATACAATCGGGCGTCCCCTGGAAACGAGTAATGTCGGCTAATCCTTTCAACACCGGTGCACCAACAACACAGATGCAATCAAAATCAAAACGGTCTTTATCAAGGCCATTTTTGATGACGACCTCAATTAATATTGAAGGACTATCAGCAGATAAAGAAGACCTATTGTCTAATATGTGCAGAGAACATGGTGTCGATGTTCTACTGGTTCAAGAAACCCATAGAGGTACTGCAAGCCGCAGACCAAGGATTCGGGGTATGAAGCTCATACTGGAGAGACCACACGACCAATATGGTAGCGCAGTCTTCGTCAGACCAGATATCGACGTAGCATCCACATCTCTAACAGATCAAAATGACATCGAGATCCTCACAGTGGAGATAAACTCCTGTACAGTAACGTCAATGTACAAACCACCAAACGCTGACTTTGCTTTTGAGGAACCGAATAACTTTCAATCACAGCAAATCAAATTCGTACTGGGTGACTTCAACTGTCACAGTGTCGCGTGGGGTTACAACGAAACAGATTCCAATGGCGAAGAACTAGAAAAATGGGCTGAAAGCATGAACCTAAAACTTATTCACGATCCAAAGCAGCCTGCATCGTTCAACAGCGGAAGATGGCGCAGAGGTTACAACCCAGACAATATATTTGTCAGCGACAGAATTGGAGACCAGGTGACAAAAATCGTTGGAAGCGCTCTCCCAAAGACACAGCACAGACCAATAATTTGTCTTTCCAACGCGGCAATCAGATACGAAATTGTTCCTTTCAAGAGAAGGTTCAACTTTACTAAAGCAAAATGGGAAAAATTCTCTGAAACATTGGATCAAGAAGTTTCCCAGCTAGAACCTTGCCCTGATTCATACGATAAATTTGTAGAAATCGTAAAGCAAGTATCACGGAAATTTATCCCTAGAGGTTGTCGAACTGAGTACATAGCGGGGCTCAATGAAGAATCTAAACCCCTACTTAAAAGATACGAACAGCTATATGAAGAAGACCCTTTCTCGGAAGCGACAATACAGGCTGGGGAGGAAATGTTACATGCGATATCCGCCAACAGAACGGAAAGGTGGTGCAAGCTGGTCACGAGTCTGGACATGAAACAAAACAGCAGACGTGCCTGGAAGCTGATTCGGAATCTTGGCAACGATCCCACTGCTCCGGCAGTCAACATGACAGAAGTCACACCCGATCAGATAGCCCATCATCTTCTAATGAACGGTAAGACGACATCAAGAAAGAACAAGGTGAGAGCTCAACGGAATATCGACGAAGAAAGAGATGTTCTAGGTACCTCTTTTTGTCTAGAGGAGGTGAGAGGCGCGATCCATCAAATGAAAGATAATAAAGCGGCTGGCCTGGACGACATACGAACAGAGCAAATAAAGAACTTTGGACTAAAAACCGTAGAGTGGCTCGTAAAAATGATGAATTGCTGCATCCGTACATTACAAATCCCCAAAATCTGGAGAAAAGCTAGAGTGGTAGCCCTCTTAAAACCAGGGAAGGATCCGGCGGATACAAAGAGTTTTAGACCTGTATCTCTCTTGTGCCACCTTTTCAAGGCCTTTGAAAGAATGATACTGAACCGGATCGCAGAATATGTGGAGACTAAAATTATTCCAGAACAAGCAGGATTCAGACCCGGAAAGTGCTGCTGCAGTCAAATTCTTAATCTCACCCAACATATTGAAGATGGTTTTGAACGGAAGGAAATAACAGGAGTAGCGTTCATAGACCTAACTGCCGCCTATGATACAGTTAACCATCAACGGCTACTCGCAAAACTCTACGAAACTACAAAGGACTTCCGACTAACAAGGTTAGTGAAATGTCTCCTCCAGAATAGACGCTTCTACGTAACGCTCCAGTCCAAGAACAGTCGGTGGAGGGACCAAAAAAATGGGCTACCACAGGGAAGTGTCCTCGCACCGTTTCTATACAACATATACACCAACGACCAACCCATACACCAACAAACAAGGCAAATTATTTACGCTGATGATACAGCGGTGGCAGCTCAGGGAAGAACCTTCAATGAAGTCGAAGTGAAGCTGACAGATGCCCTGGGAGACTTAGCTCTATACTATGATAAAAACCATCTGAAACCCAATCCCACAAAAACCCAGGTATGTGCTTTCCACCTGAGAAACAAGCATGCCCGAAGGTCGCTGGAGGTGGAATGGCGTGGTCAGATGCTGGAACACAACAAGACGCCAAAATACCTTGGCGTCCGTCTGGATAGAACTCTGTCTTACCAATACCACTGTCAAGATGTTAAGAAGAAAGTAAGTGCCAGAAATAATATCATCCGCAAGCTAACTAATACAAAATGGGGAGCACAACCACACACTCTCCGCACTTCTGCCTTGGCATTATGTTTTTCGGCCGCGGAGTTTGGAGCACCAGTATGGGCAAACTCTGCTCACGCAAAGAACGTCGACGTGGCTCTAAATGAAACGGTCCGTATAATAACGGGTTGCCTGAAACCGACACCTATCGAAGAGGTATACCCCATTGCTGGAATTGCTCCACCACCAATCAGGAGAAAGGTCACGTCAGAGGTAGAACGGAAAAAGCAGGAGACGGACCGAAGACACCCCTTATATGACCACCAAACTCAGCCAAGCAGACTAAGATTTCGGAAAAGCTTCCTGAAAACATCAATATCCATCCCCGAAGCGCCAGAGACGCGCCGAATACACCTATGGCAAGCGTCAACTACTGCGACACATTTTCCTCCCTCGGAGGAAATGGCTGCTGGACACAATTTACCGTATCCGACTTGGAAAGCGCTAAACAGACTAAGAACCGGCGTTTCATGTTGTGCTAGTAACCTGAAAAAATGGGGATACCAGGAGGACGATACCTGCGACTGTGGCGCGGTTCAGACCAGCCGGCATCTACTATCATGCACAGAGATGAGAGAGACCTGCACAGAACAAGACTTAATTATAGCAAATGACAGGGCCATCTATGTGGCCAACCATTGGAAATACAGAATTTAAAGTTGTTGGTGTTCCGGACACGGAAAGTAAGTAAGTTCACAAAGTGGTAGTGCCTATCTGTTTTGGATCTTGATCTTGGCGAACATCATACTTTGCATACTGCTGCTTTGAAAAGATTGGTGGCTTATGTATTGGAATGGAACCACCTAAGAAGATTTTTAACCAGGAAATCCTTCGCTTTCTTGGTTCTCGCTTTCCGTCTAATTCTCCCTGTAAAATTAGTTGCAGCAATCCATCATCCAGATCTTGCTTTCTTTATCCTATATGTGATTTCTAGAGAATGATCGCAACTTTCATTGACGTTTGTATTAAAGTAGGTGTATGTTTTTACTCTTTCTATTCGTTGACCGTTCACACTGATTCGTCCGAATTACTGTTGTTTCGTAGAGATCATCAAACGTTCTGTTTTCTTAATTGAATTCCCATATCTCTGAATTACTTCTGTGATCCTATTCATTCATTCCTGGAGGGCTTCATAACAACTGTCAGCGAATACTACCGTGTCGTCCGCTTATCTCATGTTATTGATACATTCTCCGTTAATTCGAATTCCGGCTTCAACCTCATCTACTGCATCGGATTCTCCTACCACTTTACAGATACCCGATATTTGATTCCAGTAAAGATTGCTAAGAATTCTTAGGTCACAGGTGTTTATTGCAATATTTTTTATATCTCCATCAGCTTGTTGTGCTTTACAGTATCAAATGCTTTACAGTAATCAATGAAGCATGCACAAATATCACAATTATTCTACTCACGGCTCTATCGTTGAAATAGCACTATATGTTAAAGCAATAATTATTAAAAAAAATTCAACTACCAAAAACCCGTTTTTTGTCTATTGTTTTCTATTCACAATCTATTCCCACCTTTTCAAAAGACTGATTAGTTTGATATGCAAAATACCAGTAAGCATGTTTATATTTTATCTTTTATAGTAGTATTTGATATCAATCATTTCTGACGGCTTTGAAAGTAAGCAGGTGGGTAAAAATGTAGAAAAAAAATTTATTATTATTATTATACTTTAGAATGCATAAGGTTCGTGACAATTACAGGAATATGCAAAGTAATTAATTTATAAAAAATATTATACTCAATAAAATGCATAACAATCGTAGAGATTACCAAGTAAGGTATATTTCCTTGACCCAAATAGTAACAATCCAGATACATACTATTGTGTATTTTTTCTTTTAAAAACACGTGTGTCTCTAAACACGTGTTACGACTAATTACAGCTCATGATAAAAATAATTTTTTTATAAAGAAATATAATCAGGTTATTCTTAAAGATAAGTAGGTTACCCATGAAGTTATAAATACCTTCGATTGCTTTTTTAATCAAGAAAAAATATCAACAATAACATTAAGTTATTATTATCACAGTACTTATTAGGTGTTTTCCAAAACAAATGATATAGTCGAAAGAGCAAGGTGAAAATCAATTAAGAAAAAAAGTCAATAGAAAATGCATTATTGATGGATGTGTACGTGTAATTGAGTTGTACATCTTCTTGAGTTGACACAAGAAAAGAAATAATAATACAAAAATACAATTTCGGTCCACAAACGAAGGCTCAATCGAATAATTTTTTTTATTTAAATAAAGCTGCATCCTCCCGAAGGACATTAGCGACATCGGTTGTAATATATACAAATAACAGTAATATCTGGTACTTACATGATTAAATTTTGTACAACATATTGATACAAGATAAATACCCTATTAGTTGTCTGTAATCAAAGTTCTTTCCCAGTAACAATTGCAAGCTGTTCAGGATGCCAATACTATCTAGGATATCTTTCAATACTATTTAGGACAATCAATTAAGAAATGAACTATACTGTCTGCTACATTTCAAACGGAACACTTTGAAGCTTCGCTGTTTGTGAATAGGTGTGCGTGTGTATACCTACTATGGCCAGTCTCAAACGTGTTAGGATTATTTGGGATCTTCTGCTTGCTGCTGTTGGTTGCCACGGAGAGATGTCATTTTTAATCAGTTTTAGTTTCGAAACCGAATTATGCCCCATTCCACGCACTTAACACTTATTTTTAAAGAAGGCTTTTAAATCACTTGCCACACTCCGATGTTCGACCTCCGATTCGTCACTACCAATAGCATCGCGAGCATTTTTTGTTGCCATCGATACCAATGTGCGAAGGTATCCACAGGAAATTTACTGTTCTGCAATTTTCTTAAACTATCTGAAGTTCCAATTTTATCATTTTTTCTATGGAATGTTTCGGATATAGATTTGCATAGCTTTAATAGCGGAGAGTATTTGCTCAGTAATAAGTAGTTGGAGAAAAGCGAGGTGATGGAAAAATCCATCAATATTCCATTGAAGTAATGACGTGAATGTTATTTTTGTCTTAATTGAGAAGTGTCACTGTCAGAGTCAGAAATCTCTTAACCAAGGTAAGCATACATTTTCTTCTTAATGGATGTTAACTTGCGCTTTATACTTCTGTCTTTTAAGTGGGGATATACTTTTTCGAACATATTAATTAGACCGGACTAATCTTTTGTGTATTCTTGAATGATACTCAAGGGATCAGCAGAGCCTGTAATGTTAGTTAGAAGCATAACCAGTTGGTTGTAATCAAGAACGAAAGATGGAGAATGATTTTCAATGAACGTTTTTGCGGGTTCTAGTAGCAGTGATATAGAGTTATTACTACTTTCCGTTGAAACAGTTTTAGATTTTTTGATTTTTGGCAAAATTTTAGGCTCACGGAACGACTCGCATTCTGCTGAAGAAGACTCAATTTCAGGTGAAGTTATATCGTCAGCGGTACGCTTATGAGAGTTAGATTCTTGAACAATGTTTGTTATCGGGGTTGTTGTGTTTGAATCGTGGGATGCTAACCTTGGTTCTTCTAATACCTGATGTGCATGTTGGGAATCTGCATTGGTGGAAACGTGGGAGATTGACATTTCTTCAGATGGTATATGTGTTTGTTGCGAAGTTGCATTGCCTAGACTGGGTAAAGATTTTTCATTATTTGAATGTTGATCTTCTAGATCTGTTGATTCGGAACACTGAGATGCTTTGTGGCCAGGCTTCTTGCAATTGTAGCAGATCAAGCCATCCTGTGATATGAAGATCCTATTATAGGTGTTATCAAACTCAAGTAGAAATGATTCCGGAAGTGTTAAATTGTGGGGACTGATGTATATTTGCCTCCTAAAGCTGAGAATGTGGTTATATTCAGGTATGGTGGCACTAATTTTAAGGAATGTCGTAGGTGAAGCCGGTACTAAACCAATATTTTGTAATTCGTTGATTAGTATTTTATGAGGTATGAAGGGGCTTACGTTGGAGAGGACAATCCTCTCTGCTGGTGTTATTAATTTCCTAGCTCGAACAATTTCGCCTTGAATTTCAATGTATCCTCTGTTGGTCATGAAATCTTCTACCGGTTGTTTGCTAGATAGGTACATACATATGCGATTGTTAGATAGTCGAGAACAGAATATGATGTTTTTGGGTTGGATTATATTTCCCAAGGGGATGAGTTATTCTTGAAGTTTGGTACTGTTTAGTGCATTAAAAATGATCGCGTTCTCTTTAGAAGGAAACTGAACTTTTGATGTTGCTAAAGAATATGTATGTGAGATATTTTGTTGATATTGGATATTGGATTGCATTGTGGTAACATTATTTTCCACGGTTAATTAATTTCATTAAACACTCTTTGTCAATAAAAAGGATCTGACCCTGACCACCATAATAAATTTAACAAACTGTCCCAATATATTAAATTCAAAACGTTTTTACAAAGAAACTAATTAAATCTTGTACACTTACAGTTTCGATTATAATTGGGCACAAATTCACAATTTATTACTTTGTTTTATCGCTTAAAAATAACAAGTTTACGGAGCACGTGTTAGGAACAACATTTCTTATCTCCATGCAGGCCGCACTCCGATAATGAATTTTGTATAGGTATTAACTATGTTATAATTATAAATTATGTATATTACCTATTTTTGACATTTCTATACTTATATATTGTTATGATCTTCTTTTTATTAATTTTATATTAATTATTATTTATCTGATTAATTATTTAATTGTCGCAAATCATACATAAAAATGAATAAAAAATCTCAGGGTGCCTTTTTATACTATTAAAAAAAAATCTAAATTATCTCACGTTATACTTATCTTCTCTCGTGGGTTCAGTATCTCTTAGTTGATCCTAATCGGGATAAAATAGGGAAAAGAAATAAAGCAAAATATTAAAATAAACATACAGAATTGTCTTTTATTTGTCAAAATCAATACTCTAAAATCTATCAAATCTAAAACCTGTGGACACAGATGTCCGAATGAAATCTTTACCACTTAAATTTATTATAGTTAACAAAAAACAATTTATCGGTTTGTTCCCGCTGACTTTGGTAAAACAAACTAAACAAACAAATTTATGTATTCGCAAGATTAGCTATACTTCCTATTTACTTTTAGAAATATTGGAATTTTAATTCATATGCCTTTTACTCAAAACTTTAGTTTCCGAACATAAAAATATCTTTCACATAAGTTGACTGACCTTTTGCTTCACTCACTCTGATGTCTTCTCGTGACCCAAAACAGCTCTCCCTCGTTGACTATGTTAAAGGCTACTCATCAAAGCCCTCTCCGTTCTCCAGCTTCAAAACTATCAGCATACCAGCACCAATTCTCCAACAAGCCGGGACTCTTTTGACACGTACTCGATTCAAACAAAACTCAAAAAATTCTCTGCTCTCCTTCTCACAATAATACAGAATCAAAGAGGTATTTCGTCTCAATTTGATCTGTCTCTCGTTCCACTTTTCAACACTATTCTCCACTATCAAACAAACCACTGGTACTTGCTAACTACTTATCCACCAAAACGTCGACCGCTCCTCAGCGCTGCCAAATAACATACTGCCTTCTTATTCAAACTCTCTCAATCATCTAATACACTTTTCCCCTTCCAACTTGCCAAGAATCAGAAACAATATTTTCCATTCGACAAACAAAACGTCATTTTCAAAATTATTCCGACCATCCTTAATTACTTTCGGGGAAACTCTACAATATTTACTCGGGTTGACACAAAGATTAAAATTCCAAACTTTCTTTTAAAACCACTCTTCTAGAAATTGATAATTACCTCTACCTGTGGGTTCTATAGTTCTCGTAATAAACAATCTATTTCCATTTTAAATCTAAATACATCATCCTTTTCACTTTAATTATTCACAAAAGTCTTTAATGGTTCATCGGAAAGCTTATTAAAAGAGAAATCCACTTACATCCAAACTAAATTCTAATAAATATTTACCAATTTATGTGCCCGCGTTATTTAAAAAAAAATTAATTTAATTTTCATTTTGCTTTTGATTGATAAATTTGAAAACGCAATAATATTTACTAATGAAGTAAAAACCTCACATGTAGGTAGGTGGTATATAATTTATTAAAAAATTTTTTCTAAAAATGATCCAAGATGGATAAAATCACAAACGTTTTCGGACCAATCAGTCCATCATCAGGTGGTAGAAACCTAAAATAAGCAAACCACTGTATTAAAAAAGCCAAGATGAAATTTGACTGTCTGAAAGTTAGGAAAATTACAACATGTGGTTACTTACTTCAGATCCAAAGTAGTTGGAACTAGCTACATATTTAGGTCAAAAGACCTTAATGTAATAATAATTATGTCATTTAGGCTACAAAAATGTCGACAATAAGTCGATGTCACAAGAAATTAAATTGCAACGGTATTACAAAGTGGTCTTCATCTTGGCCTCAAACTGACAGACTAAAATATGACATTGAACCGATATTGACAAGACTTTCTAGGGAATTTTATGTGTATGTAGTTATATTGTATTTTAGAAATGCAAAAAATATAAAAAATATTTTTACTTAACTGAATGAATTTAATTAGATATTAAATAAATGAGTAAGAATAAACAATTTAAATTAATAGTCACATGAAATTATTTATGAAAATTTCATGGCGGTGAAAGCGAAAATTTTGCCAACAGGTAATGACGTCACTTGGTAAAAAGAAGAACAAAAAGAAAAATAAACTGAAGAAAAATAAAAATAAAATAAAAAGAAAATTATTAGATAATAATTATAAGGTAAAAGAATTAGTGAATAAATCTGGAATTTGGCTATAATGAAATGTAATATAGTTGATAGTCATAATGTAACAGTATAACTGGTTGTCTAATTTCAAGTAGATGTAATAGGGTGAATAAAACACAACTAAGTAAAATACTATGGTTTAACGGAATTGAGATTAAAGTACTAAATGGATGTATTATTTAAGAGAAAGTACTGTGAACTGTAAATAAGAAAACGATAAGTGAAAGTTAATATGGTGTGAAGTAAATAATGATATGATGCCAAATTATTGTTTGAAAATTATGTGAAAATAAAATTAAAATTAAAAATAAAAATATAGAGGGAATAAAACGAGGGTGAAAATAAGGTAGAAATGATGCATTATAAAATAAAACAAAAATTGTAGGCCTTGAATTAATGGTTGTCTAACTTGAAGAGAGATTGAAAATAAAATTAGGTAAAGAAATTAAATTAAAGTTAAAAAGAAAATGAACATTGTATGTGGTTACTGGACCAACAGAGACATGAAAACCTAAGCCTACCTCCACAAAGGATAGGAGACACGCAAAGGCACACACATATCCGTCAGCTCAATGATCACATAATAATCATGACAAATTGGCAAAATAGTTCTCAGATTAACATTGTAGGTAATGGTGTGATAAATGTATAGTAAAAAGTAGAGGAAGGTCTTGCTTGTTGAATATAACAAAGCTAATAGAAAGCAAAATGAAAATGTTTGTGGTCAACAAACTGACAAGAGCAAACATGCCCAAACCTACCTCCACAAAGGATAAGAGACATGTAAAGGCACACACATATCTGCCAGTCCAATGATCACAAACACTAATAACAACAATTTAACTTAGATGAACTGAAGGATTGTATATTAGAGGTGTCCAATAACCCCCAGCAACCGAACCACAACCAAAAAACCTGTGTATAAGAATAAAAGGTAAATAGTTCAGAAAAATATATTGTAAATGGATGGAGGGTTTGTGAATAGTATTTAATCGTTTTTATAGCGTTCTACGACTTTCCGTTCCTAATTTTCACTCATTTCTATTGTGACATTCTTCCTCCCTTAAATTTCTTTCCGATATCGCCTTGGAGATGCCCTTTATCCAGTAGTTGATGGTCTTCCTCGTTTTCGTTTTTCATTCTAATACTTTTTTGGGGATTCTTCGTTCCTCCATTCGTCTTACTTTTCCGTACCATACTACTGTTGTTTATCGATGTCATCTACGATTGGTCTTTCTATTTCCATTTGTTGTCTAATGTCGTCGTTTCTTATGTGTTCTAATCTAGATCTTCTTGCTGACCTTCTCCAAAAATCCATCTCAGTGGCTGGTAATTTATCTTTGTAATTTTTGGTTAATTGCCAAACTTCAGCTCCATAGGTTAACACTGGTTTTAATATTGTGTAAATTCGTTCTTTTTTTAATTAATTAAAAAAAGAATACGCACTATCAAAATTCAACCTAACTCCAATACCAATCTAAAACAAACCCAAACAATACGTAACAACAATAATAGTAATGTCACCAGTTCAAACACACAATACATATCCCTACCCTACATTAATGGATTCTCCGAACAAATGTCGAAAATGTTGGCAAAATATGACATCAATGTTGGACATAAGTCATCTAAAACATCGGGAAGATACTTTTCAAAATTTAAACCCAAGGTTGCTAAAGATCAGCGGTCGGATATTGTCTATAAAGTAAATTGTAAAGACTGCAATTCAACGTACATTGGGCAAACACATCAATACCTACATAGAAGGGTTGTTGCACATAAACTTAGTGTACAAGCCAACAAAGTAAACACCACAGCCTTAGCCAAACATTCCGCAGAAAATAACCATGGTTTTGATTTTGAGAATGTGCAGATTTTGGAAAAGAACATAATTATAACCAAAGATGTATATTGGAGATGATTCACATAAAGAAAGACCAAAATTGCATCAAAAATAAAACTGATATTAAGGATCTCTCCAACATATATTATAATTTGATAAATTGAGTACATTTTGTAAACACACCATTGGCAGATAATTTAAATACGGTCCTTCTTCCTATTATTTTTTTCAAGTGGCTACCTCAAAAAGTGGCCGCCATCATGGCTACTTTCATGTTTTATTTTAATACTACTATCTATAAGCAGCTCCACAAAGCACCCGTGTTGAGCTGGGCCCCCCCCACTTACAAAAATCAAAAAACAAATAGCCCTGATTTATGAGCTATTTATGAGCTCTCATATTCCGCAAACTAAAAATTTTGAGCTCGTTCCACTGAGCAGGAATTTGATACTTTAGTGGGGGGGGCTGAGTCAGCCCCCCCACTACTTAAAAATAGGAATAATGAATCGGTTTTTGCGGCAGAATTACGAGCTATTTATGAGCTCTTGAAATTATATAGTTTCGATTTTTGAGCTCATCCCCTTCACCCCCAAACAACCCTTTAATTGATTTAACTTACGAGAAAAATGCTGAGAAAACTTAAAATATATCGTATTGCGGATATAATTCCTATAGCGTATATACTCTAAGAATAAACTATTAAATCACGTGTATTTCGATTATTGAGCTACAACCCCTTCGCAAGAAAACCACCCTATCTTCCCGGCTTAAGAGAAAGTTGTACTTGAAATGCATTAAATTAATTATTTGGCGACTACATATCATTTAATAATTTACAAGGTTCCAAATTACGCGCATTTAAATCAGTAAATTGCAATTTATTTTGTATAGTGCAGTCACTGAAAGTAAAAATCAACGATTACCTTCAATTTCGGTGAACCTTCATCGATTTTTACGAAAATTGGTCAGTGGTTAGAGGATACCTCAAGAAACAAAGGTGACATGGTACCACCTTGCGCCTTTACCCTGAGGGTGGATACCGCCCCTTCTCGGGGGTGAAAATTATTGCATAAAAAATAACTGCACAAATCTATAAAAGAACAAATTATAAGCAAAATTTATTATATAAAGTTATTAAAATAAGTCAATACTTTTTAAGTTATTAAAGATCAAAAATTTTAATTATTCGTGAAAAAAATGCATGCTTTGAAGCGGTTTTTCGTAAATCACTGAAAAACTGTAAGTTTTTACAAAAAAGTTAATAGTAGTTTTATTCGTATAGCTTATATTCTAAGAATAAACTCTTAAATCACGCGCCTTTCGATTATTGAGCTACAACCCCTTCGCAAGAAAACCATCCCATATTCCCGGCTTAAGAGAGAGTTGTACTTAAAATAATTTAAATTAATTATTTGGCGACTATATATCGTTTAATAATTTATGAGCTCGCTAAATATACGCATCTCAATTATTGAATTGCCATTTTCTTTCTATAGTGCAGTCACTGAAGGTAAAAATCAACTATGACCTTCGATTTCGGTAAATCTCCATTCATTTTCACGAAAATTGGTGAGCGGATTTTGATGCTATTAACTTTTTCCAGAGCTCATTTTTGATAGGTATTTCTAAGTACTTTGACAAGTATTTAGTACCTAAGTGTTATAAAATGCATCTCTTTCCCGTTATTTAAGCTTGAATCCTTAGATTTGAAGAGTCACATAAAAAAATATACATTTAATTACCAATAACCAACTTTAAATTAACATTAAAGGGTTTTCAAGTAAGCAATATATTATATTTTTTATTAGCTTCAATTTTAGTGATAAACACTTTTTTGTAAAAACTTACAGTTTTTGAGTTATTTATGAAAAATCGCTTTAAAGCATGCATTTTCTTTCACAAAAATTAAAATATTTGGTCTTTAATAACTCAAAAAGTATTGATTTATTTTAATCACATTATATAACAAATTTTGCTTACAATTTGTCCCTCTCTCGATTTGTGGGGTTATTTTTAATAAAGTAATTTTCACCCCCGAGAAGGGGTGACATATACCCCAGGTTAAAACCTCAAATTGTTATTGTTAATTCGTGAAAATTAATGGAGATTTACCGAAATCGAAGGTCATAGTTGATTTTTACCTTCAGTGACTGCACTATAGAAAGAAAATGGCAATTCAATAATTTAGATGCGTATATTTTGCAAGCTCATAAATTATTAAACGAATATGTATTCGCAAAATAATTAATTTAAATTATTTTAAGTAAAACTCTCTCTTAAGCCGGGAATATGGGGTGGTTTTCTTGCGAAGGGGTTGTAGCTCTATAATCGAAAGGCGCGTGATTTAAGAGTTTATTCTTAGAATATAAGCTATACGAATTAAACTACTATTAACTTTTTTGTCAAAATTTACAGTTTTTCAGTGATTTACGAAAAATCGCTTCATAACATGCATTTTTTTCACGAATAATTAAAATCTTTAATCTTTAATAACTTAAAAAGTATTGACTTATTTTATTAACTTTATATAATAAATTTTACTTTTAATTTGTTCTTTTATTAATTTGTGGAGTTATTTTTTATAAAATAATTTTCACCCCCGAGAAGGGGCGGTAGGCACCCTCAGGGTAAAGGCGCAAGGTAGTATTATGTCACCTTTGTTTCTTGACGTATCCTCTAACCACTGACCAATTTTCACGATAAAGGTTCACCGAAATTGAAGGTAATCGTTGATTTTTACTTTCAGTGACTGCACTATACAAAATAAATTGCAATTTACTGATCTAAATGCGCGTAATTTGGAAGCTTATAAATTATTCAATGATATGTTGTCGCCAAATAATTAGTTTAATGCATTTTAAGTACAACTTTCTCTTAAGCCGGGAAGATAGGGTGGTTTTCTTGCGAAGGGGTTGTAGCTCAATAATCGAAATGCACGTGATTTAATAGTTTATTCTTAGAGTTATAAGCTATAGGAATTATATCCGCAATACGATATATTTTAAGTTATCTCAGCATTTTTCTCTTAAGTTAAATCAATTAAAGGGTTGTTTGGGGGTGAAGGGGATGAGCTCAAAAATCGAAACTATATAATTTCAAGAGCTCATAAATAGCTCGTAATTCTGCCTCAAAAACCGCTTCAATATTCCTATTTTTAAGTAGTGGGGGGGCTGACTCAGCCCCCCCCCCCACTAAAGTATCAAATTCCTGCTCAGTGGAACGAGCTCAAAATTTTTAGTTTGCGGAATATGAGAGCTCATAAATAGCTCATAAATCAGGGCTATTTGGTTTTTGATTTTTGCAAGTGGGGGGGGGGCCAGCTCAACACGGGTCCACAAAGCTACACTTGCATTTTATCAGGGTTACATTTTGTCTAGCCAGAATATACCTCATCGACATAATATGTTTCTCCTATCCGTTATCTTTCCCTGTATAATGATCTACCACAACGCATATCTATTTCATTTCCCACAACTATGGTTAATATCTCATTTTGTTTGTTCATTCCTTTTTACAAAATGATCTTTGTTCATAACAGTATCAACCCAGCTTATTTTTAATATTCTTCTATACTACTCCAACGTGTCAAATGTTTCTATTATAATATTACAATATCTACTTATATTTCCTTTTTAGCGCCCAGGCCTATATTTCTTAATAATCCAGAAAATACATAACATTTCAGTATTCATATTTTGAGTTTTGCAAATTCACATCATCCTTAAAAAATATTTTTCTTTTCTCTTATTAGTGAATGGTAATCGGATTTTTCTTATGTGTAATTCGATCTCTTGTATTCTCCTTTTCATGAACATTTTTCAGTGCGTCACAAATTATAGAAAAAAAGGTAAGTCCGTGATAATACACATTTATGACGTTTATTCTAGCGTGATATTTTAGTTAAATCTGACAGTTGTCAAATTTTAATTTCATTTTGGAATAAAACCAAATCAATTGTGTCTATTGCATTTATAAAATGGTATTTTCTTTCATTTGTATAGTCTTATAAATTGTACAGATTATATTGATAATATTATTTTATTTAATAAATAATTCTTTTTTGATTATGGCGCCATCTATCGACAACTAGAATAGACACCGAACTAGAATAATTACCCAAAGTATTCACAGACGTGCCTTTTTTTCTGTCACATACAATTTAATGCGTTAGAGAGAAATCGAAAAACTGTGACGCACTGAAAGATGATCATGAGAAAAAGAATATACATAATTTTTAATTTATGACCTGAAACCGTTTTGAAGTGTCTACATAGTACATATGGTGTGAGACAGGCCAAATTTTTTCATTCTCGCTTAAAACATCGAGAATGGAGCATGCATTTTATGAATGTTAAAATATAACGTGTATGTGAAAATATAATATTAAAAGTGTAATGTTTTAATCATTAAAGTTTAAGGTGCTTATTGAAAACGGCAATGTAGCCGAAACGTTTAAGCAAAAATAAAGTGTTTTATTTTATCAGACCGATAGACCCAGGAATAAAATTCTTCTTAAAAATTCACGGTCAGGAAATAACAAACTATTAATCAAAATAACTGTAACGTTTCATTTTCAACTTCAAATATCTCGAAAACTAATGACCTTAACGTTACGAATGAAGAGTATATTATTTACATAGAAAGTATTGGAAAATCGAAATATTGTGCTAAAATAGCAATTTCGCCAGTGGCGTAGAATTTGGAAAGGGTAAACCATGCACTGTCCCCTGTCGTACGCCTCTGGTAGTAGCCAGAAACGTTTGTTTATCATAATTTAGTAGGGTGTACGGCAACTACACTTTCTGCAAAGTATGACAAGGATATGTCAAATAGTTTTAAAGTACTGGGTATAAATGGTTATTAAATTTTTAAATAGAACACCCTGTAACTCAGTAAGGAGGCACATTTGATATAAGTGATTTGGGTTAAATCTTAATATTTTGAGGTCTATAATCTACAACTCAGAGATTATATATATATATATATATATATATATATATATATATATATATATATATATATATATATATATATATATATATACAAGCTGTACGCTCCCGAGGAAGCTGAAGCTGTTTTCACTTGAAGATCCTTTTTGTGGGGGATCATCCCATTCTGACTTTGGTTTTACAATTGCTGGTGTGACTTCGCTGTTTCCACTACCTTTCTCCATTCTTCTCTCTCTCTGATTTTGCTTCTTATATTTCTAATTTCCATACTTCTTAAGTCTTCTTCCACTTGTTGTCTCCATCTGAGTTTAGGCCTGCCTCTGGTTCTTGTACCTGGTGGTATCCATTCGGTTATAACTCTTAACGGATTGTTCTTCTCTCTTCTCATTATGTGTCCATACCATCTAATTCTCTGTGCTTTTGTTGCTCTTACTATGTTCTCTTGACCCATCCATTCTTGTATTTCGTGGTTCATCCATTGCCTTGCATCCTCTTCGTTTTCCCTCTTTGGTCCCAGAATTTTTCTCATAATTTTTCTCTCAAAAACTTTCAGCTGCTCTTCTTCTCTTGCTGTTAATGTGAATGTCTCCAAAGCATATAGCACTATTGGTCTTATGGTCGTTTTGTAGATTTTCATTTTTGTATTTCGGCTTATCTTCTTATCTTTGAAAATTTTTTTATTTCTGTAGAATGCTTTGTTTCCTGCTTGAATTCTTCTTTTCATATCTACACTTTCATTTCTTCTGTTGACTAATACTCCCAAATATTTGAATGTTTCAACCTCTTCGAAGCTGTGTGCGTCTATTGTCATTTCTGTCAGTTGCGTCTTCTTTTTTTTACTTACATTCATGTATTTTGTTTTATTTTCATTTATTTCCAGTCCTCTTAGTTTGGATTCGTTTTCTATTTCTTGAAAGGTTTTCTTTAATGCCTTTTTATCTGTTGCTACTATGGTTATATCGTCCGCATATCCAATTATTTGTACTGTATTTTTATTTATAGTTCCTGCGTTTGACAACTTTTTTATTATCTTATCTAATGATAGAATAAATAGTACAGTTGAGAGCGCATCTCCTTGTCTTACTCCATTTTTAATTTTTATTATTTCTGTTCTCTCTCTTCCGGTGTCTATTGTTGCTTGGGAATCTCGCATTGTGATTTCTATCATTCTTATAATTTTATTTGGTATTTTGCTCTCTTGTAAGTCTTGGCTCATTTTTCTTCTACTTAGTTTGTCAAAAGCCTGTTTAAAGTCTAGAAAAAGTATATGTGCTTCTCCGTCGTACTCGTATGTTTTCTCTATCGCTTGTTTTAGTGTATGGATAGCATCTATCGTGGATCTTCCTTTTCTGAAACCGTACTGGTAGTCTCCTATGCTTTGTTCTGTGTATATTGTTAGTCTGTCTCTAATTATACCAGTCAGTACTTTATATGTTACATTCAGTAAATTAATTGCTCGGTAGTTTTTACATATCCTGTGGTCTCCTTGTTTTGGGATTGTCACAATAATTCCTTTCTTCCATTCTTCGGGCATTGTTTCCTTATTCCATATATTCTGTATTAGTTCATAAATCTTTCTGTATAGTGCTTCACCCCCGTACTTTATAAGTTCTGCACATATTCCGTCGTCTCCCGCTGTTTTCCCGTTTTTCAGTTTGCATATTGTATCTTTTACTTCTGTATAGGTCAATTCTTCTTCTTCACCTTGTTCCGGGTTCATTATTGTTTCTCTTTCTTCTTCTCAGAGATTGGACATTCTTAATGAATCACCCTGTATATGTATGTACTTCCAATTCTTCCGTTCTGTAAGACATTTATTATTGCTGTACTGTATCGAATGCTTTGTCATAATCCACGAATGCAGTATACAAGGGTATGTGATATTTATTTTCGATTAAACAGTAAACAGTAAACAGTAGCGCGTTTTCAGCAGGTCATCAATATTTTTGTTTTTCGAAATTTCTGCGAACTTTCAAAAAAGTCATATAATGTCACTGACACTGACAGTGAGATTATACTATCAAAAACAATATTTTTTATACTCATAGGGGCTCTAAATGTTGCCGAGTCAGTCACGTTCGATTTCTTGTTATAGAAAATCGATTTTTAGTAGAGCCAATGTGACACAGAATCTAGGCATGGGATAAAAAAATTTATTTGAAGAAAGTGTATTTTTTTTGTTCTTCTTAATGGCGGTACAGGCTCCTTTTGCAATATTTTATTTAGTTATAGAGTAATTTCCACATACTAACATATTTCTCAAATTGCGCTCAGTACCGCAATTCTTTATTATATTACGAATATGTGTGCCAAATATCTCGACAAAATATTCAAAATTACAGCCGCAATCTTGGACTGCGTTTTACGTGCGCTACTGTTGCCTCTTAGTAGCTTCATAATATAAAAAAAATGATCGCTTGTACTGAATCTCTTTAGAATTAGAATGTAAAATACTTCAACTGTTGGCTTTTCTTAATCAAATAGATTGGAATAATATTCTTGTGTTATTTGTATATCTTTTATTTTGCGTACTTCTATTCCATATTTGATTTATAGACTTGTGGATTTTTGTCAAAATAAACAGTTCGCAATAATGAAAGCAATATTCTAACTACCCGACAGAAGATTGTACACTTGGAGATCTCCTATTGGCTCCGTGCGTCTCCCCTCTACTTACAGTCACGTGACACGCTGTCAGATTTTGTAAGGACGTTTTAACATTGAGTCTTATGGGATTATTTTGTTAAACTTGAATATTTTATTTTGTAGTGATAATAACCGAATACAATTGTTAGAATTCATTAGTTATTAATTTATACTGTAATTTATACTGCAACAAAAATATTTTCTTTTTCGTTAATAAAGATTTATTGACATAAACTGCGATAGTGAGGTTATATATACAAAATCAAACTGATAATCAATATTGGAAAGTGAAGAATTTATATCAGATTAAGTGCGTTTTTATTTTCTGTTTATGTTAATACATAGTATCAATAGCGTGACAAGGCATTTTTTTTAAATATCTCATTTAAACATACACAAAGCGTCCTTATAAAATTTCAAAAAACCGCCACCATGAGCAGGTCGGTCGATTATGCTTTGACACTTTGTTAACGCTCGGAGCGAATAGACAATAAAGACCGCATTGTCAGAAATCAAATAGAATGTAAAAAATATTAGTCTCAAATAGATACAAAAACTCAATTAAAGCGTAAAGGCATACCTAGTGATGTGAGTCGAGAATATTTCCAAGCGAATATTCGCGAACATTGGAAAGTTTCCGAGAATATTCGCCCATATAGAATGGAAATATTCTGCTGACCGCGAATATTCCCGGAAACTTTCAATGGAAAATTCTCGAGAATATTTCCGAGAACTTTTGAGAATTTAAAGCATTTACAGTAGGCATTCAGTGTGATGGCTGGTCAAATAATATAAGAAATCAATCTGTTATTAACTTTAAGGGCGTTTAGACGCCGCGATACATGCGAGCAATTTATTGTGACGATAAATTGCTACAGTTTATTAATTTTTTTTAAAGCTGTTTAGACGCTGCGATAAATTGTTGCGATTAATTAAGTGGCGTTTAGACGCCGCGAAATATGCGAGTAATTTATTGTGATGATAAATTGCTACGATTTATTGATTTTTATAAAGCTGTTTAGAAGCTTCGATATATTGTCGCGATTGATTATAAACTGAAACAACTTTATCGTTACAATAAATTGATGCAATCCGATAGGTACCAATTCCAATCCAATTCCAAACCCGATACGTCGCTGCGATGTACCGTTTACAAACAACGATAAATTGAAACAACTCGATTTATATCGATAAATTGCACGGATTTATCGCTGTGTCTAAACGCTGCCTTATAAACTGAAACAACTCGATCGTTACAATAAATTGATGCAATCCGATACGAACTCCAATCCCCCAATTCCGATAAATCGCTGCAATGTACAGTTTACACTCTACGATAAATTGAAACAACTCGATTGATATCGATAAATTGCTGCGATTTATAGCGGTGTCTAAGCACTGCTTTGACAACACCTGAACCAGTAATGTGTATTTAACACTTTTTACAGATTGTGAAAAGCACACAGCTGAATATCTTTCACAAGAAATGCAAAAGAAAAGGAAGAAAAATTTTGTGGGATTGTTACAGACAATGCAGCACCAATTTGGCAAAATGATCCATAAAAAACAAATATAATTTTATTGAAGCATATTCCTGTGTTTATCATACATTAAATTTGCTGGTGTCTGATTTGATGAACCTACATTCTCTTAAAAATGTTGAGGCATGTTGTAAAGAAATTGTTAAAAAGGTAACTAATTCCCACATATCTCTTGCCCGATTTTATTACAATCTAGCTTCAAAACTACAATAAAGTTATATCATTAAAACTTCCTGTAAAAACTAGATCGGGTTGAATCCTTAATTGTAAAATAGCCTTATTGTGTTTGAAAGTGCTTTACAAATGCTTATGGTCATAGAGGGAGAAAATTTAAAATTTTCACGGAATTTTAAATAAAACTGTCTGGATGATGAAATATTTTGAACAAAGTTGCAAAAAGTAGCAGTTGTGCTAACACCAATAATAATTGTAAAATGGATTACTTTATTGGAAGGCAATATGTTTAAAATATCCCAGGTTGTCGAAGCATTTAAGGACATGGCAAATATTTTTACCGGGAATATTCCATTACTTCCAATCAGTAAGCCCGAGGAAAAGGAATAATTAGCAAAAAAAGGAGAAAAAAATGGCAGTGAAGCCTGTGCACTATGCTGCACACTTACTTGATTCTTTTAACAGGACAAAGCATCACTGGTAAAGAGCATATATTAGCTAAGCAGTGTATAGACAAATTATTAACCAACCATCCCAAGTTTATTGACAAAAAAGAAAACATTTTTACAGAACTAACATACAATAGACATACAACATACACACAATACACACTAGTAACATAAAATAGGCTAACAAATACAATATTTCCATAAGTTTCCGAAAGTTTCCAATATTCCCGGAAACTTTCCGGCGTTTGAATCTTCCCGGAAATCTTACATCACTAGGCATACCCCGGAGTCTATGCCAACTTAGACCATAACCCGCTGATAGAATAAATGCACATGATCCAACTAGTTGCAAATGCAGAAGTGTTAAGAAGGATATAGAAGTATTGCGAGGTAATAAATAACATCAATACAAGACAACTGGAGTATTTAGGCCACATTACCAGAGGCATAACTAAGGGTAAAAGATCCATAGGATGACTAAGAATTTCCTGACTGGCAAACCTAAGAGAGTCGTATAGGTGCAGCTCAGTAGATTTTTCAAAGCAGCCGCCAATAAGGTACGAATAGCTGTGATTGTAGCCCATCTTTGGTAAGAGAAGGAACTACAAGAAGAATATCCCATATTTGTGGTTTATACTAGATCAGGGGTGGCCAAACTGTGGCTCACGAGCCACATGTGGCTCTTTGAAGAATTATTTGTGGCTCTCAATAAATGGACCTGATTTACTTTTAATTTTTGTTTTTCAAAATGTCTTAAATTACTGACAACAAATATAAAAGACTAAGTGTAACATCAGGACTTGGACAAGGTGGCCCCTTGTTGGACCCCACTGTTGCTATTCAATTTGGCCTTAAATTATGTAATAAGTAAAATATCATCTGAGCTGGCAGGAGGATTTGCGAATCGAGGATCAAAACTATTGTTGTCATTTGCTGATGATAGAGGTGCAGTCACTCTATCTACACAAGAGACGTGAGAGAGTTGTTTTCACAACTCGAGGAGAAAACAGGTAGTCTGCGCCTTCAAATAATTGGTAAAAAAAGAGTTTAAATATATAGCGGTAATCACACATAACAACTACATCTTAGGCCTATAGAATCAACACCTGCTAGATCCATGTATTGAAATTTTGTCAGGAGGCTAAAAGAACATTAAAAATGTAAATTTTCCAAAAAGTATCCGGTATTTTTCAATCAAAGGGGCATCAATAAATATCATAAAATGGCACACTAATTTGTGTAATTTTTCTGCACGCCCCTTACATCTTCAGAAATTTGTACTTAGTTTGAATTTAGCAGAACGAAAAATTTAGGATTTAGCAGGTTTTGATTCTGATGAGCTCATCTAAAAAGAGGTCTCAGCAAGGATAGTTGCGTGGAATAGAACATTATATTCCCTACCAACATTATTAAGATCTAAGCAGCTAAAAATCATTAAGACTGTATAACTAATTATTCACTAAGATATTTAAGATGGGCAGTTCATATGGTACATCAGAGGAAGACAGAGTGTTAAAGAATGTGTTTTTTGAAAGACGATAGAAGATAAGATGGCAGTCCCAGAAAAAGATGGAAGAATGATGAAGAATCAAAGTATCCTGAATTAGCATAGGCTGCTTGTAGAATTATTTGAATATTTGAAACAACGATGTTAACCATTTTATTTCACTTTAAAATTCGTGAAATCCAAACAGTGAGAGAAAAATTTAATACCTTCTGTACACTTTTTAGATAATTGTTTAATTGCGGCTCTCGAAATATTTCAAATTTTGAAAAATGGCTCGGACTATCAAGGAGCTTGGCCACCCCTGTACTAGATATTAATTTTCGTTACTAGTTTTGACTTTAATCATTTTATATTCTTATTTTATTCTTATAACTTCCAATTTTGTCATTCCCGCGTACCAAAAAAAAGTTTATTAATAGCAAGCTGAAAATTTGTTAATATCTTAACGGTATATAGTCGGACAAACTTTGATGTATGGGAATACTGGAACAGGGTAAGTTTTAATTGTAGAAGGTGATTTTAAATCCGAAACGTGTCATACTGACAAGTTTGTGATTGTTAAAACTAGCAGGTTGTTTTTAATTTTGTTCAATAGCAAACTTTATATAAATATGAAAAAATGTTTGTCCGAAAAATATGTTGGACATTTTAATAGGTCCGACACGTAGAACATATCAAATGATAGGAATTATGTTAGTGGTAAATAGCAGTCTGATTTTTGCATGAGAGTTTAATGAAAGGGTAACAAATCAATTGGAAGTTCTGTCCAACAAAATACATGGGACGTTTTCGCAGTGACGTTCGAAACCTGTAACCCGTTCCACAATTACGTAAAACTTCCAGTGGTCCAGTGTTCCAGTACATCAAGACTAGGTACGTACAGGGTTATTCCCTATATTTTGACCCCCCTGTGAACTGCTTTATTTACAGAATTAGAAAAAAATGTAAAATACAAAAGTTATTCGATTTTTAAATTATGATTTTTTGACATATGAGGGGTGTAAAATCAAAGACGGCAATCTCCAATTTTTCTTGTTTTGAGTTAGGGACGTAATCTGTTGCGTTTTTTTATTATCTGTTAGATAAAACTATTTTTAAGAACCAAAACCGGTCTTAAGTGTATACAAATCGCAGTGAAAAATTCATATTGGAATCAAAAGCGGCAATCTCCATAGCTGAGTGCGTACCAAACACGGCAATCTCCGCTGCGGCCAATAAGAGCCACGTAGTGCTCGCATGTGATCAACTGTAGATGTCGTGAACTCTGTCGAAACCTGTGAATATATACCCGAAATTTCAGATATTTTAGTTTAAGTGATATGCATATTAATTGATTTTACATATTATATTATTTTCTTCTTCTTGCAGTACCGGCTCCCATCGGAGGTTGGCTACCATCACAGCAAATTTTAACTTTGTTGGCTGCAGCTCTGAACAATTGTATTGAACTGCACCCGTACCCTTCCCTTAAATTTCGCAAACAGAAAATCCTCCTACTTCCCTCATTTCTCTTTCCCGAGATTTTTTTCCTTGGATTATGAGCTTTAGTAGGTAGTACTTTTTCCCTCTCATTGTGTGGCCTAGATATTCCAGTTTTCTCGTTTTTATTGTTTTTATGACTTCCCATTCCTTCCCATATCTTCAGCAAAACATCTTGATTTGTTACTCTATCTGTCCACGGTATTTTCCACATTCTCCACATTCTCTGGTCTGGTCATTAGTATCAGTGAACCAAACCCCTAAATTATATTATTGTTCAATATCAAAATATATTTTTCTTTACTAAGTAGCCGGCACAATGATGATTTATTAGTTTCAAAACTGGCAATATATTTATAGACCATTTTCATATCCGTCAATCTCTAAGCATTGCAAACAAAAACGGCAATCTCCAAACTAAAATATTTAAAAAAAGGAAAAGAAATAATTTCTTAAGCCGCTCTTTCTGGACATCCGGCCACAAACCAAATTTTAAATGATTATTTATCAGTTTTATTGTTTTAATTTCATTTTGTTAGTTTCTACAGTTTTTCGCAGTTTCCCAAAATTATGGAAATGGGAGATTGCCGACTTTGATTTTACACACCTAATATACATCTTACTAGTGACGTCATCCGTTTGGGCGTGATGACGTAATCGACTATTTTTTTAAATGGGAATAGGGGTCGAGTGCTAGCTCATTTGAAAGGTTATTCAATTCCCTATTAATAATATAAACATCAACATGATTAATTATACAGGGTATCCAAAAAAAAGTTTGAATTAAATTAATTGACACAGAAAGAAGAATGTATGTAATTTATTTAATTTAAAATCCATTTTACTGCTGTTAGAAAACAGAAATAAAAGTTTATTGCACAACTAAACATTGATTTTTGCTTAAATTCCATGTTCAATCTGCCAAGAGGCAGATGGATGGCAGCTTGAACATTGAATTTAAGTGAAAAGTAATGTTTATTTGTTCAATAAACATTTATTTCCGTTTTCTGACAGCAGGAGAATGTATTTTGAATTAAATAAATTACATAGATTCTTCTTTTTGTGTCAATTAATTTAATTTAAAAAAAATTTTTTAAACATTTTTTTACATTTTTTTCTAACTCTGTAAATAAAGCAGTTTACAGCGGGGTCAAAATGTAGTGAATAACCCTGTACATCTACGTTGGTCAGACTAGACTCCGTTAAACTATTAACAAATTTTCAGCATGCTATTAATAAACTTTTTTTTGTGTGCGCGATTTAGGTCTATTAAATATTGTTAAAAATTTAATCAGATCCTAACTTACACTTTTTGTAAACTTCGTTAAAGCCGGGATAGTCTTTAAGGTCAGCAAGATATACCACAACATTTAATACATTATCTAAGCTGGAGCCTCCAGCTTTAAGAACATGCTTAATATTCTCCATAGCTTGAGTTGCTTGAGCAGTTATGCCTCCTTCAACGACTTTATTTGTATCCCTCCTGATTCCGTGACACCCTGACATGTAAAGTACGTTATTAAAGGCTACAGCATGACTGAAATAAAAATAATAATGATTTTAATTATTATTAAGACTTTAATAAAATAGATCACACATGAAACATTCACGAGAAATATTTTAAATGCGTTGGAATCAATATTAAAAATGATTAAAATGTTCAGTAAAATGGCAGTTCTGACTTTCAAAAAAAAGACCTGTAGGTACATAAGTAAAAGAAAACTTTATATTATACATGTATATTAAATTTATTTACTTATTTATTAAAATTATATCTACGAAGATTGGATAGAGACCTGAAAAATGAAGGAAGGGAAAATGTATACAGACTAAGCCAAATAAGTAATAGAGATATAATGACTAGTAGTTTGAAGTATTATGGAAAATATTTTTCTATTTTTATAGAGTCAAATCTAGTTTTAATATCAATAAACTTTTAAGGATTGAGAACTTATTCGAAAGCCGCTTATTCTTTTTCTAATTTATCTTTCATTATCTCTTCTGAGCTTCCTTTTTACATTTCCAGTATACAGGGTGTCCCCGAAAATAGTGTGTTCCTTAACCTGTAACTACCCGCGCATCAAGTTATAACATAACTATACGCGTGGCGTACTTTATACGCCACAAGAAAATACACTTAAAAACAGCGGATTTGTTTTTTTTTTTTTGAAAAAATACACTTAGTTGTTTGTTATAAACCTTATTCGGCATCAGTGAATACTTGGAGTTCCTTCTCAGTAAGCCAATTGGGATTTATAACTGGAATCATGGAATATCTGGATTCCATGATAAATAAAATTACTAATAAAAAATTTTTCCACCTACCTCTACCGAAAGTATACTTTTCCGGACCTGATGTTAGGGAGCAAAGTTGTACTTTTCCTCCCTATGGAGGAAAAATTTTTTCCTCCCTAGGGAGGAAAAGTAAAAGTGACGTCATGGTATTTCATTCATGAAATACAACTTATGGACGCCCTGTACAATATCTATTTTCTATTACGTAAGTATCTATACATTTTAACGTTTATTGATAAAACACCCTGTATTTTGTAGAATGGTAAAAAACAGTAAATTGTTATTTTGATTTAACAATGTTTACAGTAATAATTTGACTTATATTTGACAGTTGACAGTTATATTGTACCTACTTGTTTGTTTTTGTTCTAATAAATTTTGTTGGTTAGTTACGTAAATAAATTAAGTAGAAATGAAAAAATGACTTGTTATTTGAGGAAGGTGGAAAAACCATATGTATAACATGGGAGTAAAGTGCCTTTTCCTCCCTTGAATGATTACTGCCCTCCGCTACGCGTCGGGCAGTAAACTTCATTCTCGGGAGGAAAAGTAGCACTTTCCTCCCTTGTTATACAAATAGCTATTTTGAAATATGATTTTTTACAGGAGAAATAGTATTGTTTATAAAGAAAAATATATTTTGTGCCATAATAACTAAAAAACAATTAAAATATGTACTTATGTATATTACTACTTATATTAACATAATCGTAGCATATATTGTCCACCACTGGAAATAACAAATAATAAAGTGTAAATACGCATTCTTCCCAGAACGCCCATTAGAACGAAACTAAAACCAGATTGTAAAGCGCATTCCAGTGATAGGTTAGGGAGATAAACAAGGTCAAAAATTAAATTTTTAAATATATTTGCAGTAGAATTCTTATATCTGGCGTACAAAATACGCCAGCGCGTGTAGTTAAAGGTATAGGTAGAAGACAAAATGTGGAGCAAAAAGTCTCATAACATTTTTTTCTAAATTGATCCGTTTGACCAAAAAAAGAAAATACATTTTGATATGCAAATTGAAATCTGGCAACAACGCGCAACTCAAAAATCTAAAGATTAAAAAAGTAGGTTTGTAGATCAGTTGCATCTGGTAGGTAAAATAATGTAAATATCAACCAAACCCATATCCATTATTTTGCAGGTACGTACCTGCGATGTCAACAACCCCAAGAAGCACACCTCAAAGTAAATAAACAAGGGGTTATTAGGTTAAATTTCCACAGTCACAGCAAGTTCTTCTAGGCTACGTTGCCACGTCATTCAAATTTATTAAAATAAAAATTGACTTATATGGAGAACAATGTCATTTTTTTCTTGGAAACGGTTAACTTTAGAAAAAAATGTTATAGAACTTTTTTGTTCTAAATTGTGTATTATATCCAAACCTTAAAGGAATGCACTATTTTCGGGGATACCCGTATATTGTAAAAATATTACTGCCCACTGCAATCAAAAATCATCATGTGAAGGTCTCATTTCCCTGGACTTTTACATGATATGCAATTAAGATAGTAGTTCCCCACAATATAGCAATATGTGGGGGAAGGTGGATTGTCTGGAAAGCACTGAGGCTGGGAAGGTTCATCCCTGGCTTATCTAGGTGCAAATCCTTCTCAAGTGAGGGATAGATGTATGAATGTCATTTACGTATGCGTTTTCAGGGTAATCCCTTGCTTATATATGTATTGGTATTTTTATATTATCTTCCAAATGTTCCTGAATAACTTAAGGTTTGCATACGATAATATTCCTTATTTCAGACCGGGTAGATCATGCATTCTAACTTCTTCAAGACCTCCAGAGCTCTTGTGTATGAGTAGGTATAAAACTTATATGGAACGAAGAGAAAATACCAACAAAATGGCACGAAAGTGTAATAAACCCCATCCATAAAAATGGAGACAAAACCAATTGCTCTAATTATAGAGGCATCTCCTTACTTAATACGACTTATCAAATTTTATCGAACATCCTATTAAGTAGGTTTACACCGTTTGTAGAAGATTTCGTAGGGGAATACCAAGTTGGCTTCAGAAAAAATAGATCGACCATAGATCAGATTTTTACTCTACGGCAGCTACTTGAAAAGGGATGGGAATTCAATAGAACTATCCATAATCTCTTCATAGATTTCCGACAAGCGTACGATAGCATTAAAAGGGATCATATGTATAATGCAATGGCAGAACTTTCAGTTTCAATAAAACTTATCCAGCTTGTTTGAGATATGCGTAAATGGCTGTATATCCAGAGTCCGGATTGGTAATAAACTCTCAGAATCGTTCGAAATAAGCAGTGGCCTGAAACAAGGAGATGCGCTGTCACTAATCCTTTTTAATATAATCCTGGAGAAAGTAGTAAGAACAGTACAAATTAGAAAAGAATTACTGACAGTAAATGGACCAAAATTACTACTAGCATACGCGGATGACAATGACATTGTGGGAAACACACTCACCAATGTGAAGGAGACTTTCAATTTTGAGGTAGAGGCAAAGAAAACTGGTTTAAGGGTAAATGAATAGAAAACCAAATACATGTGCTTCAACAGACAAAAGGGACGAGATAGAATAAGGAAACATGTTACGATAGACCCATATAACTTTGAAAGAGTGGAGAGTTTTAAATATCTCGAAGCAACAATCACTGACTGCAGATAACGATATCACGGAAGACATTAAAGGGAGAATTTAGGCAGCAAACAGATGTATGTATAGCCTTCACAATACTATTAAATCTAAGAGCCCAACACGAGCATCAAATATCAGAATATATAAAACAGTGATGAACAGTTGACTCTGACCAAAACAATTGAACAATTGAAAGGAAACTTAGATGTTTTGAGAGAAAAGTCCTCAGAAGAATCTTTGAACCTTATCACAATCCTAATAGCATCCGATACCGAATGAGAACAAATGCAGATGTCAAGCAGATATACAGGGTGACGTAGTCCAAGAAATTAAATCTCAGCGTCTAAGATGGGCTGGTCATGTCCATAGGCTCCCTAATAACGGCCATGCCAAGCTGATCTGGGAGAAACCCCCACAGGAAGAAGGCCCTTAGGACGCCCACGAATGCGATGGAGAGACAATATTATTATATGGTCAGATTTAACAACAATGGGGCTACCCACTGACCCAACTATCATGGACGACCGTTCGAGATGGAAGCGAGTAGTGCAGTCAGCGAAGACCCGCTCCGGGTTGTGGTGCTACCAGATGAAGAAGAAGAAGAAGACATGACCAACCTTGTAGTGACCAAAAACATTTCAACGTATAGCATTCAAATTAAACAATTGTTAAACAGGAATTAAACAGGAGAATAGGACTAACATGAGCAGGTTACAGAAAACTGAGGAACGAAAGTCTTTAGATCACATATTGCCATCTGCTTGAAAAGTCTTTCATCAGTATGTACTTCCGGTTCTAACGTATGTAACAGAAACAGATATAGTCCAGAGAAATAAGATTTTTCTCGTGACACATCCCCGTCCAGGCCGAAACTAAATTTTTTAAGTAGTTTGGACATATGTATTGATAACCTACAATATGTTTTCTGCAGCCGATTTTGATAATGTACATAGTTATAAACAAATGAAGATCAAAAAACGGTAAATTTTCGCTTTTTTCGTCTATTACTAAAAAGTAAAGCATTCTAAACAAATTTGAGAATAAGAAACTCATACATCATAATATAAAAAGCTTCAATATGGCGTTCGCTGAATATGTCTATCCTTATTTGTTGCTTAGAAAATTGCAAAAGAAGTCATAAATTTTGATATTATTATAATGTTCATAACTTATGTAAAAATTAAGTTAGAACCTTCGTATGACACGGAATGCTGAGACTTCTTGTGCTTAAATTATATTTTAAATTTCAAAGTAATTGGCCAAATAGTTTAAAACGTATTTAATTTGTTTATCCCAAATTCATTTTGTTTTGCAACACTATAAGTCAGGGGTGGCCAAACTGTGGCTCGCGAGCCACATGTGGCTCTTTGAAGGATTATTTGTGGCTCTCAATAAATGTCCCTGAATTACTTTTAATACTTGTTTCAAAATGTGGCAACAAATATAAAAAGTTAAGCGTAACATCAGGACTTGGCCAAGGAGACCCCTTATCACTGTTGCTATTCAGTTTGGCCTTAGAATATCTAATAAGTAAAATATCATCTGAGCGGACAGGAGGATTTGCGAATCGAGAATCAAAACTATTGTTGGCCTTTGCTGATGATATAGGTGCAGTCGATCATTCTACAAGAGACGTGAGAGAGGTTTTTTCACAACTCGAGGAAGAAACAGGTAGTCTATAGTCTGTGCCTTCGAATAAATGAAGAGAACACGAAATACATGCTAGTAACCAAAAATCTAAGATCAAGAGGTAGGCAGAACATAACTATTAATGACCACAACTTCGAAGTAGTAAAAGAGTTTAAATATCTAGGAACGGTAATCACAGATGACAATCATATTACAAAAAGAGGTCTTAGCAAGGATAGCTGCGTGGAATAGCTCATTATACTCCCTATCATCATTACTAAGATCTAAGCTGCTAACAAAACAATCTAAATTAAGACTATACAGCTAATTATTCGCCCAATTGTTAAATATGGAAGTGAAACTTGGACTCTACATCAGTGGGAAATAAATCTTCTTCAGATGCAAAACTCTCTGTTTCTTGCAAAATATATCAGATATTCATTGTCATTAATTACTGTCCATTGCCTTATGTTTCGGAGCCAGGGCATTTTCTTGCGTCCCATTTCTCTCTTGCCTTAAGTTGGATTAACTGGTATTTTTCATTTCGCATGGTGTGACCTTGATACACAGTTTTCCTTTTTTTATGGTTTCGAAAAGTTGGCGTTCTTGGTTGATTCTTTTAAGGACATCTACATTTGTGACTTTCGCTGTCCATGGTATCTTTTGGGTATGGCGATAAAGCCACATTTCGAAAGCTTCTAATCTGTTTATATCCTTCGTCTTGAGTGTTCAGCCCTCTACGCCATATAGCAGCACCGACCATACGTAGCACTTAGTAAACCTTAGTCTCAGTTGAAGATCGAACTCTGAACAGGTCAGTACCTTCCTGATGAGACCTTTTACTTCCCTGTCCGATGCTCAGTCTTCAAAAAGCCACGTTCCCGGGTATTTCAATTTGCTCACTTTTTTAATGGACTTGGTATTCAGTTTTACGATGGAGTTTTAAGGTGCATCCATGTTTCTGGAAATAATCATGAATATGGTCTTTTTGGTATTAATCTCTAATCCCATTCTCTTACTGTGTTCTCCTATTATAGTGACAAGTTGTTGAAGATCGGCTATGTTGTCACAAATTAAATAAATAAGCTACTGGGAAATAATAATAGCTGCTGGTATTTGAAAGCAAAGTCCTCGGAACGATATTTGGTCCTCAAAGAGATGAATTGACAGGAAAATGATCTGAGTGATACTGAAAACATCGTCAGACATACAAAAGCTAAGATAAGATGGGCAGGCCATGTGGTAGATCAGAGCAAGACAGAGTGTTAAAGACTGTGTTTTTTGAGAGGCGACAGAAGATTAATAGGCCACCACAGAAAAAAATGGAAGGATGATGAAGAATCGAAGTATCCTGAATTAGTAAAGGCTGCTTGTAGAATGATTTGCATATTTGAAACATCGATGTGAACCATTTTATTTCACTTTAAAATTCGTGGACTCCAAACGGTAATAGAAAAATTTAATACCTTTTATACACTTTTTAGATAATTGTTTAATTGCGGCTCGCGAAAAATTTCAAATTTTGAAAAATGGCTCGGACTATCAAGGAGCTTGGCCACCCCTGCTATAAGTCAGAAAATTATGAGGTTACAGTAATACTTCGGACAGGTTATGAAAGAACATTTATACTATTAAGTTAATTAAAAAAAAATGACAAAAAGTAATTTTAAACCGTGTAAAATTATTTTGCAAAAACATGTCGATGTTTTGCTTAATTAAAAACAATTAGAATAAATTTTTAACCGTTACCCGTAGAAAAATTATTTTTTCATATTTAGAATGACTGAATTTTTATAGACATTTAGAAAGAAAAACAATTGTCCTAGGACAATTAGGGACGAAGTTAGCCCCCCTTTTTTAATTCACATGTTCTTGCAAAATAATTTTGCAATATTTACAATTATTTTTTGTGACTTTTTTTAATTAAATTAATAGTATATCTCTTCTTCTTTCATAAACTATCCAAAGTATTACTGTAACTTCATCATTTTCTGACTTATAGTGTTGCAAAAAAAATTAATTTGGGATAAACAAATTAAATAACTTTTAAACTTTTTGACCAATTGCTTTAAAATTTAGGGTGTGATTTAAGCACCAGAATTATCAGCATTCCGTGCAATAAGAAGGTTCTAAGTTAATTTTTACATACGTTATGAATATTAATAAAAACTCAAAATTTATGATTTATTTTGCAATTTTCTAAGCAACCAATAAGGATAGCATATTCAGCGAACGCCATATTGAAGTTTTTTACACTATTTATGAGTTTCTTAATCACAAATTTGTGTAAAATACTTAACTTTTTGGTAACAGACGAAAAAAGCGAAAATTTACCGTTTTTTATCTTCATTTGTTTATAACTATGTATATCATCAAAATCGGCTGCAGGAAACATAATAGATTATTATTACAGACGTCCATACTACTCAAAAAATTTGCTTTTGGCCTGAATGGGGTTTTGTCACCAACAGGATATTCTATTTCCTTATTTCTCTGAACTAATACCTAATTTCTCAAAAATAGAATTAGGCGAAAAACTGGTGTGACGGGCGCAGTTAAAAGAATGACAACGCTAAAATGAAACTGGGCAGGCCATGTTGCCAGAGTCAGAGATGTAGGATGGACTAAGAAAATTTTGGAATGGAAACCTAGACACGATGCTTATCGTAATAGAGGATGTTCTCCAACAAGATCAAGCACATCCAGCAAAACTGATAATAATGATAAAGCTACATAAATAAAAAATAATAATAAAATTTGAAACAGATTAACAAAAAACGACAAAATAAATTAAATGACAGAAAAATTAACGACAAAAATAAAACAGTAACAAAAACATCTAAATTTAAACCGATCTAAATACATCTACAAAAAAAGTAAAAAGAAATAGAAAATAATTAAATATGGGAACAAAAGACTAAAAGAAAAATCTTGAAGAACAATATCTTAGATGCATATAGAAACAAGAAAATAAATGATTATGAGTACAAACGATTTGTCAATATATTTTAGAAAAACGGGAACAGTGAATGAGTAAGAGAATATACAGTGCACTGGAATAAGTGTTATCCCCCTCCCCCTTCCCCACTCATTAATTTATTTATTTTTAGCACATAATCAAAACGCTCGAACAGGTCGATTTTTAAAATAATCATAGTATATTATAGCATTAATGTTTCGAACTTTACGCAGTAATAACTTTGATTTTTGTAAATGGGAAAGTACATCATGTGACACCTCATTTAAAAGATTTTGAAATACTGATTACAAAAATGTATAATATTTTAATTCTTTTTGAGAGCGTAGGTGGAACATGTCGGTCGAACTCTTTTTAAATGCATTTTTTTTTCGAATCCTGAGAAAGCTGATAAGTATTTTTGATATATGATATATTACAATACTATCGAGGGTCTAAAGTCCCTGAGCACTTCTGTAATGGTTATTTTAATAAGTCACAGGGGTAAAAAAAGAGAAAATTTAATCTAATTTTTTAATTTTAAATATGTCATTCTAAAAAAACTTTTTGTTTATTCTAAGGGACTATCAGCCCTCCGTAATAATGTAATCTTTTATTCTGCATCTAAATTTTTCAAAAATACTTATTACTTAGTTTTCTCAGGATTCGAAAAAAATAAATGCGTTTAAACAGAATTCGACCGAAATTTTGCACCTATCCTCTCAAATAGGCTTAAAGTATTATACATTTTTGCAATTAGTATTTCAAAAGCTATTAAATGAGGTGTCACATGATGAAGAGGGATCGCGTAAATTCCGAAACATTGATGCTATAATATACTATGATTATTTTAAAAATCGACCTGTCCGTTATTATGCGTTTTGCTTATGTACTAAAAATAAATAAGGTAATTAGAGATTGCAATTGCTGGATTCAGCATCCAGCAATCCAGCTGGATCCAGCGCTTTTTTTACATGCCAGCAGCGCGGATCCGCAAACCTGCCAAATTCGAAATAAGTTACTTAATGTCTTCATTAGCCTCTTTATTCAAAGCCGTGAGTCGGCAACTTGCCATTCTATCGCGCTGGCAGTAGCTCAATATGCTGGAAAGTTTCTATAGCTTAAAAGATTGCATCGACAAACCGTTGATATACATTGATTCTGCGATAAAATTCTCTGGTGGCGAGTGGTCAATAATCAATGCGTTAATCGCCACTTTTAACCGGCTGTAGAAGCTCTTTGCAAAATAGACTTTGGCAACGGCCGACATAACCATGAAATTTGTCTTAGACAAACTAAATAGCCAGGACTCTAGCCTTTAATGATGATCTATCGGAAGCGCTACGCAACAGAATCATGGAACGGCGCCTCTATGAGATTACAGGTACCTACATTAGTGTATTTACAAAATAAAAAAAAGTATGACGAAGGACATGCAAGAGATAATGGAAGAAGATGGGCTAACTAATCCGGAGCCCGTGAATTTTACTTTGGAAGAAGAACTTGAGATTAAATTGAAACGAGAAAGACAAAACATTTATAGCCAAAAAAACTAGTTCTCAAAAAGATTACGAAAAGATTTTGGAAAAGAGAATGGCGGTTTATGAGATCTAAGGAGTGAAAGTCGATCGTTTGTCAATGGTCTATGACTATTTGATGACCTTAAAACCGACCATCACATAGACCGGAAGGGCTTTCTCCGCAACCGGCTGTATGTGCAGTTCTGTGTGAAGTAGGTAAGGCCTATGTTTTTAAGGTATCACTTTAAAAAAACTAAATAATTAATGTTTCTGTTGTTTAGAAATTTAGCATACAGACAAAAAAATCATTAAAATCGTATTTTAATTTTGATTCCACATTTTGCTGGATACGCGCTGCATCCAGCTGGATTCAGGCCAATCTTGCAAAAATCCAGCTGGATTGAAAATGCTGCTGGATTGCAATCCCTAAAGGTAATAAGGGGGTAACACTTATTCCAGCGCGCTGTATGAATAATAGAAAGGATACGATACTGGGCAAAGTGTATTAAGACAGTGCAAAAGAGAATAAAAGTCATTAAAATAGAATATAAGGATAAACAGAAAACATGTTAAATTCTCATACTTCTAAGTTAAAAATTGTTGATGATGATATTAGTGATCACATTGTTAATCATATCACCAAAGAATAAAAAAATTACAGTCAAGATGAACATTTCTAACTGAATGTAAAGCATATTTTAAATGACATTAATAAAATAAAATTACCTTAAAAATGGCATAGGAGCTGGAGCTTCTGGAGATTCAATTATTTTAATTTCTAAGTTGGCCATTGTGATTCTAATGATGTTCAAGCACTGGAAAATTTTTCAATATATGACAAATATCTCTCAGAAAGCCTTTATATACCAATGTATCACTAGATATTACAAATATATTTGTATGATACACTTAGAAGTATGTATTTGTTTGTTGTATGTAATGGCTAATCGAAATTACTCGTTTGGGGTATTTAAAGCATGTTTAAGATAAGTCAGTCTACTTCAAAAGTTCCGCTTCTTGGGTTGTGTACTTACAGTATTATCGTATTTTTTAAGTCTTTAAATTTACAGTGCTTTTTAATAAACTTGTTTATGATATCTACTCTATCTCATATTATGTATAAGTTTTTAGTTTGTGAAAACTGTCATTATAGATAGCAGTGCGTGATGGATTTAAAGTGTGCGTGAAGTAACAATGTATTTTCTACAACCACTATTCAAAATGCACTTTTTTCTACGGCCGTGCTAAAACAACCACTTTCACGGACGCATTTCGTTTCCGAAAGTTGCACTTTTCCGCACGGAGTGCGGGAAAGTAGAATACCTTGTAATATGGCATTATAATATATTATAATACGTGCAATGAACTAAAATTTAGATATTATTTACTAATTTATTTCAAATTTATCTTATTTTGTTCATGTTTTAATGAAATTAACGCGATAATTCGTTGAAATAGAATTATTTTGACATAATAATAAAACGTCAAATCAGTAGACAATAACAATGGTTTTGAATCGTCGTCATTGGAACCAATATCGTCGTCATGGTAACCAATTATATTGAAAGTTTGGTTTTGGCAGCTTTGTCAAAGAATTAATTTGTGTATTTCACTCCTAAATAAAAATTGATATAACTCTATTTGTCGTGGCTTTTTTCCAAACATACGGCCCTAGAAAAAATATTGTTCCTAACTCATGCGGAAACTGTCTTCCCCGCACTCGACTGCTTGCCCGAACTCCGCTATCGCGTCGTTCGGGTCAACGGCAGTCTCTGTGACTGTAAAAGTGACGTTTCTGTGCCGGAAAGTTATATATTCTGTTTAAATATGTGGTTAAAATGTAGACAAATATAACCTGTAAGACCATTATTATACTTAATTATCGAATAGAAATTAAATGCTGGATGTTACAACTGTTTTATTTTACAATTTTATTCTTAATAAATATTTTATAATTATCAATTAACCAATAAGGATTTAGCAACCGCAGCAAGATACGTCGGGTGAAGTAGGTTTGGTGGAAATCCGTGACTGCATAAATATAACGTCAAATGTGACAATATTTTGTAATAATTATTTAAAATAGTTTAAATTCAAACAAATTAAGGTAGTGCATTAAGTTTTTAACTGATTTATGTGTAATTTGATTAGGTATAAGGAATTTAAATTGATTAGTATTAATTAAACACAGTTTAAAATTAATAATTTATTGTTATAATTAATCTTCGATTGGAAATTGTGTTTTTTAGTTTTAGCAAAATATGTGGTTGTAGAAAAAGTATAGTGTGTAACACGTACAGAAAGGTAATTTCTCACTCGTTTTAATTGCGGCACTCGCCAAACTCGTGAGAAATTAGTACCTTTCTGCACTTGTTACACAATATACTATTAAATGGGATTTACTTTTTCGCACTGTTTTTTGGCACACTTTCATATAAGCAAATATCCTTAACTTTCGCGTTGTCACGTTGATGACATGTGAGCAATAAATTACAACAAAAGTTTTGACAGTTTTATGGTTTGAAAGAAGTTAGAATTTTTAAATGTCAAAGTTCTAAAAATTGTAGAATAGAAATGAATTCCAGTGACGAAGAGTTACAGTTTTTTTATTTGTTTATCGTAGATACAATATTGTATGAAACTGTGCGTGAAGTACTTTTTGAGAACTAATGCGATGTATAGCACTCGCTCCGTTTTCGCTCGTGCTATAAACATCGCGTGCGTTCGCAAACAGCATACTTCACGAACTGTTTCATAATTAACTATTATGATTAATAAAGAATATAATTTAGTTCAAAGTAAGGCTTAACCATAATAAACCACTTGGCCTTATTTTTGTTAACTTTCAAAAAGCATTTGACGAAGTAGAAACAGCCGCTATCTTAAAAGCGCTATCAGAACGCAGAATAGACCACAGGTATACAAATATTATTGGAAATATATATAAAAAGACGACAACAACTGTAAACTTTCAGTGTATGACTGAGAAGATAAAAATTCACAAAGGGGTGCGGCAGGGACATGTTGCAAGAATGAAAGAGAAAAAATTACTTGAGTGGAGACCACGTGCAGACAAACGAAGCCGATGAAGACCCCCAACGCGATGGACCAACCACCTCAAAAGAATTGTGACCAATTGGATACCAGAGGCGCAGAACACAAGAAGATGAAAATATCTGAAGGAGGCCTATGTTCAACAATGGAAAAATCAGGACTGATTGGTGATGATTATGATATAGGCTTAAATATTAGTTTAATAAAAAATAATATTTTGTAATCCTTCTATCCTCCTTAAGGTGTAAGGCAGAGTATCTCATTGGTAATACAGATGATCCAAAATAGCGACCTGCATAGTGAAATCGAACATATTGAAAGAGAACTGCGAAAATGGGACAGAAGAGGCTGTACCTAGAATCAATATTATGTCAGAGCAATATTTTTAACCTTAACAATTTCCTATTCGCTTCCACTTTTACTTAGACTATTAGACAAGGCGAAAACGGCGGGTTCGAAGGGAAAAATATTCCCATGAGATTTTTTTGCATAATCACATTCGTGAGACATCCCAGAATAAGGTTCAAGAAGTCGCCCATGTGAAAAGTGGGCCAATTATTTTTAACAATTTTTTTTAATCAAATTGCAAGAATCAATATTTTTGGCCTGAACAATTTTTTCTTTAATTTTTTGGACCATTCTGGACAAAAAAGGTCTCTTATAATTTTTCTCTAAAGTTGATCGTTTTCGACTTATAGGTAATTTAAAATTGAAAAAAACGAAAAATGGCGATTTTCAAGGCTTAATAACTCGGTTAAAAGTTATTATGAAAGTCAATATATGACTAAATCAAAGTTTAAAGCCCCCCCTACAAGATCCTGAAGAAATTTTTCTCATTATTTTATTACTAAGCTGTTATTTTTAAGTAATAATAATAAGCGCCATGCACGTGTGCAGGGCTGTAAATGCTGAGTGCGAGAGAGAAGCCATTCCAGCAGTCCAATTGTGCATCTTACTCGCACTCACATTTACAGCAGCGTTAATACCATCTAACCACTCATTATTATTAATTAAAAATAACAGCTTAGTAGTAAATTAATGACACATACTTGTTCAGGATCATGTAGCGGCGACTTTAAACTTTGATTTAGTCACTTCCTGACTTTCAAAATAATAATTTTTGACCGAGTTATTAAGTCTTAAAAATGGCCATTTTCGCGTTTTTCAAATTTTAACTTGCTTATAACTCGAAAAAGATCAACTTTAGAGAAAAATTATGAGAGACCTTTTTTGTCCAGAATGATCCAAAAAATCTAAAAAAAAAATTAGTCCGGGCCAAAAATATTGATTTTTGCAATTTGATTAAAAAAAATTGTTAAAAAAAAATTGGCCCACTTTTCTCGTGGGCGACTTCTTGAACGTTATTCTGGGATGTGTCACGAATGTGATTATGCAAAAATATCTCATGGGAATATTTTTCCCAACGAACCCGCCGTTTCCGCCTTGTCTATATGTATTGTGACGTGCCACACATCGCTCATTTTACTTTATAGCGCAGGGTCTATATAGTCTCCTGGTTAGAATGCTGAAAAGCATTGAAGCATTTGAAATGTGAACTCCATGAAGACTCTCACGAGTGTTATCGACAGTACATTCCACGAATGAAGTAATTTTAAGAACCACTGGATATGAACGAGAACTATTTAACATCTTTAAGAAAAAAACTTCCTATTGGCCTCATATGTTTCGAATCTGTCAAGAAAACAAGTTAAGCTATATTACGTGCACTTGTGAGGTAACTCACTGCCTTTGGGAACTATGACGTTCTTGGCATTAGTGTAAGGCTAAAATAAAATAAAAAAAAAAGATACAGGATATTGTCCAAAGTTAGATCAACATATTTTGGCAATATACCTGTAGGTAATTTACTGATTAAAGACCAATACATCAAACACTATAGACTAGGTACCTTTTCGCGGTGTGCAAGTACTTGGAGGGGATACGAGAAACGATCGTGCGCGAATAGCGGAGCAGTCTTGCAACTTTTTTAAATAATTCATATTGTCAATTGAAATTGTCAAATTACTACTGTCTAACTACTGTCATTGAAGAAGAAAAATTATATGTCGCTCACAATGTTGATACGCAATTATTAAAGTGAATTTAATTAATTGTATTTTGCTTGCAGTACTGCATTTTAATAACTAATTTTATTTACTACATACAATTGTTTACCTTTTAATAACATAACCTAAATCTTACTCTTTCTTCTTATATTTTTTTGGGCTACGGCCTTGACAGTTATTATCCAGCAACCAGCACAAACATGATTGGCCAATATAATTAAAAGTGCAAAAAGTGTTGCCGAGCTATGAAACTAGGTGTCGCTTTTCCGAACTTGCACGGTCCCAATATATTAAGAGCACAGCCACAAATATTTTACGTCTATCCCTACTTTTTCTTTCTTTACAAGGTAAATTATATATATATATATATATATATATATATATATATATATATATATATATATACAAGCTATACGCTCCCGAGGAAGCTGAAGCTGTTTTCACTTGAAGATCCTTTTTGTGGGGATCATCCCATTCTGAGTTTGGTTTTACAGTTGCTGGTGTGACTTCGCTGTTTCCACTACCTTTCTCCATTCTTCTCTTTCTCTGATTTTCCTTCCTATATTTCTAATTTCCATACTTCTTAAGTCTTCTTCCACTTGTTGACTCCATCTGAGTTTAGGCCTGCCTCTGGTTCTTGTACCTGGTGGTATCCATTCGGTTATAACTCTTAACGGATTGTTCTTCTCTCTTCTCATTAACAAGGTAAATTAGGTATAGTAAAATTCTCACTGGTATGGATATGTATTGTATGTGTATGGATATGGTACACTACTTGACAATGACATTGTCACCATTAACTTGGATAACTGTTACGTGTATAATCGCTAAATTATTAATTCAGTTAATTAATATGATTTTTCTACTGACTACGTGTTCAATAATTATATTAATTTATATAGTTACTATGAAATCAAAACTAATACTTAATCGAAAAACATATTTTGTTACTATGGAACATAGGCGTAACCAGGAGGGGGGTTTTGGGGGTTATAACCGCCCCCCCCATTGCGATGGACTTTGAGCTCTATGCGCTTAACAACATACCCCTCAGAGACCTTCCAGTAGTTGTAACCCCCCTCCCTTTCGAGTAGTTATAACCCCCCCTCCCTTTCGAGTAATTATAACCCCCCTTAGGATCGTCCTGGTTACGCCTATGCTATGGAACGCTTAGATTAAATGTTGAACATCTTTAACAACAAAATAATTGGATCGCAAAATATATCCTGGTGAATTATCTGCTGTTGATCTTCCATAATTAATAAAAAATAAATAACTTTTTATTAATTTCACGTCTTAAATCAATTATTAATCAAATACACTATCAATATTATTTATTAAACAGCTCAAAATATTTCTAAAGCCGTGTCAAATATCTAAAATTGTCACTGTCTTGTCAGAACATTATGTTCGACTGAGTGCGTTGTAGGACAAAGATAGCGAATGTTCGATTTGGAAAATATTACCACGGACATGGTGTTCATTTTTTTCGAATCCTGAAAAAACTAATAAATATTTTTGAAAAATTTAAACGCAGAATAAAAGACTAAATTATTACCGAGGGCCGAAAGTCCCTTAGAATAAATAAAAAGTTTCGTTTGAATGAGATATTTAAGATTAAAAATCAGACTAAATTTTCCCTTAGTTTTTCACGCCTGTAACTAAGGCTACGGCTCCACGGGCGAGAAATTGACGCTAGCAGTAGCAATAAAATGAACTTAAGGTTCCGCGGAACGGAATGGGAATAGCCGAACTGTACCGACTACAGGACTTGTGCGTAGTCGGTTCAGTTCGGCTATTCCCATTCCGTTCCGCGGAACATTAAGTTCATTTTACTGCTACTGCTAGCGTTAATTTCTCGCCCGTGGAGCCGTAGCCTTAGTAAAATAAACATTATAGAAGTTTTCAGGGACTTTTGGCTCTCGGTAATACCGTAATCTTTCACTCTGCGTTTAAATTTTTCAAAAATACTTATTAGTTTTCTTAGGATTCGAAAAAAATGAATCCCGTTTATATTCTTGTTATTGCTTTTTTTTGTATAATAAACGTTACTTACAAGGAATTACTTTTAATATTATTTTGTACAAACTTCTAATTAATAATATTTTCTTATTCGACTCAAAAAATACTATAAATTTTACCAGAATTTGTACTTTAAAATCGTAGTTTCGAAAGCGGTAGTCCGAAAGTCGGACTACGGACGTCATCAATTGCGACGTTGCATTGACGTTCTGCATTTAAATTTTCCAAAAATACTTATTAGTTTTCTCAGGATTCGAAAAAAATGAATCCCATTTAAATAACATTGGAGCCGAAAATGTGTACCGATCCCCTTAACTTTTAATTATTTTTTTTTTAATTAAAAAAAGATACGTACAGCCGTGTTCGAACTCGGGACCTCTCGATCTGCAGTCTAATACTCTATCACTGAGCCACCACCTATCAATCTTTAACGTACTTTAAAATGGAATTTAAATGTCGTTGCATTACTCACATTTTGTGAATACTAAAATAGTTTGAAATTAAAAAAATCGATTTATCCATATAATAGCAGTTAAATATTGCATTGTTAACTAGTTCTGAGGTATTCTGTAAATTTCAGGTGCATAGGTAGCATAGAACTATTTTTAAAATGGATTACAAAATTTGCGGATATAGTGACATAGTTACAAAGACCACAGAAGTCAAGTATAATACACTGCGCGTCATACAAAACGGGCACCCTAAAAAATGGGTCATGTTTGATGTCGTGTATCTCCTTAACCTGTTGTCCGATTTAAGTGATTTCTTGAATATCTTATAGCCTTGTTCTTTGTCAATATCATTGTAATAATATTTTTGCTAAACAGGTAAATTTTCATTGTATACCGGGTGTACGAATCAAACGGTGTTTTTTTCTCAAAGTTCGCAACACCATGTGGAATATTCTAGCCTTTATAAAATACAGAATGAAATCCTTACTATAGCCTCAGGATTTCTGAACATTCTTTTTTTTTATTCATTCTCTTATGTTGGATAATACAAAAGTTATGTACTTTAACAACTAGTCATGTTCTTCATCAGTATAGGTTGTTTGTAAATAAGTGCGACAAACTTTAAGGAGCAATTCTGGATGAAAAAATAATGACCGATTGCTTTATAAACTTATGTCCGCAAATTCTTCGTTTACGAGATACGAGATGTTGAATTTTTTTTACAAACTGACGATTTATTTTATTGCCCTAAAACCTGTTGAGATATGCAAATGAAATTTGGTAGGTTTTAAGAGATAGTCATTGCGAATTTTTTGACTTGCAATCAAGAATTTTATATTCACTATTGGCGTGCATATGGGTAATATGACCGATCATATTACCAGTATGCACGCCAATGGTGAATATCAAATTCTTAATTGTATGTCAAAAAATGTGCAATAACTACGTCTTAAAACCCACCAAATTTCATTTGCATATCTCAACTGGTTTTAAAGCAATAAATAAATCGTCAGTTTGTAAGAAAAAATTCAACATCGCGTATCTCGCAAACGAATCATTTGCGGACATACGATTATAAAGCAAACTGTCATTATTTTTTAATGCATAATTACCCCTTAAAGTTTGTCGCACTTGTTTAGAAACACCCTGTACTGAAAAAGAACATGGGTAATTGTTAAAGTACCTAACTTTTGTATTATCCAACATAAGCGAATGAATCAAAAAACAAAATGTTGAGAAAACCTGTGGCTATAGTTTAGTTTTAATTTCAGTATTTTATAAATGCTAAGATATTCCAGAGGGTGTTGCGAACTTTGAGAAAAAAAACACAGTCTGATTCGTACATCCGGTATACAATGAAAAGTTACCTGTTTAGCAAAAATATTATTACAGGGATATTGAAAAAGAACAAGGCTATAACATATTCAAAAAATCACTTAAATCGGACAACAGGTTTAGGAGATACGCAACCTCAAAAATTACCCATTTTTTAGGGTGCCCGTTTTCTATGACGCGCAGTTTATAAAAAAGTTTTAAAATGGTACCATCAAAATCAGTGGGTTTTTATTTCTCAAAATACTTCTACACTTTGGATAAAATTATTTACGAAAAATTATCTATTTCAACAAACAAGTTATCATTTATCATCATAAGTAATGGATATCACTAAAAGCTTTTCTGGTTTTGATGTCGGTGTTTATGTTTATGATGAGCAAACATTTTTAAAGAGTTGTTTTAATTTTTACTGTAAAATTTTTTTATCTATGAACTAATAGCACTATTACAAAATATATTTACGCGAATATAATTCAACATTATGCTTTCGATAATTCATATGGGAGGTTTATTTTTAGTTCCATATTAATCGTTTAGAATTACAATATAATTTTTTCTACATTAGGTATGTTTTTTTTTTTTTTTTTTTTTTTTTTATTTAATGGCATAGACATTAGTCATTCAGCCAGTTGCAATAAACAAAATACAATCCTAATCCTAATACAAAATAAACAGAAACAACATAGTAACACAATAAATAATACAATACAATAATAATACAATAAAAACAATAATGGAACTCTGATAAAGTGATAAAACATTTATGAAAAAAAAAAGATGCAAATCTGAACTTAAATCATAAAAAATCTCATGCCCGCGTACAAATCTTATAGGACTGTGCGTGTATCTGACAAGAAATCTATAATGATATTGTATATTTGTTGTGAGCCTGTAGCCAGCAAAGACTGTATATTGAATGGTGCATGCATATCAAGTTGAATTAAATTTTTATAGAGAGAGTTTGAATGCTGTTGAAACTTAGTACATTCAAAAAAGATATGATCAAGATCACCCTGCTTTCCGCAATGTTTGCAATTATTGTCTTCAATCACATTTATTTTATATAAATGACTTGGATAGCAAGCATGCCCAAAACGTAATCGATTTATAGTTGTTATATATTTACGTGGAGCTTTAAAACTCTTAAACCATGTATTTTGTGGAATCACTGGTTGTAAAGTGGTGTATCTTGTGGGGTTTGTTAAGCAGTAAAGATTCCATTGATCTTTCCATATCGATAGTTGGTTTCTTTTAAAAATAGTAATAACATCTGATACACATAAAGAATATGACAATAAAGTGCCTGATGTTATACTGGATTTGGCTAAGTAGTCTACATACTCATTATCTTTGAGTCCAATATGTGCCTTAACCCAAATAAATTTTATATTGAAGCCAGAGTCTTCTAACTGCTTTAACATATCCTTTATTAAAAATATGTAAGGATTACTAAATGTTTTGGGCAAAAAAGTATTTTTGATATTCTGTAAAACTGATAGGCAGTCTGAAAGAATTAACGTTTTTTTAGTATAAGAGTTTTTAATATATTTCAACGCTTCGAGTATGGCCAATGATTCCGCAGAGAAAATTGAAAACTCATTGGGAAGTTTGTACTTGAATTCGAAACCTCCTGAGGGTAAAAAATACGCACAGCCAGACCCTTCTCCTGATTTAGATGCATCTGTGTATATAACTGTTGCATCACTGTAGCAGTTCAAAATAGATTTCAGGATATTGTTGCTGATTATGTTGTTTTCGTTGTATGTGGGTATTATTACATCAGTTTTATGGAAGAGAGCAAAGTAGTCTAAGTTTTTGTCTACTGTGTTTAATTCCTTTGAAAAAATAGGATTGTTCTGTAATGCAGTACATAAAGGCGGAGATGGTTTTTTAATCCAATACTTGTGAGTAAGATCTGATTCGTTAAGATGACATATACTGGAAAATAATTCGAAATTTGTAGTGTGTGCTTTAAGTACCCATTTTTCGCTTAGTAAATTTCTTCTAATCTCTAAAGGAGGCTCAGAAGCTTCAACATGTATTGGTTGTATAGGAGTAGATCTCATAGCACCTAAACAGATTCTTAAGGCAGAGTTTTGGAAAACGTCAATTTTTCTTAAAAGGTTTTTGGAAGCAGAACCGTAGAGAGTAGCACCATAATCTATAATGGATCGTATATAAGCTCTATAAAACAATAAAGATGTTTCAACATCGCAGCCCCACCACACTCTAGTTGTCATTCTAAGGAAATTAATACCTTTGCTACATCTATCCAGCATATATTGTATGTGTGGTTTCCAAGTTAGTTTTTTGTCCAGAATGAGTCCCAGATATTTGACATTATTTTTAAATGTAAAAGATTGATCACTAAGTAATACATCTTGGTTTATAGGAAGATTGTGTCTTGTAAAGACAGATACTGCTGATTTTTTAATTGATAAATTTAAGCCGTTCTCTAAGAACCATGGAAATAGGGAACTACAAACTGTACTTAGGTTTTGCATACCGTTTTCATATTTCTTGCTTTCCATATAGACACAAAAGTCGTCTGCATATTGTATGATTTTGAATGGGATGTTGTTTATTTGCATCTTATGTATGTCAGAGGTGTACAGATTAAATAAAATTGGTGATAATACTGAGCCTTGTGGTATACCGTAATAATTATGTCGAGGTCCTATTAGTTTATTATTATGATCTCTGATGTAAATTACCCTATCTGTATAGAAACCGATTATTGTGTTAACGAAAGCAATTGGCATATGAAAAAAATTTACCATTTTATGTTTTAAGGTTGATAAACAAACTGAGTCATATGCTCCTTCAATATCTAAGAATAGTGCTGCTAAGTAGTTATTTTTAGTTAAGTTATTCTGTACATCTACAACAAGTGTTGTTAAAGCGTCTAGAGTTCCAAAACCTCTTTTGTAACCAAACTGGTTTACTGGAAGTAAATTCTCTTTTTGTAACCACCAATCTAATCTAAATTTTATAAGCCTTTCTAAAGTTTTAAAAATACAAGACAGTAAGGATATTGGTCTATATGAACTTACGATGTTTGGGTCTTTTCCGGGTTTAAGGATAGGAACAACTAAGATGTCTTTGAAAGAATCGATAACTATATTTTTTTGGATGATATCATTGAAGACATTTAAAAGAAGTTTTTTAGCAACATCTGGAAGGTTGGTTAACATGGGGTATTTTATATGATCGATACCAGGAGAAGTATTTATGCGGTTTTTAAGGGCAAAATCTAATTCAGTTTCAGTAAATGGTTTTAACAGGAAGTGATTATTTGAATGATGACTTTGTGTAGATCGTGTAGGTGAATTTTGAGCAAAAGGAGGACATACTTTATTAAAAAAGTCGTCTAATAGATTATCATTGAAGGGTTTTATACTAATAGATGCTTTTCGATTCATTTTGTTGGCCTGTGACCATATCTCCTTAGAGGAGGTATTTTTGCTTAAATTAGAACACCATTTAATCCAACTAGCTTTGGCTTTTTGTTTCAACTGCTTTTTAATATGAGCAGTAACTTTCTGACAATTTAGATAATTATCAAGGCTTGGTGAACGTTTATACAATGCTAATGCTTCTTTTCTGTCATTGATTATCAGATCGCATTCTGGGTCCCACCATGGTGGAGGCGATCGATTTTTAGATTTAAAAATTTTGTATTGAGGAATAGATCTAATTGCAGCATCATTAATGCAATCTAATAGAAAACTATAATTTTGATAAGTATTGAAAGAGCTATTGTAGTTGGAAAACATGTTTTCAATTAAGGATGTATACAGGGACCAATTGGCTTTCTTGATATTCCATTTGCTTTTTGGATAAATTATTTCTTGTGAGGTGTTTGTTATTGAAAAATTCATAGATATAGCAAAATGATTCGAGCCTAAGGTGTCAGATAAAACTGACCAAGTAAATTTACTGGCTATATTAGCTGTGCAGAGTGAAATGTCAATCATAGATTTTTGAGTACCATATCTAGGAAGATATGTAGGTTCTCCATTATTCAAAATTACAAGATCTAGGTCTTCGATACTGCTAACAATTTGGTTACCAACTGGATCATTACGCAGTGAGCCCCATAGTGAGTGATGAGCATTCATATCTCCGCCAATTAAAAAAGGTGATTTGATTTGTGAGAAGATATTTATCCAATCGTTTTTGGATGTACTAATATTTGGAGGTCTATATATAGATAAAAAACTTAATTCTATTGTGTTACATTTAACGATAGCACCGCAAACTAAAATTCCCTCATTAAAATTGTTTCTAATATTTATTTCACGAAATGGTATAGTTGTTTTAATTAAAATTGCAACACCTGCATACCCGTCATATCTATCTTGGCGAATTACATTATAACCTTTAAATGTATAATTTTGATTTGGTTTGAACCAGGTTTCACTTAATAATACAATATCAATATTTTCAGTTATTAAAAAATGAATTAAACTATTTTTATTCGAAACAACGGATCTACCGTTCCATTGCAAAATTTTTAATGATTTAAGTTCTGGGAACATGTTATTTATGAGTGATATCCTCTAAAATCGTTTTTATACCATGGTAAATACTATCTTGACTCATAGTTTTTATATCATCTACAGTTTGAATATTTGTAATCAAATTAAAAATATAATTGGAAATTAGTGTTTCCAATACTCTTTGATCTGATTTGTTTTGACAAATTGGGGGTTTTAAATTAGCAGGAAGGGGTTTGGAGGGCCCAAAATTAAAAGGGAACATGGGTGAATTGTTTTGTGTTTGGTTTGGTGATATTTTTCGTTTTTTAGCTATATTATAGTGGCTTGAGGAGGGTTGGGATTGGGATGTATTATTTGAAATGTTTTGATTTTTATGTGTGGTAGTAGAAGGGGATGATTTTTTTGAAGATGTTGGGAGGGGAGGAAAACTGTCTTCGATATTGTCTAGTGTGGAAAATCTATTCTGAATAAACAATCCCGAGAAGGACGATTCACAGTAATTTTTTGCCTCGATAAAGGAAATTTTTTGCTCAATCATCACGTTCTTTATCTTCTTTTGATGTTCGTATTTTGGACACTTCTTGGATATGGAAACATGATCTTTACTATCACAATGTATGCATTGAACATCATTATCTTGACATGTATGATCTTCATTTTTGATTTTTCCACATTTTATGCAATGTGCTTGTGGACTGCGACACTGCTTGGAAATATGTCCAAATCTTAAGCAATTGTAACACTGTGTTACTTTGCCAATGTAGGTTTCAACAGGAAAAAATACACTATTTATTGAAATATAGCTAGGGAGAATATTTCCTTCGAAGGTGACTATCATTGTCCTTTTGGGTACATAGTTAGTTTTTCCATCGGTGTCAACTTTTCTGTAAGTTCTTTTAAAGGCTATTATGGGGGAGGGAGATTTACTATTATCTAACAAATACTTTTCATCGTATTGAGTATCAATATCTCTTATTAGGCCTCTTATTTCTAGTAAATGGTTAGGGACATATGCTACTAAGTTTTGGTCTTTTAATTTTATATTTTTAACTAAATTATTTGCATCTACGATTGACCTTAACAAAACTTTAATTCTGTTTTTTCCAATGGCTTTTATTTCAATAATATTAGGAATGTTCAATTTTTTATGCAAAATGTCCGCAACAGTAAGTGGATGTAAACGGCCAATATCCTGATTGTTTGATTTTTCTATATATACATAAACATTATTAAAATTGTACTTATCTGATGCAACGTTGAACAATTTTTTCTCTACAACTTTTTGCGGAGGTGGAATTTGTTGTGTCGGCACTTTAATAACATCTCTGGTTTTAGTTGTAATTTTCGCAGTAGAATCATCCAAATTTTCTATTAAACTTGATTCAATAATATCCATTTCACTATTTTCACTAGCACCTGAAAAGTTTTCACCTAATGGTGTCCCTGGGGAAAAAGCTTCCCCCATTGGGGGTCGCTTATAGCACTGTTTATCGCACTCAATCAATATCAGTTTTTAAATCACACCAAGTGTTCTTTTTTCTACTAATTAACTCGCTAAATAGTTAATTTTATTAAGAGCAGATTTTAATGGGCACTGTCAGTTTGACGTTTTGCGTGACAATGCATTAGGTATGTTAATTCTAGCTTTTGTATCTATGCGTCATCGGCTTCGTTGATAATATTGGTTCATTTCACAGATAAGTCCAACCAAATAAAAAGTCTTTTTGTGGCTGGAGTCAGTTTATTTTCAAAAATAATTACACTTTTATAAAAAAGAACTTTTTTATAATAAAACGTTTTTATTATTTACAGGAAAGAATATAAAATTATTTAACGATAAACGATTTAACGATAAAATGCTTAAAATTCCAAAAATTATACTCTAATAAAAATAGTTATTTTATGAAACAGTTCGTTAAGTATGCTTTTTGCGAACGCACGCGATATTTAGAGTACGAGCGACAACGGAGTGAGTGCTATAAATCGCGTAAGTTCGCAAAAAGTACTTCACGTACAGTTTCATACAATATTTTATCTACGATAAACAAATAAAAAAACTGTAACTCTTCGTCACTGGAATTCATTTCTATTCTACAATTTTTAGAACTTTGACATTTAAAAATTCTAACTATTTTCAAACCACAAAACTGTCAAACTTTTGTTGTAATTCATTGGTCATACTGTCATCACCATGACAACGCGAAAGATAAGGATTGCGACCATGACAACGCGAAAGTTAAAAACAGTGCGAAAAAGTAAACCCCATTTAAAATACATTGTTACTTCACGCACACTTTAAATCCTTTACGCACTGCTGTATATAATGACAGTTTTCACAAACTAAAAACTTATACATAATATGACATAGAGTAGAAAAAATACTTTTTATAATATCACGGTTTTGTTATTGTACATGTACATATTTAAGTAGGGCACAACATATTTGAAAAGAATAATTAACATATAAAATATGAATTTTTAGTAGATGTATTAACTGTTATTTATATTTATGATTCCAAAAATTACACTAGTATAAAATAGTATTTTTTAAAATACCAAGTACCACTGTTGTTTAAAACGGTATATATAATTTTAAGTATATAAAGTTTTAATTATTTAATAAAAATGTATACCATTTTAATTTTAATTTTAATTTTTAATTATTTATTAAAACAAGTAAAAAAAGATACGCAACAGCCGGGTTCCAACTGGGGACCTCTCGATCTGCAGTCTAATGCCACTTAGGCACCATCAATTTGTAGATATCGATTTATTAACGTACTTTAAAATATCATTGCAGTAGTCACATTTTTAAAATAGTTTGAAATTAAAAAAAAATGATTTATCCATACAGCGTGATTGGTCAGTAAAGCTTTGTAGATCCGTTATAAGTAATAAATAGTAATAAAAGTTAATAACAAAAATTGTAGCCAACTTTGATTACATATTGATAATCAGTAATCGTAAATTGTAAGTTTTAGACAATTATTCAGTCATGGCTTACTTAAAATTTGGAAAGATTTAGACCCGTAATTATTAATAATTTTGCTCTGAAAAATGAAAATATCTCGAAAACTAATAAATTTACACATAGGGAATGTTATACAAAAATTATAGTATGGTAATGGTACTTTTCGATAATGATATAAAATACAGGGTGTTCTATTTAAAATTACTGAGAAAATAATGTACTTGCGTTTTGACTCACCCTGTATTCAATATAAACAAAATTAGCAAAACAAACATTTACGAAAATTTTGACAATAAATAAAAAAAATATGACGTCAATAAACCATTGACCTTGTGCTTGCTTTTATTTATATAGGTAGTTAAACTTGTTACGATTTTCATATAAAATTGGTTATAACTTTGTGAATACCCCGTATAACATACCATACCTTTATATTTTTGTAATCGAAAAGTTACGAAGATTTCGAATATAAAATAAAATACAGGGTGTTCTATTTAAAAAAAAACAAGTTTGGTCTGCCACTATTTTATCGAACACCCTGTAACATTCTAGCTAACTTTGTAATGTGAAGCTCAAAGTTCGCTACAATTTTTGTTATTAAGTTTTATCGCTATCTATTACTATAACGGATCTACAGAGCTTCACCCCACTAATAATTAATCACCCTGTACAATAGCAGTTAAATATTGCATTGTTAGCTGGTTCTAAGCTATCCTGAAAATTTCAGGTGTCTAGGTAGCCTAGAACTATTTTTAAAATGGATTACAAAATTTGCGGAGTCCGTGACACCAACCAAGCCAAGTATATAAAAAGATTTTAATAATGAACTTGGCACCAAAGAGGCGAACTTTAATATGCAAACATTAATACAGAATTATATAGATTAAAGGAAGAATGTTTTTCTCTGTTTCATATATTATGAGAAAACATTCGATATACTATATTATTCGATATACATGAGTTGAGATTGAATGCCAAGGATATAAGAGTTATCGTCAATCTGTATTGGAACCAGATATTACGTCTTCAAACCTTCAACGAAATGAAAGATTTCTCAGGAGTCCGGTCCTGAACATGGTATGACAAGCTGTGTTTACATTTCAGTCCCAAAAATCATCTTTTTCATAGTAATTTATATCCAAATAAAATTGAAAATAAGCAAAAAGTAATAGTATATAGTGCAGTTACCTTATTGAATAAAACAATGAGTTTTTTTTTTAGCGTATGGCTTAAGTATATCACAGAATATATTTAGATTTATGCATTATACAATGCATCACAAACAGATGTCCAATTTTTTTATATATTCGATTGACCCTTCGGTTGCCATTACAAAGTCTATAGGGTCGCCTGTGTATGCTCTGCGTGGGCAGTCCTGAACAATGTGACTGATCGTCTGTCTTGCAGCGCCGCAGTCACAAGAAGGCGAGGGGAGTTTACCCCATCTGTGGAGGGAGTCGGCGCATCTTCCACAGTTTGTTCGAATTCGATTAAGGGCTGCCCAAATCTTACGGGGACGTTCAAATTCGCCAGGTTTCCCTATGATGTCCGGTAGACTATGGTAATGCGGATCTGTCCTACTTTCCCAATCTTCTCTCCATCGGGTATTTAAGTCAAAGTTGGAGTTAACAGTGAGTTAATATTATTTTATTTATTCAAAACATTACAAAGCATACCGTTTGTAAGGTTAAGTGATGGCCGAAAGGCCAGCTGTCAGAACCAGTTTTGGTTCTACAACTGGTTCATAATTACTAATGAGTTTAACAAATGATACCAAATCCAACCTAACAAATTTGTCAACAATCATGACTGACGATCAACAACCTCAAAAAAAAAACAACATAGGTATTCCGTTGTGCTTAGCAATACTTCAATTCAATTCCCTTCAAAGCACCAATCAATTTTATTTAATGCGCTGCCTGATACTAAAATAGAAGAGTACTTAATAGCACTTAGCGAAGTTGTTCATCCACGGAATATTTTATTTTCATCAAGACTATCAAATAACAGAATATGTATTTATCTCTCCAGTGAATCCTTGCTGGAAAATTGTATGTCCGGTCCAGCAGAAATAACAAAGGCGAAAATCTAAAAGCACGAAAATTGATAACTCCGAACGAAAGACTGTTACTATCGGGTGTTTGCCCTTCTATTCCACACATTCTAATAGAGAATGAGTTAACCAAATTAGGTCTTAAATTAATGTCACCTTTAACCTTCCTTAGAATCGGCAGTCAACTTTCAGAATTTCAACACGTCCTCAGTTTTAGAAGACAAAATTATATTCAACCTCTTGTAGATATAGACCTTCCTCCTTCTTTCTTAATTACGTATGAACAAACTTCGTATCGCATATTTTTAAGTTTAGATAAATCTTCGTGTTTTATCTGTAAGAAAACAGATCACATTGCAGCAAATTGTCCAAATCATAATCAACAAAATGATTCCTCTCATATCGAACACCAACCACAACAACCAATACAACAACAACCGCAAGAATCCCCCCAGTCTAATCCAGCACCCTTAGAAGTGGAACCAGATCATCCAGTAAGTAATTCTAGTACCGAACCTTCACGTAACCAACAAACAGGTACTAATTTAATACCTCCTGTATTATTTATGGAAACTAATTGTATATCTAAGGATCAGTCAACGACCAGTAAGAGAACAATTTCGGAAATTAATACTACTCCATCTCCCACTGAAGAATTAAATAAAGAATTTAAAATACCAACACAAACCAAAAAGAAACAAAAAAAGCAAACTTAAGCTACCACATCAATTCAAGAAATGATGTTGCCAACAAAAACAATATTTCACGATATGTCAAATAATTTTAACTTGACATATGAACTCTAACATATGAACAAACTGTTGACTTTTTTGAAAATTGTACTAGCTCGACTGATCACTTGAGTTTACTACAAACATACACAACAGATATAGCCAACTTTACTTACATGATAACAACAATTAAGCCATATCTTACAGAAAAAAGCATGAAAACCAAATGCACTAAATTATGTAACAAAATCCTCAAAATGCTAGACGATGCCGATAATCAAGAAAGTGATGGTACAACAAATTCAACTTAAGAAATAAACTAAAATCTTCGATCCGATTCTTCAATTGAATTTTAACGGTTTCTAACTCCCTTTAGGAAGATATCTCTCTTTAATATTTAATTCCCAAAATTTTTTGATAAGACAAACACAGTCACTTCTCCCTGGACCTTTCGTCCTACAATATGTGATCTAACTATTTCTGAATACAATAAGCTTGATACCACCCATGCAACAATTACTCAATCGTTTCTCAACATACTTGCTTCTTTCCCAGATCATTGTCATATTTATACAGATTCATCCAAAACTATTGATGGTGTGGAATCAGCAGTTATAGATTCGAACACTATATTACAATTTAAATTATCTTCCACTTGCAGTATTTACTCTGGAGAACTATATTCAATTATGCAAGCCCTCATTCATATTCGTACTCAAAAATTTCCAAAATATGTCATAATTACCGATTCTCTCAGGGCATTATATACGATAGAACAGTTATATCCAAGTAATCTTGTAGGCATTAATAAAAGAACAATTACATTTCCTAAAGAACACGAGGCAGCAAATAGGCTTTATATGGATTCCATCACACATTGGACTTCAAGGAAACGAAAAAGCAGTCTTTCATACTAGAGAAGCAATACACAGTGCATTTTCAGTGTTAGTGAACTTAGTGTCTGTTTCCGACTACAAATCGTTCAAAATAAAAGTGATAAACAAATAGGAAAATACTCAATACCTAACAGTATAAAAGCAGTCTTAAGACCACACTGTAAGCTTACAAATTATTTGAAAGACTTTAATGATTTAAACAAACTGTAACCATTGTTGACATTTTGTAGATCCCATTTCTAATTTGTAAATTATGATATTGTAATAATCAAAATACTATGTATTAGGTTTAAGTAACCATGTATTAATTACTGTACAACTAATAACCCAAAGTGGTTGATGCTGTTCAATAAAAAAAAAGATTTCTCACTAAAAAGGCCGTAAGGCAAGATTGTATACTTGCTCCAATGTTGTTTAACTTATAGTAATGTATGACACTAACGCGACACCTATTGGCAGATAACATCGAAAATCGTCGTCAATGTCTTTGAAATCATCTAACTCCTGCAAGTGAAACTTTGGGTTTGAAAATAAATTTGGTTTCTTTTTTCAAAATTGACGGTTGACTTACTTCGCCTCGGTCTTATAGGACTTTTCAACGCTTCTCATTTGTTTCGAGTATCTGTCATATATGTCGTATACAGAGTTGGGATAAAGTATGGAACCAAGCAAATATCTTTGAAACGAAAAGAACAATATTTATGAAACTTTGCCTGCAAGTACAGTGACGCAAAAGGCATATGATGCCATATTTTTTGTTACTACTTCACTTCCGGTTTCACCGGAAATGCCCTTAACTTATTTACTTTAAATGGGACACCCTGTATATTTTTGCAGATTTTAAAAGACCTTGTTATTTTTAATTCATACATACCAAGTTTGGAAGAAAAAAACAATTAAAACAAGAAATAAATCTTTTACACTTAAAAAATAGGTTAATTTATTTACGTTAGACCAATGATATTAAAAATAAAAAAAAATTCAAATGTTGAAAATGCTTGCCATTCACCTCATGAAAACATGCAAGCCTATAAATAAATTCGTGTCACTTTCTCCACGTATTAGTTCACATTCATCAATTATTATTCTTTTTCTCAAATTCTGCGCGCATGTTGGTCGCCTAACGTAAACACGTGATTTTAGATAACCCCAAAGAAAAAATCTAACGGATTGAGGTCCGGAGAACGAGCGGGCCGCTCTATGAATCCTCTACGTCCAATCGACCAATTTGGAAAATTTACCTCTAAAAATTGAAAGTTCACCATAACCGATTTATCATTGATATTTCCATACGATCTTTTCCACTTTAATGAACTATTTTTAATACAAATTTTTTCTGTCAATTAGTTCAGTAACGATTTTACGTACTATACTAAATTCAAATAATTTATGCAGTGCATGTAAACAACAATTTTAGTATAGAGTATAGAGTATAGATGGTACACGTTTATTTCCTACTACGTTATATTAATACAAAAAATTATCTACAGACACTTTTTAACAAATTTTTTCTTCCAAATTTGGTATCTATGAATTAAAAACAACAAGTTCTTTTAAAACCTGCAAAAATATACAGGGTGTCCATTTAAATTAAATAAGTTATGGGTATTTCCGGTTAAACCGGAAGTGGAGTAGTAACAAAAAATATGGAATCAGATGCCTTTTATATCACTGTACTTGCATGCAAAGTTTCATAAATATTGTTGTTTTCGTTTCAAAGATATTTGTTTGTTCCATACTTTATCCCAACCCAGTATTAATATTATACACGTATTATACGACATAATATGACAAAAGCTCGAAACAAATGAGTAGCGTTGATAAGCCCTATTGTCAATGGTCTGTTTTTAGTTGAAAAATTTGAGGGTGGTGTTTGTACCCTCGCAATAGGACTTTTTTACGAATTCTGACCATTTTGTTTATGTTTTTGTATTATTTGTGTATTATGCGTTTGTGAAATGTGTGTTTACGTAATTATATGTTTGTGTATTATGTGTTGCATACGTATTGTGTATCTAATTGTAAAATCATGTGTCGCAGACTTTCTATTAATGCGCAATTGTTGGTATATTCTTGTTGTTGACTTCTTATTTTAGTATTGGCAACCAAAGCCTGCTACAATGTGCTTACTTATAATGAAACTTATAATGTTACTTATAATGAAAAGAATGTCAGTCCCTATTTTTTTCAGCGAAAAAGTGATCGGAAGTAACACCCTAATCACCATCTTAATTAAAATTAGTAATTGACCTTATTTCTTCTTCTTCTTCTACGGCACTACAACCCAAATTGAGCCTTGGCCTCCTTTATTTTTTGCCTCCATCCTTGCTTGTCTGTGGCTGCTCTTCTCCATACACGGACTCCTAAAACAGCTTGTGCGTCGCTGTTTACTGCATTCTAGCATTCAGTGCTCTTTTTGATAGCCTATCCTCTCCCATTCTTATCACATGTCCGGCCCATTGCAATCTTTGTATTCTAATGAAGTCTGACAGGGGTGTTTCCTTATAGAGTTGATAAAGCTCGTTGTCCGAGCACGGGTCCTAGTAATCTCCTCAGTACTTTTCTTTCGAATTTGTCAAGTTTGTTTTTGGATGTTTCTTTCAGGACCCAGGCTTCACTGCCATAGTATGTTATTGGTCGAATTAAGGTTTTATAGATTCTCGTCTTTGTATTTCGGTGGACACTTTTAGACCGAAATATATGGGAGAGGGCAAAATAAGCTCTGTTTGCCTGCGTTATTCTCTTCCGTATTTCTCCATCTTCTGATCCGTCGGCATATATTTCTACTCCCAGGTATGTAAACTTTTCAACCGTTTCAATGTCATCTTCATGTATAATGTTTTGTGGGACTATATTTCTTCTCGTCTGAGTCATTATTTTTGTTTTTTCTGTGTTAATTTCCAGACCTAGCATTTTTGTTTGTATTTTTAACTCTGCGTATGTTTCCTGCGCTCCTCTTGATGTTCTACTCATAATATTAATATCACTGGCATAAGCGGCCAGTTGAACCGTTCGGTTGGTCAGTAGGTTTTCTCGTCCAGTTTGCATTTGCCTAACCGCATACTCCAGTGCCAGGTTAAACAATGTTGGGGCCAGCCCATTTCCCTGCTTTAGTCCCTGCGAAATTTTGAAAAAGTCTTTGCGGTGGTTTTGTATTCGTACACATGCCTGAGTTTCATCCATTGTGGCTTTAATGAGTCTTATTAGCTTGTGTGGTATTGCCAATTCAGCCAATATATAGTATATTTTTTTTCCTTTTGACTGAGTTGTATGCCTGTTTGAAGTCTACAAACACGTTGTGAACATCAATATCGTGTTCCCATAATTTGCTCAAGATCTGTTTAACTGTAAATATTTGATCAAGTGTCGATCTTCCCCGTCGGAAGCCCGTCTGATACTCTCCAATAATATTTTCTACTATTGGTTGGAGCCGCTGGTTTATAATATATATGTGAGAACTTTATATGCTGTACATAGTAGAGAGATTCCACGGTAATTTCTGCACTGGAGTTTGTCTCCTTTGTCATTGACTTTATTTGGTCTTCTTTATTTATGTATTATTAATAGGTTCTAGAAGTTTGACCGGCTTAGAGTGATTAGTTTTTAAAAAAAATGGAGTTAAAACGAATAACGAATTTTTGTAGTTTGGAAAAAAATGGCCTTTTCTTCAAAATAGAAAGATTAGCGTCAGCGATACGAAAAAATGGTTGATATGAAATTGTAGCATATTTAATTTCCAAGAACCTGGTTTACAAAAATTTTTTCTACGGCAAAAATTGAGTGCGCTATTGACAATTAAAACTTGTAATAACATGCAAAACCACCTTTACCAACCCTTTCAAAGTCACCTCTTTTTGCGACTGAGGATTTTAATAAGATTTAATATTAATAGGCTTATAGATCATGTAAAAGCCTACAAAATTCTTTTATACCAATTTTTTTAAGATAAAAAATAAAAAAGTTACTGTTAAAAAACCAATATATTAAAAAAAAAGGAGAAATCCAATTGGAAACATAATAATGTAATTTAGCGGTGTTTTTTTCCATTGGTCTTATTTATTTTTCATTATTTATGTATTAATAATATATTCTAGAAGTTGGAAAAAACTGGAGTCAAAAGCGAATAAGGATTTTTTGTAGTTTGGTAAAAAATGCCATTTTCTTCAGAATAGAAAGATTAGCATCAGAGATACAAAAAAAAAGAATGGTGTGTGTACTTTGTACGCACGTAAGAAGGTATACTTCTATTATAATATAATCTAACTTCATATTATGATTTCAACGAAATCAATATACCTATCTACTTTAAATAGTTTTTTTGTATTGTATTTAAATATTAAACTAATTTTAGAAAGAACAAAAAGAATACCAAAAATTAAAAAACAGAGGATATGACTTTGTCAGGATTTGAACAGGGGACCTCTCGATCTCTAGGCGAATGTTCTACCGATCAGCTACCACGGCTTTTGTATTTTCAGTGGATCAATTCTCGGACATAATTATAATCTCGGTGACACATACTTTAAATGAAAATAAACATTTTCAATAAAACTTGTTAGAAGGAAGACAAATCCACAGACATAAAAATTATAATAAATATATTTACTAAAAACACTAATAATATATTCTTTTCACATATCTTAAAAGATACAGCGACTATTTTTTAATACCATACTGTCCGTGTGCGCATGCACCGGGGAATGTAAAAATTCACCCTCGTGCCTAAATAAGTATAACTTCAAAAATGTTTAAATATGAAATTGTAGGTTAGTTACTTCCCAAGAATTTTTTCGATATAGAACTAACACTTTCGATAGCGAATAAATCGAAAACTATTAATTTTATGAAAAAAATATATAGAACATTTTTTGCTTAGAATGAACGTTCTTATCAACTTTTGCGGTCAAAATATAATAAAAAATTTCCAACTCCGAGATGGGGTGGCTACCACCCCCATGGTAAAGGCGTCTTTCGGCATCATATAGATTTTGATCCTTGACTATCCACTACTTATTCTTAAATTTTCAAGCAAATCGATTCATTCTGTAAAAATTGCGATGTGAAAAGCTTCGGTTCCTGGACTACCTACTTCTCGTATGTAAAGGTACACTTGAGTCCAGGGTTCTTTACCCGTGCGTCATCATTTAAAGCAGGGGTCACCAATTAGCGGACCGCGGTCAGCATCCGGACCGTGGGCTAGTTTTGTGCGGACCGTCAACAAATTCAGAATATACCTATTTTGAAAATGTTTGGCCATGAAATTGTGTACTACGTTTGGCTCAACTTATGTGCGCCGCGCCGTAGAGATCTCACTTAACAGATGAATATCTCAACTCCCTAATGAGACTCAGTTGCACTAAACTCACTCCAAACTTCAGACAGGTTGTACGTAAAAAAATGTCATTTTTCTCTCTGATAATTTAATTTTGTAAAGAGTTTTTCCCCTTATTGTTATACTTACTAATCATTAATTTTGAAATTTAGTAAACTGTAATATAAAATTTTTATGTGCATTTTTTTATATTCATTTCCTCTCTACTATATGTTAAATAGGAGTACTTTTCAGATGTGTATTTAATTAAAATAATTTTCAGATTTAATAAGTTTGCAACAAACACCTTGCATTGAAACTAATGTAGAAAAGATAACACGTTAATTAGCATTTTGTACTATGATTATTTATTTTAAATTACTGTTTCCTTTCTACAAAATTTAAGATGTCTAAAAACTTCATTAGCATTCAAAATATAAATTTCTAACTTTTAAAATATTCTCAGTGTGTGTGTTCACAAAGAGGGGATGGCATTAGATAAACTTTTGCCACAGATATTTGAAAGTTGAAGATTGAAGATGTCATATTAAATTTTTATTTTAGAATCTTTAAGAAATTGTATGATAATATCATTAATAGTTTTGGTATTGAAGCTTAGTAGATGGAAATATTCAGCGGTAAACTTACATTCCGCTCCTGAAGTCTAGCAATTAGTGCTTTCGTATGGTTTTTATTAAGTTCACAATTAAAGATTATATGATTTAAATCTGCAGTAGAGTAGTTATCACATGAACAGGGAGAGTTGATACGCATTCCTATTTTAGCTAAATGTGCAGGAAAATTGCCATGGTTTAATCTTAAGCGACTTAGGGATGTGGAATAAAACCGAGTAACGTGATAATCAAATATATGTGAGATATTTTGCGGAAGTTGTGGGTATATGTAAGTGTATGGATTCCTCGAAGTTTGTACAAACTTAAGCCAAATAGTTTCCCATTTCTTTCTTAATTTTTTATGCAATTCTGGAATGTAATCGCTGGAGATTGTTAATCTACTATTTCATTTAAAGTTGCCGAATTCTTTGCCATTTCATCCACTATCTCATTTTCTTTGATTCCAGCATGTCCTTTTACCCAGATAAAGACCAAGTCACTACTATTATTTTTAAATCGAGCGATTGTCTTTCTAATATGGCATAACAACTCATTGTTGTGTTTTTTGGTTATTGGTTGTGATATTGCCTCAAGAGCAGATAAAGAATCTGATAGTATAACCGTGTCTCCAAAGTTCTGTTCAACCGCGTAAGTTAGGGCTCTTTCAATAGCATAAAGTTCGGCAGTGAAGATAGATGTACATTTAGGTAGTCTAAAAGAATTACCACTTTTTATATTAGAAACATAATAAGCGCTACCCACACTATTACATGTTTTTGAACCATCTGTATAGATGTATTTATAATTAAAAAATTCAGATAAGATTAATTTTATAATTTTATTGTTTTGGCATGGTAAGTTTCTATATGTAGGTTTTATGATCTTTGGAAAGATTGCGATTTCCTCAATAGAAAGGTTATATATATGGGTAATATTTGTTTAGTGTTAATGCTAAAGTTGTTAGTTTCTAGATAAGCATCTGTAAGAGGGGGAGAAGTTTTAATTCTCCAATAAGAATTTGTTAAGTTATATTCAGTGAGACTGTTAATTTTACTTAATAATTTATGTGAGTGTAAAGTCCTGGTCTTTAATAGAAACTTATTAGACAAGAATTCTCTTCTAAGGTTTAGAGGAGGTTCCTGCGCTTCTGATATTCTCAGTAACAATTTACAATACTGCTGTTTTCAAAATATACTGATAATAACATCAAAACAATACAAAATTAATTTATATTTTATTTATTGTACCAGGAAAACTTACAGAAAAGTATACAGTAACCAAAAAACAATCAGATATTATTAGTTTTACTTTCCATACTAGTCCATGTGTGAGGCCACTTTCGTATCGAAAATGTTTCCGACTCGATTTCTTTGCGGATTCCTGTTCAAAAATGTCCCCTTTAAACAAATCAGAACGGTGCCGGTGAAACAATTTTTTAAGCAAATTCAAAATTACTTTTAAAAATGTATTTTTAGATTTCTGGGGTAATTATAAACAAAAAAGGTCTGTTGTCATATTTCTGAAAAGTTGATAGTTTTCGAGTTATGTATAAGCGATTTAAAATCTGAAAAATGCGAAAAGATGCATTTGCGATGCTTGAATACTCTTAAGTTTTAATAAAACGACAGATCTTTTTTGTTTAAGATGACCCAAAAATGCTAAAACGTATTTTCGGGGGCAAAAAAGATGATGTTTTGAATTTGTTAAAAAAAATGTTAAAAAATTTCTGCCCAAAAATTTCGCCCGGCTCCCTTCTGATTTGTTTATAAGGGATATTTTTTAACAAGAATCCGCAGAGAAACCGAATCAGAACAGCCAGACACACGCAGCATAAATCCGGAACCCGGAAGTGTCATAGGTTTTCGAAACGGACCCTCAGGGAAACTAATTGGTGACCCCTGATTTAAAGCATACGAAATAAGTCGGAAATTTACTAAACGCAACAGCAAGTGACAATAAGTATTAGCTACTGCTCCGCTCACGGGTTAAAATTTGACGTTATCAAATAAATAAAATGTCAAATGTTAGTTTCGCTTTAAAGTTTTGGTGCAGAAGTAGCGTAATAAATTCTTTTAATATCATTAGTGATTAATAAATAAATAAACAATTTATAAAAAAACTCAATAACATATTTTCTTTTTGTCATTTCATTCACTTTGGTGGCAGGGGCGTCATTTGATAGGGGGCAGGGGGGGCATTTGCCCCCCCTGACCCTGAAAATTACTGAAATTTACACAAAATAGATCAATTTTGTATTATGTTTGCATATAAATGTATTGTATATATAATGCTTGCCCCCCCCCTATCAAAATTTCAAATGACGCTCCTGTTTGGTGGAAACTTAACACAACCTTATATTCTTATTCCTTAACTCTCACTTAACAAAACTTCCTACAAAATAAAATGCACACACCATAAAATTTTAAGCTCCAATATAAAATTAGTTGTGAAAAGAACTGTTTGTGTAAAATAAAAAACTTCAAAATGCAAAAATTCGACAAAAATACAGCAAAAAATTCAACAGACTGACAGCCACAAAAGTAGACAAACCGGAAACTTCACAATGTACTTAAAATCTGAAAACATTTCTAAGCGTCTTTTTTGCACCTATCTCTTTTCAATATACTGAGACTGGAGCGTTCATAAAAATAACATGTGTTTTTACTTAATAACAGGCGGTAGCTGGTTTGTCTTTAGTTTCATGCGTGGAAGAGAATGATGCTAGATAAAAAGTATGTGTTTTATCTCGCCAGGTATTAATGACGCACGGGTAAAGAATCCTGGACTCAAGTGCAAATGATTGTATAACTGTATAACAATAATATAAATTTAATATAAATTCAATACAAATATAATTCAAAATATAACTTTTTATAATTTAGCGTGACTAGTAACAACGTTGCCAACGGCAGCAATAACTTCTATCTCCACTGAAGCATTCATTGGTAGAACAGCAACCTGGAATGCAGTTCTTGCTGGAGGATCCTTGTTAAAGTCTGTAAAAAACATGAGTATTATAAGTATTAGTAGCTCAAAATATTTCATGGGTTTTAATGTATAATGATTAATGATATATTAGAGTACAGGGGAAAAACAAGGAATGTCACATTTTATACATATTGATATAAACGCCAATAAAGGTTTAATTCTTATGATATCTAAAAACTACTTAGGAGTTTCTTAGCAGAAGTCTAGTAATTACTATTCTATATTCTTAATATAATATGAATCTATGTTAACTTATTAATTTAATAATGCACCAAAAAACTGCTAATAGTCCTTATTTTTATTCAGTGGCGTGCGGACAATCCTGGTCCTTCGCCTGTATACAAATTCTTAGAAAATTTATATAGACTGATATTTCTGAATAAAAATGTATACCATTTTTATTCAGTTGCAATGCGAAGGCAAAACAATCTTATTTTTCACTTAGAATACGGAGCGCAGTCTAGCACTCTGAATCGACGATTTTCGACTCTTATTGGAGTCTTATCGGAGAGACGTAGGCCTGCTGCTCCAACTCTAAGTGACCAACAACGAGAGTTTATCCCCCACACCGCAACTGACGTGAATGGATTAGGTGACTAGCGTCATCTGGCAATTGAAAGGCAACGTTTTTCAATCCTAATAGCGACATTAATAATATTGAAATATATTAAAAATGTTACTAAAAGATTTTTAAATTGAAAACTTATTGGTCAATTTCCCTGGTGACACCTCCAAGGCTTCTACAATATGCAAGTAAGAGGGATGCTGCAGTGAAGACAAAAGGAAAGGATTTTAACTATTTAGAATGGGAAATAAGCCACAATATTATTAAAAAATGATTTTTTATTAACGTTTCGACGCCCAAATCGGGTGCCGTTGTCAAAATACAAAATACTATTAATATAAACAAAAATGTTGTTGCTTAGTAAAAAAATTCTTCTAATAATTTATTTAATTTGACTCATTTATATCGGCAATTCAGATACATATGATACATTTTAAAGTAGAAGACTTTAAAATGATATTGCCAATATTTATGAGTTGCGTTCCTGGGACGACTTTACTGAAAGATAGTTCATTCGATTACATGAAATCAACCCCAACTCAAGAATATCCGTCACAAAAAAAATCATAGCATGTGATCTGTCTTTAAAAAGACAACCACATGCAACGGTGACATTAAAATTCTCGCGTTAGAGATCTCATAGTAAATCACGAGGGAAAACCAGGAAAAACCTCGTGATACTATCCCGACATCGTAAGTATTTGGTCTTACATTTAATTTACTCTCAAAATTAATACCAAATTCTGACTTTACTATAATTTTGTTTAAATTATAAATAATATCAATAATACATGGGTATATAAGTAATACTAAAATATAAAATATGTACTAACTCGACTATTGATTTACTAATTGTGGTATTTTCTTTCTATTGACTTCCTCTTTCAGTATGGGTATCCACATCCTACTGAATTCCACCGAGGAATTTGCGACACAATTGGTTTCGTTTAGCATAATTAGAGCCGCTTCTTTGATTTCTCTCTTTTTACTATCTGTTTCTTTCAGGACTATACTTGAATCTCTCCACTGAACTCTATGTTCATTATCCCATGCGTGTTGACATATTTGAGATCTATCAAATTCTCTATTTTTAATATAAGATTGATGTTCACTTATTCTAACGTTTAATGGTCTTGCTGTTTCACCTATATAAAACTGTTCGCATTCACAAGGTATTTTATAAATACAATTCTTTGTCCTTTCTTGTTCATTGTTAGGTTTAGTTTTAGATAGAATAGATCTCAATGTGTTGGTTGTTTTGAATGTTGTTGAAATGTTGAATTTATTTCCTATTGTTTTAAGTTTCTCGGATAGTCCTTTTATGTATGGTATTGATATTTTCCTCGTATTATTTCTTGTGAATGTTGTAGGATCCCGTTCTATGTTGTTCTGTTCCATTCGATCCAATCTTGACAATTCCTTATTTATAAACGATAAAGGATAATCATTTTTTAATAAAACAGATGTTAAGAATTGTTTTTCTTCTAAAAATGAATTTTCGTTAGAACAAGTAATTTTGGCTCTATCATATAAGGATTTTATGATTCCCTTTTTAACGTTGATGTTGTGATTTGATTTGTAATTGAGATATCTGTTGGTATGTGTTGGTTTTCTATACACTTGAGTCTCATATCCAGTATCCTTCTTTAAGACTAAAACATCGAGGAAAGGCAGGGTGTTATTATATTCCTTTTCCATTGTAAATTTTATTGTCTCTTCTTGATCGTTTATAATATTCAGGAATGTATCCAACAATTCTGATCTATGAGGCCATATTGAAAACACATCATCTACATATCTCCACCATACAGTGGGTTTTAAATTTTGTTTAGAAATGATATTAGTTTCGAAATCCTCCATAAATATATTAGCTAATAATGGAGATAAAGAGGAGCCCATTGCTAGACCAAAATTTTGTTTATAAAATTCATTATTTAGTTGAAAATAGGTATTATTAGTACATAATGTCAATAACTCCATTATAGCTGATACATTTAGTTTTGTCCTAGTTGTCAATGTATCATCATTCTCTAATTTCGTTTTGATTATGTTTAAAGTTTTATCTAATGGCACATTTGTAAATAAACTGTTTATGTCAAAACTTACTAAAATATTATTTGGATTAAACTCAATAGTTGATAATTTGTTTACAAAATGTTTTGTATTTTTTATAAATGTGTCATCATTATTAGCAAATGGTTTTATAATGTTTAATAAAAATTTTGATAGTTCACTACAAGGAGAACTGATGGTACTACAAATATATACAACACATACCAACAGATATCTCAATTACAAATCAAATCACAACATCAACGTTAAAAAGGGAATCATAAAATCCTTATATGATAGAGCCAAAATTACTTGTTCTAACGAAAATTCATTTTTAGAAGAAAAACAATTCTTAACATCTGTTTTATTAAAAAATGATTATCCTTTATCGTTTATAAATAAGGAATTGTCAAGATTGGATCGAATGGAACAGAACAACATAGAACGGGATCCTACAACATTCACAAGAAATAATACGAGGAAAATATCAATACCATACATAAAAGGACTATCCGAGAAACTTAAAACAATAGGAAATAAATTCAACATTTCAACAACATTCAAAACAACCAACACATTGAGATCTATTCTATCTAAAACTAAACCTAACAATGAACAAGAAAGGACAAAGAATTGTATTTATAAAATACCTTGTGAATGCGAACAGTTTTATATAGGTGAAACAGCAAGACCATTAAACGTTAGAATAAGTGAACATCAATCTTATATTAAAAATAGAGAATTTGATAAATCTCAAATATGTCAACACGCATGGGATAATGAACATAGAGTTCAGTGGAGAGATTCAAGTATAGTCCTGAAAGAAACAGATAGTAAAAAGAGAAAAATCAAAGAAGCGGCTCTAATTATGCTAAACGAAACCAATTGTGTCGCAAATTCCTCGGTGGAATTCAGTAGGATGTGGATACCCATACTGAAAGAGGAAGTCAATAGAAAGAAAATACCACAATTAGTAAATCAATAGTCGAGTTAGTACATATTTTATATTTTAGTATTACTTATATACCCATGTATTATTGATATTATTTATAATTTAAACAAAATTATAGTAAAGTCAGAATTTGGTATTAATTTTGAGAGTAAATTAAATGTAAGACCAAATACTTACGATGTCGGGATAGTATCACGAGGTTTTTCCTGGTTTTCCCTCGTGATTTACTATGAGATCTCTAACGCGAGAATTTTAATGTCACCGTTGCATGTGGTTGTCTTTTTAAAGACAGATCACATGCTATGATTTTTTTTGTGACGGATATTCTTGAGTTGGGGTTGATTTCATGTAATCGAATGAACTATCTTTCAGTAAAGTCGTCCCAGGAACGCAACTCATAAATATTGGCAATATCATTTTAAAGTCTTCTACTTTAAAATGTATCATATGTATCTGAATTGCCGATATAAATGAGTCAAATTAAATAAATTATTAGAAGAATTTTTTTACTAAGCAACAACATTTTTGTTTATATTAATAGTATTTTGTATTTTGACAACGGCACCCGATTTGGGCGTCGAAACGTTAATAAAAAATCATTTTTTAATAATATTGTGGCTTATTTCCCATTCTAAATAGTTAAAATTGTAAAAATGCCACAAGAAAATAGCTTCAGAACAACATTAAAAAGGAAAGGAATTCTGCACTATGCAATTCACAACCCCTGTCTGCAGCTTGGTAAAGTTCCAACGGAAAATGGACCTAGTTACTCTATAGGAGTAATACTAATAGTCCAGGGTAATAAGGTTTTTCCCATGACACTCGAGCAGCCAGGGTACTGAAGCGTTTTTTCGACAGGTAATACCTATGAGTACAAAGTGTAACTATTTCCTGCATAGGATCTGGCAGCCATTTTTATTTATAAACAATTAAGTGTCAAAAAATGGCATTTTTCCCTTTTTTTTCAAATTATTGGAAAACAGGTAAACGTATGGTTTTTTTAGTACAAATATCTTTGAGACTATGAAAAAAGCTTTAAAATGACGTATTGCAAAGTTTGATATACTCATTTATTGTTAATATAATTGCGAAAAAATTCGGATTTGCAAAAAAAATTAATTTCGCAATATCTATTGTAAAAATTAGTGTACAGCTTTGAAATTTTTATCATATAAGGGTTCTTTGGTGCTTAATATGTGATAAAAATTTCAAAGCGATTCATTTAATTGTTTAAATTTTATTCAAATTGTTTATCCCAGAGAGCATTTTTTTTGCAATAACATAAGTCAGAAAAAAATGAAGCTAGAGCCATTCTACAGGTGTGAATTGAAAGAGCATGAGCTATGCTTTCACTTGGTTTAAAAAAAGCGAATAAAAGATGCATTTATTAGTAATAAATAATTATGCAAAAGTACTGTAAATCTTTCCTTATAAACATTTTATTTTGTTATATAAGAAATTATATATATTTATTACAATTTTTTATCAATTATGGTATAAATAAAATTACTTGGTAGTTGTGCACTTAAAACAGGGTAAAAAAGTTAATTTTTTTGGAAAAAGTTATCCAAAAACTTTATAAGGAAAGATTTACGGTACTTTTGCATAATTATTTATTACTAATAAATGCATCTTTTATTCGCTTTTTTCAAACCAAGTGAAAACATAGCTCATGCTCTTTCAATTGACACCTGTAGAATGGCTCTAGCGTCATTTTTTTTTTTTTTCTGAATTACGTTATTGCAAAAAAAAATGCTCTCTGGGATAAACAATTCGAATAAAATTTAAACAATTGAATGAATCGCTTTGAAATTTTTATCACATATTAAGCACTAAAGAACCCTCATTTGACAAAAATTGAAACCTTTACACTAATTTTTAACAACAGTTATTGCGAAAATATTTTTTTTGCAATTCCGATCTTTTTTCGCAATTATATTAACAATAAATGAGTATATCAAACTTTGTAATATGTCATTTTAAAGCTTTTTCCATAATCTCAAATATATTTGTACTAAAAAAATCATAAGTTTCACTGTTTTCCATTGATGTGAAAAAAAAGCGGAAAATGCCATTTTTTGACAGTTAATTGTTTATAAATAAAAATGGCCGCCAGATCCTACGCAGGAAATAGTTATAATTTGTTCCTATAGGTATTACCTGTCGAAAAAACGCTTCAGTACCCTGGCTGCTGAAGTGTCACGAACAGGGTATATTTTTGTCTTATTACCCTGTCCTATAATATAAGAATAAAAATGTATATTGTCCTTCTCATGAGCATTTTTCAGTGCGTAACAAATGATAGGAAAAAGGGTAAGTCCGTGATAATACACATTTATGACATTTATTCTAACATGACATTTTAGTTAAATCTGACAGTTGTCACATTTTATTTTCAATTTGGAATAAAAACCAATCAAATGTGTTTCTTGCATTTATAAAATGGTATTTTCTTTGATTTGTATAGTCTTATAAATTATACAGATTATATTTGTAATATTATTATCTAATTTAAAAAAATTATTTTTTTTTATTATGGCGCATCTATCGACAACTAGAATAACTAGAATAAATGTTGTAAATGTCTGTAATCACGGACGTGCCTTTTTTCTGTCACATACAATTTAATGCGTTAGAAAGAAATCGAAAAACTGTGACGCACTGAAAGATGATAATGAGAAAAAGAATACCATTTTTATTCAGTTGCAATGCGAAGGCAAAACAATCTTATTTTTCACTTAAAATACGGAGCGCAGTCCAGCACTTTGAATCGACGATTTTCGACTCTTATTGGAGTCTCATCGGAGAGACGTAGGCCTGTTGCTCCATGCTCTAAGAACTTAAGAGCTAAAAGTATGGAGCAGCAGGCCTACGTCTCTCCGATGAGACTCCAATAAGAGTCGAAAATAGTCGATTCCAGGGAAATGGACCAATAAGTTTTCAACTTAAAAATCTTTTAGTAACATTTTCAATATTTTTCAATATTATTAATGTCGCTATTAGGATTGAAAAACTTTGCCTTACTGATATTTCTGTTTATTGCCCTGAATCGATAGCCTAGTCGACAGTACTCAGTTTTTGCTTCCACATGGCGAGAAAAGCCAAAATTCATGAAAAAGTGACATTGCTTGTTTTCCTCCTGTACCTACTCTTCATATAGTCTGGGTAGATTATCGGAGAATAGGCCATTTGTGAAAAAGTTATTTACCAGCAATTTTATTGCTGGAATCGAATCTTATGATTGTATATATTAATAATACAGGTATGCAAAGTCCTCAGATAGTGTGCTACTTTTTTTATAAACAAAATGGCGCCCGAAAATCGTGTTTTTTCCAATTTTTGCTCTATAACTCCAAAGATTTTAATTTTACACCAAAAACACCCGAATTAAAATTCACCTTAATTAATTGTTGCTAAACTGTTCATTCAATTTCCATCGGCTCTGGAAATATAATCTATATCAAAAGAGCTTTTACTTCACCAAGTTATTTAATTATTGATAAATAATTACTAACCTAAAACTTTAGTTGAAAATTAAAGATTTTGTTGGAAAAACCCGCATTTTTCGAGGAAAATTTTGGTCGAAGTAAATCGGGAAAAACATGTCTATACAGAATTTAATTACGGTGAATATGTATTTGGGTGTTTTTGGTTTTAGAGTTATAGAGCAAAAATTGAAAAAAACACGATTTTCGGGCCCCATTTTGTTTATAAATAAAGTAGCACACTATCTGCGGACTTCGCATACCTATATTATTAATATATAGGATCATAAGATTCGATTCCAGCAAAAAAATTGCTGGTAAATAACTTTTCCTTGTATATTGCTAATTAGCCTAGAGTAATAGTAGAACTTGATCTAGTGATTCACTGAGTTTGGGCATATTTTGACAGTCAGTGTCGCAAACATAAAACAAACAAAAATTGCAACACTCATTATTTATTAAAGCATGAAATACCCTAAATTTACTTCTTTAATATTCATAAAAAAGAGAGAAATATTTTTAATGTTTTACTCAAGGGGAAAGGCGCAAAATGTCACCTGTCAAAATTTTCAATGTGTTTTAAATGTATTCATTTTTCGAATCCTGGGAAAACTAAAACGCAGAATGAAAGGTTACATTATTACCGAGAACCGAAAGTCCCTTACAATACTTAAATAAAAAATTTCTTTTGAATGAAATATTTGCAATTAAAAATCACACTCAATTTTCTCTTTTATTTTCACCCCTGTAACTTATTAAAATAAACATTATAGAAGTTTTCAGGGACTTTCGGCATTCATCAATAATGTAGTCTTTCATTCTGCGTTTAAATTTTTCAAAAATATTTATTACTTTTCTCAGGATTCAAAAAAAATTAATACATTAAAAACACATTGAACATTTTGACAGGCGATATTTTGCGCCCATGCCCTTAATGCAGTTTCTTTTTGTTGATAAAATATAATGTAAATAATTATTTACCAAAAATATACAACCGTATAATGAATAGTTATACAATTTCAGCCGGTGGAACAGGCTGGCTCCGCAAACAATATAGTAGGTACATCAGACCGGTGGCGCCCAAAATCCCGACAGCCAAAATCCCGACGGCCAAAACACCGACACGCCAGAATCCCGACACTACATTTTAAATATTTATTGTTTCCTTTTCAAATGCAATACCAAACCATATTATAGAGTATTGAAATTGAAAAATGATTACTTACTAATGAGTACGGGTACTAATTATTATGTATTTTAAAAGAAAAAATTATTTAAACACTTAAACACAAAGTATACAGAATATAATGTGCAACATCTTCACGTCTGCTCCCCCCCCTGAAAATTTTTGTATGGGCGCCGGTGGCTATACTTACTGAAATGGAAGGTTATAAGTGACATGATAATATCAATTATATGAAAGTAAACTTGATTTCAGGATTTGATTTTACATATACTATTGGACTATAGACATATTGGCAAAAAAAATTATTTAATTCATATACCTATGTTAGAAAATTAGTTCATATTAAATGGTAAATACTTTTGTTTAGTAACAAAAAATACAAAACAGATGGCCATAAACAAAAAACAAGAAATAAATGTAATTATATGTTAAAAAGAAATTTATCAAACCTGTCGGGATTCTGGCCTGTCGGGATTTTGGCCTGTCGGGATTCTGGCGTGTCCGGATTTTGGCTGTTGGGATTTTGGGTTAGACCCACATGAGACCATCTGCTGATAATGAAAACATTGATAGAGGAGGCAAATGAATACCAACTACCCGTATTTCTTGCCTTCGTAGACTATGAAAAGGCGTTTGATAGTATCGAGATGTGGGCCATAGAACAAGCTATTAATAATTGTAGAATAGGTTCTAGATATAGACAACTTATACATAATATATGACAATGCAACTACGATAGTACAACTAGACGAAAATACAAATCCCATCCCCATTAAGAGAGGCGTGAGAAAAGGAGACGTAATATCGCCAAAGCTTTTCAACCTAGTCCTAGAAGAATTCTTCAAAACGACAAATTGGTCAACCTATGGCATTATCGTTAATGGTTAAAAGCTAAACCACCTCAGATTCGCTGACGACATTGTGATTATAGCGAGCTCATTCAAGGAACTGCAAAGTATGATGGAGGAACTTGCAGGCAGCTCCCAATACGTCGGCCTAAAAATGAACATGAGAAAAACAAAAATAATGACAAACACAGATGACCCCAGACGTATAACTATAAATGGCAGTGAGATAAAAAAAAGTCCAGGAATATATCTACCTAGGCCAAATCCTGAAACTTAACAAAGAGAACCAAAGTGCGGAAATTACTAGGAGAGCAAGACTAGCATGGGCAGGATTTGAAAAACTTAGTTGGATACTTAAGAACCGCAAACTACTCCAATACTTAGGTAGAAAAGTGTTCAACCAGTGCATCCTTCCTATCATGACATATGGATGTCAAGCCTGGACCCTCACCAAGGCAAATATGAATAAACTAGCCGCAACAGAAAGAGCAATGTTAGGTATACGACTGTCAGATAAAAAGAGGAGCGACTGGGTAAGATCAAAAACAAGTCGAGGACATAACGAAAAAAGTTTCCAAACTTAAATGGAGCTTCGCAGGTCACACTGCTAGACAAAAAGACCAACGTTGGAATGCAACAATACAACATTGAAGACCTTACCAAAGTAAACGACCGAAAGGAAGACCACAGATGAGGTGGGTTGATGATATTAAGAGTAGCTGGAAAAAATTGGAAATATGTTGCTCAGGATAGAGCCTGATGAAAGGAGTTGGGAGAAGCCTATGTCCAAACGTGGACGATAAAAGGCTAAGAAGAAGAATATACAATTAACATTAACTATTAGTGTGCTTCATTGTATGGTAAAGTCCAGCCAGTTCCAGTTAAAATAAAAATTGGTCCAACATAGAACAAGATTAATTACTGGATTCACTAGATAAACAGTTGGCCACGAAATCAGTGAATGAAGTCTACATTCATAGATCTTTTGATGTAAAATGTGACTATTTGAAACACTTTTCGAACTACTTTTTCTTTTGCTCAGGAGTTATTGTCAAAAATGAGCTTGAAGACCATCAACCGTCTGTTCAAACATCGGAAACAATTCATTTTTGATATAAAAAAGCTGGTATCATATAGCTACGAAATAGAAACTCGTATTGAAAAAGTCAGAAGCTCTTTCTGTAACTTATCTTTAAGTATCAATATACGCATAAGAATTCTTAGATGTTATGTCTTAAGTGTCCTCCTCTACGGACTAGAAAGCTGGAGTCTTACAGCCATAACTAGAGGCACTTGAAATGTGGTGCTACCGAGGTATGTTCAGGGTCTCATACATACACCACACAACTAACATGCATATTCTCCAGAGGCTAAGAAAAGATACAGACATTATTAACACCGTAAGGTATAGAAAATTGGCTTTCTTCGCCCACATTATGCGTAATAGTAAATACCGACTTCTACCTAAGATTCAGAACAAGAGAGGCCCTGGACGTATATATATTGACTGGTCAATCTTAGGAAATGGCTGGTCTAACGTCAACTGCTCTATTTCGACTGCCGTGAATATAATAAGATGGGTCAATGTGATCGCCAACATTACTAGAAATGATGCACCTTTAGAAGAAGAAGATAAAAAAATCCATGAGGTATCAAAGATATCACAACTTAATGATAGATGAGTGCTCAAAACATGTGGATGTTACCTAATAAAAAAATACAATTAAAAGATCAATCACTTACATTTAAAGTAGACTTCATTAACTGCGGTATAATCCTTGATATCTTTGAGGTAAATGGTAGTTTTCAAAACTTGACTCAAATTGGAATTACCAGCTTCTAAGATATTTTTAATGTTTTCAATTGCTTGTGTAGCTTCTGATGCTGCTCCTCCTTCTACTAGTTTGTTTGTATCTTTTGAAATTCCCAATGAACCGGAAAGGAAGAGCATGTTATTAAAGGAAACGGCCTGACTGCAAAAAAGCAAATAATATTAAAATAATTGATGGATTCGACCGTTACTTGATGGAAGTTCATTTTATCTCACAATAAAACACTGAAAACTTTTGTTTTCTATACTTCCACAAAATTTATTATTTACAACTATGTGACTACAGCTGTTTCCACCACCAAATTAGTGTATCCACCACCACAGAAAGAACCCAGTACCTTCTGCTCTCTCACATATACTGGCAAGATAACAACAAAAATAGCCAGATACATAAAAAAGAAAGGAATAATACCAGCTTTCAGGACTAACAACAATTTAAGCAAATATATTAAGAACAATAACAGCCGAAAGAGAAAGCAACTACAGAGTGGTGTGTACAAACTAGCTTGTGGTGACTGTCCGAAAACGTACATCGGTCAAACTGGCAGATGACAAACGGATAGCAGAACACAAAAGGGCTTTCAACAATAGAAAAACAGACACTTCTACATACGCACTTCACCTTCTAGATCATAATCATTCTTTCAATGAAGAGCTTCAAATTGTGCATATCCAAAATAAAGGCCTTAAGCTATCTTTTTTAGAATCTATGGAAATTAATAAACTGAAAAATGCAGATATAATTCTGAATGACCAACTCGAGACAAACAGCTCCCCACTCCTCAACCTCTTCAGTTAGAGACTTAAAAAGGCAAACACATTGTAAATTGTATCACTTGAGAAAGGCACTCTGCCGAAACAGCTGTAGTCACATAGTTGTAAATAATAAATTTTGTGGAAGTATAGAAAACAAAATTTTCAGTGTTTTATTGTGAGAATATTAAAATAATTAAGTGAGTAGGTAGGTACAAGTAATTTGTATTTGTAAGGTGCACTTACAAAAATTTAACATTTTTTGTAGAAAGTCAAAACGTATATTATCAATAATTGATAATTTTAAAATTATCAATTTTTAAATTTTAAATTTTTGTACAAATGTTTTCTACAAATGTTAAATTTCGTGTTTAGCTGGGTACAGAGTATTGCGGCTGTACATATAGGTAATTAGTAGGAACAGATTTTTAGTATAAAATTTTCTCACGTGTTAATCTAATATGGAATTATCAATTTATATTAATTGTTATGCAAATTAAATAACATTTTAAAGGTAAAAATACTTAAACGAAACAAAAATTTAAAATCTGCGAAATAAGCCAAATGTTAATTTATAAGCGAAGACAGCTATTTCGAAAATCTATGAGAAGTTTTAACTATCTGTAAACGATGAGACGTCATATAGTAGATATTAAAGACGACAACGATGAATACATATTATATAATATATACTAAATAGCTAAAAGTAGCAATGTAATCTCCAACAACCTATCAATATGTCTTGCCATCGTGAAAGATGATGGACAGCAAACCCCCTTTACAAGTACATATACAATAGGTTTATGTATAAAAATGGATCATCATCATCATCAATCAGCCCTTTGCATCCACTGCTGGATATAGGCCTCCCCTATTTCCCTCCACTGTCTTCTGTCCTGATCGCATAGAATCCAATTAGTGGTCATTCTTTTTATATCGTCCGTCCATCGCGTGGGTGGTCTTCCTCTACTTCTTTTATCGGCTCTTGGTCTCCACTCGAGCAACCTCTTTGTCCATCTCCCATCTGTCAGACGGGCCACATGACCGGCCCAGTTTCATTTAAGTTTAGCCACCTGATATACAACATATACAGTGGAACCCCGTTAACTCGGATTAATTGGGACCGCGGCCGATCCGGGTTTTCGAAAATCCGGGTTAGCCGGAGAAAATGGTAAAAATTAATAAAATATGGTATGCTTACAGATAAACTCCGTTATAATTGTCACACAGACACTGGTAAACCACGTTCGCATTCCACACAAAACCACACATACAAAGCGTCGTCAAAAGTCTCATTCTTAGCTTTATTAGCTTTGCACCGATTAAACTGTCTTTTGTTATCATTTTGAAAAAAAAAATTCTTCGATTTTAGTTCTATTTTTCTTCCAATCCGATACTGTAGATGTACCGACACCATAATATAATGCTGCAAGATTCACCTTTATCAATTCTACTTAATGCTTCTAGTTTCTTTTCCATTGTCACTACAACATTTTTACGTTTTGTTTTCCTTATAGACAAAAGACACACAAACACAAAATCTGAATAAATTTACGAACGATTACAAAACGGAAGCGAACAATAATACGACTTTACTACACATAATACCGTCTCTGATGTTATGTTATTTAATAAAAGTGATGACTAAGACCATTGTTAAAAAAGAATTTTAATAGTCTTTTCTAAACAATGCTAACACAGACAGTTTCAAAAAAATAAAGGATAATACAGGTGCATGTTGTTTTCGACAATGAATGTGGTGTACCATGAGTCATTTTTACTATGTTATATGTAGTTCAATCCGGTTCCATTATCTCTCAAATATTATATTACATAGAGTTGGTACAAAACCTCGTGAACCTTGAAAATGCGTATGTATAAACGAAATAAAATGAAGCCAAAAACATACGACTATTTTATTTGCTGCGAATTGCGCGACAGGGTCCCATCTGCACCCTGATTGCCCTGATATTTTCAGTAATGTCGGATTCATCAATCGTTTCGTTCGTATATTGACGTCACCAAATGAATGAATTAGGTTTACGAGATTTTGTAACAGCAATACATTTTTATTGTTGAAATGTTTGTCTGATAAAAATCGGTCCGGGTTAGCCGGAGTTCCGGGTTATCGGGGGCCGACTTATCGGGGTTCCACTGTATGTGACTCTGTGATAAAAATGGATAGAATGCACAAAATATTAGCAGAAAACAACTGGAAGTAACAGTAACCAAGAGAATTTATGATCAAACGCATACGGCAACCAAAAGAAAAAAAATCTTAATATTCGAGATACACCAAAATTAATAAGATGGGTATAACTAAAGATACATACTAAAGATTATGTATATAGGTTTAAAGGTATGATAGATTTATGATTTACATGATACACCGACATAATTACCAAACTCTTCAGTGAATATCATCACCATGACGATAGAAAGGTGATGAAGTAGAACTTAGTTATAACGGATCTCGCAGAAATGCAACCCATAATTTTAGCTGTAATATAAAATCGTACTGAGAAGCGGCATAGGTTTGTCTCAAACTGACTACAATTAAAGGGTAAGACAGACTTTTATTTAATCGTAAAACAGAAAATAAATGCGGCAGTGGATTCTACACAGGGCCGGCGATAACGGGCCTGCAAGGGATGCACTGGAGGCGGGCGTCCCTGTATAGGGGGCGCCAAAATGAGCTTTTTTCTGCTGGTGTGGTATAAAATACTAATTTAAAAAACCGAAGGGCACTTATTTTTGTTAGTTCTGTAGGCGGGCACCTTATACCCTAGCGCCGGTACTGATTCTACAAACGAGGCGTTTGCAAAACAATAATGAATGCAAGCGAAAACAACTCCATTATTTCTCCCAAAAAAAATCATTCACGAATCATCAATACTTGTCGAACATCTAGACCCGGTAAGGGATGAAAAACACATAGGCTTCTCCCAGTTCGTTATCCAGGCAAACTCCTGTATTTGTAGAAAATAATTTAAATATACATTCACGCACTAAAATTTATCATATTAGAATAATGAGATAGGAGATCGCTCTATAGAATTATGTGTAGAGGGCAGGCCGTATGTGACAAATACGTTTTTCAAACTACCAAATCGTCAATTATATACGTGGAAGTCTTCTTCTAATTTTTTGAGTAGCAATGACCCTGTCTATTTTTCGTTGTCGTTCCACCGTATTCTTGGTCTTCCCACCATTTTGTATTTTTTTGGGGAAGTTTTTATTCGTGCAACATATTTGGAAGTCATTGGCAGATACTCAAAATCAAATAATAAGAAATCAGATTGACTATGTAATAATTAATGAACGAACTCAATCACGCGAACCAAAATACTATCCGGAGCAGATGTCACCTTCAATCACATTAGTAGTTAATCGTATCTAGTCACAATTTACAATCAAACCTTGGAACAAGAAACATTTAGAACGATTTGTATTCATGTATTTTATCGACTTCGAGAATGTCTTTGACCGATCAATCACGATACAAATATTAAATTCTGCAGTAGATGAGAGTTTATGACCGAGATTTAATTATCAAAAATATCTACTGGCACATGTGAATTATAAAAAAATGAAGTAGGTAGTTTAGATACGATCTGAAGGAGTTAAGGAGCTCTGAACTCTGAACTGTACTCTGAACTTTTATCTTGAAAATAGTCTCAATAGAAACAGAGATTATTAAGAATATATAATTAAGATCAATGGAATTAACATCAACATCATTACATCATTAGATCAATGGAATTAACATCATAGGAGGAGTTACATAGAAAAAGATGAAAATCAGTTCAAAAAAGAGTTAAAATAGTTACGACAGATATTCACATAATTTATAAAATCTTAAAGTCAATATTTACAATACGTGAAGGATTAAAAACAGTAAATCTGAAAAGCACTTAATGAACAGAACCTCTTAAACGTTAACAGAAGTTTAAATAGATTTACATACATTTACTATCCTCATTGATATCTAATACACTACAAAAAGTTGGCATTTACATACCTGTATACTGGTACAACAGGAGCAGGTGCCTTAGTAGATAAAATAATTTGTCTAATAAGTTTGGCCATTTTCAAAGTATTCAGAATTCTTAGTCAATACTAAGCTACTATTTACTTATTTACACTTAACAGTCGTATCTCACTAAATAGCTAACCGTTACCTACTTCATTTATCTTATATCTTACAATATTTTACAGACTCATGGTCAAAGTTCGCGTTACATAAAGTTATGTTATTATTGAAAAATATATTGAACACTTTGTTGTAACACCATATGCGTAAGCAGCGTGACTGTCAATAAATTAATTTAAGTCATACCAATGTTTTGATTTGATTACTTAGTTACGAATTTATCCGTGCGGGCGCAAGTATACTTACTTTTTATATCCTGGGCGGTCATCAGTGCCGGTTTATCCACTGGGCGCATGGGGCGGGCGCTAAGGGGCCCGGGCCCCGAAAGGGCTCGTTTCTTTTAATTATAAAAAATTAAAGCCGCTAAATAATCTACATATTTTCCGAAAATAATCGTATACGCAGATACGCCAATACACTGCAAACGCCTATGTTCTATTGTTACATCTCTTCACGCCTATACACAGTGGCGTAGCCTAGCCCCACAAGGGCCCCGTGTCAATGTTTGTGGCCGGGCCCTTTTCCAAAAACTACAGAAAGTTGTCAGAAAGATGTCTCGAATTGTAGTGAATTTTGCATGTGAATCCAGCTTGGTTGAAGCAACTACATAGTTACTTCAGAACTGTTCAAAGTATCTACACGTTTTTTTCGGCTTCTCCTCAGAGGTGGAATTTACTGCAAGAAAGCGGCAAATGTTGTGTAAAAAGATTAATTGAAACTAGATGGTCCGCCCGATTTGGCGCTGTAAATGCATTATTTAAAAACTGCGGATCCATCAAACATATTTTTTTCCAGTTAAGCAATAATAGAGATGAAAAATCAGCAGATACAAGTGAAGCCAAGGCACTGTACAATAAAATGGATACCTTTGAGACAGCTCTATTGACTCTGATTTGAGCAAGAATTTTGGAACGAGTGAATGCAACAAGCAAAACGTTAGAAACTGTGGACTTAAACGTAGAATGTGTCAATTGGGGTAAAATTAATGGCATCTCTTTTGAGCTTTGTTGGAGACGTAAGAAATAAGTTTAGCGAAATTGAACAAGAAGCGAAAACTTTCTTTTGCAAAGGCGAGGATATCTCAAACATCTACTATACAACTTACCTTCAAAGAATAAAGAAAATAAAAACATTTTTCGAAGAAGCAGGTGAAAGTCAAATCATTTTAAAGGGGCAAGATATATTCAGAATTGAAGTATTTAATGTTATATGCGACAATATTACTCAAGATCTTTTAAAGAGAATTGAATGCTACAAGGATGTAACATCAGCTTTTATATCTTTTTTTCAGGGGCGGCCCGTCGGGGTAGGCAAGGCAGCCGCCTACCCTCTTCAAATGTAGTACAATAATATAAATTATTAATATAAATTACTTATTTCAAAATTGTAATTTATAAATTTTGACACAATATCTACAATAAAATTGCAAAAATTATCCAAATTATTTTTAAAAATATCCCAAAAATGTTCTCCGTGGTTATAATTATTGTACGCTCCTTGTAGTATCAGTAGTACTGTATAGATTCTATATTCTCCTTGGTCAGGCACTCGGGAACGTAGCCTGAAATAGAACGACGCCAACACCGAATTGACGTGCGATCTCTCCCTGTTTACGCGAGCAGGCCTGCTGCAGGTCTGCTCGTAGCGACCGTATTCTACGATTTTGAACGGGCGGATAGGCACAGAGTCTTATAGCCGGACCTACAAAATTTTATCAGTTGCTTCTCTTGTGTCTTGTGAAACTGTTTTAAAATAATTGTTTTTTGATTTTGGCTGTTATTAGTAGGTTAAGTATTGAATAAAACTAGGTAGGACAATTTAAATTTGTTTATGAAAACTGAATAATGTGTTATTAGATTATATAGATAATTAAAAATTTAAAGCGAGGTTAATTGTTAACTTATCAATTTATTCGAATAGTAAATTATTATTTGATACATAAATAAAATAAGTAATATTTGACGTTGTTGAAACGTAGGTGTGTTAGTTTTATTGGTGGAAAAACTTTAGTCATCGAATATGAATATTTTAAACGATGTAATATGCAGTTTGATCGAGACGCCTTTTTCAAGGCGCCAAAGTCAAGAAAGATTAGTAATTATTTCAATGGGCCGGCCTTTACAAAATTTAACAATTTTATCCACAGATAAGACAAAAGACAATCAACCATTTTCGAGATCGTTTAAAACAATATGGTATGAAAATCCTAAATGGCTAAGCGGAAGTTATTTTAAAAATTCACTTTTCTGTTGGCCTTGTCTGTTGCTCTCAAATTTGAAGCAAAATGTTTGGGTGAGTCAGGGATATTCAGATTTGAGAAATTTATCAGCTAGTGTAAAAAAACATGAATCTTTGAAAGAACATTTAAACAATTGCTTAGATTTAAAACGGTTAGAAAAAAATAAACAAACTACTGACAGTGCTTTCGCTGGACATATTTCTCTATCTAATAAGATATATAATGAAGAAGTTGAAAAAGATTGAAGAAGTTGAAGAAATTGATGTTACAATTCTTTTAGCAAAACAAGAACTTACATTTCGCGGTCGTGATGAGAGCCATAATTCTTCAAACATGGGTAATTTTAAAGAAATTTTTAATTTAGTAGTTAAACGCGATCAGGAAATCCAGGATCATGTTAAAAAATAGAAGGGGTGTTCACGGGTTTGTCAAAAACAATACAAAATGATTTAATAGATTGTCTTGCCGATTACGTAAAAAATGAAATTTCAACAGAAATTAATGAAAGTCAATTTTTTTCTATACTAGCTGACGATACTACTGATATAACCGAAAAATCACAGTGTACTTTAACAATCCGTTTTGTTAACAAAGTTGGTCAGGTAACAGAAAGATTTTTAGGGTTTTTTGATATTAGCGATAATAGATCTGCAGACGCTCTATATAGTTTAATTTCAAACGTGCTTGAGCCATATGATTACAAAAATAAATTAATTGCTCAATTTTACGATGGTGCAAGTGTAATGGCTGGCTCTTTAAACGGATTACAATCAAAAATTAAAGTAGATGCTCCAAAAGCAATTTTTACACATTGTTGCGCTCATAGATTACATTTAGTATTGCAAGACGGCTCAAAATGTATTACAAACTGTAGGATATTTTTTGTCGCCTACCCGAAGTATATGTGTAGCCTACCCGCATACTGAGGTCACGAGCCGCCACTGGTTCTTTTACGCTAGATAAAGAAGAAGTCAAGACGTCAATTAATACTTTATGCGAGAAATATAAAAAAATGTTGATGAAACCAGAGAGAACTTGCATAATGAATTTACCCATTTTGTAACGTTATGCCAAAATTTAAATAAACATGCATTTTATGAAAAATTTGATGTCATCCAGGATGTTAAGGCAACTTTTTTAGGCAACTAAAATTTCTGTGTTTGATTTATTTTTTTTAATGTATGTTTTGGATTATTTTTTATATTAATAGTCTCCCGTTTTATACCGCTGACGCGGCTTTGGGATTATATCAGGATAGTCTGCTATATCTAGGGCCTACGGTATACAAGGAGGGTAACAGGGCCAGTGCTACGCTTCACCCGCCTATTATTACCCCTGGTTTTACCCAAGGTACCTACTCATTTTATTCAGGCTGAGTCGACCTGGGGCCTATAGACATTTTAAAAATGTCTAGTTGTTCTTGCCGACGCTGGGATTTGAACACCGTCCTACCAGCACGCGAGTCAAGCATACTACCGCCTGAGCTACGCCGGCCCGGGATGATTTTCTACGTTTGCTATTCTTCTTGCTTGTTAAAAAAAATTATTTTATGGATTTTACAATAATCCTTAATAGTTAATGCATGTGTTTTCTTGTTAAAAAACTGACAACTAATAGCAATGAATGGGGCCCCTAAACCTCCAGCGCCCAGGGGGCCGAAGTTAGGTTAAACCGGCACTGGCGGTCATTAAACAGTTTCTGAAATGATTATTGGTTGAATGATTAAAGGTTATTAGTATATGGATTAGTATAAGTATTATTCATGAAGTATTAAGCATATTTTGTGTAGACTGGAGATTTCAAGGGGATCGTTTGGCCCTGTAAAAGTCGTAGGTAGAAGTTTGTAATAACCTTTTTGTTTTCTTCTTATCACCATCAATGGTATCACAGCTCGTTATTAGCCAAAGCTTTCTTCAGACCACTCCTCCATTCATCTCTGTTTCTGGCAACTCTTCTCCATGCTCTAACTCCAACAGAGTTTTAATCGTACCTACTCTAAGTTATCTTGATACCTAAGGCTCGATCTTCCTCTTGCTCATTATCCAATCGATCCTTATCGGTCAAAATCGTTTCTGACTATTGTAGCTTCCTCTAGTCTAGTCTGATTACATGCCCTGCACAATTAAAGCGTGCTAACTTAATCAATTTTACAACGTCAGGTTACCCAAAACTTCTATACAACTCAAAGTTGCAACGCCTGTACAACAAAATTTGCTTTTTTATTCCTGCATGTATTCTTTTTAGGATTTTTCGCTCAAAACGTTTAAGCAATTAACCCTTTTGTGAAAGTGCTTTCAGGTTACACCAAATTCCGTTCCCGATTTTTGAACAACTTCCATGAACTACTTATGTATTTGATTAGGTATAGGTACCATTACTTTTGATGCAGTATATTTACTAGTCGATAAAATGAATATTATACTTTATACTTATCATTTATTTTAATACTTGTAAGTATGTAATTTTCAACTTAAACCCACCCACTGCTTAGTAATCAGGTTATTAGCGCAAGTACTTCAAAGTTCACTGAAGATCGACTAATAAGTCCGAAAATGTTTGTTCTAAACAAAAATTAGCTAAACGATGATCCATTTGGAGTTTTAATTTTTTATAAAATATATAATATATATATTTATTAAATAATTTTATTAAATATACAATATATTTATTAAATATACTCACGGACAAAAATATTGCATATGCATGTGAAATGAAATTTTTTCTGCTGCTATCTTTAGCCCCCCAGTATCATAGGAATAAGATTTCTTTTCCGAATGCGACGTTTTAAAGTGTCATATAAATGCTATAATCGGATTTAAATATGATCTGGACTATATTCTGGCCAATATAATTTTTAAGTTGAATCTCATCAAAGTAGGTATTCACTGTTCTAGCGACATGAAGACGTGCCTTCGCACCAATATGTCATAGTCATATAAAATGTGGCTTGCAAATGGCAAAACATGATCTCCTAAAATGTTTTCAATGTACATGTCAGTTGGCATTCACCTAATCACCTGCACGTGTTCGGTATGTCCTTTCAAATTAATACCGCCCCGTAACACTATGCCGCCACCACCAAAACTAACGATCTGTGTGAGGTTACAACTGAGATACTGTAAACCAACTCTTCTATAGACGAAGTTTTGTCAATCTTGCTTCCATATGATGAACGGTATGCCAGATGTAACCTGATACAGAGTGTTAATTTTGGTGGTGGCGGCATAGTGCTATGGAGTGGTGGTATTTCTTGGACAGGAGATACCAAACTTGTGGAGATGATTCAAATGATATGTACATTAAAACCATTTTAGAAGTTCATATTTTGCCATTTTCCAGCCATATCGGATAACAAATTCGTGTTCTTGTACCATGACGGAGATCTTCATGTCGGTAGAATAGTGAATACTTACCTTGATGAGATTTAATTTAAAAATTATATTGGCCACCATATAGCCCATATCAAATTTAAATCCGATTATACCATTTATCCCAGGCAACCAAGTGACGTCAATAACGTCGAGGAAAAGTCAGCTTTTGGTTGAATATATACAAGTGTTTGAACATTACGTCGTATAAACGTCTTTTGTAGGTGATTTTAAATACATAAGATTAATGACGTTAAAATACATTTAAAAATACGTTTTTATTTCAGAGTATTTCAGACAGCCCAAGTCTGACGTCACAAAAATGGGAGAAGCTTAACGGGTTAATGCTTATAATGTTCAGGGTTACCAGGTCTACTGATTTTTCAGTGGACCTACTGATTTTAACTCCAATTAGTGACCTACTGAAATCTATCAACATATTGGCCGTTATTAACAGGTAAATTTCTATGAAACGGGCTTTAAAAATCCGAGATTATTTGGCCGCGTCCGTATTATAAAGATGGCCGTAAATACCAGGTCATAATCATAATTATGACCTGGTATTATTGGATTATTTATGTAAATAAGGAAATCTTCATATAATTGATTTGGAGAATTTTGAAACTGGCCGTTAGTACAGGTGGCCAATTTTGACAGGTGACCGATAACACAGGTTTTACTGTGTTTACATGGCCTAAAAAGAATCTACTAATTTATACTAATTTTTGAAAGCAAAACTAGCAAAACTACTGGAAAAGTAAAAACTGACCTGGCAACCCTGATAATGTTGTATATTGACGTTTATAAGCTTAAATTGTCATAAGAAAATTTTCATTTATTGTTTACGTGCTTTGTGTGGTAAAAAAGCACTTTTCATTTAGATATTTAGTTTAAGAAACGTGTTAATTAAGAGATTTTTATTCGTTTTTCTCAAGTGAGTTGTGAGTTTATTGCAATAGTTCTTGTGATAGTTCTTCTTGAAAATGGTTTGAGGTTATGTGTTTTGTCTTGGTAAATATTTTCTGTTAATGAACTAATTATGTGTTATCGAGTTTAATTAAATTAATTTGTTAATAAATTATTTATTAGTTTATATGTTGTTTCAGTTTTGACACAGTAAGTATACCTTAGCCTATAAGTTAAATTTAAAACAGTTAAATGAAAAATTGCAATACCAACAATACCCATACGAATAATTATAATTGTGTATTTTAAAACCATAAAATGAAAAATAATCTAAAAAACGACATAAGAACTACGTTTTTTATATCACCTATTTAAAATGTGATAAAAATGACGTCATTTATGGTGGGACATAGTCACGTGACTTTCGACGTCGAAAAAACGTGATAAACTGACGTGGATTGGTGATAATTATGACGTCTTTTCCTTTACAACGTTTTGTAAACGTTATTTGGTTTCCTGGGATATGATACTTCAAAACATTGCATTCGGAAAAGAAATCCTATTGCTGTGACACTGGGGGCAGCACAAAAAATTTCATTTCACACGTTGATTTCAAAGTATGCAATATTTTTGTCCGTGAGCATATATACTAATTACATACAACAAAAGTTTTCACTTGAACGTAATAGTTCTTTAACTACTATGGTAGACAGCCAACTCCCAGGCCCAGGAACTATACGATTTTAAGCCTATTTCAACTTGTTACTAGCGGATCGAAAAAAGGGTAGACTCTATTCTAGAGCTAAGATTAACTCATACAAAAACCAAAGTGTGATCTTCCGTATCGACTGCAGAATTATTGGCTAAAATGTAATAACAATCCTAAACAGACACCTCCGGTAACCTGGTGACATCCAGTTGTATTTAAGTTTTATCTGAGGAAGTCTGCTCGATTAGATCAATTATTTTAATTGTTGCTCTCGCAAACCAGATGAATAAGATTCTTAAGAAAATTAATATTAACACCACGGCTAAGTTAGATGTAAAAGGATTTAAGCCATTACTACGATCGTCGTAAGGTGTGATAAACGAGTGATCGTCAGAGTGTTCTCCGCTAGGGAGGTAGACTTATTGGCTGAGGAAGACAAAAGGTCGTACGGGCCAAGTTGTCAGGTGTTTTTAAGAAACGCGTGAAGAGTCTGATTGAAGTTCATACACGCCAAACGCTCTATGATTAAGGCAAAATAATTAGGGCTTCGAATCTAATAGAACAGAAAGCGCAAAAGATCTGAAAGAGTTGCAGTCTATTTCTATAGATCTGTCTATTTTCTATAAACATATTATAAATATACTACAATAAAGGCTTCATAAAAGCATTAAAAACCACATTCGGCAATGTATAAATAAATCATAATATTATGTCTATAAACTACAAAGAAATTATATTTTATGATTTTAGTAATGTGCTGCATGGAATGTATTGGGAAATGAAAATGTTATCATATTTAAATAAACAAAAGATATAGATTTAATAAAATTGCTAGTCACTTCTCTTCAAGGACAATTATTGTCCTTCAAGAGAAGTGACTAAGAATTTTATTAAATTCCTATTTAAGTATATCTTTTGTATATCTTTTTGTTTGAATTAAGTATATCTTTTGTTTATTTAATTATGATAACCTCTTGGAGGAAAATTATTTTATTGAATCTACATCTTTTGTTTATTTAAATATGATATCATTTTCATTTCCCATTACATTATGTATATAATGCAACACTTTTTAAATTGTTAATTCACGATGACTACAGAACATCACTTTCTTTTTGCAAATGAAAAAACAAATAAGTAAATGAAATTAACAAAATTAAAAGTAATTTATTATATAGCATAATTTTTATCACGACACAAAAGGATTGTGTATGAAATGCAGAGTAGGTACAGCTCAATGACCAATGCACAGCGAGGTGCTCGATGGTCTCCAGTACACGCTGTATGCAGCCTACGGCGTCTATTGGAGACTACCGGCTAAGTCGGTGGTCACTTCAACACACCCCGTAATTTGAATTTGTTTTAAAATTACTCTTTTTTAAATATTTTCGCTTGTAAGATAGTTTTTGTCGCTCAAAGTTTATTAGAAGAAACGAAAATGAACAATTTTCCTACGGCTTGACGCTGTACGAAGCCTATAGCGTCTATTGGAGACCACAGCCTAAACAAATTTCGACGCTGAGTGATTTGTGGACTTCTTCGACTTCGTATCAACTTGGAGAAGACAGAGAACCAATCAAAGAACAGCCAAGTTAACCTACTTCTAGGCCTCCTGAAAACCTACCGCTGCCACCATCGCTCATCCAGGTAATATAAATACTAATAATATATTTACTCCACAGATTCCACATCCACCCAAGATCCAAGGCATCCGGGATTAGAGGATATCTGGAGATAGAGCCGTGGTACCCAGGTGGACTGAGAACAAACAAGAACGTCCTAGCCTAAATAATAAATAGAATGGAAATGGACATAGGTGCATTTCAAGAAACAAAACTCAACAACACGAAACAAGGCCATGAAGATAAAGTTTCCTGGATACTACATGTACAGAGATGACTACAGAACAAACTCAGGAGGGACAGCAATCCTCCTCAAAGGAAAAAAGGTTTACAGCACACACAACTGCCGACACCAGCAGGACTCAACACTATGGAAACAACTTCGATCTCAGTCCAAATGAGACACCCACAAAGCGGATCACGTCAGCATACGTCAGAGCCAGAGATCCTCTACTATTCAACGAAAGCCTGGACGAATTCTTCAATACAGGAAAACCAACAATTATAATTGGTGATCTAAATGCCAGTTCCCTGGAGTGACAAAGCTATTAACAAAAACAGGAAAACACTAGTAAGCTATCTCAAAAACGGAGACAGAACTACAGTGATCGGGGACCATAGAACCAACGCACTTCTCTGGAGATAACAATCTATCCACACACCTAGATATAGCTGTAATGAAAAATCCATACCGAAATACATCCGTTAAACGACAGATCAGGAGACCAAGATTCCAAACTATTGGAGATCAGACAAAGACAAAGTGGCCAACCATCAAAAAGCTAGTCAGCGAAGGAATCGTTAATGTCCCAACCATAACCAGTCCACAAGAACTAGAGGTGAGAGTCCTATACTTCGAAGACATCATAAAAGAAGCCATAAACACAGCAATACCGAAGAGAAACATACGAGAACTGAGGTAGATTCGGAGATATCAGCCAAAAGCCAAGAAAACTAAATAGATAGAAGATCAGAGCAAGGAAAAGAGCCAGAAAAACAAGAGCCCAAGGAGACAAGAACAAAGCAAACGGACTAGATAGGCGGATCAAAGACGAGCTCCAAATACAGAAAGAAGATCCAAGCTGTCCACAACGGTGCGCTACGAGAAGAAGGGAACACCATATACGTAGCGAAGGTAACACAATATACGTAGCGGAAGGATTCCTTCTCAGAGACATCCAACAGATCAGAGTATTAGAGCTGATGGATGACAAAGTAAGAACAAAATTCTCCGAACTAATAGACCATCCCAACCATATTTTGCGAGAGATCATATTGCGAGAGAAATACAGAAGACCCAAACAGCAACTGCGTAGTAATGACTAAGAAGTAATAGCTTATAAGTAGCTCTGCAACTAACTGCGGACCAGAATGGCCCATTTTCCATTCGAATGTTGAGACTCTTCAGACTCAGCGGAAAGAGTCTGGTAGTCTTATGGAAGCTTGATGCTCGGAAACACAAAACACATAAAGGCGGCAAGAAAAAAGACCACGGGACTAGAGCTCCTCATGCTGCCTGAACTTCTCACGGAGAAGACGTCAAGTGTGACTCTCGTTCCCCAAGACTCTCACTGTGATAAACATAATTATGATAGTAGCCCTCCATAGCGTATATAAGAGAGGTTATGAAGGAGTGCCTGAAGAGCATTGAGGCTCGGATGATTCGTCTTTTAGTTACCTGGACCAATCCTTCTCACCCCAATGAATTGTATGCACAAATATCCCTAAGGGTATGAAAATAACAAACAGTAAAATAACCGTTAACATTAATAATAGAAATCCGAAATACAACCATGATTACGAGTTAAATTTAACAGGATAATTAAACCGGGTCATTAATGGTAAAATAACAACTGTGCAATCTAATTACTCCAAAAATATTTATAAACAATATGACCTTGAGAACAAAAAAATGTTATCATAAAACTTAGATAAAACGAGTATCTATATAAATACCTATGAACCTTTTTAAATGAAAACAGTGCCGTGCTATATGGTACCTACTAAGGCAGCCATGTCAGGCGTGGTTCTAAAGGGGCGGCATTAGCAGCTAAAAGAAACATTGATTTTGTGAACAATTCCTACCTATTACGGGAAACACTTAGAATTAAATAAATAAATACTTTATTTTCTTTTACACAGACAGAGTCTGTATAGAATTAGTCAAAAGTAATACATTAAGTAAATATAACAAACAAATAAACAATTTCACTACACAAACTAAGAATGAAAATACATTTAAAATTGAAGAAATTCTTCAACCGAATAAAAAGTGTGTGTCATCAGAAATTCCTTTAAATTTAGTTTAAAGCTTGTCAGGCTCCTACACAATTTTATATGCGCTGGTAATCTATTATAGAGTATGTCCCCATTATACCCGGGGACCTGCAATATATATTTCCCCTACACATTGGGGCACGCAAGGTATCTTTATATTTAGTATTCATGATATGTATTTGCCCATTGGTTTTAAAATTTTTGAGGTTATTAAATATATATATACAAGTCTCCACAATATAAATACAGGCCAATGGCAATATTTTGAAATTTTGAAAGTACTGCCTACAACTTGTTTTATGAGGGATACCAGCAATAGTCCGTATTATTCTTTTTTGTGCAAAAAAGACTTCATTGATATGGCAACTTGATCCCCAAAAACAAATCCCGTATCTCAAACGAGATTCGGCTTGGGCACAATAAAGCATTATTAATTGTTTCTCCGTTAATACTTGTTTTAAATTTCGAAACAAAAACGTTACTGAGTTTAACTTTGCGGCCAGCGTATCACAATGTTTCCTCCAATTAAGACATTCATCTAAATGAAGTCCTAAGAACTTTAATGATGAAACAAGTTCAATATCATTATTATTTATATTTAAGTTAATTGGGTTAATAAATCGTTGCCTATTATGAAACTGCATGAAAAGAGTTTTTTGGGTGTTCAACAATAAATAATTATTACAGAACCAGTTGTAAAGATCTGACAGTAAGCTGTTACATTTGGACTTCAAAGAACTATCAGGTCCATTGACTATTACATTTATGTCGTCTGCAAATATCGTGAAATGTCCATCCGAGTTAACCGAGACAACATCGTTTACATAAATAAGAAAGAGAACAGGTCCTAAAATTGAGCCTTGCGGTAATATCGAGGTAGTTGGATTTATGCGTCGCATTTGATAATTTTCCTTTTTCTGTTAAGCTGACGTATTGACGACGTGCAGTTAAATATGATGTTAACCAATTTAACGCACGTCCTTGAATGCCGATATTTTTTAATTTATAAAATAAAATTTCGTGATTGACACAGTCGAAAGCCCTGCTAAGATCACAAAATATCCCAACAGGACTCTCTCCAGTATCTATTAAAGATGTGAGAGTATCATAAAAGGAATGCATTGCTGTATGGGTAGATTTTTTGGACTGGAAACCATGTTGGTTACTAACAATCACTTTATTCGTCTGTAAAAATGAGTTAAGTCTTTGTAAATAACTGTACTCAAAAATTTTTGAAAATACAGAAGAAATTGTTATTGGGCGGTAATTATTTACTTGCTTTGGGTCACGTTTTTTATGAATTGGTAACACCTTTCCCGTTTTTATACAATCTGGAAAATTGCCATTTGAAAATGATAAATTAACTAAATATGTTAATGGCGATATTATAAACGAAACAACCTTTTTTATTAAAAACCCAGGGATTTCATCAAAGCCCTGAGATTTTTTGTTTTTTAGTTTTTGGTTTAATAATTTGTTTAATTCTATTGTAGTGTACGGATGTAGAAGAAAGTGAACATCCTAAACAGTGTTGTTACAAAGATATGTATTACCAGGTTTGTTTGGAATCGTCGCAATTGCATCCAATTGAGCATTTTTAAAAAATAGGTTAAATTTATTGGCTATTTCTAATGAATCTGTAATTAAGTTATCCCTGTTTGAAAGTGTTATGTTACTCTCATTTTTTTTACCTTTTGAAAAATCAGATATAATTTTCCAAGCACTTTTAGAAGGATTATCTGAGGTGCTTATTATATTTTGGTAATGGCATTTTTTGGTTAAATTTAGAAGCTTTCGATGCTCTCTTTTTTTATGTCTATAATAATCACGCAACTCTGGAAATGCCCTAGATAATGCATGCAAATTTTTCAATTGGTAACTTGATTGTCTCACCTCATTATTAACCCATTTATTACTATTTAATTTGGACTTTTTATTTATAATAGGAAAATTAATGTTAAAATGATACATAAAAATATTAAAAAAAGATATTAAAAGCAATATTTGTATCTAGGATACCATATATTTGATTCCAGTCCTCACTTGAGATGTCATTTATGAATTTATTTATAGTAATGTCATTAAAATTTCTTTTTTGATAGAAAACACTCGACTCACCCGCCCCAAAATCAAACTCAATCAGTACAGTTCGATGGTCGGACACAGTATTGTCGTTTACACAAGTAACAGAAGAGTTTGAGAAATTAACAAAGACGTTATCAATCGTCGTAATGCTGGTATCCGTGACCCTAGTGGGCCATTTTACGAGATTAAAATTTACATTAAATTGCATAATTGCAAACTTTGTTGACTTTTTTGTTCCCTTAACTATTAGTTTCACCTAGCCAGGACAATACGCGCACTAAATGTTACAAAACAGGCTTAAAACATTTTCCCCAGTTCTATTTCTAGTTTATTATTAGTACATCTATGGTTCTATATAATTATATTACAATTAGTCCAGAAAGCCACTGCGCATCCGCTAGGAAAAATTCTTACTCAAAAAGGACTCCTTTTAACAAATTTGTATGTTGCCAGGACCAAAAGGTGGTCAAAAATTTTTTAAACGTTTTTTTTTTGTTTTTTCCTAAAATTATTTTTTTTTGCGTGGAAAAAAGTTTTTTTAGGTTTTTTGGATCATTCCAAACAGAAAAGGTCTTTAGTGACTTTTCTTTAAAAATGATAGTTTTTGACATATAAGCGATTAAAAATTGAAAAATTGCGAAATCGGCCATTTTTAACCCTCAAAAACTATGTGAAAAACTGAAAATTTGAATGTTGCCAAGGTAGGCAGATATTGTTTAAACATCGATTGATGAAATCCCGAAGAGTTTTTTGCAATACAATATTCAAAACTCCTTTGTTTTTTAATTGCTAATCAAGCGTGCGCGACACTATTTTCCACCGACAGTATGGTGCAAATGAAAGGAATAAATTCGTTATTTCGTAAACCGGCGACTTTAAGGAAAAATCCCGAAACAGGTCGATTTTTATTTTTAAATTGTGATATTGTGGCATATATGGTATACTAGTGACATCATCCATCTGGGCGTGATGACGTAATCGATGATTTTTTTAAATGAGAATAGGGGTCGTGTGCTAGCTCATTTGAAAGGTTCTTCAATTCTCTATTAGGTAATATAAACATTTACATAATTATTTATACAGGGTGTCCAAAAAATTTTTATGAAATTAAATTATTTGACACAAAAAGAAGTAGAAGGACACCCTGTACAAATAATTATGTAAATATTTACATTACTGAATAGAGAATTGAAGAACCTTTCAAATGAGCTACCACACGACCCCTATTCTTATTTAAAAAAATCATAGATTACGTCATCACGCCCAGACGGATGACGTCATTAGTATACCATATATGCCACAATATCATAACTTAAAAATAAAAATCGACTTGTTTCGGGATTTTTCCTTAAAATCGCCGGTTTAGGAAATAACGAATTTATTCCTTTCATTTGCACCATACTGTCGGGTGGAAAATAGTGCCGCACACGCTTGATTAGCAATTAAAAAACAAAGGAGTTTTGAATATTGTATTGCAAAAAACTCTTCGGGATTTTATCAATCGATGTTTAAAGAATATGTACCAACCTTGGCAATATTCAAATTTTCAGTTTTTCACATAGTTTTTAAGGGTTAAAAATGGCCGATTTCGCGATTTTTTAATTTTTTAATCGTTTATATGTCAAAAACTATCATTTTTAGAGAAAAGTCACTAAAGACCTTTTCTGTTTGGAATGATCCAAAAAACCTAAAAAAAACTTTTTTCCATGCAAAAAAAATAATTTTAGGAAAAAAAACAAAAAAAAACGTTTAAAAAATTTTTGACCACCTTTTGGTCCTGGCAACATGCAAATTTGATAAAAGGAGTCCTTTTTGAGTAAGATTTTGCAAAAAATCCGAATTAGAATATTTTTCCTAGCGGATGCGCAGTGGCTTTCTGGACTAAATTAATTAAAGTAGCCATCATGCATATACCAATAAGTATACCTATCTGTCTTTGTGGTTAAAATTATAGCAATCGACATAATAACTCACCTAATATATGGAGGAAGAGATGCATTTTTTGAAGTTATAATTATTTTACGTCCAGCTTGTGCCATAATTGTTCGAGGAAAAAGAAAACCACTTATATGATAGAAAATAATAATGAAACAACTATTATTTTAAAACGAACACTGAAGAGCATATAAACATTTTTTGCTGCAGCAATCTGAACATTGTCGGGAGAGTTGTGTATATAAAGATAAGAATATAAATAATTTTGTTCTGTGTAGTAATGTGTCAGAATCGGTTTTAGCCGGTTCCTAATCATGCATAAAAATATTGAGAATTTCAAGAATGGAGTTCTTAGCAACAGATAGGATAATCAAAAACTGATTTAAGATTAACAAAGTAAGTTATCAATCGAAGTAGCACTGAAAACGACAATAAATATCTTCTCCATATCGCCAGATTGACAACAGGTGGAATACTGTCTTTGGTTACACCTCCTGAGATTTTCAAAATTTATAAATCATACAGGATGCCGAGGAAATTAAGATGAGAGAATTTTAAATAATTCACAACTCATCTGCTCAGCGTGGTAAAAGCTCCAACAAGAAAGATTCCTTAATACTCAAACAAAAGAGTAAATGAATTAAAAATGTTTAAACATTTTCAATTTTTTGCAACACGAAAATGCAGCAGCTGCATAATACTATGGTCAAATCTGAGAGTGCAGGAAGAGTCTATACCGGTTTCGGGGGTTGTTTCCCCCTCATCAGTAGTCCCATATCCTCCTCTCCCAGATTCTTCCACGTACCACACTTTGAGCCTTTCCGAATTGCAAAGAAACTGTGGCGCACCCAGGGGGGCGTTTTGGGGGCTAAAACCCCTCCCAGGGCATATAAAAAAAATATAAAGAATAGTAGGAAATTGTAACTTGTCTTTCAGAATCAATACAAAAAAAGCTAGGACAAATAATCCCCGGACAAATAATCTCAGACAAAAAATCTTCACAAATTATTCCTGGACAAAAAATCCCCAGACAAATAATCCCCGGCAAATAATTCCAGACAAAAAATCTCCACAAATTATCCCTGGACAAAAAATCCCCCGACAAGGAATCCCCGGTCAAATAATCCCCGGACAGTTAATCCCCATATTTTTTTTTTTGGACAAAATATCCCTACAAAAAATACCCGGACAAAAACTCCCAAGAAATATTTGCTGCCGAATAGTTCTCTAAAAATTTTCCCGTGAATCCAATCGACTCAAATGTTTTTCAGCCTCAGCGCGTGAGAGCTATAGCAATCGCCAAGAAACCGCTTTTCGGCACGAAAATAATGATTAGCAATTAAGATTAAGCATGAATTGTAATTTCGATTACCAAATTTCGAATTTCAATTCCATGCCGAAAACTTCAAATTTTACATGACAAACGAGTGTGAGTTTTTTCAAAAATCGTGGAAGATATGGGGAATGCGCTAAGGCTGTGGAAACCATGTTGTAATTATTCGCTTAAATCTTTTACTCACTCTGCTTTGAATAACTATGTTCAAAACATTGCCTATTCGTGATGAGAACTGCTGGTCCTGAAAACGATAATCTTGATTGTAATGCAAAATACCTGCTACTTTTTGGAAATGTATTGTCAAAAATATTTAGTTATTATCATCATCAATGGCGTTATAACTCTTCGAGTGTCCTTGCGAGTGGTTTACTTCCATGTGTCGGTCCTGTGCCACTATTTCCCATCGTCTCACTTCCATTTTCTCCAGATCTTCTCTGACTGCATCTTTCCACCTTTTTCTAGGCCGTCCTACAGACTTTCTCCCATCTGGCCTCTCTCCAGCAGCTATTTCTGGATTGATTTTGGATAAATTTTTCGCATGGCATATTCTAAGGCCAGCTTAAACAACAATGGGAATAACGGATCTCCCTGTCTCAGTCCAGAATTTACGCAGAAAGCATTTGATATTTCCCCACCTCTTCTAACTTGTGCAAAGAAGTTACTTACACACATTTGCGTTACCGCAGTTAGTTTCTTGGGTACGCCCAGTTCGACCATTGTATTTCATAGTGTAGGATGATTAATTGAATCATAAGCCTGAAATCTATAAAGATCTGATGCACGTCTTGATTATACTCCCAATCCTTTCAAGCATTTGTCTAATAGGTAGTAAATATTTGATCAAAAATCGATCTTCCGGGCCTGAAATCACACTGATAGTCACCAACTATTTCTTCAGCGTATGGTAATAATCTTTTAAGTAATACATAACGAAAAATATTTAGTCCTCAGTTTCAATTCACCGCAAGCAACATTTCAGAAACCTGCTTCAAAAGCTTTCAAAAGATATATCAACAACCTGTGTTCTGCATTCTCATAACAAAGCTAAACATTCTTAATAGCGCAAACATTTTTAATGGATCGACACAGATAATAGAAAATGTTTTAAACTTAGTTATCCAAGGCAGAGTGAGAAAAAGATTTAAGCGAATAATTACAACATGATTCCCACAGCCTTAGCTCATTCCCCATATCTTCCACGATTTTTGAAAAAACTCCACTCGTTTGTCATGTAAAATTTTAAGTTTTCGGCATGGAATTGAAATTCGAAATTTGGTAATCGAAATTACAATAATTCATGCTTAATCTTAATTACTAATCATTATTGTCGTGCCGAAAAGCGGCTTCATGGCCATTGCTATAACTCTTATGCACTGTTGCTGAAAAACATTTGAGTCGATTGCGTTCAGGGGAAAACTTTTAGAGAACTATTCGGTAGCAAATATTTCATGGGGATTCTTTGTGGGGATACATATTTTGTAGCAAAATATTTGTGGGGATTATTTGTCCTGGATTTTTTGTGGGGATTTTTTGCCCGGGGATTATTTGTCTGGAGATGTTTTGTCCAGGGATAATTTGTGAGGATTTTTGGTCAGGGATTACTTGTCCGAACCCAGTCCAAGCCAACCCCCCCTAGAGTAAAATTCTGGGTGCGCCGCTGCAAAGAATGAAATGTCACGGATGAACTAGGGCCATCTACCGAAAAACAAAGTAAGTTATCAATCGAAATAGCACAGAAAACGACAATAAATATCGTCTCCATACCACCAGATTGACAACAGGTGGAATACTTTCTTAGGTTACACCTCCTGAGATTTTCAAAATTTATAAATCATACAGAATGCCGAGGAAATTAAGATGAGAGAATTTTAAATAATTCACAACTCATCTGCTCAGCGTGGTAAAAGCTCCAACAAGAAAGATTCCTTAATACTCAAACAAAAGAGTAAATGAATTAAAAATGTTTAAACATTTTCAATTTTTTGCAACACGAAAATGCAGCAGCTGCATAATACTATGGTCAAATCTGAGAGTGCAGGAAGAGTCTATACCGGTTTCGGGGGTTGTTTCCCCCTCATCAGTAGTCCCATATCCTCCTCTCTCAGATTCTTCCACGTACCACACTTTGGGCCTTTCCGAATTGCAAAGAAAAAAATGTCACGGATGAACTAGGGCCATCTACCGAAAAACAAAGTAAGTTATCAATCGAATTCGGAAAGGCTTAAAGTGTGGTACGTGGAAGAATCTGAGAGAGGAGGATATGAGACTACTGATGAGGGGGAAACAACCCCCGAAACCGGTATAGACTCTTCCTGCACTCTCAGATTTGACCATAGTATTATGCAGCTGCTGCATTTTCGTGTTGCAAAGAAATTGAGAATGTTTATACATGATTTAAGATTCATTCATCACATTTGATTCAAATTATAATTTTAAACATAGGTATGCACAGTGAATCATTAATAATGAGCCAAATTATAACTGTATGTTCAGAAGCCAAAACAAACATTTTACTAACAATCAAGACTAAAGATCTAGACCAAGAGGACGGTTGCCAACCAGATGATCCGACATAACTCAGAATTCAGTGGGCCGCTTAATTTGCGAAACTCTTAGAGCAGCTGAAGATAGAAATCAATGGAGAAAATTTGTTGTAAGTATTGAAGAAAATCACGATCCTCGGGAATGGGGAAACGACAAGAGAGAGAGAGAGAGGGGGGGGGGGGGGAGAGGGGTTAAGATCGCTGGTTTCAGATCTGCAGAGTGTTAAATTTAGAGTGTTTGTAGTAGTTAAGAATAATTATTGTGATATTTACCTCACATACCTAATTAAAAATATAATCTAATAACAAATAGAATTTTACAGATAACCATAGTCGTGGCTAGTTTTTTTTGTGAGGGTTGTCATGCCAAAAATTGTGCTATCGTAATTTCCAACAATGATTTTAAATTTTTTTAATTTAAAACAAAGGACTCAACAACCCTCCTTACGGAAAAGTGGCCCGGGTCAAATTTAACTAAAGTTCTGAGATAGTTCTCAGTATGTAGATTAAAAAAGTCCATGCGATCTACCTAGGTCTGAAAAACTATTATTCTGAAACAGTCTTCTAAAGTTATTGGATTCAGGTGTTCAGTGTACGTCAAGTGAACTAATTCACTGTCAAGTGAACGCAAATATTTATTATGGAAAGAACAGAGACTCATTTGCTTCATGCATATTTGCGTGCAGCATATGGATACGTGGTCAAAAATAGAGACATCGTATTTTAGTCATCAGAAAACTTCCAAAAACTCCTCTGAAAACTGAAGAAGTGTGATAGAAAATCGAATATCTTCAGAAAACTACTGAACAGTAGCGGACCTACGGTGAGCGGTGAGGGGATCAGTTCGACTAGTTAAGGTAAGACTAGACTCGATCCGACCATTTAAAGCAAGAACGTGTTCAATCCGACCAGTTCATGTAAAGTTGGATTTTATCCAACCAGTAAGGCAGTAAGGTCAAGTGGAATAACCACATAAACAGAATGGGGGAGACACGTTTCTTCGAAATAGCAAGAGATATATCAGCAATCAGTAGAAGAAGTATCGAACGATCGCGCAAAAGATGGAGTGACAACCTTCCACAAAGGTATCAGTCCGGTAATGAACAAGCAGAATTGCTTATAAAGAGGGAAAAGAAGAAGAAGTAAAGTCATGCAAAACTTATACCAAAGTGATACATGGCAGAATATATAAAAAAATTCGCTTAGGAGCCAAGTGCTTATAGATGTGCCGGGATGTCAGCTGTGACGTATATATTTATTTTATCGACTACAAAAAGGCATGTTATAGAGTAAAACGTGATAAACGCATAATTATCTTGAAAAAAGCGGGATCAGATGATCAACTTAAAAATCATACATAATATATATTACAACCAAACTGCCAACAATAAAGTAGATGACCAGTTGACAGAGGCAGTCTTCATATATAGAGGAGTGAGACAAGGTTGATTTTGCCCACGGTGTTATTTTTAATATTTACTCTTAACATTTCTTCGAGCAAGCACAGGAAGGCGTGTTAGTCAACGGAGTGCGTCTCTACAACATTAGATATAGCGACGACGCAGTAGTTTGTGCGGATAAGTTAAATGGTTTGCAAAGAATAATGTCGCACATATCAGATAGAATTAGTGAACATTGTACATGGACTTGATTTCAATACGAAAAAAGACCAAGTTCATGGTAGCTATTAAATACACGGCTTTTGGTTAGCAGACAACCAATTAATAGGGTGGACAACTACACATTCCTTAGTACCAACATAAACAGCCAATGGAATGGGGTCTACCCCAAAAATCCCGACAGCCACAATCCCGACAGCCACAATCCCGACGGCCAAAATCGCTACACGCCAGAATCCCGACAGGCCAAAATCCCGACGGGTTTGATAAGTTTCTTTTTCTACGACCGTTTAATAATACACTTATTATTCGCTATTTTTGAATAGATAATAAAACCCATTACTTGACCCGTGAGTAATAATTCATTACTCACGGGCTGAAGTTACTAGCGGGTCATTACTCACGGGTTGAAGTTAGATTCAAGTGGTGCATCGCACTTTTAATATACCTATTAGCAAATAAAATTACTTAAACTTGTTTATTTACTAAAATATTCATTGTAATTTATATCAACAATTATATTTGAAAAATGTTTAAAGGATTTTTAACTTTAACAATGGGTTAGTATATTTTTTACGTTTAAATTTCAACATTTGACATTTTAAGATTGACGTTATAAAAAGGTAAACAATAAACAATCGGTATTAATTTCGTAAAAGGACTTACGGATATGAAATTCATATCAATTAATTCTGTTTTACTTACTGTTCATTGTACAATAGATTTTAATTGAGAGCACGCGTTCTTTTTCATGTAATTGTCTTAGAATATGTCTTATTTTTAAAAGCCACCGCCATTCCATGACATAATGACAACTGTTTATTGTTTCATAAGCTCAACGAGTGTAATTCTAACAGTGTTGCCATAGTTATATAAAATATATTTTCTTATGAAAAATAAAATATTTCGTTTAAAATAATGTTAGTAGTTGATAATTATATTTTTCTACTAATCCAAATAAAAAAGGTCGTAGAAAAAGTATAGTATTCTACTTGCATGTAATGGCTATTACTCACTCTGATGAATTACGACACTCGCCAACGGCTCGTGTCGCAAACTTCATCATCGTGAGTAATAGCCATCATTACATGCTCGTTGAATAATATACTATTTTAACATATAATTACATTTATTTCTTGTTTTTTGTTTATGGTCATCTGTTTTTTATATTTTGTTACTAAACAAAAGTATTTACCATTTAATATGAACTTATTTTCTAAATAAAATTTCTAACATGGGTATATGAATTAAATTATTTTTTTGACAATATATAGTCCAATAATATATGTATAATCAAATCCTGAATTCAAGTTTACTTTCATATAATTAATAGATATTATCATGTCACTTACAACCTTCCATTTCAGTAAGTATGGGTTATTCCACGAATATACGACTGTCTTGGATTATCTCGACAACGCATATTTTAGTGTGCAACATAAGACGTGCGAAAGTAAATGGCTCTAATAATTGTTCCAATAAACAACAATGTATTTTGCAATTTACTTTCGTTCTTCATAATTTGCACAGTAAAATATTCGTTGTCGAGATAATCCACAACAGACGTATGTTCGTGGAATAGGGTATATAGCTTTTATATTATAAAATGAAATGTTTAAATAATTTTTTCTTTTAAAATACATAATAATTAGTACCCGTACTTATTAGTAAGTAATTAATTTTTCAATTTCAATACTGTATAATATGTAGAGAGCGGAATATATGCAAAGTGCATATAGATGCATATATTGCATATTTTCAGACAACAAACACAACATTGCATATTTAAGCTAAACACTATTTATTTTGCATATTTTAAAAATAAATTATATAAAAGTTTAAAATTTTCCTCTTTTAGTTGGAATTTTATAACTTCGATATGAACGAGCTCGTTATTTATCTATCTATCGCTCATCTGGACTTTCCCATTACTACCTGAATTTAACAATTATGGGTGTTCCCAGAAAAATATTATTTTATTAGCGTATCAAGTCGTAGGTACCTACCTGCTTTTAAGGTTCTAATAATTATTTTGTCAGTTTCCGGCCAACATTTATTTAAAGTAAACGTTGTATCGTATTTAGTGTTTTTGAAGTGATTGGTATATATTAAATTTAAATATGTCTACCATTCAAAAAAGTGCTTTTTAAATGAGGAACTGACAAACAAAAGCATCATATCCCACAAAAGAAATTTTTCTGGAAAGAGTGTTTTTATTCGACAAATTCGCTTTTACTTCTATAAAGACGGACATAGAGAGAAGCATCAAAATACAAAAATCCATCAAATTATAGACAATTCCGCTTTTGTTCTTCAGCTTAAGTAACGTATCTACTTTGTTCTTTAAGTAACGTACAAATTGCTAAAGAACTTATGTTCATAAAAGTTAATTTTAGTTTTTTACCAGATCTAACAAAGTCATTAGAACAAAGGAATTTACAATTAAGTGATTCGGTTAATCTTGTTAACACTTTTTCTGCTCTTTGTCAAAAAATTCCCGGAAATACAGGGATTACAATTAGAAATAAATTAAAAAATGTTTTAGAAAAAAATGAGGGCTTCGATTGTTTGAGGAAAGGTGTACGTATTTTTGAAGGCAACTTTTCTGAATATCTTACGACTTAATATATTGTTTAATTTTTGAGTATTTTTAATATGCATTTGCATATTTAGACAAATTTAGAAAAAATACCTGCATATTTGTAGTAAAAGTAATGCATATATATGCGCATATTTTGGTAATGTTGTGTTGCATATATTCCGCTCTCTAATAATATGATTTGGTATTGCATTTGAAAAGCAAACAATAAATATTCAAAATGTAGTGGTCGAACTTTTTACTTATGCGAGGATTGTTGCATGTAGGGATTTTGGCCTGTCGGGATTCTGGCGTGTCGGGATTCTAGCGTGTCGGTGTTTTGGCCGTCGGGATTTTGGCTGTCGGGATTTTGGCTGTCGGGATTTTGGCTGTCGGGATTTTGGCTGTCGGGATTTTGGGCGCCACCTCAATGGAACATATATATTATTATCTACTGAAATAAAATAACGCATAGGAAAGGCAAGATCAGCGTTCGTAACGATTAAGTATCTTTCAAAATCAGAAGTTACGACTTAAAATCTCTATCGATGCTATGTATTTTTGACGTTATTATATGAAATAAAAGTCTGGATACTTTCTAAAACTTCTTTAAGAAAACTCGAGGTCTTCGAGATATGGTACCTATTACAAAAGCATTCTAAAAATTTCATGGGTTAATCGTGCGACTAATGTTGAGGCTCTACGTAGAATGGGCAAGAACAGTGGCGCACTCAGGAGAGGGGTGGTTTTGGGGTTAAAACCCCTCCCAGGGCATATAAAAAGTATATAAAGAATAGTAGGAAAATGTTACTTGTATTCCACAAAAAATACAAATTTCGGTGCCCAAGCCAACACCAACACTAAGGTCAATTTGAATCGTTTACAAAGCAAATGTCTCACTAACAGTGTCCCACTATCAGACAGAGTAATGTTGATAATGTTAAATGCAATACTAATAAATGTAAATATTCAACTTTATACACCCACTACAAATAAAGATAAAGAACTCTCAGTTGGTCGTCACCTCTCACCAGATTGGTACCTGGTTTTCGGGCAGGGTATGTCCCTTAGTGGCATAATATGTTAATTATTTATAACACTGCAATTATGTAATTTAAAGGTCTTTTGGTCCAATTCTGTGGCTAGTTTCATCAGCCAAATTTCATTCATACAAATAAAAACTGGAGCCCGCCAAAGCATTTGTGAGGTTTACGGCTCCACTGTGCCTTAACGGTTGCTCATACGAAAAAAATGCATAGGACCTTATTTGTAAAGAAAATAGTGGTCTTTAATTCTATACAAGTTTTGTTTCAAAAAAATGCATAGGTAATGAGAAAATCGTAAAAACATGCTCGCCAAGGGATAGGGATAGTTTCTGCAGTTTATTTTCAAGGATAGGGGTAGTTTCCGCAGGAATGTTGCAATAACCATACATATTTATGAAAAACCCTATTGATGGAGCATATGCCCATATGGGCCAAAAAGCAAAAAAAAAAAATTTAACCCCCCATTTTATTTTTTTATTTTTTTTTTTTGGCTACAGGGGTTGCATTAAGAAATTGCTTTTGGTGTCTATGCATGGGTATTAAGAACGTGCACAAAATGATATATGAAGCATTTTAATAAAGGGCATGGTGTGTGAAGGATTCCAAGAAAATCACTTTCTTTATTAATTCTCCTTTTTTGGGGTGGTTCCGGGGAAACAATGGGGGTGCATTATACAAATTTGTAAATAACACGAGTACATGGATAATCGCTGAAAGTTTTTTTACTCTAGCATAAGCGGTTCAGATGGTATAAAATGGGGTTTTTTAAAATGTAACACCCTATAATTAAAAAATGGGCAATTGCCCTTAAATGAAACCTATACCAAAAAATCAGCCACTTATTTGTTATTAATTGCCGCAGGGTTTCTTCTTGATTTCCATTACAATTAGGGAAAAAAATCTTGCCAACTTTGGGGTGCCCTCCGCTAAACGGTGGGTGATAGACATATGCTGTTCGGAAATAAATAGTAGGAAATATATCTCTAAATAGCAGGAAAAATTCTCTTCATTTTGCTATTTAGTAAATTTTTTGCGAAACGTACAGGAAGGCCTACGTTTCGCAAAAACCACAAATTACCCCCTTTAAAGGGATGAAAAGGGGGTTCCGGGGCGAAATTTTTTAAGAAAAAGTTAGTCTCATAATAAACACCCCTTGATATATGTACCAGAAAAAAAAATAAAACCGGACTTGTGGCCATTTTGCGAGGTTCAACCTCTGTTTCCTACACTAAGTAATTAACTAATTATTATGTGTGTAATTATTATAATCACATTCGGAAATCTTAATCAAAATCTAAACTAAGTAAATACTTAAGTAGACAAAAGACTGACTAGTGTGAAGACTTCTTATATCGTGCAAAAGCGCAAATAGGCCTCAGAAGGGATACCTATTTGTATTAAATAATTAAATTATCAGTAGTAATTGCACAAGAGCTCTGAAATTATTGAATTTTTCCCGAGTGACACTTTGACAGTTTTAATTTCACGAGCCGAAGGCGTGTGAAATTATGTCAAAGTGTCACGAGAGCAAAGATTCTATATTAATTTCAGAGGTCGAGTGCAATTTGTTGCGATTATTTCATGAATAAAACTGTTCAGAACCAAAATTTTATTGTAATTTATTTATGTAAGTACCATTAAACACACAGTTTTTATAAATATTTGACAATTGAAAGTCATCACTTTTATAATTTTTAAAACATTAATTGTCATTAATGTCAGTGAATGTATTTTTTCGTAGCAACGAAGGGCATCTGACGTAATATACTTAACGACGGGAGATTATCAAAAATTATCGATTTAATTCAGATTTCTTGTAGCTTTCTATTGGTCAGAATCTCCTATGAATGAAATAATCAGTAGTAATTGCACAAGAGCTCTGAAATTATTGAATTTTTCCCGAGTGACACTTTGACAGTTTTAATTTCACGAGCCGAAGGCGAGTGAAATTATGTCAAAGTGTCACGACAGCAAAAATTCTATATTAATTTCAGAGGTCGAGTGCAATTTGTTGCGATTATTTCATGAATAAAACTGTTCAGAACCAAAATTTTATTGTAATTTATTTATGTAAGTACCATTAAACACACAGTTTTTATAAATATTTGACGATTGAAAGTCATCACTTTTATAATTTTTAAAACATTAATTGTCATTAATGTCAGTGAATGTATTTTTTCGTAGCAACGAAGGGCATCTGACGTAATATACTTAACGACGGGAGATTATCAAAAATTATCGATTTAATTCAGATTTCTGTAGCTTTCTATTGGTCAGAATCTCCTATGAATGAAATAATCAGTAGTAATTGCACAAGAGCTCTGAAATTATTGAATTTTTCCCGAGTGACACTTTGACAGTTTTAATTTCACGAGCCGAAGGCGAGTAAAATTATGTCAAAGTGTCACGACAGCAAAAATTCTATATTAATTTCAGAGGTCGAGTGCAATTTGTTGCGATTATTTCATGAATAAAACTGTTCAAAACCAAAATTTTATTGTAATTTATTTATATAAGTACCATTAAACACACAGTTTTTATAAATATTTGACGATTGAAAGTCATCACTTTTATAATTTTTAAAACATTAATTGTCATTAATGTCACTGAATGTATTTTTTCGTAGCAACGAAGGGCATCTGACGTAATATACTTAACGACGGGAGATTATCAGAAATTATCGATTTAATTCAGATTTCTGTAGCTTTCTATTGGTCAGAATCTCCTATGAATGAAATAATCGAGAAAATAAACGAGAGCGGAAAAGTTTAAAGTAGTCCAGCAGTGAACAATACAAATGCACACTAAAATATACACATATTTTATATATACATATATATAATAATTATTAAACTAGCCATCAAAGCAGTTGTAAGCGTCTAAAACTGTTTATAGACCAGGGCGCATCTGTAAAAATATTACATTTGGACGTTGAGAGGTGACTCAAATTTTTTTGCAGAAGTTGCTTGAAAATAAATCAAATAATAAAATTTGAGTTATCCTCCCTCTCAAAAAGGTCCGAACATTGTTTAAATAATCAAAATGTCAAAAAATGAAGGAAAAATTCGATTTTTTTCTCCGTTTTTTGATTATAACTTTAAAAGTATTAATTTCCGAGAAAAGTTGTACTGACATAAAAGTTGCGTAATTAAATTTCCTACAATATAGATTTGATTAAAAATTAAAAAAATAGTCACCCTTGTTGCAAAATAGCAATAATTGCGAAAAAACCATACAAAAACAAGTATTCGCATTTTACGTTTTTCAACCATTTATGCTACACTTAGGACCTTCATATTTCACCCAGAAAAACTTTATGATATAGTAAAATAATATTGTAAATTTCGTTAAGATCGGTTTGATAGATTTTGCAAAATAAATTTTGAAATCCAGCTTTCGCAAAAAAAATTCATTTTTTCAAAATGTTACAGGACTGAAAATAAAGCTGATAGCAAGTTGAAATTTTTTTTGCGTATAGAAGTATACTGTCCATTTCATTTGCAATTTTGCAAAATTTAAATAGATTAAGATCACGGCGTCAGGAATTTTTTTAACTAAACATTAAATATAGGTGCTACGCGCAGGACAGCGGATAGTTTGCTCTGATTGGACATTCCAATGACCTTTGATAATGATTGATACATTTTAATTTTTATTACATTTCGATATAAATAAATAAATTTGTTTATTGCAAAATAAAAACACATACTCTATCGTTTAAAATAACACTTTAATTAGCAAAAACTTTCTTTGTTCATATATTTTAACTAAGAGAATAAAAGTTTATTATTTTGAAACATAATATGCAATTGTTTAAACAATATCTCACAAACAATAATAAAATTAGATGATTTTTGTGAAATTTAAATATTAAAATACAACAAAATATAGAGTAAGAAAATAATATATTAGATAAAGATTGGAAAAAATTTTGGTGGAAATCAACTTGTGTGAATCGAACACCGCTGTCCTGCGCGTAGCACCAAAAACTAATGTTTATTTAAAAAATTTCCTGACGCCGTGGTAATTAATCGATTTTAATTTTGCAAATTGCTAATGAAAGGTACAGTACATTTCTATAAGCAATAAAAAATTCAACTTGCTATCTGCTTTATTTTCAGTCCTGTAACATTTTGAAAAAATGATTTTTTTTTTGCGAAAGCTGGATTGCAAAATTTATTTTGCAAAATCTATTCAACCGATCCTAATTAAATTTATAGTATTATTTTACTGTATCATAAAGTTTTTCTGGATAAAATGTGAAGGTCCTAAGTGTAGCATAAATGGTTGAAAAACGTAAAATGCGAATACTTGTTTTTGTATGGTTTTTTTCGCAATTATTACTATTTTGCTACTAGGGTGACTATTTTTTAAATTATTAACCAATTTTATATTGTAGCAAATTTAATTACACAACTTTTATGTTAGTACAACTTTTCTCGAAAATGAATACTTTTAAAGTTATAATCAAAAAACGAAGACAAAAATCGAATTTTTCCTTCATTTTTTGACATTTTGATTATTTAAACAATGTTCCGGACCTTTTTGAGAGAGAGGATAACTCAAATATTATTATCTGATTTATTTTCAAGCAATTTCTGCAAAAAAAATTTGAGTCACCTCTCAACGTCCATCTCAAAACAGATGCGCCCTGGACTATTAGTATTTCTTAAGAAAAAAATTATATCTATCTATACCTATCTAATACCTACTTACCTGAGAAATGGAGGGGGTGGTGTATTTTTTGAAGTTTCGATTATTTTTCGTTCTAACTGAGCCATTATTGTTCCAAGTACACCAATAACAGAAATAGATGTAAAACAAGTATTAGTTTTAAAACACAAAAACGTGTAATTTTTTACTGAAGCTACCTGAACCTGAACGTGGTCTAGAACAGTTGTGTGTATGATAGAGATAAGTTTATAGATAATTTTATTACCTACTACTTCGACAGAACCGGTTTTAGCAATTAAATAAAAATTCTAGTCATGTATAAACAATCCTGAGAAATTTCACTAATGGAGTTTTTTAGGTGCAGATGGGATATACAATAACGAATTTACGATTATTAACTTTTGTAAAAAGCATCAGATTCAAATTATAATTAATATTTTAAGCATATAAGGTAATAAAAGGTATGTTTTACGTCAGGTAAATAGTCAGGGATGGACTAAGTAGATTCTAAAAAAAATAACAACAATAAAAATCCTACAGTAAGGGGCGAAAATCTTTATCAGTATCACTTGTCAAATGTTGCAAAAAGTTAAAAAATTTCACAATCGTCATAAGGCCGTATGTCGATTCTAAGATTTTCAAACTCTTTGTTACGTTTGACAAACCATACGAAAATAATTTTACTGTGCAAATTTTTATTTTGCAAGCAAAGTTGTAGGTTTGTTCCACGATTAAATCTATATAAAAAAAAACAAAAATAACTAAAAAAAATTTCAGGTGAGTTGAAAAAAATCCATTGTGAAAAAGTGTAAGTATCCATCGTTATTAAATGAGTAATTAATAGTGTAACTCTCAAATTTTGAGAGTTACAACGTTTTTATTAATTTGATCAAAACCGGAAATGAAAATTTCCGTTTTGGCAGTTTTTGGCTTAATAGCTCTTAATTACTGAAACGGAATCCATCGTCAGTGCTTCTCTACCGACTGCAGTTTTTCAGTCAAAGCTGGACAAACTACAGAGTTCTATTAAATAACCTAGAGGTCGAACTCTTTATGGTCGTAATAAGACAGAATTGAAGCCAGCTACAGGGCGCGAAGACAATAACGAGTTAAAGTCTCTCTTCGGAACGGAAAATGTAATCAGATATATAAAGGCCAATTAGACCAGGACTAATCTGTAAAAAAAAACGTGTATTTTTGGATGTGAGAGGTGGCATTCGGACTTTTGCAGGGAAAGTTGGGTGACACCTTCAGGAATAATAATTGACTTATGCTACTTCTCAAATATGAATAAAAAAATTAAAATATTTAAAAATTTCGAAAAACATCGACTTTTTTCTGCTTTCTTTGCTTATAACTTTAAAACGATTCGTTTTGGAACAAAGTCGTACAGAAATAAAATAAAGATAATTGAATTTTGTATGATATACGACTGGTCCAAAATGTCTTAAGGTATTACCTTTTCTGCAATATAGCAATACATACAAAATAAGGGGGCAAAATACGCCTGTTGTTATTCAATGTTTCTTAATCACTTTGGTGGCACTTAGAACCTTAGTAATTCGCTTAGAAAATTCTTATAACTTACTTAAATGGTCTACCAAATTTCATTAAAATCGACCTAATAGATTTTGCATAATAATTTTGCAATCTAAATGTTTTTAAAAAAGTTCAAATTTTTTTAAATCTTTCTGAACAAAAAGTAGACCATTTAGAAGTTGGCTAATTTTTTTACATATAAAGAGGTGCTCTACCTATCTAATACACTTTACAGAATTAGAATCGGATTATTTAAGGGGCCTCAGCAATGTTTTAAAGTTACAAACAATTTTTTGGCTTATAAACAAATAGCTTTGTTTAATAATAAAAAAATTAATTTTTAGCAATGCAAATAATTAAAACCGGTACAATTTGATTTAAACTTTCAAATGCTGTCAGCAGAATTGAATTTTTCGATTTTTTGAACCTCGTTTATCTCGAAAACTATGCATCCTACGAGAAAACTTGTAAGAACATTTTTTGCTTAGAATTACCCAAGAAATACAAAAAAATGTTTTATTTTGCGGAAAATCGATATTATGTAATTCCTTAAGTTCTTTGTTTATAACAATCTTATTGACATCCGGATCAACTGTTACCCAAAAAATTCGTGTTCTACGGGTCAAAATACATAAAAAAACTTGGGTAAGTCCATCTAAATAAAGGAGGCCGTAGCACCCCCTCCTGGCCAAGCACTAATTTGTTTATAAGCCAAAAAATTGTTTATAACTTTAAAACATTGCTGAGGCTGCTTAAATAATCCGATTGCAATTCTGTAAAGTGCATTAGATAGGTGGAGTGCTTTTTTATATGTAAAAAAATTGACTAATCTTTGTATGTTCTAGTTTTTGTTGTGCAAGATTTTAAAAATTTAATTTTTTAAAAAAAGTTTAGATTGCAAAATTATTATGCAAAATCTAGTAAGTCAATTTTAATGAAATTTGGTGGACCGTTTTAGCACATTACAACAAGCGAATTAGGAAGGTTCCAAGTGTAACCTAAGTGATGGAAAACATTGAATAAAGACAGGCTTGTTTTGCCCCCTTATTTTATATTTATTGCTATTTTGCAGCAAGGGTGATAAATTAAGACATTTTTAAACAATCGTAGCTGATAGAAAATTTAATTATCTTTGTTTTATTCCTATACGACTTTGTTCCAAAATGATTCGTTTTAAAGTTATAAGCAAAGAAAATAGAAAAAAAAAGAAATTTTTTGAAATTTTTAAATATTTTATTTTTTTTATTAATGTTCCGGGCATATTTGAGAAGGAGCATAAGTCAATTATTATTAACAAAGTTATCACCTAACTTTATCCGCAAAAATCCGAATGCCACCTCTCACATCCACCTAAAAACAGATCCTTCCTGGTCTAAATAGACTCGGATGTGCTACGCAGTAACGACAATCCCTTAATAGACAATGTGTTTTGGTAAAGGCCAGATGGGATGAAAAGATCTGTAGAACGGCCTAGAAAAAGGTGGAAAGATGCCGTCAGAGAAGATCTGGAGAAAATTGAAGTAGTGAGACAATGGGAAATAGTGGCACAGTACCGACAAACATGGGAGGTAATAGTGCCTAAACGCGGCAAATACTCAGGAAAAGTTGTAACGCCATTGATGATGATGATGATGATGATGATGACAGGGTGCGGAAAAAATAACGGGGCAGAATTTGAAAATGAGAAAAACTCCATATAAGAAAATTTTAAAAGATCTCGTTTAGGTTAGCTTTATTTATGATTTTTGAAGTGAATTTTCTTTCAAACTAGAATATCAGTATGTCACTGGTGTTCTGCATCTTTCCAACCCCCTTTCAAAGAATGAAATACAACATCCATTGTCTGAATCAACTGTGTTGCATTTTGATGAAGGGTTACCACGTTACCAATATAATAGGTACCATGTTCACCACAAATCCTACCAGTGTGTTAGTGTGTACCTAATGTTGAATGGGATTAATGTCCATCAATGAACTGAAATAACAGGTGAGACATTTTTTGGTCAACCAACACTTATTTTGGTTTAACTGTACCTTGGAGTCTATTTATTGATTATGAACATTACAAAAGTCATGATAATCATAAATCTCAGTCTAGTACTAAAGAACATTTCTTTTCTGGACTACAGCTGGAATTAATTTTGGAAACCACCTTACAGTCAGTAACAATTTCTAAACCAAATGTATAACCGAAAAGAAACAAAGTAAATTCTTAAAGGTTATGATTTCAGAACAAAGTCAAGGAGGAAGTAAGATAGTTTTATTATCAGTTGAAGCATAGTTTTTTTTTTATTTTTATCAATGTCATTTATATATTGTGTTTAATTCTTGTTAAATAGAGTACTTATAATGGTTAAATTATTATTTCTTCCTGTTAACTACTACATTAACATTTATATTTGATAATATCATATTTGGAAAGTTAAGTTACACATTAAAGACAAAAATATATTAATTATATCTGAAGTAACAGGTACATAATAGTTTTACAGAACAGATTGTAACATGTACTGATAATAACATAACTAATGCAAATGGTAGTGGATTGGTCATTAATAAAGAAAAAATGAGTAGGTACCTATATAAGAATATTCTACAATAAAATAACATTTTAGATATATAAACAGTGGATAAGAAGTGTTATAACATGATTACAGGGTAGTACTGTGTCTATATTCGTTGGTGTTAGATATATAACATAGTGATGTTAGAAGAGAATATTCTCGAGAACGAGAATATTCTCGGCCAGAAAATTCTCTCGAGAATATTCTCGGCAAAAATTTTCTATATTTTCAAAACCCGAAACAAAAATAAAAACTAGATATGGGTCAAATTACTATAATTTAAAAAATATGTAGGTATATTGTTTTTGCCAATTCCATGAACCTCTAGGAACCTCTACTGTCAATATTTATTGTTTTGGTGCAATATTAATGTGCAAATATTTAGAATGGTGTTCATTTAAGCAGAGAAGAACAAGTTGAGGAAACTGAGTTTGTAGATAATTTAGCAACTTTAAAATATGATAATGAGTCGGCTGAAATAATGGCAGATTTGCCACTTTATCGGTCTAAGGAGGGATTTTTTGAAAAACCATACGTTGTAAAATAAACTGAAAAACTAGACCCAATTATATGGTGAAAAGGTACATGTTTCGGAACAAAATTAACTAAAATAGTAGTTGATATATTAAGAATGCCTTCATCCAGTGCAGCGACTGAAAGAAGTTTCAGTACTTATGGTTTTTTTACCCACTCCTCTAAAAGAAACCGGCTCACTGCTGAACGGGCTCGTAAGGTAACTTTTATTGCTCACCATTTAAAATTGTTAGAAGTAGACCAAGCTAAGCTGGCCATTCGTGAAAAACAAAATCCCACAATTTCTCATCAGGAGGTACATTGAAATTCAGAATGTAGGTGACTAGGATGTGCTAATGATAGAAATAGATTCTGAATCTGAGACCTCACCTTTTATCATACCACATCGATTATTTGCTATTTAGAAGAAAATTTTATTTTTTTTTTATCAAAGAAATTTTGTGTTTTCTGTTGTTTTTGTATTTTTTTATATACAAATAACACTGTTGTTTCGTCTCATAATTTTGTATATAAGATCATGATTTTTAATACCCTATTTTCCATCTTCAACAATATTCTTAAGCGCGTCATATGGGGTTCATTCTCAGAAAATTCTAAATATCGAGAATATTCTCCGATTTTTCATTCTCGAGAATTTTCCAACACTAGTAGTACATCTGCATGACCAGAGAGGTAGAAGGCTTTATTTGGGAATATATTATGCAAATCGCCTGGCGATAATGGAGTACCGATCAAGAGATCAAACTAAGTGAAAATAAAAATATCAAGCTTTGGCCAAACTGAGAAAAAACATCTTTACAAGGGAACAATGCAGTCATTGTTTTATTACACAAGAAAAGAAACACAAAAGACCAAAAAAACTACCATTATATCAGTTTGATATCACAGAAATTATCAAAAAAGGCCAGAGGCTAAGATAGACTTCTATCAGCCCAGAGAACAAGAATACAACAAACCATTAGCACTGATAGACTAAGAGAAACAATGAACAGACAGATTGCTGAATAGCATAATATAGCACACTAACATAATCAAATATAGCAGCTACCTATCAAGATACCATGGCTAGAGTAAGACTATCTGAAAAAAACAATTAATTCTGTATACAGCAAGGAGTACAATAAGGAGACACCACCTCTCCAAAACTATTCATGACACTTTTAGAACATACTTGTAGGAATGACATAATATGTTGAGTATCTCTCTGATAGACCGAATCCAAAAGGAAAACATATGTTTTCCTTTGCATGCGGCATGAAAACATGCCGCCGTTAATGAATTATCGGAGAAATATAATATTGAAACGTCACAAATGATAAAACCAAAAATTCTAATTACGGGGGTTAAACAAAATGAACTGGTTGATGAAACTGTGTTTTTAAATAATATTAAAAAACAAAATTTCTTAGAAACGATGTCGACCAACGAGATAAAAATTATTAAAAAATACGTCCCTAAAAATAAAAATTATTATAGTGTTATTGTTGAAACCTCTGCAGATGTGTTTAAGCACTTAATTAATAAACAGAAGATCTTCATTGGTTGGAAAAGTTGTCGTGTGTACGAACATATTAACGTGTTACGGTGTTTTAAGTTTTGGCGCTTTAACCATAAAGCCGAACACTGTACAGAATTGTGTGTGCAGAATGTGCTGGTCCACACAAGAGCAGTGAGTGTAAGGCAGATGAAAAAAAGTGTACAAACTGTAAGTATGCGCACGAAGTTTTAAAAATCTCTGGAATAAAATTTAATCATTCGGTCTTCGATAAGACATGCGTGTCTTACAAGCGAGCATGTGACCAAGCAAAATCCAGAACGAAATACATCTAGCAACTACCGGTAAGTCATCAGAACAATTCAAATCCAAATGGTTTAATCTTATGTGTTAATATAGAAGGTCTAACAACCCATTTTTGTGAGTTAAAACAGTTATTAACAGATTTTCAACCGTTTCTTGTAGTTGTAACGGAAACTCACATAACTAATGATATTGTTGAAGCTGAATACCAGATAAAAGGTTACAATTGTTCTGTAAATTATTCCACTAGCAGACACACTGGAGGGGTAATCTGTTATGTACGTAGTCATATTATTTACCGAGAATTGAAACAATTTTCAATTCAAATGGAGTATTGGTGCACACTTCTTAAAGTAACGATTGGTCAAAAGCATTTAATTATTGGTGGTGTATATAGATCACCAAATGGATCTAGTGCTGTATTTTTTGATTTTCTTCAACAATTATTTGAGTTAGAAGAAATATGTACAAATGACATTGTAATGTTGGGAGATTTTAATGTAAATGTGTTAAATGTTTCTGTAGTTGGGACTAAACTCTTAAATATTATTCAAGCAGCTGGATGTAAACAAATCGTTAAAATACCAACACGAATTACTGCAAACTCCAGAACTCTAATAGATCTAATTATCACAAATTGCAAACTTCAAGAAACTGACCGAACTTTTCCGAAATTTACTGATCACGACATTATTGGTACGTCCATTAATATTTGTGCAAAAAAGAATTTAAAAATGGTATCTTCAAGATATATTACGCCTGAGAAAATTGAAGCAATTAACATTGATTTAATTGGAAAAGATTGGAATTATTCGTCTACCAATGTTGACGTTTTGTATGAATACTTTTTAAATAATATCAGAAGCAGTTTGGATAAGATAGCACCAACCCAATATAAATTCCGTTCTGATAGTAGTTATTGGATTGATGAAGAAGTACGAAATTTACAAAGAGAAAGAGACATCTGTTTTTCAACATTTCGGTACACGAATAATCCATTAGATTTTCAACGGTACAAACGGAAGAGGAATGAAGTTGTTACTTTAATTAGAAGAAAGGAAGAAATATTTTACGAGCAAAAAATTGATCAATGTCGCTGTGACAGTAAAAGAATGTGGAGTACTTTAAAAGAAATTGTAAATAGTAGTAATAAATAATACATCGAATTTTAGCAGTTAAATGTTACTAAAGACTTAAATAAGTTTTACTTTGATAGTATTGAGGAGATTGCTCAAAATATTCCTAGATCCTCAAATTTTTCTGAAATACAGCTTGATATTGTTTCTAAGATTAATTCTTTTCCCATCATTTCACTTGGTAAATTGCATAAAGTGGTAAGTAGTTTAAAAAATAAAGCAACTGGTGACGATATTCTGACAGTGTCACTGTTGAAAGGGATATTTTCAGTGGTGGGTTACCCATTGTTAAACATAGTTAATACCTGCCTGCAAGCAGGAGTTCTGCCGTCAGTATTAAAATGTAGTACCATAATACCTGTACCAAAAATAAGTAAACCACAGGCGTTTGAAGATTTTAGGCCGATTAATTTACTTCCGATAATCGAAAAAATCATTAAATTATTAGTTTATGATCACTTATTTAACTATTTAAATGAATATAATTTGCTGTTTGTAAATCAATCTGGTTTTAGATGTAGACACTCTACTGAAACTGCATGCCAGTTAGTATGTAACACATGGAAGAAAGATATAGATGACGGTAAAATAGTAATTAGTGTCTTTGTAGATTTAAAAAGGGCTTTTGAAACAATAGACAGGCAGATGTTATTAACGAAATGCAAAAATTATGGAATAACTGGAGTTGTGTTCAAATGGCTAGAAAATTATCTAAACGGTAGATGTCAAAAAACTAAAGTAAATAATAATATTTCAGACGAAATAGGTACTGTATATGGAGTTCCCCAAGAAAGCGTTCTTGGACATTATTGTTTATTTTATATATAAATGATCTACATCTCTATCTTAAAAATTCATTTGTAAATCTGTTTGCAGATGATACATTAATTTCTGTCTCTGGACAAGATTTTAATAATTTAGTTCAAACAATAAATGATGAATTAGATATTCTTAATAATTGGTTGATGGCAAATAAATTGAAACTAAATGCTCAAAAAACTAAGTGTATTATTTTGGGTACTAAGATAAATTGTTCTAAATTTAATCAAGGAAATTTTAGTATTAAAATAGGTGAAGATATAATAAGTTATGTAGATGAAATTAAATATCTTGGAATTTTATTTGATCCACAGTTACATTTTACCAAACATATAAATTTTCTGTGTAAAAAAATTGGTAAAAAAATCGGTTATTTCTCTAGAATATCTAAAGGGCTTTCCCGATGGTCTAGGAAGGTTGTGTATAATACAATAATATTTCCGCATTTTAATTATTGTATGTCACTGTTTATTTCATGTTCAAATGAACAGGTATATCGTTTGCAGTTGCTTCAAAATAAAGCTATGAGAATTGTCCTTGGATGTAGCAAGTATACCTCTATAAACTTTATGCTGGAAACATTAAATTTTTTAGATGTTAATCAGCTTATTACTGAGTCATGTTTGGTGTTAATATTTAAAATTATTAACAAGCAAGCTCCTCAATACTTCAATAATTATGTCATTAAAAGATCACTTTTGTTAGGTCAGTATAATTTAAGATTTGATAATTATCATATTGAAAGGTTCAATACAAGTGCCATGGAAAAAACTCTTTTTTGTTGAAGGACTAAGAATATTTAACAGTCTACCATCTAGCATAAAAGATTCACCAAATGTTAAAGTCTTCAAAAGTAGGTTAAAAAAATTGTATTTTAAGAATTAGTTGATTTTTCGTTTTTAAGTTATATTTATTTAAATATATGTAAATGTTTATTTGTAATGTAATAGCTAAAAAGCTAAATAAATCCTCAGATTTAGCCATACGGCTCACACTCCCTCTAAGGGGAAAATTGACTCGTCCCAGATACCTACGGTATCAAAAGGATTGAGCTCTGGTGGGACTCTTTCCGTGTTATCGAGCCCTAGGTGACTTGGAATGCAGGTGTATCTCCCAGAAATTTTCGTACGCATCTGGCCGTCGCGAGTAGTACAGCTTTCTGCATGGTCTTATAAAGATGTTCATTCAGACCCAGCTTTTTTATGCTTTCGAGGAGAGTCTTCGGAATGACTCCAGTAGTAGAAATAATAATCGGTATCGTCTGGGTACTTTGCATTCTCCATTGCCTTCGTATTTGAATTTCTAGATCTCTGTATTTGGCGATCTTTTCAGTAAATTTACTACGTAGATTATTGTTGTTAGGTATCGCCATATCAATTAGTGTTGTTTGTCTTGTTAATTTATTAACTAGTACGAGATCTGGTCTATTATGTGCCACTGTTTGGTCTGTGAGCACAGTGCGGTCCCAGTATAGCTTGTTGCCATCCTCAAGCATACTCTCAGGGACGTATTGATAATACGGGAGATGGTCTGTTTGGAGAAGTCCCAGCTTGATAGCTATCTCTTGATGAAGGATTTTTGCTACTGCATCATGCCGTTCCTTGTATTCAGTTGCAGCAAATGCCTGGCAGCCCCCTGTAAGATGTTGGATGGTTTCTTGGGCTTGACATCCATATCGGCATCTGTCGTTTTGAACCTGAGGGTCTTTGATGATATATTTCAGGTAATTTCTGGTTGGTATAACCTGATCCTGAATGGCCAGTAATGAACCCTCCGTTTCAGGGAACATCTTTCCTGATGTCAACCAGTAGTTCGACGCTATATTGTCGACATAGTCTTGGCTGACCTCATTGGGATGTCGCCCGTGCAGAGGTTTACCCATCCAGGCGCGCACTTTTTCGTCCTTAGTAAGGTGGTTTATGCGCATTTCTGGTTCCCTCAGTTTGATCGGTGTTGTGTCATCTACTGCGCAGATAGCGCGATGTAGAGTAGATGTCTCAGCCTGCATCTGAAAATAAGTTCTTAAATTAGCAATTTGTTTGTCTAATTGCTCACGTATATCCATAAGTCCTCTTCCTCCTAGATTCCGTGGTAATGTTGTTCTTTCTACTGCACTTTTAGGATGGTGTTTTTGTGCCTTTGTGAGGTGTGTTCGCACTTTTCGCTGAAGAGCTTCTATATCTGTTTTTGTCCACTTAACAATACCAAATGAGTAGCTAAGCGCGGAACATGCGTAGGTGTTTAGTGCCTTAAACAAATTTCTACTGTTAAGGTGTGAGCGAAGCAGCTGTTTTACCCTTCGTATAAACTCAGTAGTTATCTCTGTTTTCATTTGTTTATGGTCAATTTTCCGCGCTTGCTTTACTCCAAGATATTTGTACATATCGTTTTCACCCATGGCCTCGATGTTCTGGCCATTTTGCATATCGAATCCTCCGGGCTGTACTTTTCCTCTGACTATATTTAAAATACGGCACTTGTCTAGTCCGAAGTGCATACTAATCCTATTATTATTATTATTATTATGTTGTAGAAAAAAGCACATAACTAAAATAGAATTATGAAATGAATGAAAATGAATGTTGACGATTTGTTCATTTCATCGTTCCTTGTTAGAAGTCAGTCTAACCATACCCCGGTGTAAATATTTGAATATTTACACCAACCTCTCAGTTAATTTTGAGTTAAATCAGTCTTCTTGCGAAGCCTCTTTGATAACGGGTAGACCCAAAAACATGGTGTCAGAAGATGGCAAGAGGCTCAATTTGAATCAAAACGAAACCGTTTATTTTATTTTTAAAATGGAATTTTAAAATGGCCGAGGAAGACCCATGTTCAGTACTGGATATGTATGGATTGATGATGACGATTATGCAACTATATTTTTATTTATTGTTGTTTTATTAACCCTCACAAGTTCTGTCCGGTAAAAATCTGTACATTATGAATCCTAAACATTGTGTGATTATAAGTGATCCCATAATATATTCAGCAATCATTATCATTAGTTTCATGAAATTTTCTCATGTCATTTTAATACAAGTTACTATTTTTACTGGGAACAATTTTGGAAGCAAAAATTAAAATGCTGAATAAACTTATTAAAGCAAAATTGTTATTAGGCCTACAGTAACTTATGCATCAGATACATTGTTATTAAATGTAAAAGCAAGAAATGGTGCAGATATGGGAACAAAATGTACTAAGGAAAATATTTGGAGGAAAAATGGAGAACAGCGTTTGGACCAGAAGGACAAATGAAGATCTGGCAGAGTTATATGGGGAACCCAGCATACTAGGAGTAATAAAAACCCACCGACTAAGATGGCTAAGACACATACAGAGGATACAAGAAGGTACACTACCGAAAATGCTTCTGCCAAATACAATTGGAGGACGTCAGAGAAGAGGTTGACCCAGAACAAGGTGGAAAATGGATGTAGAAGATGGCCTAAAAACACACATCACAAAATGGAAGATAAAAGCAATGGACAGAAACCAATCAAGCCATAGACCTAGTAGGCTTCATGTACTAATTATTATTACTATTAAAGTTGTGCCTTATTCAGAGAAAAAATAGTAAATTACAGTAATCATAGTAGGTATATTTAAAGCGTATGTTTACCAAACAATTACAGTCGGAAAAATGAAAGAATACCCATGAACAACCACATCAATCACTTATTTTGTGTTTGCTGTCCCTTTCTATAAATAACAATCGTTTGTTATTGAAAAAGACAGCAAATAGAAAATAAGTGATGGATGGGATCGTTCATGGGTATTCTTTCATTTTTCCGACTGTAAGTAATATGAAGAATACTTAAAACAAATAAATACAATATAAGTTATACATCTTTTCTTTTATTGGCTGATAGAACTAAATTCCTTGGAGAAATATTACAATCAAATAAAGGTAGTATCTTACATTCACTACCGTTTTCAGTAACATAAAGCCACCTATCTAATAAAATAATATTTTCAACCAAAGGAGCTAATAATAATCTAATAGAGTAAAACGAAACCACTTTTCTCCATGTTGTGGTTATCAAATCTTCATAAAATAGTACCTTTTCATCTGGAAGGTTAGGTAAATTATTATTATCACAGACTTTTTTTACATAATTAACAAAAGTCAAATTATCAGTATACTTAACACTGCCTACGATAGAATGTTTCAATTCAGGATCCACTGATGTTAAAAGATCTTCTAAGGCAGCTCTATAGGCATGGATTTTAAGTTTTTCATATTCAGCATCATTCTTTAACTTTTCTGAGTAGTTTTCTATAGCATGGCAAGCTATCTCACATACCAAATACGATAGAACAATATTTTGTGCTTTACAAAAGTTACTTAATGGAAAACAAGATTCAGTTGTGGGGTTTAAAGTAATTTTCATATAACAACAACTGGCAATATTAATAAAAACTATATTAGGGCATTCCATATACAGTTTAAGAAGTGTAGCACCCAGATCCCCACATGGATGAAGTCCTACGATTCCAAATCTAACATTTTTATTATCGAAAGCATTTTGCACTATTGTCAAAAAGTCTTGAACTGTTATATCCTTTGTAATTCTTTTATTTATATGCACAGTTTTAAAAGTATTCTTTATGTGACAAATGTTTCTTTTAGTTAAAGCATTTTCAAAATTGCTATCCATAGATTCTGCTAGCTTTGTGAAAGCCTCTACAGCTTCTACAGTACACACTTTAATGCCATAACCATATGAAAGCATTCGACTTAAATGTCCCACACCAGAACCAATATCCACAATATGAAAACAGTTCGTTTCTTTAGCGAGTCTGTAACACAATTTTGCCATAATATCAATTTCATGTCTTTTCTTCAACTTCACGTTTTTCCAAAAAAAATTCATGAACTTTTTGTTGTCTTTAAATGGAGAAATTTCTGGAGAAATGGGCAAATCTGCTCTTCTCCTAGGAAGAGTAAAATTGTCAAGTACACTACGTAAACAAAGCAGAGTTAGAGGATGTACCATACCATTTAATGGCTTAGATAAATTTAAGAGATCACTTAATTCACTTATTTTAATTTCTTCAAAATGATTACTCCATGATGTAGATAACTTGTTCCAGTGATTCTCTACATAGTAATCGGATACATATGAATTTAAAACGTTATAAAATGTTTGATAAACTTTATGACATGTCAATAAACGCTTTTCAATATCCATTTTATACGATTTCTTAAAAAGGAAAATAATTAAACCAAAAATGTGGCAAACAAAACCAAAACATAAACCAATCAACCAACATAAATCTTAACCTCTTATTTACAAAATCTTCTTCTTCCTTCGTCTACTTCTTTTTATTGGCTTACGTGCTCATGCATCCGTCATGCCCCAAGGAATGCTGCAACACTATTTACACAAAATTAGTCAATCTATTATTTTTGTAATACATAACATAATTTTTTTATTTTTTTTATTTAGCTAATGCCTCGACAACAGAACTAATGGCCATTGGCATGGTATGTACGATGAATTTTTGCAGTTAGGTACCTAGTGTCATGTGTAGTGTGTGTGTGTTGAGTAAGTGTCTTGTTACTTTGCAAAGTCGACGTCATTGTCTTTGCAGATTGTATTTATAATCATAAAATTTGCTTTTTTGGCTATGATTTTATTTGTTTGAACTTGTTTGGATACAAGCAATACATTTAGATATAGGTAATTCGATACAATCGATACAATAATTAATAACAGTTATAGCAGTCATAAAGTTACTTTAACAGTCATAAAGTTACTTTAAAATTAACATGAGACTTTACGACTGTCAGTAAACAGAATAGCTGGTTTTTTATATGATTCATAAGGGGATAGGCGCAAACTTTCGGCTCCAATGCTATTTAAATAAGATTCATTTTTTTCGAATCCTGAGAAAACTAATAAGTATTTTTGAACAATTTAAACGCAGACTAAAATATTACGTTATTACCGTGGTCCGAAAGTTCCTTTAAACTTCTAGGTAGGTATGTATAATGTTTATTTTAATAAGTTACAGGGGTGAAAAACTAAGAGAAAACTTAGTGTGATTTTTAATTTCAAATATCTCATTCAAAAGAAAGTTTTTATTTATTTTAAGGTACTTTCGAACCTCGGTAATAATTTAGTCTTTCATTATGCGTTTAAATTTTTCAAAAATATTTATTAGTTTTTTCAGAATTTGAAAAAAATTAACACCATGATCTACACCACATCTTTTTGAATGCCCGATTAATGTTATTCCTAATTTTGATATATTATATACACAAAATTCATTTCCATGAACTTTAAAACGCCACTCTCTATATACAATGTTCTAAGTTCCCTAACGAAAAAATCAGTTAATATAATAATGCGTTTTCTTGCACTTAACCAAATAAGCTTATATAAACTGCAATGCGTTTTCTTGTAATTAACAAAATAAGCTTACAAATTGCAAGGCTCAACTGTTTATATGTATTAGCGTTATAATATGTTGCTATTCGCCATTTAATTTATGTTTTAATTATACTTAATCCGACCTATTTAAACTCATTTCATTATATCACACCTCATCAAAAGCTTTTAACAAGAACATAGTCAGCGATTTTGATATGGCTTTAGAGCCAGACTACATCAAGATCGCCTATAAATCGTGCTGGTAATCGCGTTGCAGCGAAACTACCAAAACCAAAAAGAAGAAGAATAATGAGAAGAAGAAGAAGAAGAATTTTGAGTTGTTTATTAAATTATATTCAAAATTTAAGAACATTCAAAAGTCATCTCTAAGTAAATGGTGACAATGTTATTGTCAAGTAATGTTTATGTACATATACATACCAGTGATATTTTTACTACACGTAATTTGCCGTGTAAAGAAAGAAAACGTAGGGATAGCCGTAAAATTTTTTTGCCTGCGCTCTTAAGGGCATGGGTGCAAATATTTTACGGCTATCCCTACTTTTTCTGTCTTTAGACGGCAAATTACGTTTAGTAAAATTCTCACTGGTATGGATATGTAAACATTAGGTACTTGACAAATGTCATCATTAACTTTAAAGAGATGGCTTTTGAATGTTCTTGGATAACTGTTTCTTGTAAAATTGCATCATTAATTCAGTTAATTAATATGATAATTTTTTCACTAACTATGTATTCAGTGATTGTCATAATTTATATACTGTACAACAAAAACTAATACTCAATCGAGAAAAGCGGAAAAGTAATAAAGTGATTTTTTAATAATATATTGTTATTATGGAACGCTTACAATTTTGAACATCTTTAAAAACAAAATACTTGGATCACAGAATATATCCTGCTGTATTCTCTACTTGGATCTTCCATAAATAATAAACAATAAATAACTTTTTATTAAGTTCACGTCTTAAAAATCAATTATTTATCAAATACACTATCAATATTATTTAATCAACAACCCAAAATATTCCCGATGCCATGTCAAATACCTATTTAAAATTCTCACTGCCTTGTCACCATATTCTATTCGACTCAGTGCGTTGTATGGCAAAGATAGCGAATGTTCGATTTGGAAAATATCACCACGGACTTGGTGTCCATTTTTTTCAAATCCTGAAAAAACTAATATACATATATTTTTAAAAAATTTAAACGCAAAATGAAAGACTAAATTATTAACGAGGGCCGAAAGTTCCTTAGAATAAATAAAAAGTTTCTTTTGAACGAGATATTTGAAATTAAAATCACACTACATTTTCTCTTAGTTTTTCACCCCTGTAACTTGTTAAAATAAACATTACAGAAGTTTTCAGGCACTTTCGGCCCTCGGTAAGAACGTAATCTTTTATTCTGCATTTAAATTTTTCAAAAATACTTATTAGTTTTCTCAGGATTTGAAAAAAATGAATCCCATTTAAATAGCATTGGAGCCGAAACTACGTACCCATCCCCTTATTAATGGGCAATGAACAGAGACAATACCTACTGATACTGATGTAGCTACTCAAAAATATTTCGCCTAATGTTTTAGGCGATAGACAGTGAAATCTTTTAAGTAAATACGATCATATAGACGGAGAGCTAGAGCCGAAAAATCATCGTCATAAGTAATATGGAGTTTTTCCTGTGAAATGTGTCCATTGTATATTGACAATTATGACCCCTTTCAGGCTGACATATGACACCTCAGTGGATACAGGAAGTAGCAATAAGGGTCGAAAGGGGAAAGTTAGTGCAGTCATTAAAGGTTTTCACCTCCTATTTTGTTAAACCTGATTTGCATGAAAATTGGTGACTAGTTAGAGCATACCTCAAGAAACAAAACTGAAAACTATTTGATTAAAAATAACCCCACAATACTTTTTGAGTTATTAATGATCAAAGATTTGTCTATTTAAGAGCAGACGCGTGAAGTTACGAATGATAATAAGAACTTATTAATTAATTGTATGTTAGTAAAATAATATTTTTATATTATTTCGATATTTAATTAAATTTTTTCTGTCAATATAAACTGAATATATCCAATAATGGGTACATTTGACATATTCGAATACACTTTTGCTAAGTTTATAATATCGAAATAACATAAAAATAATATTTTAGTAACATACAATTAATTAATATGTTCTTTTTATCATCCGTAACTTCACGCATGTGCTTTTAAACAGACAAATCTTTGATCTTTAATAACTCAAAAAATATTGATTTATTTTAATAACGTGATATAACAAATGTTACTTATAAATTGTCCCTCTATCGATTTGCGGGGTTATTTTTAATAAAATAGTTTTCACCCTCGAGAAGGGGTGGTATCCACCCCCAGGTTAAAAGTGCAAGTTGGCACTAAATCATTTTTATTTCTTGGGGTATGCTCTAACTAGTCACCAATTTTCATGCAAATCGGTGGAGGTTTAACAAAATAGGAGGTGAAAATCTTTAAAGACTACACTAACTTTCCCGTTTCATCCCTTATTGCTACTTCCTGTATCCACTGAAGTGTCAGCCTGAAAGGGGTCATAATTATTAATATACAATATACACATTTCACATGCCAAACTCCATATTACTTATGACGATGATTTTTCGGCTCTAGCTCTTAGACTAATAGGAGGGGCAAGTTAGCCAGGGGCTGAATAATTGCTCAGGACTGCTTACCTCTCAGGGCAGCGTTTTGTCGCCGTTATTGTATAACATTTTTGTTTTATACAAAATATTTTTATACATTTTTGTTATATTATTGTTATATCATGTCCACTGATGAGAACTAGCACGACCCTATAAATAGATGCACGGCAATTTACACCGTGTCAAAAGGAGAACAGAAGAATTAAGAGACTGAAAAACTACATACAGAGAATAACAGAATACCTATATTGATAAATGAAATATCAAAATCAACGCGGATATGACTCAATTAATTATCATCGACGAACAGACCAGAACACCAAAAGAAAAAAATTTGAATACGAGGGAACATAATACTAAGAGACGAAGTTTGTAAGTACGTTTTGGTTTACCCCGGCAGAAGATTCAACTAAAAATATACAAGAAAATAAGAGAAAGGTGTCAGTTGCAAAGAAAATGATCCAAACATACATATTAAGCACTATTCCCTCCAAGAAGATCCATTTATACCAGGCCTACGTTAGAATGGTGATGTGGTATGCAGTCCCAGTATGGAGCTCCACACCAAAGATGGTATGCTACAGAGTCATCGAGGGATTCCAATGGCAGGATAGGGTTACCAATGCAGTCAACTAAGAAGGCTCCACTACACATCACTGACAGACTTGACCAAAAAGAGAACCAGAAAACTCTAACACCAGACCACGAGACGATTAGTTGAGAGCAAATACATCTTTATCAACAACAGTAATTATTGGAAGAAAATCATAAACTTAGTGACTCAGTTGGTTGATGACGATAACTGAGCAAACAAAAGACTCGAAATAACGAACCAAGCAGAGTTGTAGGTAAAGATAAAGAGGCGAGAAAAGTGTCTACTAAAGCAGACCTACAGAAGCCTAGCGGGGTCAGATCCAGAAACCCGAACAGGATACCCAAACAGTAGTTATTAGTTATAGGCATAACGGTATAAGCGGAATAAGTGTGAAAATGTAATAGTATGAAGACAATAAACGTTTTTATTTTATTTTTTCTATTCTCACACTATAATATATCAATTATGATTTCACTATCTTTATCATAATGAACTTCATTATGATACAGATGTTCATTAAGATACAGATTTTTAACCAATAGAATCGCGATATGGCATTTGCGATAAAGGTAGCGCACGTGCAGTGACCAATGGCGAGTCAAATACATACGCTTTGACAGTTCTCAATAGTAAACAAACTGTCAAACTGACAAACTACTTAATTTGTTTGCGTTACAAAATTAATCAATTGGAATATATTTTTTTGTTGTAAATGATCATAGAAAAATCGGGTATACAACTTGCATTTAATTATCATTATGAAGCTCGTACTTTAAACGAACGTATCCCTCATACTCGCTTCATTTCATTTGACATGTTTTCTATAAGACTTTTCATCGATTTTCATTTGTTTCGAGCTTCTGTCATGTGTCACATAATATTAATATATCTACGTAATACGTCTTTGGTTTGTATCATGGGCAATACCAATAACGTATGACGTAGATATATTAATATTATACGACACATGACAGAAGCTCGAAACAAATGACTGTAAATGAAAAGCCCTATTGTTGCGCATTCATTGTGTAGTTGATGATGTAAATTTTGTTGATTTTCTATGTTGTAACCACAGTCGTCTTGAGCGTATGTTTTTTCACCCCCGAGAAGGGGTGCAACTCACCCCCAGGTCAAAAGCAACATCGGCACCTTATCACTTTTTTTCTTTGGCATGTTAGCTATGCGCATGTCAGTCCAAGCGGTTGTTTAAAATTAGGAGCAAAAACCGTGAGTAAAAAATGAACTATAAGATAGCTTGAGTTTTTATAAAAAATATAAATATGATACAGTGATGAGCGTGCTAATAACCGGTAAAATAGCGCAAAAGATGGAAAACATAATACATTGCGAAACAAAAAGGGATGAAACTAGTGGAGGTGCAAATGATCGTTATAAACGTATAAATTAACATTACATTACATAGTTTCCCACCTTTAGACGTCTGTGACAGAAGTATTTTATAAAATTCTACTGTCACAGTGACAGTTATCATACTCCTCTGATACGTCTAAAGGTGGGAAACTATGTAATGTATTGTTAATTTATAGGGCTTTTCATCGATTGTCATTTGTTTCGAGCTCCTGTCATGTGTCACATAATATTAATATATGTACGTCATACGTATTTGGTTTGTATTATTGTATATGTTACAGTCCAAGTTGATTCTCAGTTAGTTAACTCCAACTGAAACGAGCAGTAAAAGTTGATTTTAAAAATTTAAATCAACTTTTACTAGTTGGAGTTGACTCTTCCTGGATCGATTCAGTAAATGTTGATTATACGAGAATCTCAAGTGCATTTTTGATGAGTGTACGTTTCTTTGTTTTGACCGTTTCAACTACTTATTAGTATAGTCTGTTACGTCGCCCCCGTTAGGTAAATTATTCTGATTCGATTTTTTTGCACAAACTTACTCAAACAAATATATCCGTATAACAATCCATAACAAATACACAGGGTGTCACGCGGTACCGCGGTCGAAAAATTGTTTAACCAATTTCAGTAAAGTCAGTCAGTAAAGTGACTCTTTATCGAACGAGTCTGATATTACGAGCAGAGGAACAGACGCGTTCGATAAAGAGTATTGAGGTGGTGCGTACAAAATTGTATCGTCAATCATAAAAAACATTAACACTTACTTACAACTTTGAGGAATTTTTTTTAATTTTAGACGAAATAAAAAATTCGAATGACAGTAATGACAGATGACTTTTGCATGATGGCCGGTTTTGATGTTTAATCGATAGTTATCAATATTGTATACCTACCTCAGTGGTTCCCAACCTTTTATGTCTGGCGACCCACCTTCTGATGTTTTTTCATATTCGCGACCCATCTCTCACCCATGATGATACGCTATTCTGTACTCTTTACGTCACTCGGCTACTGTAAGAGCCACGCCGCGACGCACCTGAAATCTGCCCGCGACCCACCGGTTGGGAAACGCTACCTAATTACTAAATCTGTAAAGTTTTGATTTATTTTGTATGAATATAATTGCGAAACACGACAGAATTTTACTTTTTGACATAAATTTTATTAATAATAAGATAAATTTTGTACAATATTTTAATAATTAAAGTAAATAAATTTTAATTTCACTCAAATAAATAATCGATTGCTGCCATTGACCACTTACATTCAATCTCGGTTAATTTGATTAATTATCGCGGCAGGTAAAGTAACATTCTTCTTTCAATAAAACAAAGTGTTACTTTACTGCCGAAAATGAGGGCAAATGAGTACAATAATGAATGATTTTAGTGACGTTTGGCGATAAACAATTATTTTAACAAATTCGCAAAAATAAATTTTTTCACTTCGTACAAATTTTTTTTAGATCCTTTGAGCTTTTTTCTCTAAAATTGACTGTTGTCGAGTTATTAGCGACTTAAAATTTGAAAAACGCCAAAATAGCCATTTTCAAGGTTTAATAACTCGGTTAAAGATAATTATTGTGAAAGTCGAGCGAGCGGCCGTGGAGTAACGGCATGCATAATCGCTGGCCTCATACGCCAGTGCACGTGAGTTCGAGCCCTGTTAAAGACAAACCATTTTCATTTCCAATAATGACACGAGCCGTCTCACCGTGCCTCGGAGAGTACGTTAAGCCGTCGGTCCACCTGGGCTAGTGTACATCGACACTAGTTACTTAAAACAGGGTTAAAGATGTAATTGGCGCCGGAACTGTCCGAAGATTCACCATTGGACGGCTGGAATGGTGCATCTCTTTAGCACTCACCATTGACGGCCGCCTAATACGCACTTAGCGCTCATTGTTAATAATTAAAGATAAAGCTTAGTAATAAAATAGTGACAAAAATTTCTGCTGGATCTTGTAGAGGGAGCTATAAACTTTAATTTGGTCACTTTCTGACTTTCATAATAATGGATTTTAACCGAGTTATTAAGCCTAGAAAATTGCTATTTTCGCATTTTTCAAATTTTAAATCGCGTATAACTCGACAACAATCAATTTTAGAGAAAAATCACAAAATACCTTTTTTCTACGAGCGTGCAAAAATGTCTACTTTCGCGAACGCGTTTTTCTTTTTCGCATGCGTTTTACGTTTCCGCACGCGTGTTAATTTAGATATGTTAATATGGCTTTAAAGTAATTATAATACATACAATAAACTAATATTTAGATATTATTTACTAATTTATTTCAAATATATCTTATTGTGTTCATGTTTTAATGAAATTAACGCGAGAATTCGATGAAATAAAATAATTTTGACATAATATTCGAAAGTCAAATTAGTAGACAATAACAGTGGTTTTGAATCGTCGTCATGGAAACCAAGATCGTCGTCATGCTAACCAATTATGCTGAAAGTTTGGTTTTAACAACCTTGTCAAAGAATTAATTTGTGTATGTATTTTCATATTAATTAAATTAATTGATTAGGATTTGGTCATTTTTTAAAGACTCGTAGAAAAAATATTGTTTCTAACGCTTGCAGAAAGTCTCTTTTCCGCACTCGACTGCTTGCCGAACTCCCGCTTCGCGTCGTTCGGCAAACTGCAGTCGCGTGCGGAAAAGTATGACTTTCTGCACTTGTTAGGAAAATAACTATTTTTGGTCAGAATAACCCAAATGATCTAAAAAAATTGTTCGAAGTGAAAAAATTATTTTTGTGAATTTGTCTAAAAAAAATTGTTTAAACAATTTATCGATCAAGGTACTGCCTGGCACCCAGTAGATTTGTTATAAGGACCTCTTTTTGAGTAAGTTTGTGCAAAAAATTCGAATCGGAGTAATTTACCTAACGGGGGCGACGATACAGCCTAGCCTAATTTGAACATATTCAGTAACATTTAATTTCTAGAATCGGCTGTTTGTGTGAATCAGAATCAACTTTTACTAAATGGCATTGGGAAGAGTATACTTTTCCTAGTTGGAGTCTACTTTTACTAGTAAATGTTGAATATAAATCTTCATTTTATATTTATAATCAACTTTTACTGAAACCAGCCGTTAGAGTTGACTCCAACTAGTTGGAGTCAACTCCAACTGGATAATCAACTTGAACTGTAACATATATACCAATAACGTATGTGGTAGATATATTAATATTATGTGACACATGACCGAAGCTCGAAACAAATGACTGTGAATGAAAAGCCCTATACATTTATAACGATCATTTCCATCTCCACTAGTTTCATATCTCTTTTTGTTTCGCAATGTATTATGTTTTCCATCTTTTGCGATATTTTGCCGGTTATTACCGCGCTCATCACTGTATTTTATGCCATTATGCCTAGTATTATGATGATTTATATTGAATGTGTATTAAAATCTTTTGTTACACAATGTGTGTTTTATTGGGCGGGAGGGCCCGCATCCCAACTTGGACCAGGGCCCGCTGATCTATCGCTACGCTACTGACACGGGGCGTCGCAGTTTGAAAAGTTTATCTTTTCTAATCTAAGTTTAAAAATCTTGTTCCATCAAACAATAGTTATTTATGAAACAGTTCGTGAAGTATGCTTTTTGCGAACGCACGCGATTTTTAGAGCACGAGCGACAACGGAGCGAGTGCTATACATCGCGTAAGTTCGCAAAAAGTACTTCACGCACAGTTTCATACAATATTTTATCTACGATAAACAAATAAAAAAACTGTACCTAACTCTTCGTCACTGGAATTCATTTCTATTCTACAATTTTTAGAACTTTGACATTTAGCCCAATAAATGACCGTTTTGGAGTGTAATTTCCAGGGGCAACTCCGAATTGCATGAAAATTTGGATTTAGGTTCTACTTACCCTCCACTTCAAAGTTGAATTTGTGCCGTTGGTTGCTTTTACTTGGGGGGTGACATTTACCCCTTCTCGGGGGGTGAAACACGCGTGTTTAAAATAAGGTCGGAAATGGATAAACTGACTTATTTTAAGCACCTTTTGTTCTATAAAGTTTTTTTACGTAAGTCAATACTTTTCGAGTTATTCGCGATTTAAAATGTTGATTTTTCGACAAAAAAACTACGTTTTCAGACCGTTTTTCCCAAATAACTCAAAAAGTAAATATTTTATCGAAGAAAATATTTTTAGCAAAAGTGTAGCCTACAAAAAAACGAAAAAATAGTGTACCAGTAAAGTCTACAAATTGAGTAGAAGCAAAGTTGTAGCTCATGAAAAATACAGTCTTATTCGTCTAATTCCAAATCGAATAATTCAACGCGAAATCACCAAAGAAAGAAGCGTTTTTCGGGAAAACCTTATTAACATTTTTAAAGTATCGAAAAAGGCTTATTATTTGTTTTTTACAAAAGTTTGCAGCATCAAAAATAAACGAGTTAAACCGGAAAAAAAAGTTGGCCCCTTTTTTTTAGTAAAAAAAATCGTGAAAACCTCCCTCTATTTAGCACCCTAAATGAAATTAATCATTTGGCTTTACCATTTATTTTAACTGTATGTGTATTGTTTATATGATCTGTAAGTTTGGTTGGTTTAAAGGGCTTATTTTTGAAAACATTTGGTTTTATAGTAAAATAAAATTTTCTAAAAATTTTTGAAAAATTTCATTTTTTCAAAATAATTTAAAAAGTATTAGTGATAAGAAAAATCTTAAAGAGTAAAAAAATGTAGATTTTGCTATTATTAATATGTTAGTTTTATTTTGTTTCTCCGTAAGACAAAAATTGGTTAAGATATTGGTGTGCAAAATTTGCACTCATCACTCATGATTAGTGACCCATTCAAGCTTTCTCAATTTAAACCCTTTCAAAAATAAACACTTTAAACCGGTGAGACTGACAGATCAGATAAAAAATAGATAGGTAAGTAAATTGTTTGTAAAGCGGTAGCGATTAATTTCATTTGGGGAGCTAAACACGGCGAGATTTTCATGATGTTTTACAAAAAAAAAAAGAGGGCCAACTTTATTTTGAGCGTAACTCGCTTATTTTTAATGCTAAAACTTTTGTTTAAAAATTAAAACAAAGCTTTTTATAAACACTTTAAAAAAGTTTAAATGGGTTTTTCCCGAAAAGTGCTTAATTTTTCGGTGATTTCACCTTGAAATATTCGATTTGGAATTAGACGAATAAGAACGTATTTTTCATGAGCTACAACTTTGTTTTTTTTTTATTGATAGACTTTGATGATACACCATTTTTTGGGGTTTTTTATAAGCTACACTTTTGCTAAGGATATTTTTTTCGATAAAATATTTACTTTTTGAGTTATTTGCGAAAAACCGTCTGAAAACGTAGTTTTTTTGTCGAAAAATCAACATTTCAATGGCAAATAACTCGAAAAGTATTGACTTAGATAAAAAACTCTATAGAACAAAAGTTGCTTAAGATCAGTCAATTTATCCGTTTCCGGTCTTATCTTGAACGTATGTATTTTCACCCCCGAGAAGGGGTGACTGTCACCCCCCAAGTAAAAGCAACCAACGGCACAATTTCAACTTTGAAGTGGAGGGTAAGTAGAACCTAAATCCAAATTTTCATGCAAGTCGGAGTTGCCCCTGAAAATTACACGGTATCGCCGAATTTCCCGTTCATTTACTGGGCTAATTTAAAAATCCTAACTACTTTCAAATCACAAAACTGTCAAAAATTTTGTTGTAAGTCATTGCTCATATTGTCATCACCATGACAACGCAAAAGTTAAGGATATTTGATTATATTATGAAAGTGTGCCAAAAACCCCATTGAAAGTGTGCGAAAAAGTAAATCTCATTTAAAATACATTGTTACTTCACGCACTGCTATCTATAATGACAGTTTTCACAAACTAAAAACTTATACGTAATATATGACATAGAGTTGATAAAGGATTTTTCATTGTAGTTCCTTAAGGGGAAAGGCGCAAAATGTCGCCTGTCAAAATTTTGAATGTGTTTTTAATTGTATTCATTTTTTCGAATTCTGATAAAACTAATAAGTATTTTTTAAAAATTTAAACGCAGGATGAAAGATTACGTTATTAAAGTCTAGCTAACTATCTAAGAAAGTCATTAATATTCAGCTAAGCGGGGTGCTATTGTCAGAGTTGAGAAATTCCATAAACAATGGATCTACCTACTGTTTTATAAAATTAAACCTTTGTTTATATAATTTCACAACTCGAACACCCGCTCAGCAGAACAATAAAAAATAGAAATATAAAAAGTGTCATTAATATTCAGTTCAGCGGGGAGCTATTCTTCAAGGTGTGAAATTCTATCAACACAGGATCTACCTGTTTTATGGAATAATCCCTAGTTTATTTAAATATACATTTCCATTAATAGTACCCCGCTGAGCTGAATATTAATGACTCTCTTAGTTTACTAGTAAAACTATACCGAGGGCCGAAAGTCCTTTAGAATAAATAAAGTTTCATTTGAATGAAATATTTGCAATTAAAAATCACACTAAAGGGCATCGCACACATCTTATGGAAAATATAATGTCACTCAAATTCAATAAAATTTATACGAATAGATTCGTTTTAAATTAACGGTCAATTCTTATCATTGCGCCAACTCTTAATTATGATTAATTACGGCGCAAATTGCAATTAAAGTTTATCGAAATCACATTTTTGGAGTCCATAAACGTGTCAGTTATAATCACTATTGCTCTGGGTGCTATTCAAAACAGCTTAAACCCGCTGGGCCTAAGCGGATTAGTGAAACTATTATAATAAGATGCTTATTAATAGCCCGAGAAGATTTATGAAGTACCTATAATTTGGGTATTTTAAAATATTTTTTCTCTCTCTAACTTATGTACCTACCCATTTGATTTCAGATTGATTTATATCAATTTCTGCTCTTATTATTGAAAATTAAGAGTTGGCGCAATGATAAGAATTGACCGTTAAACTGAAACGAATATATTCTTATAAATTTTATTGAATTTGAGTGACATTATATTTTCCATAAGATGTGTGCGATGTCCTTTTCTCTTTTATTTTCACCCCTGTAACTTAATAAAATAAACATTATAGAAGTTTTCAGGGACTTTTGGCCCTCAGTAATAATGTAATCTTTCATTCTGCGTTTAAATTTTTCAAAAATATTTTTATTAATTAGTTTTCTTAGGATTCGAAAAAAATGAATATGTGTATGATGTACATTTAAAACACATTCAACACATTGAACTATTGAACATTTGGACAGGAATTTTGCGTCAATGCCGGCTGGGGCTGATATACAGGGTGTCCCGAAAAGATTGGTCATAAATTATACCACAGATTCTGGGTTCAAAAATAGGTTGATTAAACCTCACTTACCTATATACAATAGTGCACACAAAAAAAGTTACAGCCCTTTGAAGTTACAAAATGAAAATCGATTTTTTTCATATATCGAAAACTCTTAGAGATTTTTTATTGAAAATGGACACGTGGCATTCTTATAGCAGCAACATCTTGAAAAAAAATTGAAGTGAAATTTGTGCACCCCATAAAAATTTTATGGGGGTTTTGTTCCCTTAAACCCCCCTAAACTTTTATTTACGTTCCAATTAAATTATTATTGTGACACCATTAGTTAAACACAGTGTTTTTAAAACTTTTTTGCCTCCTAGTACTTTTTCGATAAGCTAGTGTTTATCGAGATATTTTGAATATTTGTCGAATCCACCACATATTTGTATATGGTTAAGTACGATTATAGAGACCTGTTGTAATCTGAAAATTCATTTATAATGTACATTTTTGGGTATATTTTGAAAAGAAGCCATATCTCGATAAAAGGGGACTTATCAAAAAAAGACTAATAGGCAAAAAAGTTTTAAAAACACTGTGTTTACGTAATGTACCACAATAATAGTTTAATTGGAACGTACACAAACATTTGGGGGGTTTAAAGGAACAAAACCCCCATAAAATTTGTATGTAAATATATTAAAAAAGAAGCCGCATCTCGATAAAAACTCGCTTATAGAAAAAATACTAAGAGGCAAAAAAGTTTTAAAAACATTGTGTTTAGCTAATGGTATCACAATAATGAATTAATTGGAACGTACACAAAAGTTTGGGGGGGTTTAAGGGAACAAAAGCCCATAAAATTTTTATGGGGTGGCGGGTGGACAAATCTCGATATAATTTTGTTTTAAGATGCTCCTCCCATGAGAATGATACATGTCCATTTTCAATAAAAAATCTGTGTTAGTTTTCGATATATTGAAAAAAATCTATTTTCATTTTGTAACTTCAAAGGGCTGTAACTTTGTTTATGAGCACATTTGTACTAAGGTAAGTTATGTCAGTAGGTGCAATCGAACTATTTTTGACTCCAGAATGTCTGGTATAATTTATGACCAAATCTTTTCGGGACACCCTGTCGACCCTGTATGACCTTAATAAAAAATTAGGCAAATGCCTCATTGATTACCAATTAGTGTAAGCAGAGTTTTAAGTTTTGATTAATTTTTGTGGGCCGATCCCGGCGGTACTGCAATACCGGGCCAACCCGTGATAGAAGTGGAGCAAGCCCCTTAACCTTCCATCTATTTCCAAAAATCAGTTTAATATACTGGCCCCGCATGCGGGGCGTATCAGATATTAAGCTGATAAGAACAGATACTACACTTTGATCTTAGCCAGAGGCCGAGAAGCGATAACCAAAAATTGCCAGCTTAAACTATACCCCAACAATTCGCACTCTTACATCGATATGCTGACAGTAGCGCCATCTATGGCAAACACTTAAAACTACTGAAGAATGAAGGGTAAATAAAAGCATCAAGATTTGACGTCTTTTGTCTTTTTATAGCAAAACACACAATAATTAGAAAATTAGTTATATGTATATTGATACTATGTACCTACTATACGAAATCATGTTTGTCCTACATTCACAGTTTGATATATTATGTAAACGTAGAATAAAGGATATTGTTCTGATGTATTGATTTTTTTAAAGGAAACTGTAACCAGCAGACAACTCGTGCATACAGGGTGATACAGGAAATCCAAAAGTAAAGAGTAAACAAAAATAAAGATAAGGATTATAGAGATATATATGGGATTAAGCCAAAATGATTGTAATGAAAATTACTTTTTTTACTGCAATTTTTTTAACTCAAAGTTGCTTTATGTATAACTTTCTGTTATAAAAAACACACCTCACTATTTTTCGAAAGGGTTTTTAAAAACAATATATGTACGTATTTCGTAGTGAATTGTAGCTTAATCCCACATAAACATAATTTAACTTGGACATGCCAATGCCACAAGAAAATAATTTCAGAACTTTTTTGCAAGGGCTCCGTCGATCCGTGCGTGAGCATGGTGGGGATACACGAAACTATGCCAGCGCCCGTAGCGGCGAAATATGACAACTTTGGCGAATAATGATTGAATAATAATTTTTTTCAATAGGGCTTTTCATTTACAGTCATTTGTTTCGAACTTCTTTCATGTGTCGTCTAATAGTAATAGATCTATACGTCATACGTTATTGGTATTGTCAATGATACAAACCAAAGACGTATGACGTAGATATATTAATATTATGACACATGAAAGAAGCTCGAAACAAATGACAATCGATGAAAAGCCCTATAGATATTTCACTTACCTTACTATTGCTGTTTTGATTTTTATTATTTATTTTTATATTTTCATACTGACTTTCTTTCCCGATCTGGTGGTATATTCCTATCGTCATCTATTTCCATTTTGTGTTACACAAACACCACAAAAGTAATAGTTCAATAGACCCAGCTAATGTTACAATCTGGTAATAATAATTCACACTGTCTAATTGCTTTCGATGCACACTTAATTAATGTTAACACCGACAACTAAACTATAATGAAAAAGTGAAGAAAAACCCCTAAAATTAATATTTTCTTCCAGGGCCGTAACTACCATTGGGGCAACCGGGGCAGTGCCCCGGGGCCCCCGGCCAAGAGGGGCCCCACAGAGGCCTCCTTTTGGTTGGCCGTGCATAGATTTTAACGAGGAAAATAAAAATATGTAATTTAAAAGCCGATATCAACGAAATATTTTCAAATGACACAATTTTAAAAAGACAGCAACATAAAGTCTTAATTTTTCACTGGAGAAATTAGTCTTTTCGACTAAAATGCAATTGGAACAGAACAGGAGGCCTGAGCTAAGCTAAGGCCTGAGCTAAGCTGGGACCCTTGAGACCTTAACATAAAAATTTAAATTATTAGTTAGGAAATTAGTTATTTCGGCGTAACAAAACCTAAAATACTATTGGAAGAGGGGACCCGGGATAAGCTGGGGCCCCTGAGACCTTTCGTAAAGATATAAATTGTTGCTGAGAAAATTAGATATTTTGGTGAAATATAAATTAAAATGCAACCGGAATAGGGGCCCCAGCTCCCAGCTCCCAGCCCAGCTACTTTGTCTTAACCAATTTTCCCAGACCACATATTGGTATGTGAAAGGAACCACATGGTACCACATTTTGAAAAGAAGGGTAAGGGTAAGATATAATGGGCACATTAGGATCAGTCCCACCACTACACTGACCAGCTTCACTGACTGTGTTTGGCTCACATTGCAGTTGCTTAAGGCACCTTAAGGCAGAGACTATAGACAGAGTTACCAACGAAGAAGTTCTACATAGAATGAACATCCGTAACGGATAGGCACCATAAGAAGAAGAAGGCACCTTAAGGTGCATTTACGTTTGCTTGGTAGTTCGCTTGGTTATTCGTTCGCTACAAAGTAAGACCATTTACATTGTATTGTAGCGTACGAACGCATTCGTTGATGATTCGTCCACAATACCAGATACAGATGATGTTTAGCGATGAATTATGTAGCGCTGCTAATTTTATAATTATTGCAAGACATGCTGAAAAAAAAAGAAAGAAGGGAGTGTAGTGTTCAAACAGGACTGAAAATGCGTTTTTAATGGGTTAAATATCAAACATTTTTCCGGACCCCCCTTGCGCTGGGGGGTAGGGGGCCCCCAGATTACGTTTGCCCCGGGGCCCCCAACATCGTAGTTACGGCCCTGTTTTCTTCAGAGATCTTCCTAATAATATCAGTTTTTTAATTTGACGTTTATTTGACACTCGAAGTTTTATTAAAAATGGTAAATAAAAATATTACATTAACGTCAAATATGCCATATAATACAGAGTATGTATACGCTGTGAGCTCGTACGTAGAGGGGATATTTACAAATTCGCGAACGCCAGTAGTGACAAGTTTGTAAACGTTTACTGGAAATTTGACATAAATGTCGAAAGTGATTAATTTAAAATTAAAATTAAAAACATTAATTATAAACAATATTAGTTGGTCAAAGCTGTGGTATATATTTTTACCTTAAATATACTTACGTTTTAAATACTGAATTTAAGTTTTTTTAATGTTCCGTAATATCTAATTATAAATAATTTATTATAATCTTAGCGCCATCTACACGATTATTGTCAAAGTATCCGAAGTAAGAAATTGATATTTTATCAATAGAACGTCAAAATGATTAGAAAAATCTTTAAAAAATCGATTACAATTTAATTACTTTTTTGCGTTGTAAATATTAAGCGATAACAACTAAATAATAAATTTAAAAATTACCGGTAAAAGTTGAATTAGTAACCGCTAGGAGCGACACCAGCGAAGCTCAGAGCGTATAGGGCTTTTCATCGATTGTCATTTGTTTCGAGCTTCTGTCATGTGTCACATAATATTAATATAGCTACGGCACGTGGCTACGGCATACGTCTTTGGATTGTATCATTGGTAGATACCACAGTTTTTTTGCTCATACGAATTGTTGTATAAACCTATATACTGTGGTAGATACCATAACGTATGACGTAGACGTATTTATATTTTGTGACACATGACAGAAGCTCGAAACAAATGACTGTGAATGAAAAGCCCTATTGTCCTGTTCATGATCATTTTTCAGTGCGTAACAAATGATAGGAAAAAGGGTAAGTCCGTGATAATACACATTTATGACATTTATTCTAACATGACATTTTAGTTAAATCTGACAGTTGTCACATTTTATTTTCAATTTGGAATAAGAACAAATCAAATGTGTTTCTTGCATTTATAAAATGGTATTTTCTTTGATTTGTATAGTCTTATAAATTATACAGGTTATATTTGTAATATTATTATCTAATTAAAAAAAAATATTTTTTTATTATGGCGCCATCTATCGACAACTAGAATAACTAGAATAAATGTTATAAAAATGTCACCGACGAAATGTAATCACCGACGTGCCTTTTTTTCTGTCACATACAATTTAATGCGTTAGAAAGAAATCGAAAAACTGTGACGCACTGAAAGATGATCATGAGAAATACTGTATGATGTGTAATATCATATAATATTACGTTTAACGTCAAATTATTGTGTTCGCCAAAAATTTCAGACGACTACGCTAGCAGGTGTCGCGTCATGCAGTCATGCACGGAGCGAATAGGTATCTCTGTTGGAACTAGAGAAGGAGTAATAATATGTACATATTATTGTCTTAAACCAACAAAGACAGACTTATTTTATATCTAATCTAAGGATGACCTTTTCTGAAAGTAGTTTTTTGCTTTATTTCTTTCCTTTATTTCTTTCCTTCCTTCCACTGGGCTCTAAATTGTAAGTACCTATTATGAATCTCATTATTGTTAATTAAACAAAAATAAAAGAAATGGGTAAAATCTGAAACACAATCACTAAATTAAGTTGCCAAAATTTTAAAAAGTCCAATATATTCATATCAAATGAAACTTGCACAAAATAAAACAAAATTTACATTAGTTGCACAAAGGTAGGTACTTATGATATCAATAATGAAACATATTATCAAATATTATGAAACCTTTTGTGCTACAATCGGTTACGTGATTAATCTCATGATGACCAATTGTCTGGGTTCTAGAAATTACTTTTTCCACCTACCTCTACCGAAAGTATACTTTTCCGGACCTGAATGTAGGGAGCAAAGTTGTACTTTTCCTCCCTAGGGAGGAAAATATTTTTCCTCCCTAGGGAGGAAAAGTAAAAGTGACGTCATGGTATTTCATTCATGAAATATAACTTATTGACGCCCTGTATAATATCTATTTTCTATTACGAAGTATCTACACATTTTAACGTTTATTTATAAAACATCCTGTATTTTGCAGAATTGTAAAAAACAGTAAATTGTTATTTTGATTTAACAATGTTTACATTAATAAGTTGACTTATATTTGACAGTTGACAGTTATATTGTACCTACTTGTTTTTGTAGTTCTAATAAATTTTGTTGGTTAGTTACATAAATAAATTAAGTAAAAATGAAAAAATGACTTGTTATTTGAGGAAGGTGGAAAAACCATATGTATAACATGGGAGTAAAGTGCCTTTTCCTCCCTTGAATGATTACTGCCCTCCGCTACGCGTCGGGCAGTAAACTTCATTCTCGGGAGGAAAAGTTACACTTTCCTCCCTTGTTATACAAATAGCTATTAAATTTCCCAGTGTGCATGAAACAGGGCGGCAATTTTGGTTATTTGACTCGTATATCCTCGTCTCCTCGTGTCACGTACGTCATGTATATGCATTGCGCATATTCGTAAATACTTTCGTTAATAATCGATTTATGCGCTGTTGCCACAGTGAGTAGATCTCCGAGACGATAAGATTAAAATATAAATGGGGGAGAGTGAAGTAAGAGCAAAATTTTAGTAAATTATAATTGGAACGGGAGAGACAAATTATTTTTGTTTTAATAAAGAAAATCTATAAATATTTTTATATGATGATGAATTACAAAACAAATGCAATGGTCAAACGCAATTAGAACTTGTCAACGCTAGTTCTATTTAGAACATGTTCGGCATGTTCATCTGGCTTCTTCTAGATCTAGACCTAAATATACACATTATTAATACAGAAAAAAATATTAACAAAACTTTGTTATTTTTTTCCAATGACCAATGACGACCTCGATGCACGGAGCGGCCCATACCTTACCTAGTCTATTTTTATTATTTTTATTATGTCTATGTTTACTCCACTGTTATGAAATTTTGACACTATTGACATTTATGAGATTTCGTCACTATTGGCATTTCATAAGTTAATTGGTTAATTAAGTTATATCGGTGATTTTTTGTTTTCTGCGTTATTCCTTTAATTTTTAGATTTTTAGTCTGCTTTTATGTTATAAAAAGCAGTTGTTTTTAGAACTTTCCGATCTATTAGTATAAAAATATTAGCGACCTATTAGTATAAAATAATATTTATGAATTGCCGTCGAAGGTCGACATTATCAACCAATAGAGAAAATATATTTGGTGATTTTTCTAGTGATTTTCTTGGGTGTGAATCTGTCTTTTTAGTTTACTCCTCCTGATTTAAAAACAAACCATAGTAGAAATGGAAAAAATACATATTGCAGTAATAGGGCTTTTCATTCACAGTCATTTGTTTCGAGCTTCTGTCAGATGTTGTATAATCCGTGTATATTAATATTATACACGGATTATACGACATTTGACAGAAGCTCGAAACAAATGACAATCGATGAAAAGCCCTATAATGAAACGTAACACTACTCGTCACTTCAGTATTTTTAGGTTTTACTGGCAGATACATAAGTATGCAAGCCTACGGTTGTCTTGTCCGACGGTGGTGGGGAGACTTATATTTTTGACTTTACGTCACAAGAGTTTACATTCCCATATTTTTAAATGATTTTCGATCACTGAATGTGTGTTATTGTGTATATATGTGTATTATTTGTGTTATTATGAAATAATTAGACAAATACAGTTGAACCCGCTCATTAGAATACCTGTTAAAGGAACATCCCGCTTTAAGGAATAGAAATTTGAGGTCCCAAAACGTTTCTACTAAGCACCAATGATCGATTATTAGAATATCCCCGTTATAGGAATACTTTTGTTTGGCACGAAGGCTATTCCAATAAGCGGGTTCGACTGTAGTACACATTTTATCTTATACCGGGTGGTGAATCGTAAAAAGGGCCATAGGAAACTCAATGTAAAATTCTGAATTGTTGAATTCCTGCTTCCCTAATTATTTTACATCAAAAGTCATAAGAGAATACTTGTAGAGTTAAAATCTGTATTAAAATCAAAAGTTAAAATTGTTCTACGATTTAAATGCATTCCAAAATTTTGAAAAATATGATACATTTGCCACAATAGGTATGCGTGTAAAAGTAAGGCCACACGTTACTATTTAACTGACAATGCTCACACCATTGACTGAATAAAAAAATGTTTATTATTAATCCTTTCTCCCCAACTGAGGGTATCTTAGATAAAAGATAGATGAAAAATAGATGATAAAATAAAAATATTGACAGTTCAAAAATGTGAACATTATTGCATTGTGTGGCCTAAGTTTGGGCTGAAAACTAAAATGTATTACATTTTTACAAAATTTTGGAATATGTTTAATTACGTAGACCAATTTTAACAGTTATTTCCAATACAGATTTCAATCCTCTACAAATAGTTTCTAATGTCTTTTGATGTACAATAATTATTAGGGAAGCTGGAATTCAACAGTTCAGAATTTTACATTGAGTTAATGCAAAATTTTGACGCATGTCAAAATTCTCAATGTGTTTTAATTGTATTCATTTTTTTCGAATTCTGAGAAAACTAATAAATATTTTTGAAAAATTTAAACTCAGAATGAAAGACTACATTATTACCGAGGGCTGAAAGTCCCTGAAAACTTCTATAATGTTTATTTTAATAAGTTACAGGGCTGAAAATAAAAGAGAAGTGTGATATTTAATTTCAAATATTTCATTCAATAGAATCTGCTTGTTTATTCTAAGGGGCTTTCCGCCCTCGGTAATAATGTAATCTTGCATCCTGCGTTTAAATTTTTCTAAAATACTTGGTTTTCTCAGGATTCGAAAAAAATCATATTACGATTCAAATGACAGTAAACTCTCGTGACGTAATCTCACCCTTAATGTTCATTGGTTAGTCGATTTAGGCAACCGTAGTAATGTCTAAGAACCGTGATGCAAGCCAATAAAAAGATAAAGAAAAAGAAGGAGAAAAACGTATGCTTTGTTGATACGTTAGCAGGTGGCGTTAGGAGCAATCCTAATATTTATTGAATTATTTTGTTATATTATAATATAATTTAGATCGAGAATAGAACAGTCCAGAAAATCTTTCGAAAAAATCAAAAGACTGCTATAATATGTGATTCTCGAATAAAACTCGAAATTCGTCTACGTTTATCAAAATAATAACTACGTCTGGTCTACTCTTCTCTATACACTTATAACTTGGACCCATAAAACTGCAACCGCAAATAAATTAGAGGCCTTTGAAATGTGGATCTACCGCAGAATAGTCATGTGCCACAGTACTGCATAGGATAGGCAAATAACGATAACTTTTCAACAGAGTGAAAGTTAGAAAAACATCATATCTAGGCCACATACTTACTTACTTGCTTACTTACTCCGTGGCGTTACAACCCTTCGTGGGTTTTAGCCGACTCGACAACATGCCTCCACTGTTTTCTGTCTTGAGCAACCTCCATCCAATTCTCCACGCCCATCGCGCTTAGGTCTCTTGCCACTTACCTCGCCACCGAAGTCGAGGGCGTCCGCGTGGTCTCCTTCCAGTTGGGACTTCCTCCCCCACCAGTCTTACTGTTCTTTGGTCAGAATGTCTTCTGAGGTATCCCGCCAATTGGAGTCTTCTGGACTTTATTTCTTTTATGATGTTGGCGTCTGGGTAAAGTTCTTCGAGCTCTTTGTTAGTTCTTATCCTATATTGTCCTGATGCTTCATCCAGCACAGGACCAAAGATCTTCCTGAGGATTCTTCTTTCCCAAACAAGTAGTCTCTCTTCGTTTGCCTTTGTTATCGTCCACGTTTCGCTTCCATACATCACAACAGGTCGTATTATTGTTTTATAGACTTGTATCTTCGTACGTCTTGTTAGTTGTTTTGATTTTATAAGGTTTTGGAGGGCAAAAAGACATCTGTTGCCGGCCTGTATCCTGTTGTTTATTTCTTGTGATCCGTTATTGTCTTCAGTTATTGTTGTTCCAAGATACTTGAATTCTCTAACGCGCTCAAAGTTAAAGTCATCGATGGTGATGTTCTGACCAATTCGTCTTGTTTTCGTTGATTTGGAGCCCCATCTTCTCTGCTTCCTTCTCGAACCTCACGAAAGTCTCCTTCATCCTTAATGGTGTGTTACCTATTAGAACGATATCGTCTGCAAATGCCAGGAGAAAGTTTGGTCCTTCTCTATGAAATACTGTATTGGGTTTTAGGCCACACCCTCAGGCTTCATACTGAGAAACAATAACTACCAATATGCTCAACTAATAGTTAACACGTTCGGTGGCACTTAAATCGTTCATTTAGTAACACAATACTGACGCTACTTATGCGTCATCGGTACCTTTGATAAAACCTTAGTGACGCTATTCGTGCGTCATGGGCACCGAACGTGTTAAAGGAAATATCGAGAGAAAGAGAGGACTAGAAAGGAAAAGACTATCGTGGCTAAGAAATATCCGAAAGGACTAAATTTTGAACAGCTAATAAGAACAGCTGAAGACAGACAAGAGTTTGCAATAATTGTAGTAGTCAACCTCTATTGAGGTGAGTGCACTTTAAAAAGAAGAAGAATTTGTTTAAAAGATATATAATAAAATTTCTTTATTCAATTTTAAAAATATATTAATTTTAAAAATACAGGAAACATAGTATGAAACTTCGCGCTAGTCGCTAGTCTACGGTACTTACTATTTATTGCAGAAATTTCATATCAATTTTGCTAATTAATATTTTGCTGTCTTTATTTACATTTGCATTCATTTATGACCATTTATGACTATGATTTTGACAGCGTCACTGCGAGGTTACCGATTTTTGTCGTAAGTTTCAAAATTTTTTAAATTATGTACAAGTTTAGTTTATTTTTTGCTTTTATTCTGACAAAATGGAATGTTTTCTATCATTGATTAATATTTGCAAAATGTTAGATTCATTGAAAATCAATTTAAATGTAAAATTCGAAATTGTTGACAGTTATGTGTAGTCAGACAATTTCGGACCATATTAATCGGTACATTTTGTACAAAGACTGCCATTTACCTTCCCGTCAGAACTGTATTTTATCGTTGATTGAAATATTATAACGGAATTTAAATATTATAATTATAACCCAATATATCAATCAACGATTTTATATAATGTGGTTTTCGGTATATAAATCAAATGCCAGTTATAAGTGCAGCAAAAATAATAATAAAATTACTTTATTCAATTTTATAACTACAGAAAATATAGTATGAAGCTTCGCGCTAGTCTACAGTACCGCCTACTCTACCACATTTTTCCCCAAGTGTCTCGTTTCTACCTTTTCATGAAGTGTTTGATATTTTATCGCTAAACACACTTATTCTTTGCATATGCGCCATCACCCCATTTGTAAGAATTGAATCAAAACATATATTCAAATCTTAATTAGAGCTTATATATTAGGACAATATTCTGGTTACTAATTTAGAAATAAGTACTTTCCTAGATCAGAAATAAGATCTACGAAATATAACCAGATTTACAGATTTAGTCTTTAAATTATAACTAATTTATAGAGGTGCTTTTTTAACAATGTAAAGGACCCCGCAACACTCCTTATGGAAAAGTGGTCCCGGTCAAATTTAACGAAAGTTTGGTCAATGATACTTCTCGATGTGTAGATTAAAAAAGTCCGTGGGACCTGGGTCTGAATAACTACTATTCTCGAGCTACAGCCTTCTGAAGTTATTGGATTCGAGTGCTCGGTTTACGTTAAGTGCACTAATTCACGGTCAAATGAACGAAAATATTTATTATTGGAAGAAGAAAGACTCATTTTCTTCATGCATACTTGCATATTTTATATGAATTCGTGGTCAAAAATAGATGATTCGTATTTTCGTCTTCAGAAAACCTCCGAAAAGTCCTCAGAAAACTAAAGAAGTGCGATATAAAATGTGCTACTAGAGCGATATAAGAATTATCATGTTTTTCATCAATGCTTCACAGTTATACAATATCAGTAAAGCTGCAGTTCCGCCTTATCTTTAGAATACTACTGAACAGTGGGGGATCTAGGGGGAATGGGGTAATTCCACCCGTAACATGCTCGAGAATTAAAGAAAAAATTGTTTTTCATTTAACGAGAATGGACGAGGTGGAGCCGTCAAAACACATTTATAACCAAAGACGTATGTATGAGGAAAAGACGTAGGCCCAGAGTACGATTTAAGGACCAGGTGGAAGACGAGTTACAGGTGTTAAGAGTACGAAATTGGAAAACCAAGGCGAAGGATAGGGAGGAATGGAAGCTGATTCTTGAACAGACCTAGGTCCACCAGGGGTTCTAGAGCCAGTGATAATGAACTTTTTAATACAAAATATTTTACAATGTAAGGTGCTACCGCTGAAGATGTTCAATAATTATTACAGAAGTTATTAATTCCCAATGTTGTACAAGCTAGAGTTGAGACTCTTCATAATCATGATTTTGACAAGTTTTCTGTTTTCGGCTTAGAATACCTAAAAGGCCTTACTATTGAGATATATCAAATTAAACTGGCACCGTCTTACATACAAGATAAAATAATTAGAGACAATGACGAAGAGTTTCAAATTGATGAGAATTTGGATAAACCGGGGTTCGTAAAGGCCGCGTCCCACCATCAAATAATTTGATCAAACTGAAAGTGACAGTTAGTGACGTCACATCCTGAGTGTTCATTGTGGATAATAAGGAAAAATTTTAATTTTAAATAAAGTACAAACAAGTTAGACAACTCAATACAAAAAATTTGATCAAACTAGACTGATAGTGAGAGCACAGATTTTTAGAATTTCAAAAAAACTGCAATTGTGACGTCACTTTGACGTACTTCCTCAAGTACGTCAAGTTTGCTCAAACTGGTTTGAGCAAACTGAAAGTGACAGTTAGTGACGTCACATCCTGAGTGTTCATTGTGGATAATAATGAAAAATTTTAATTTTAAATAAAGTACAAACAAGTAAAGGCCCCGTCTCACCATCAAATAATTGACAGTTATTTGATCAAACTTGACAGTCAAACTTGACTAGTGACACAAACTATACATACTAACTGTCACTTTGTGTCACTAACTGTCAAGTTTGATCAAATAACTGTCAATTATTTGATGGTGAGACGGGGCCTTTTAGACAACTCAATACAAAAAATTTGATCAAACTAGACTGATAGCGAGAGCACAGATTTTTAGAATTTCAAAAAAACTGCAATTGTGACGTCACTTTGACGTACTTCCGGAGTTTGCTCAAATTGTTTGATGAAATTATTTGATGGTGAGACGCGGCCTTAAGAGTTCGAATATTTTTTACGTTTCGGCAAGCTACAAAACACCAAATATTTATTTACTACACGGTTGATGAAGATGAGTCTGCAGAAGAACCGATTAGCTACTGTACCTGTCAATCTGGTGCGAGAACTGTGGGTACTTGTGCTCATATAACCAGTGTTTATGGTTTTTAGGCTTTGCAAGACATCAACCCAATGTTAAGTATCCTAATAGGTCGTTAGTTATCACGACATATGAGGTACTTTGTTTTATTGAGATCAAGTCCATGCTCTCTACTTGTCTTATATCTGATATGTGGGACAAGTTTTATGTCAGCTAATATATTTTTATGTTTCGCCATATTTTTCTTTAGTTCTGGACCGTGATACGGGGGGAATTCCCCTTCCCCCTAGATCCGCCACTGTTCAGTGGTATTCTAAAGAATTGTGGTATTCAACTGCAGCTTTGCTGGTACTGCATAACTGTGAATCATTCATGAAAACATGATAATTCTTATATCGCTCGAGTAACACACTTTATATCGCACTTCTTTACTTTTCTGAAGACTTTTCGGAGATTTTCTAAAGACTAAAATACGATGCATCTATTTTTGACCACGAATTCATATACAAGACGCAAGTATTCATGAATCTCTTTTTCCAATAATAAATATTTTCGTTCACTTGACCGTGAATTAGTGCACTCAACGTAAACCAAGCACTCGAATCCAATAACTTCATAAGGCTGTAGCTCGAGAATAGTAGTTATTCAGACACAGGTTCCATGGACTTTTTTAACCTACACATCAAGAAGTATCATTGACCAAACTTTCGTTAAATTTGACTGGGACCACTTTTCCATAAGGAGTCTTGTGGGGTCCTTTTCTGCGCCGAAGTATTTTTAGCGCATCATGGATACCTTTATGTAATACATACATTATTTGATTATGTATACGTCATTTTTTATAGAATACAAATACCATGATTTTAAACGGTTTACGAGTAAATTATAATCATTTTACAAATTCCTTATGGCAATTTTTTACAGAAATGCCGCTCGCTGTGACCTTGTATAACCTTCATATCGAAGAGCACACCCTATCATTTAATTTCAGATGGAAATTTTCGTAATTATCATTACTAATGTTTGTTATTTACTTCAAACCATATTACATTCCATATAATAGTGAATTATTCTGTTCTGGTTAAGGATTTCCACAGTTTTCACTGTACAATACCTCTCCTATAGGCAATACCTATTCCTTCACTCCACTGTGCTCTCCAGTTCTTTCTGTTTTGCCAGTCCCCTTCCTGCAGTATTCTTCTTTCCATTGTTTCGTCCACTTCAGCTCTGAAAGATCTTCGGGATCTGGATCTGCCTCTCTTCCTTCTTCCTGTCGGGGTCTATTCTGTTATGTCAAACAACATTTTTTGTCCGCTCTTCTGACATATTTAAGGTTAATATCTTCTGTTCTATGTAGTCTATTATATCTGAGTTAATTCTCATTATTTTCTTAATCTCCATGTTATTCTCTCTTTCTTACTCTGCAGTTTCTTCTCTTATTCTTCTAATAAGGTGGATTAAATATTTAGAATATAGACAGAAGAAAATGAAGAAATGGTATTTAACTTTAACATAGATAGTGATAAATGGAAAAGTAAAAACAGTAGCAATAGATAATGATTTCATATACTGAAAAGAGGAAGAAATGAGAGAATCAAAAGAAAGAATGAAATTACAAATATAATGATTTTATATCAAGGAAAATAACAAGGACACTCCTATGAAGAAGTGATAAGGGTGCTAAAGAAATCTATGTGAAATTATTAGAAGACATAATTAGAAAGATAGTAAATGAGGGAAAACTTGATTAATGTAATGAAGGCAGGATTAACCATACAACCCTTTATAGTGGTTTAAACAGAAGAAAATAATTATTATTAAATGAGAAGGAAACTCTGTAGTCCTATGTGCACACTGTAAATACTATAAAATTTTAGTAATGTCATGTTAATGACATTACATAAATTACATCCACGCTGCACAAGAACATGCATGCACCCTGGATTCAAACAGGGGAGGCTTATGCAGAGACATGTTAAGGATAGACCTGGCTAGTCGTATGCCACTCAATGCATCGAGGTGTAACGCCGACATAGGATTGAGTGGTCTAGCCATATTTGTCTGTCACATGCGCTGGATCGCTTGGTTAAAAGAGATAGATAGACCACCGATCGACTGTTTCCATGCTGTTTCCACGTTACGCTTTTTTGGTGAGTATGCCGTGTCTACGCTTAATATGTCAATGGGCTTATGTCCTGAAGTTGATAAAAATGGACTGTTGATGACGATGATGCTAATGATGACTTATCTCACTAAATCTGACACCAAGATAATGGATAAGTGTTATAATATTTCTGTGTTAAAAAATTGTATCTTCAAGACACAAAAATGAGTTTAAAGTGGTCAATAAAGCCAATGCGCTTTTCTTCATAGACTGCAAATATCCCAAATTGCATAAAAGTAAAAACTGCTGTACTGAAGTGTAAGTAATTCTACCATTGATAAAGATGGAACTTGTGATTCTGATGCTAGAGAGTAGCAGAAGTGTCTTGAATAATAGCCAAATTGTTATGTTGAAGATTTTTGCTAGTTGGAGTAGTGTCACATTTCAGAATATCCCAAATGTTTATATTTGTTTCACAGGAGCGTCATTTGAAATTTTGATAGGGGGGGGCAAGCATTATATATACAATACATTTATATGCAAACATAATACAAAATTGATCTATTTTTTGTAAATTTCAGTAATTTTTAGGGTTAGGGGGGGCAAATGCCCCCCTGCCCCCTATCAAATAACGCCCTTGTTGTTTCAGCTGCAGATTGGTACTCACCTAATGCCTCACCTATTTCGTTCTGTTCTTCGGCTGTTTTATCAGCTTTTTTCTCTAGTTAAACGTTTTGAACATTAAGGCCGCGTCTCACCATCAAATAATTTGATCAAACAGTTTGAGCAAACTTGACGTACTTGAAGAAGTACGTCAAAGTGACGTTACAATTGCAGTTTTTTTGAAATTCTAAAAATCTGTGCTCTCACTATCAGTCTAGTTTGATCAAATTTTTTGTATTGAGTTGTCTAACTTGTTTGTACTTTATTTAAAATTAAAATTTTTCATTATTATCCACAATGAACACTCAGGATGTGACGTCACTAACTGTCACTTTCAGTTTGCTCAAACCAGTTTGATCAAATTATTTGATCGTGGGACGCGGCCTTCAGGGCTTTCATCATTTGGTATGTCCTCAATAATATAAGTTGTTTTGTCAATAATATTTTCCTCATCATCCAGATCTTTCACATCTTGTTTTGATGTCAAATTGTTTATTTCTTCTTCTAAAAGACTGTATTTTATGCAGATGTTTTTGTAAAAGTGAGAGAGGGATAAATCTTCATTGTCACTGTTCCATTCTAGACTTGTTTTGAAAAGAGCTAGTTTTTCGTTATAAATGTTTTTCTATTGGTAGAGGAGCCCAAGCGGGGATTTTTGCAGTTACTCGAGCGCGTCAGATTATCACATGAGGAGAAACCTTGTATCCCGTAAATGTACTTCTACCATATATTGGCTCTTAATACAGGGAAGTTCGTTAAGGGGGGTCCGAAAAAATCTATCCTTAGAAAAACTTGAAATTGTCAAATTAAGATAAGGTAAGTTAAGTACATGCAAAACAGTGCATATTTCAAAAATCTGACGATTTAAGCGGGGCGTGAAGAAATGAGCGAGTCAGAAAATTCCACAAAAAAAGCGAATATTTCGCGAAATGAACGTCAGATCGAAAAACTAAAAAATACGTGTTTAATATTTTTGAAAAATCTATCGAATGACACCAAACATGACCCCCACGGAGGTGGGGTGGGCGGTTACTTTAAAATCTTAAATAGGAGCGCCCATTTTTATTGAACATTTGGATTCCTTACGTAAAAATAAGTAACTTTTATCCGAGACATTTTTTCGAATAATGTATAGATGGTGCTATAATCGGAAAAAACGTACGCCGATGTGTGTAGTATGTATATAGTATACAGCAGTGGTGCTCAGACTTACACTGCAAGGGATCTACCACATAAACTGTAAGCGTCCAGCGATCGACTGCTAGTACAAAAAATTTGAAAATAAAAAACTTTTTTTCACATTTCTGTTTGATAAAGGTTGTAACTACAGAGAGTTGTAATTAAAGATGTTTTTCATCTTAATTTTCCTTGGATGAAGTGCATGGCACTTCATATCATCCACAAGTTAGCGCAGTCTCCACTTTTTCCATGTGTATTTTTTCCGTGAATCGCGATCGACTTCAAAAACTTTGGCGATCGACCGGTCGATCGCGATCGACCGTTTGAGCACCGCTGGTATACAGTATACAAAATGTATATACACATCGACGTTCGTTTCAATTTATGTTTTGACTTAATTTGATTGAAAATGAATCGTACCGCATGGGAAATGTTATAGCGGACGGACTATACCTAAGTTGTGGTTGTTATCAAATTAACTTATCCAATGTTTTTCTCATTGTTAATAAATAATGCTTATTACATAATATAAAAGAAATATTCCTCACTCTTCCCCAACGAACACTGGCTTCTACGGTCTAAAACAAAAATGTCGTAGTCTTGGCAACATCCAAGAAGAACTTGATCACGTGACATACATTTTATATTTTTATGTCAGAATTTGTCCTTCAACTGACACTTTTTTAGTATCTGCCTGTGAGGTACTTTTAACCGGTAGTGTACAAAAAACGTAAGTACAGCATTTAATATAGTTTTAAAAATTGCATTATCTTTAAATTGTAACTAATTTATAGAGGTACTTTTTAACATTGTCAATTTATAGAAAAATCTGTCTGCGCCGAAGTATTTTTAGGCATCATGGAGACCTTTATGTAATACATTTGATCATGTGTACGTCACTTTTTATAGAATACAAATACCACGATTTTAAACGATTTACGAGTAAATATAATAATTTTACAAATTCCTTATGGCAATTTTTTACAGAAATGCCGGTCGCTGTGACCTTGTATGACCTTCATATGGAAGAGCACACCCTGTCATTAAGTTTTAGTTCCACATTTAATTAACATTACCAATGTTTGTCCTTTACTTCAAACCATTATTACATTCCTTATAATAGTGAATTGTTCTGGTCTATACATACATACTAAGGATTTCCACAGTTTTCACTGTATTCCTTCACTCTAATGTTCTTTCTGTTTTGCCAGTCCCCTTCCTGCAGATTTCTTTTTTCCATTGTTTCGTATTTCGTCCACTTCATCCCTGAAGGATCTTCGGGGTTTGCCTCTCTTTCTTCTTCCTATCAAGCTTCATTCTGTTATGTATTCTGTTTATTTATCGTTTTTTGTGTGCTCTTCTGACATGCCCCTACAAGGTTAATCTCTTCTGTTGTATGTAGTCTATTATATCAGAGTTAACACCCATTCTTTTCTTAATCTCCATGTTATTCTTTATTCTATCTCTTGTTAGTCTGCAGCTTCTCCTAAGGAATTCCATCCCTGTTGCTTTTATTTTGTTTCTGGTCTATTGAGTAATCAATTGCCATGTCACCTTTTCTTTCCAGACAAAAAGTTGCCTCTAATAAGGTGGACTGAGTTAATTCCCATTCTTTTCTTAATCTCCATGTTATTTATTCTATCTCTTCTTGTTACTCAGCTAGCTTCTCCTTAGTAATTCCATCTCTGTTGCTCTTATTTTGCTTCTGGTCTATCAAGTAATCAATTACCCTGCCACCTATTCTTTCCAGACAAAAAGTTGCCTCTAATAAGGTGGACTAATATTTCTGTGGTGCTAAGGCAAAACCCAATATGTCAAAAAACGCGATTTTGCAGCAGACGAGTTTAAAAGTTCGCAGTGTTGTTGTAATAGTGGACATATCGGAAACTAATTTTATCATCTACCGGTTACATGGATGCGTTTAGCCATGTAGGGTTTTGTCATCATATTCTTCATCACTCAATGTACATATTGGCATTAAAAACGAAAAATCGATAATTTTTGACATATGGGGTTTTGGCTTAGTACCACAGATTTAGAATATAGACAGAAGAAAATGAAGAAATGGCATTCAACTTTAACATAGATAGTAGTGATAATTAGCAATGTAAAAACAGTACCAATAGATAATGATGTTATGTGCTGAAAGGAGGAAGAAATGAAAATATCAAAAGAAACAGTGAAATTAGAGATATAATAAATTTCTATCTGGGAAAGTACAATGAACACTCCTATGAACAAGTGATGTGATAAGGATGCTAAAGAAATCCATATGAAATTATTAGAAGACATAATTAGGAAGATAGTAATTGATGGAGTACCTGATTAATATGAAGGCAGGATTAACAACTTTTTATAGTAGTTTATACAGAATAAAATTATTATTAAATGAGAAGGAAACACTGTATATGTACACACTGTAAATACTATAAAATATTAGTAATGTCATGTAAATTTGTTGTAAAAGGAACATACTCTGCAGTGACCTTGCATGACCTTCCCTACCAATAATTGTTTTTATCCTGTATTGGATGATTTCCTGTCATTCAACACTAAAGTAGCTTTTAAAGATGAGTTTTACGGCTTATGGTAAAGTCACTAATAGAAGTTGTACTTATTTTAATCTTCTAAAGGTGCCTAGCTTCTTATGGTATTGATGACCACATTGACCCATCTTATTCCGTTATAAGTCCAAAAAGGACTTTTTATTTTTTTTTTATTTATGATGGCTGCAGAAACTGAAATCATTTGCCAAACTACAAATTAACGGACTTATTACATAAAATTTTTGAGAAAATATTTAAATTATAATGTATATTAGTTATATCCTCATCATGGCATCTACACTCCTAACAGAGTGAGTGCCTCTCTGGGCTCTTCTGATTCATTTGTTCAGCCACAAAATGCAGTGACTATCGCACCATCAGCCTAATGAGTCATGTATTGAAAACTTCTCAGAATAATTCATCAAAGAACATTAGAAAAATTGAGGAAAGAATCTCAAGTACTCAATTCGGTTTTCGCTGTGGCCTTGGAACACATGATGCACTATTCGCAACCCAAGTTTTAATTCAAAGATGCAAAGATGTAAATCATGACGTTTTCATGTGCGTGATTGATTTTGAAAAGGCCTTTGATAAAGTTCGCCATGAAAAAATGCTACATATTCTCAAAACTACCGGTCTGGACGGTAGGGACATTAGAATAATCACAAATTTGTATTGGGGCCAGGCTGCATGTGTTAGGGTTGGGAATCAGTGCTCTGAAGAAGTAAATCAAGCGTGGAGTTCGACAAGGCTGTATATTGTCACCAATGTTGTTTAATCTTTAGGCTGAAACAATCTTAAATGAAGTGTTGAAAAACGCAAAAGAGGGAATACTCATTAATGGTATGCTTATGATATCAGATACGCAGATGACACCTTGTTAGTGACAGGATCAATTGAACATCTTCAAGCGTTATTGAACCGAATGGTGGCATTCGGCGCGATATATGGACTCAAACTCAACGCAAGAAAAACAAAGTTTATGGTTATTAGTAAACAGGCAGCCGTAAATAATAATAAGTATAACGTAACAATCGGTCATGATTCAATTGCACGAGTAAGTAATCTTGTATATCTGGCTACTCATATTAATGAAAGCTGGAACCCTAGTACAGAAATAAAAAGGAGAATTGCCAAAGCAATAACAAGTTTTATGAAATTTAAGAAAATCCTGTGCAGTCATGATCGAAATTTGGAACTTCGCATAAGAATGGTTTGATTTTATATATTCCCAGTACTACTTTACGGGATTGAAGCATGGACCCTGACAGAATCACTTTTAATAAACCTAGAAGCATTTGAGATGTGGGTCTACCGCCGTATTCTGAAGATCAGTTGGGTAGAAAGAGTCACAAACGAAAGGGTTTTGCAATGTTTGAATAAAAGTTGCGAAGTAGTGAACACGGTTAAAAGGCTCAATTTGGAATACTTTGACAAATATGACATACTTCACCTTGTCATGCAAGGTAAAATAATGGAAAAAAGAAGTGTGGGCCGCCGTACAACTTCTTGGCTTAAAAACCTACACCAATGGCTTGGGAAAACTAACACTGAACTATTTCGTGCGGCTGTAAATAAGACAGTGATTGTTAATATGCTGGGCAACATGAGAGCCAACGATCAACAAGCGGTCTCGGCACCTTAAGAAGAAGAAGAAGATTCATTTGTTGAAGGGAATCAGTCCACATTAATATTTCGGTTTTACAATTGGTTGTGTGACTTGGCATCTTCTACAATTTTTCTCCATTTATTGTTCCTGTTTTTATATATGGTTACCCATTCTCTAACTATCATCTTTTTAAGGTCCTCAACTATGTGGTTCTCCCATCTGGTTTTGGTTCTTCTTCTTGGTCTCCTGATACTGGTCTCTGTTTAGTGATTTTCTTGATAACTGCCTCTGGATGTCTCCTTTCTATGCCGCATCCATCTGAGTCTCTGTGCCTTGATAAAAATCTGATGATGATGAAATGAAATTTGATAATTTCATTATTACCTAAGTTTAGTGAGCCTGCTATTCTCCGAATTATTTTTCTCTCTAGGATCCTCAAGTTTTCTTCATCTTTCTTTGTCAGACACATTACTTCAGCACCATATGCAATTACTAGTCCAATTGCTGCTCTGTAAATTTTCAGTTTAGTATTCTGAGTAAGCTTCGTATCTTTGAGGAAGTTATTGTATTTCCAGTAGGTTCTGTTTCCTGTCAGGATTCTTTCATTACCTTACACCTTGTCGTACTCTAGTTGCTATTTCTATATTTTTGGTGATTCTGTCATCCGTTATTATTGCTGCCGTCAATTCTTCCATTTTCACTTTCATAAGCTTTAAAGTTTCATTGGCATATCTAGCATGTCTTCTATTAAGTCGGTTCTAGTTGGGTTGCCAAATTCTTACTTGAAATCTATAAAGGAGGTGTAAGTCATTGGGTCTATTGAATAAAAAGAAGTATTTGCTTTTACTTACAAGTATTTAAGTATTTACTTAATACTAATTGAATAAAGTCATTTCTTTAATGCTTTATTCAATTGCTATTAAGTAAATACTTAAATATGAGGAAGTAAAAGCAAGTAGGTACTTCTTTTTATTCAATAGACCCAATATCGTGTCCGTAATACTTCTCAATTGATTATGTAATTACAGTGGAACCTCGCTAAGTCGGCCCCCGATAACCCGGAAGTCCGGCTAACCCGGACCCATTTTCATCGGACAAACATTTCAACAATAAAAATGTATGTATTATGTTAAAACATTTTATCTGCAGCCGCTTCTGGAATGTCTTAAAAATATCGAATTCCCTTCAATCATAATATAATATTTGAGAGATAATGGGTATCTGTGTAATTTGAACTATATGATAGTAAAAATGACTCATGCACACGGCGGCGGCAGAGCGACATTCATTATCGCAAACAACCTGTTATTCCTTTATTTATTTTCAACTGTGTTTTAAGAAATTGTTCTTTAAACAATGGTCTTTTAAACAATGAAAGAGTCACTGTTCTTAAATTACATAAGCAGACCAGACGAAATTATTGACACAACCAACCTGACTGAGTTTTTTTTACCTAGAGATTAATAATACTCTATATTGTCTATACTAAACTCTATACAACCATAGGTAACTGTGCATATATATTTCATATTATTTTGCTTATAAGGGACTTTATCTATAAGTATACCGTATTTTATTAATTTTTACCATGCTCTCCGGCTAACCCGGATTTTCGATAACCCGGATCGGCCGCGGTCCCGATTAATCCGAGTTATCGAGGTTCCACTGTATGTGTATTGCGTCTATTGTTGCCCTTCCATCTCTAAACCCCTGCTGGTAGTCCCTTATTTTAGTTTCAATGTATTTTGAGAGTGTTTGATTAATGATTTCAATTAGTTATGATATATCAGCAATATCTAAATATGACATGTCTTTTTATATGAAATAATGTACTCATATTGTGTGTTTTTTTTTTCAGATATTCTTGCAATATGGTGAAAATTGGAATTAACGGTTTTGGCCGTATTGGTCGTCTTGTACTCCGTGCAGCTCTTGAAAAAGGAGTTGAAGTAGTAGCTGTCAACGATCCCTTCCTTGATGTCGACTACATGGTATACTTGTTCAAATTTGACTCTACCCACGGTCGCTACAAGGGATGTGTCAACAGTGATGGCAAAAACTTAGTTGTTGATGGCAAAGTCATTTCCGTACACCAAGAAAGAGACCCAGCTGTAAGTATCTTACAAAAAATGTGTAATATTGCAGTTGTGTTTAAAATGCGATAATTATATATTTTATTTTAATAGGCTATTCCATGGGGCAAAGCTGGTGCAGATTATGTAGTAGAATCTACCGGAGTGTTCACCACAATTGAAAAGGCCAAGAAACATCTTGACGGTGGTGCTAAGAAAGTCATCATCTCAGCTCCATCTGCTGATGCTCCAATGTATGTATGTGGTGTTAACTTGGATGCCTACAATCCAGCTGATCCCGTAAGTATTAAAAATGTTATACAGTAGAGTCTCGGTTATCCGTCCTTCGGTTATCCTCCGTTCCGTTTTATCTGACGCACCAGTTAAGCAAAAATTTTTTTTCAAATTTATGTAACTTTGAAAATATAGTAAACAATTTTTAAGATGAGATAAAATACGCCGAGCAACAAGAAGCCAGAGCTGTCGATATTATGATGTTACAAGATGGCGAGTATTGGCAGCAACAAAACGAGATACATCATCAAGGCAGATGAAAATCGCTAGTTTTTTTCGTCCATCCTAAATCATTATATCCAATGTCAGTCAAAATTAAACTGATTCTCTTCTTCTTGTGCCACTCCTATCGGAGACTGGAAATCATCAAGGCCTAAACTTGTGTTTCATTTAACGCTCCCTATTATCCGCCATTTTTGCTTATCCGCCCTTCCGTCGGCCCGTTTATGGCGGATAACCGAGACTCTACTGTAATAGAAATCTGCAACTAACAAGTTATGATTGAAAGTATCTTTTACCATCCGGTAGACTCGTCTCATACACGAGTGGACACACTGCAGCACCTAATGCAGCGCATATAAAAAAAGGTATTAGATGTTAAAAATATCAAAAATTTGTTAAGTAACAAAAGAAAAGCGTTGTTTTTAACACTTTATTGTTGGACTTAACATAATGTAACAACTCAGGCGCAAACTAAAAAAAGGGGTAGTCAGTCTTACAATGTAATCTGAACAAAGAAAATGCTTACTACAAAAAAAAACTCACAAACGTCTCAAAAGTAAAATACCTACATACAAAATAATTGAATTAGTCTTATAAACACACATTGCATTTAATTTTTTTCTTACTTTGATTTTTGCAAAAAAAATTATTGAACAACTCTCACTTCAACGCTATATCAAACTGATAAAACGCTTCAGAAAATGCAATAGCCGCAGGTAGTGTTTTAAAGATAGTCACTCGCACATATCTAAATAGATAGTGTGGTGTGTACAAAGGAATATTGGTAAAACTTATTAAAACTTTAAAATGTGGCAAGGAGTACCGCAGTGTGGCCACCGGAGTGTTAATCTCATTGAGAAAATAGCAAACAGTTAAATTAAATCATCCTTTTTGTGTTTTACCTTTTTTACCTCCTTTTACTACAGTTAAGTTGTATGTGTATACATAGTTTTATAAAGGTCTAGAGTAAATAGAATTCCAAAATTATAACTCCCTTATAAAAAGTACCTTTTGAAAAAGTATTGTAAGAAGTCATTTTTAGGTAAAAAACTGTTTTGTAGTTAGTTAAAAAAGTGTAATGACATTTAATAGGTATTTACTGAATATAAGTAGTTTCATGCACATAAATAGTATAATTTTTATGTGCATTGAAATATTAGCAAAAAAACTGATGTGCTGGACTATTTTTAATGAACAAAAATACAATCTCAGTTATTTCAATTAATTTTTAAGAACAACCTCCCAATCTGTAAAAACATAGGAATATCAATTATTGGTTGCATGGTCCTGTACAGGCCAAATAAAAAAAAACAAAAAACTACTTTTAATTTAAAATCTGTAACATTTATTAATTACAATACATAATTGAAAAAAAAAAATATTAGTTTATGCTGGATTAAAACACAATTGATTATTGGGACCGTGCAAGTTCGGTAAAGCAACCCCTATTTCTACGCTCTGCAACTTTATTCGCACTTTTAATTATATTAGCCAATTATATTAGTCCTGGTTACTGGATAATTGTCAAGGCCATAGCCCAAAAAATAATAAGAAGAAAAAATAAGATTCGGGTTATGCTATCAAAACGTAAACAATTGTATGTAGTAAATAAAATTAGTTAGTCTGTAGCTAGCTTCCTTCACCTTCTAGCAGCTACCTATAAGCGTTGCCACCAGTGCTACAATGTAGTATATATCTAAAATATGTGAACAAATATACGGCAATGGGTCCGCATGACCTGTCTTAGGGGCCAACATTTTGAGGCTTTGGGAACAATAATCTAACATTTTCGGACATATTTCTATAGGTCTGGATCCCGCGTATGAAAAAAAAGTTGATTAATAGCAAGCTGAAAATTTGTTAATAGCTTAAGGGCGTCTAGTCGGATAAACTTTGATATATGGGAACAGTGGAACAGGGGCAGTTTTAATTGTGGAACAGGTTAGAAATTTGGAACGGTCAGACCACGAAAACGGCACATGTATTTTGTCCGACAGAATAGACTTAAACTCTTCGAATAGAGATTAAACTCTCATGCAAAAATCAGACTGCTATTTATCACCTGTCATAATTCCTGTCATTTGACATATTCTACGTGTTCCACTCATTAAAACGCCCATTTGGTGATAAATAGCAGTCTGATTTTTGCATGAGAGTTTAATCTCTGTTCGGAGAGTTTAAGTCTGTTCTGTCGGACAAAATACATGTGCCGTTTTCGTGGTCTGACCGTTCCAAATTTTTAACCTGTTCTACAATTAGAACTGCCCCTGTTCCACTGTTCCCATATATCAAAGTTTATCCGACTAGACGCCCTTAAGCTATTAACAAATTTTCAGCTTGCTATTAATCAACTTTTTTTTCATACGCGGGATCCAGACCTATAGAAATATGTCCGAAAATGTTAGATTATTGTTCCCAAAGCCTCAAAATGTTGGCCCCTAAGACAGGTCATGCGGACCCATTGCCGTATATTTGTTCACATATTTTAGATATATACTACATTGTAGCACTGGTGGCAACGCTTATAGGTAGCTGCTAGAAGGTGAAGGAAGCTAGCTACAGAAAAGACCAGAAAAACAAAGAAGCGAATCGAGATACATGTGTGCAAGATGCGGAGTCGGCCATTGCGTAGTGTCATGTTTTGAGGAGTACCACACAAAAGAAGACTTTTAATGTTAATTTACATTACATTATTCTTTTTTAAGTTAGTTACATTTTTTCAAGTTGGTTTTGCACTCCGATGAGTACTTTTGAAAAGAAAACGTTTAATTTGGTTAAAAAAATCTCATTAAAAAACATGTTTTGGTCATTTATTTGTTTATTTATATGCGACGTGTATATAAGGCAATGGGACTCTAAGCATGAAAATATCTTTGGGATTGAGGGACCAGCATGCCAATTAAGGCCTTGCATAGAAAGGGTTAAAATCAGCGTTTTCGTACACCTGTTGTGTAAAGCACGGCTGGTCAATTTGCTGCTGATCGCCTGCGATTGCTGACACTTCCAGATAAGCAACGCGCTTGCTCAAAGTCTTGTAGCAGCAGTAAGGCCCAGATAGTTGGTCTCATCATTCCTTGCAGGGTTGGCCGTTTTCTCTACAAAAAGTACAGCTCAAGAAATTAGGTTGATGTAGTTTCCTCTTTGGGGTTTTGTTCATCCTATACATAAGCTGTTCGCCTGGAAGTGTCAGCATTCGCAGGCGATCCGCAGAAAATTGACCTGCTGTGCTTTACACAGCAGGTGTACGATAACGCTGATTTTAACGTACATACAATCGACAAATACCACACTTTTCAGGTCATATGTGGCATTTCTTTTATTGCACCAAAACATGCAGTAGCTCCTAAGCAATCCATTCCTCGGATAAACAAGAAACCCGCGCCTGTGGTTTATGGAAGTCAGGGAGCTGTTCAACTAATTCATTTTAAAAGGACAAAACCTCAAGGTTTATCAGAAATCAAGATAACAGTGACTCCATCTGTGCCTGACCTTCTGTGGCTCTAAGGGAAAAGCAGAGACATTCCCGGCCTCTTAGGACGGAATGGAGTCATGGAAGCTGTCACAAGAGACATAACATACCTACCTATGAACTAACATTTAGGTATTATTTGTACAGAAAACTAGGAGAAACTTATCAAATGACAGCATTCTAATAAAAAATAAAGTTTTGGAATGTAAAAAGTGGGTTTTGCCGAGACCGTTAAAAATTGGCAATTTTCAACTTGTACTTTAGACCGAACGGTTCGTCTGAAAAAAAAATTAAATAGTGATATTTGTAGATAATTTTAAGTACTTTAATTTCTGTTTTCAGACTATTTACTAAAAGTTAATAGTTTTCGAGATTTGAGCAAAAAAGCGGAAAAAAGCTGAAATTTTTCGCGATTTTTTCAATGTTCCGGCAAAAAATTTGGTCCGCAAACTTCATATTCGGATTCAGCAGCCCAAAATCCATATATAATGAAAGAAATCAGAACTACCTCAAAACTTTCCTAGTCAAAACACAATTTTATTGAATCAAATTTTCATTACAATCAATGTAATCTACAGTTAGAAAAATGAAAGAATACCCATGAACGATCACATCAATCACTTATTTTGTATTTGCTATCTTTTTCTATAACAAACGTTTGGTATTTATAAAAAAAGACAGCAAATACAAAATAAGTGATTGATGTGATTGTTCATGGGTATTCTTTCATTTTTCCGACTGTATGTAATCCCACACAAAATAGTATTTAACTTTGCCATAAGGAATCAGTTTCAGAACCTCTTCATCGTCTAACTTCTCTTGAAATAATTTGTAAATCAGTAAATTTTTTCTTGTCATAATATGGACAGGACTAGTTGTGGTGTGGCCTCAAACACTATGCTCTTTGTGACCTTTACGTCTGTACTAATCACTTTACTGCCAAAATCAGTTTTGGTTGTGCGATACTTTCATCTGCCTCTTGGATAAGTTAGAATTTAGAAAATTCTCAAGTATCAAGGGGACAAAGGGGATATCTACAATTAACTACATAATGATATAAAGATCAGAATTTGATATAAATCAGAGGCCAAGTAAGCCAACTATCAAATTGAATGCCACAAAGCGCCATTTGATAAACATGTGCAGGTTAACATAATTTCTAATTCTGGACCTCGGAGGTAAACTACACTATTTGCAGCAAAGTTTATAGAGCACTTGTTAATAAAAATCTGATATATCCCATAATTGGTTGACAGACAATATGACCACATTTTAATGATAATATATAACTAATTTGTATAATCCAACTAATAAAATAAGTGGATTAAAGGAACTTACTTAAAACAACACCATTTAAGCCGTATGTCTATCCGAGGTCCGCCTGTCTCGTCTAAATACTCTGATCGACCCCTGAGCGTCAAATTGTGTCCTAGTCTAATATCCCACTTTATATTGGAAAAAGACAATGAAAAAAAAAATTAAAAATAAAAAATAAATAAATAAGTGAATAAATAATAAAAAAAAAAAGATTTAAAAAATCACAACGAAAGGAAATAATTCCAAATAGAAATAAAAATTGTTGAAAAATTAAATATAGGTATATAAAACAGTTCTTTGTAAAATTGGAGCAGGATTGTGATTGGATACCTACCTAAACAAACCAGTAGAAAGCAGGAATTCCGCATAAATAATACAAATAACTCCAAAAAGGTAAGGTGGCGAATGGCATTGACTCTGAAGCCAATAATGCTCAAACACACACAACAACACCATGTCGACATAGTGTAGTTTACTTCCGAGGTCCAGAATTATAAAAATTTTGAAAGCCATTTCTGGATTGCAAATCCGAACGTCAAAAACAAATGTAAAATGCAATTCCCATTACAATTATTGTAGTTTAATCCCTTATATTGTATAAATACAATATAAACACACCAGCAAAATTAGCCGAACACCTTAAAAATGGGATATGTTTGATGTCTCGAATTTCCTAAACCAGTGGTTCGATTTGAATGATTCTTTTAGTATGTTATAGCCTTATTATTTAAGAATAGCGTTGTAATAATATTGTTGCTAGATAGGTAAATATCATTTTATACCGGGTGTACCAATCATACTGTGTTTTTTTCTTAAAGTTTGTAACACTCTGTGGAATATTCTAGCATATGTAAAATATAAAAATTATTACTCTATTGTAGAATTAGGCTTTCTTAACATTTTCCTTTTTGACTCATTTACTTATGTGAGATAATAAAAAAGTTATGTGCGTTAACAGCTATCCATGTTTTTCATCAATAAATCCTCATAGTAGGGGAGGAAAGTATACTAAATTTGCAGTTACTCGAGCGTTATGGGGACCTATTGGATTGTGAAGAGTATGTACTAAAATCAGAAAAAGGTTACAACAAGTTTTCCATAAAGTGGGGGACTTTTCATTTTTTAATTTAATTTTCCATTTGAAACAATCATTTTTCTCCGATTATAGCGCTATCTATCTAATCCATAATTCGAAAAAATGTGTCGAAAAAAAGTTGCTTATTTTTACGTAAAGAATCCAAATCTGCAATAAAAATTGGGGGCTCCTATTTAAGATTTTAAATTAAATCCCCCACCCAACCTCCGTGGGGGCTCGTGACACCCCACGGAGAGGGGTGGGGGGTAAATTAAAAATTTTAAATACAAACCCTGCGATATTTTGCGAAATGAACATCAGATCATAAAACTGCAAAATACACCTATTCAATATTTTTCAAAAATCTACCGAATGGCACCAAACACGACCCCCCACGGAGGTGGGGTGGGGGGTTACGTTAAAATCTTAAATAGGAGTCCCCAATTTTTATTGCAGATTTGGATCCTTGACGTAAAAATAAGCAACTTTTATTCGCAACATTTTTTCCAATTATGAATAGCTGGCGCTGTAATCGTAAAAAGCGATTGGTGGAAATGGAAAATTAAATAAAAAAATGGAGAGTCCCACACTTTATGGAAAACTTACCTTAACTTTTTTTGGTTTTAGCACAGACTCTTCACAATACAATAGGTCCCATAACGCTCGAGTAACTGCAAATTTAGAATACTTTCCTCCCCTACTATGAGGATTTATTGATAAAAAACATGACTAGATGTTAAAGCACATAACTTTTTTATTTTCCAACTTAAGCAAATGAATCAAAAATGAAAATGTTAAGAAAGCCTAAGTCTACAATCTAGTTTTAATTTTAATATTTTATATATGCTAGAATAATCCACAGGATGCTCCGAACTTTAAGAAAAAAACACAGTGTGATTGTTACACCCGGTATAAAATGACATTTACCTGTCTAGCAATAATATTATTACAACGATATTCTTAACGACGTTCTACACCTTCGGCAAAGAATTAAGGATTTGCATGAAATTTTAGTATGTTATAGTTTACTTCAAAAAACTAAGATCTGATTTTTTAAAAATTGTTTTACCGTGCCGTTTAATTACTATTAAGGGTCAAAGTTAAGTTTTAACATGGGCTCTTATGGGAATTCTTAAAAAGTTAATAACTTTTGACCCAAATTTACGATTTTTAATTATTTGTGCTTAAATGAAAGGTTTTTTTTTTGTAAGGAATAACATATTAAAAAATGAGGATTGTTTACCGTACCATTTATTTTTAATTTATTTATTATAATTAATTCCGTAATTTATTCCGTAATTTCCGTAATTTATTATAATTTATTTTTATAAAGTATTCAATACTGAAACATATGATTTGAGTATTCTGCTGTAAATGCATTGTTACCAACTTTCGCTTGCATATAAGTTTCCCCCTCTTTCCTCTGAGAGGCATACCCCGGAACGAAGGTGTAGAACGTCGTTAAATAATAAGGCTATAAAATACTAAAAGAATCACTCAAATCGGACAACAGGTTTAGGAAATTCGAGACATCAAACATGTCCCATTTTTAAGGTGTTCGGCTAATTTTGCCGATGTGTGTATAAACATTAACGATTATGTTTGTATGTGAAAAGCAAGAGTTCTTGGAAATATTACACCAATTCTTTTTTCAATATTGCATGTTAAAAACGAAAATGTGCTTTCTTTTTCAGGTAATCTCTAACGCTTCTTGCACTACCAACTGCCTTGCTCCACTCGCCAAAGTCATCCACGACAACTTCGAAATCGTTGAAGGTTTGATGACCACCGTACATGCCACAACCGCCACACAAAAAACTGTCGACGGACCCTCTGGAAAATTGTGGCGTGACGGTCGTGGTGCCGGACAAAACATCATCCCAGCTTCCACTGGTGCCGCCAAGGCTGTTGGCAAGGTTATTCCAAGCCTTAATGGTAAGTTATCTTTTCCTATTTATCACTCATCCGGAAGAAAAGTGTCAATTCAAAAAACAACTTTTGAGGAAACAAAAATAGATGTTTTATATCTTAATTAACTGTCAGTTTTAAATAGTAATTGCTAAAACTTATAAATTACAAACGAAGAATATGAATAAGTGAATGTTTCTAATAGGGAACTTGCACATTTTTTTTATTACATAATAATGTTCAGTTTTGTATAAAAATATTTCCAAAATTTCACGCTTCAAAAACTCATAATCACTTAGAAGTACAAATTTAAAGTCTTCTGTATTTTAAAATAGTTCAAACGACCCGTGACGTCACATAGTTTAACTATATGGTTCCGTTAATGGTTATAATTAGGTATATTCTTCTGCTTCTTCTTTAGTTTATTGGCCTCCACCTACTTGGGTATTTGGCCAGCTCGTTGTCGCGGAATAAAGGAAAAAGAATGTGTGTGTACTTTGTACACACGTAAGAAGTTATACTTCTATTATAATATAATTTCAACGAAATAAATATACCTACTTAACAGTTACAATACAAAAAATTAACAATAATTACCAAAAATGAACCAAAACTTAACAATGCCAAATATTAAAAAAAAAAAGAAAAAAATATGAATCGTCCGGGATTTGAACCCGCAATCTCGCGATTTTTTGATCTCTGGTCCAATGCTCTACCAACAAGGCCATCAAGCCGCATGCTACTTACCTTTCAGATATACATAATTATACATCACGGTGACAAGTGAAATATAAAAATAGATGTTTTATTATTTTACGCCCAAGGAAGACAAATCCAAAGACACAAAATTATAATAAAAAAACCTTTTAAACCACCTTTTTCAAATTGCGCAAGTTGTATTATTAATATTAATGTTAATAAATGAAATATAAATATAATATAACTTCAAAAATATAATATGAAAACTGTTTAAAAAGGCAGTATAACTATTAACTAACCTTTGTTGTTTCTCTTCCCACAAATTTTAAAACGCAACAACCATGACATAACCAAACCGTCAACCGTCCAAACCACAGCTGCGCTAGAGCTTCCATATTGGATAATTTTTGACATGTCATTTGAACATCCAATCGGAACAAAGTTATAATGCGCATGCGCCGGGATCGTAGGTTTTAACATATAAAAATTCACCCTCATATCGCGCGTAAAGAAGTATTACCTCCAAAAAATAAAATAATTAAAAACAAAATTTGAAAAAATATTTATATTCTTTTCTACTGACGTTTTGAATGTCTAATTTAAAATTATATACAATTTTGTTTACTTTGTTGGTTCAGAATGTAAACATATAGCCCGATGACGTCACGACGCGTTTTGGGGTGGTTGGTATAAGTTGAATTTTTAGTCGTCTTTAGGGGCCAAACGAAAGACAAACAAAACTTTTTTATCTTTGATACATGTTTTAAATTATGTTCTGTTGTGATTTATAACATTTCTTTCGAATTTAAAAAACTATATCTGATTCAACAAAAAAGATAACATTTTGAATTACGTCACTTTTCTTTTAAAGTATTGGTCATTTTTCCGTCGAAACGCCGATAAATACCTAGGACACTTCTCGAAATACAACAGTTTTCGTGATAAATAACGATACATTCGCTTCTAACATCAGAGCATAACTGAAATGTGTCAATGTTCTGGAATAAAAATATTCATTTTACCGCCAAATGAATAATGACACTACCGATATCTTACAAAGTTAAAAGTAAACATCTATGTGACACTAAAAGTAGAGGATTTTTGAAATCAATTTAACACTTAAATTATTATGCATTTTTTGAGTTGTATCACTTTTCTTCCGGATGAGCGATATATTATATTTATTTTATTAACATCCTATTAATTGAAACAAACTAGAAATAACAAAAATCTCAGGTTTATAATCTAAAATATTTTTTTTCTCTTATCTTCTGATAGATATTTTTATAACTGACCCTGAATAATATAATTAGGTAATATTTGAACTTGTTTGTTTCTTTGATGTAATTAAGTCTGACATGGAAAATAAACCTATTTAGTTGTTCATGTTTCATAACTGTGAACTTTGTGCACACCATTCAGTGATACCTCACAGTTTATTGATAAGAGTAAATGTTTCGAAATTCACTTTTTCTATCGGTTCTTCACGCTTTAGTAAATAAAATATACATTAAAGAAATTTCAAAGGTTTATTTTGTCTTAGCTGGTGGTTTGCAATTGTATAATGCTCTGAGATTTAAACTCTTAATCATGTGCCATCTCTGTTACAAAGGTTGGCCATCATCATGACAATTCTGACCCTGAAGGTTACTTCTAGGAACAGTTGAACAATTCCTTAAGGTTCCTCAACCAAGACATTCTTCTCCTTTCGGTGCTGTTCCCTGCATATGTTTCCCTGTATTGTATAAACTGTTCGTAACAGTTGATTTTTATCTCCCAAGTGTAATATGTCCCAAATATTGTAATTTTCTGATTTTGTTATACAACTTCTTTTTGTTTATTCATTCTGTCCAGTATTACTTGGTTAGTTATTTTGTCCTTCCAAGAGATTTTCAACATCCTTTGATTTACCCACATCTCAAATGCCTCCAGCTTACTCATGCATTGCTTATTAAGCGTTTACTACTCTACAACATACATCAAGACTGAGAAAACAACATTTAAGCATAATTTCAATTGTAGGCTAAGGTTTCATCTACATAGTATTTGTTTCATGTTGTTAAATGCATGCAGGCTTTCCCTATTTTTATTTCTAGACCAGTAAGGATCTGTGAAAAAACGTCTATTTTTGGATGTGAGAGGTGGCATTCGGATTTTTACAGATAAAGTTAGGTGACACCTTCAGTAATAATAATTGACTTATGCTCCTTCTCAAATATGCCCGGAACATTAATAAAAAAATTAAAATATTTAAAAATTTCGAAAAACGTCGATTTTTTTCTGCTTTCTTTGCTTATAACTTTAAAACGATTCGTTTTGGAACCAAGTCGTAGAGAAATAAAATAAAGATAATTAAATTTTGTATGATATACGACTGGTCAAAAATGTCTTAACATATTACCTTTTCTGCAATATAGCAATAAATACAAAATAAGGGGGCAAAATACGCCTGTTGTTATTCAATGTTTTTAACCACTTTGGTGGCACTTAGAACCTTAGTAATTCGCTTAGGAAATTATTTGTAACATACTTAAACCGTGTACCAAATTTCATTAAAATCGACCTAATAGATTTTGCATAATAAATTTGCAATCTAAATGTTTTTAAAAAAGTTCAAATTTTTTAAAATCTTTCTGAACAAAAAGTAGACCATTTAAAAGTTGTCTAATTTTTTGCATATAAAGAGGTGCTCTACCTATCTAATACACTTTACAGAATTAAAATCGGATTATTTAAGGGGCCTCAGCAATGTTTTAAACTTATAAACCATTTTTTGGCTTATAAACAAATAGCTTTGTTTAATAATAAAAAAATTAATTTTTAGCAATGCAAATAATTAAAACCAGTATAATTTGACTTATAACTTTCAAATGCTGTCAGCAGAATTGCTATTTTATTTTTTAATCAAAAGTTATTCGCGTTCAAAAATTGCAATTTTTCGAATTTTTGAAAGTTTCACTGCGTTTATCTCGAAAACTATGCATCCTACGAAAAAACTTGTAAGAACATTTTTTACTTAGAATTACCCAAGAAACACAAAAATATGTTTTATTTTGCGAAAAATCGATGTTATGTAATTCCTCAAGTTCTTTGTTTATAACAATCTTATCGACATCCGGATCAACTGTTACCCAAAAAAATCGTGTTCTACGGGTCAAAAAATACATAAAAATCTTGGGTAAGTCCATCTTAATAAAGGAGCCCGTAGCACGCCCTCCTGGCCACAGGACTAATTTGTTTATAAGCCAAAAAATTGTTTATAATTTTAAAACATTGCTGAGGCTGCTTAAACAATCTGATTTCAATTCTGTAAAGTGCATTAGATAGGTGGAGTGCTTCTTTATATGTAAAAAAATGAACAAATCTTTGTATGTTCTAGTTTTTGTTGTGCAAGATTTTAAAAAATTTAAATTTTTTAAAAAAAGTTTTGATTGCAAAATTATTATTCAAAATCTAGTAAGTCAATTTTAATGAAATTTGGTGTACGGTTTTAGCACATTACAAAAACTTTCTAAGCGAATTAGGAAGGTTCCAAGTGTAACCTAAGTGATGGAAAATCATTGAATAAGGGCAAGCTTGTTTTGCCCCCTTATTTTATATTATTGCTATTTTGCAGCAAGGGTGATAAATTAAGACATTTTTAACTAATCACATCTGATAGAAAATTTAATTAACTTTGTTTTATTCCTATACGACTTTGTTCCAAAATGAATCGTTTTAAAGTTATAAGCAAAAAAAGTAGAAAAAGACGAAATTTTTTGAAATTTTTAATTATTTTATTTTTTTTATTAATGTTCCGGGCATATTTGAGAAGGAGCATAAATCAATTATTATTAACAAAGTTATCACCTAACTTTATCCGCAAAAATCTGAATGCCACCTCTCACATCCACCTAAAAACAGATCCTTACTGGTCTATTCTTGGATATATTCATTTCACTCCATATAATTTGTGTTCATATTTGTTTAAACTCTAAATAATTGCAAATGATAAGAAAAACTAATAAGACTGTATTGAGAATACAAATAACCAGCGATAAACTGAAACTTTCCGTAATCACATAAAATTGATGCCCAAAGAAAACCAAAACATAAAGGAAAGTTAAATTGAGACTTACGAAGGAAATGAAAGAGAATTCATGCTAAAATAATATAGTTGTATAATAGAAAAGAAAGTTTATGTAAATTTGTAAGCTTTCAAAGCTTTTGAAATTAACTGTTCCCTCACAATATATTAATATATTTATCTATAATAACAAAAACATTTAAATATTAGGACAAATACAGCAAGACTAACTAGGAATATAACATTGTAAATGAGTTATTGTTTGTGTAATATTTACAGCCTTTTACATATATTTTTGTCCATATGTAGTATATTCATAAATATTCATTTTCGTATAAAAGCGTTGTTCGTTGTTCTCTGAACTAATAACTAAACAATTTCAGGCAAACTCACAGGTATGGCTTTCCGTGTACCTGTACCAAATGTATCCGTTGTTGACTTGACTGTTCGTTTGGGCAAACCCGCCAGCTACGACCAAATTAAGGCCAAGGTTAAGGAAGCCGCAGAAGGTCCTCTTAAGGGAATCTTGGGATACACCGACGAAGAAGTAGTCTCAAACGACTTCGTTGGAGACACCCACTCCTCTGTCTTTGATGCTAAAGCTGGTATCCAACTTAACGACAAATTCGTCAAACTTATCTCATGGTACGATAATGAGTACGGTTATTCCAACAGAGTAGTCGATCTTATCACCTACATCGACACCAAGAAAGCTTAAGGATGTCAGGCACTTCTTTAAGAGCGTTTTTCCGTACTGAGGCATTAGGCGCCTCGGAGAATGTTTCATGATCAGTGTTTAAAGCATCTTTATTGTAAGGGACTAGATAGTAGTCCTTTGTTCATGTCAAAATTATATTATCAAGTTTTATTTTTATTTAAAATTTAGGATTATGTATAATATACATGTTGAAACAAATTGTCATTTTCTGTCATCCAACATTTTTCCTATTCCTTGTATCCTTTTTCTTTTACTACATATATGGTTTTAAACGGTTTTTATTCAGATAAAGATAGGCTACATTTTAAATATGGTTGGTAACAATTACAATACTTTTAAAGAAAGACTTATTTTTCTAAAAACTTAAATTTTGCACTATTAGACAGTTTTAAAAGAAAAAATAACTTAAAATATTTCAAATTAGTATAAAAAAGAAAAACATCTTTTTGAAGTAAGAAAATGAAGAATGAATTGAGGGGGTTGGAAGTAAAAGGGTTTAAGTGCACTTATTTAAAATTTTACTCTAAGTACAGATTCGCATACTTAAACGGTATTAGAGCTTGGCAGTAAAACGATTTAAGCATATTTCGCCCTACAGTCACCATCTATCGCCATTACATTTAGTTAACTGAAAACAATTGCAGTTTGCTTTGGTAGTAAACAGGTTTAACCATGCGCTTGAACCGGTTTACCACAAAACTATTTTTAGTAATCTGTAAACAAAAGTAGTAATAAACAGGTTTAAGTGCGCTTAAACCATTTTACCACAAAACTATTTTTAGTATTCTGTAATATGTAAACACATTTAATACAGGATTAATTTCAAGTAAATAAATCGATACATCAAAGCTAAATCCAAAATTTCAATTTTTTTAAGTACGCTATTTACATAGAATGTATTGCACTCTATACTGGTAACACTGAGATATGTATATCCGGTTATCAGAGGTACATATCTCAGTGTTACCAGTATAGAGTGCAATACATTCTATGTAAATAGCGTACTTAAAAAAATTGAAATTTTCTACTTATCTCACTGTTGCTTTGAGGTATCGAAATATTAGATTTGTGACAAATTTTGAAGACTAATTAAGTATTATGCAACGTGTCAGTTGTAGTTACACTGTGGATAACAGCTGGGACAAAAATGATTAGTAATATGTAGTTAATATCTGCACTTAAACCGTTTTACCAGTAACATTTATCGACACCATGTACCGATTCAAGTACATTTTTTTAATAATGGAAAAAAGGAAGGATATAGTAAGAGTAGTAATATACCCTTATATTTTTATCATTTTATAGTACAATGTACACGTAGACATATTTTACTTTAATGACTCCTAGAATTTATAAGACTGAAACAACTTTGAAGCTGATTATCTCAGAACTATCAAAACTGCACTTAAACCCTTTTACGTCTGGCTCCCTCAATTGTTCCTTCGAACTACAAACCGCAAATTTGTCAAGAGCGAATGAATAATACCTTCCTAGATGAACCACATTATCAATGTCTGTGGAAAATATAAGCAGGGGAGTCCAAAGCAGGTGGAAAATGCTGGAGTGGAGATGAAACGAGGACGAAACAGTTTTTAGAGAGTAGACATCGAAACACAATGGACTTCAGATTAAGGCCATCGTTTTTTTATATAAAAACAATCTAAATTTGTTGAATATTAGGTCCAAATGAAGTAAATCGCGAAAGAGAAATGAATCCCTAGTAATTACCACAATAACAGTAGAAATGCTGCAATTACTAGGTTACAAAGGATTACGTATCGTCCATTCTATCTGTCTCACTGTTTGGAATTTGGGAAAATGGACCAACTGTTTGGTGTATCTACCAGTTACCTCTGATTAATGTTCTACCAAGTTTATATTCCAATACACAAAAAAAAGTCACTGCCAGATATAATAACTACAGTACATTTAACTAATAACACATGCCAGTAAAATCTTGTTGCATATATCAAAAACAGATTAAAAACTTACTTCATTATCAAATATCACAGGAACAAGCGAGGAAAAGATACACGCGTACCACAAAAAAGTTGATTAATAGCAAGCTGAAAATTTGTTAATAGCTTAACAATGTCTATTGAGAAATTCACACCGAGAATGCAGTACTAAGATAGGGCAATACATTTCTAATGGGGAATAAATGCACAGGGTTGTCGGTCTGCACCAGTTGTTGATTGCTCAGCGTTGCACAGGAACTGTGGCAACACTAAATGCGCATTCCTATCTTAACCGTACTTCAATCCCAGTGTGAATTTCACGTTAGTCGGACAAACTTGATGTATGGGAACAGGGGAAGTTTTAATAGGGAACTTGCAAAAATTTTTAAATTCGAAAAAAATGTTATAAATCACAACAGAACATAATTTAAAACATGTATCAAAGATAAAAAAGTTTTGTTTGTCTTTCGTTTGGCCCCTAAAGACGATTAAAAATTCAAATTCAAACAGGTGGTCCAAAACGCATCGTGACGTCACTTGGTTTTATATTTACATTTTTCCAATAAAGTAAACAGAATTTTAAATTAGACGTTATAAACGTCAGTAGAAAATACATTTATGTGACGTTACAAGTGTTTTTGATCGTTTGACCTATTCATAGAAAATTTTTACTTTTACAAAATGGTTTTATTTTCAATAGTAAACCTTCGTTCCTTTCCTTCAAAAACAGTATAAAACTACAATTTTAACAAACTGGTATATATTATTACAATGGCATACGATAAATGTCATTAGAATATAAATATTTTTGACTTATTCCACGACGATGAGCTTGCCAAATACCCAAGTAGGTGGAGGCCAATAAACTAAAGAATGAGAAGAAGAATATACCTAAATATAAGGTTGTGTCTAGTTATACGCTAACGTGTACGCAAATAAAAAAGTTAGAGTGTCAGTGATTTCTTATTTTTTATTTGTTTAGTGTTTGTTTTTAAATTAACTACGGAGTGCGGACAATTATTTAGTTCTTTTAATGAGTTTAAGAACATTTTAAAACAGTACGCAAAAGATAAGAGACTATAAACTAATATATATATTTTTTTTAGTTATAAATGAAATAGTATTACCGTAAAAGATTAAAATAAAAGGAAGACCTAAAGCTTTCACAATAATAATTAACTTGTTTTAAAGCTATTATCCTTGTGGCATTTTTGTAATCAACTATTCTAAATGGGAACTAAGCCACATTTTAACTAAAAAATTGATTTTATTAACGTTTCGACTTCTAAACCGGATGTCGTTGTCAAAATACAAAATATTAAATTAAACAAAAATGTTGTTGCTTAGTAAAAAATTTTTTCCAATAATTTATTTAATCTGACTAATTTTTGTATTTTGACAATGACATCCGATTTGGACGTCTAAACGTTAATAAAATTTTTTTTTAGTTAAATTGTGGCTTATTTTGCATTTAGAATAGTTGATTATAATAATTCACTTATGTATAAAAATTATTTTAACAATATTTTGCTAACCTAAATGTATACTTTTATATATACACATTGATTTATTACAATTAAGTTTGAAACATCTGAATAGTTCTGCTTCCCGTCCCTTAAAAAATATGTTTCCATTAAACAAACACTAAACATATCAAAATAGCATGTACCAAAATATATAGTAACTGCGCAAGCTAAATAATGACGTCACTGGCTTGATGAAGTTTAATTCGCGTCTACCTAACTTTTTTATTTGCGTACACGTTAGTGTGTACCTAGACACAGCGAAATATAACCATAATAAAAACTAATGCAAAACTATGTGACGTCACGTGCCGTTTTAACTATTTTATACCGCTGAAGACTTTAAATATGTATTTCTAAGTTATTACGAGTTTTTGAAGCGTGAAATTTTGGAAATCTCATTTTTAAACAAAACTGAACATTATTATCTAATAAAAGAAAATGTGCAAGTTCCCTATTGTGGAACGTGTCATCCTGACAAGTTTATGATTGTGAAAACTAGCAGGTTGTTTTTAAGTTTATTCAATAGCAAACTTTATAATATGTGAAAAAGTGTTTATTATTCTTTGTATTTTAATAAGTCCGGCACGTAGAACATGTCAAACGACAGGAATTATATTGGTGGTAAATAGCAGTCTGATTTTTGCATAAGATTTAATGAAAGGGTAACAAATCAATTGGAAGTTCTGTCCGACAAAATACATGGGACGTTTTCGTAGTCTGGCGTTCGGAACTTGTAACCTGTTCCACAATTAAAACTTCCAGTGTTCCCGTACATCAAAGTTTGTCCGACTAAACACTGTTAAGCTAATAACAAATTTTCAGCTTGCTTTTAATAAACTTTTTTTTGGTACGCGGGATCCAGGCCTAATACTGAACCAGAGGCAACTCATTGAAAAGTCGAGAGAATTTGAAGTAACTATGATAATATGTTTTTTGACTATCAGAAGGCATTCGATTGTGTAAGCTGGATAAATCTTTGGTTTATTTTAATAGATACACCTGGTGACACTTATTAAAAATCTGTACCAGTACAATATGGCAACAGTACGACTAGATCCGAAGTTCTCAGGCAATTCAGGTGATGGCTGGTAGAAAAATCTTCAATTTAAGATTTGCTACTGACACTACACTACTTGTAGCAGCAAGTGAACAAGAAATGCTAGATCTCCTGCCAAGATTTAAGTTGGAAAGTTGGTCTTAAAATTAATAAAGACAAAAATAATAGTGATAGACAGATTCAACACTATTCAACTGGTAACCACTTGCAGGAGTAGCAGATAGTAGTCAGCTTCAACTATCTCGGAGCTGTATAAATAACGATGGCAACTGTGTAGCAGAAGGGGACGCATTGGGCTGGCAAAAATGCGATGAGTCACTTAAATAAAGTTTGGGAGATTAGCAGTGGCGACGCGTGACTTTTTCTAAAGTGCTACCAAAACCAGATGCAAAAAATCTTATTTAAAAAAATGAAGATATGGCTAAATGTATATATAGCTTCAATAATATCATTTTTGTATATCACTTGAAACTCTCGAAAAACCAGTTGATGTTTCTAGATGGCAAATTTTTTTATCTTTTTTGACAATTAATGTTAACAATTCCCTGTAATTGCCTCGATTGTCAGAGTCGTCGACCTCAAAATGACCACGAAACGCTAATTCTTGTTTGGCCAAAAAACATACGGTATCTATTATAAGTGTGCTAAGGATGTACCTATCTATTTTTTAACAAACTCATTATGTTTAGCAATATTTGCTTTAAAATCTTGGTTAAGAGAACTTTCGATTCTTGTTTTGCCAAACTGAATCAAATTAGGTATACATCTTACATGTAGGTAACGGAGAAATTTCATGTCTCCTTTTTAAAACTCTAAAACTATTTAAATCGTGAACTTGGTCCACCCATTTTTTCTGTAGAAACCAGAAGACATGGCCAACAATAGTCTATTTTTCCTGCAAACCAAATAACCAAGGATTTTCACTGTACCAACTAAAATTAAAATATCGAACTACTTTTTTATATCATTTTTTTTCTTCAAAATTATAAAAATAAAAGGAGAATTACTTTTCAAGTAGTTGATCGATTACGCAGTGACACTCATCCATGGTTAACTACACGCACACTTTTTATAGGTACTGTAATCAAATTTAAATCTGGTAACAGGGCTACTGATATACACAGCGCGCACACGCCGTCGCTTCCTTAAAAATTTTCAGACACTAGCCGGTCCCGAGCGACAGCGATGGTAAACATTGTAACCACAAATGAAACTGGTAACAGGGTACCTACATTATCTTCGAACTAAGATATGCGAAACAATTGGGCATTAAAAGCACAGTGTGTATGTAAATTCAGCGCGGAAAAATAAAACTTTCCAAACTAAAACGCGTGCGGAAAAGTAGACTTTTTTGCACGCTGGTAGAAAAAATATATTTTAATTAATCTGATATTGGGTGGATCTTTAGAAAGTCCTAGCTTCCTTATGAAGCATTTTTTGATAAAGATGATTTACACCACATCGACAAATGAGTTAGAGTTTGTAGTTTTCTTTTCGTGAAGAGCGTTTGCGGACAACCTCTATAATACGACGAATTCTGGAATTATTAAATAAATTCTTTATATCTGTTAATACAGTTGATCAATGTATTTTTTCTCTTTTTAGACCGTATGTAAAAGTAACTTAATTTTATAAGATTCACTAATAAAACTAAATTCTTTAGGTAAATTAACTGGAATGGCGTTCAGAGTCCCTACTCCTAATGTGTCTGTAGTAGATTTGACAGTGAGACTCGGAAAACCTACCACGTTTGAACAAATTAAAGATGTAATGAAGCAGACCTCTAAGACAACCATGAAGGGTATCTTAGGCTATACTGAAGAACAAGTAGTATCCACTGATTTTAACGGAGATTCCCATTCCTCTATTTTTGATGCTAAAGCAGGTATAGCTCTGTCGGACCAATTTGTTAAGCTGATTTCATGGTACGACAACGAATACGGTTATTCATGCAGAGTAATCGATTTGATTCTGAATATTTCAACTAAAGATAATTTCTAAGCTAGCATACAATAGAACGAAGTATCTTTTTACTTAAAAGTGATCAGGTGTTATTTTTTAGTTCGATTAATGCGTTCAGGATTTGTTGTTTTTTTATTTAAATAAATAATTGCTTAATAAACTTTATACTATATACTGTTTTAGAATCTTTAGAAATAACTGACCAGGAACACTCATAAAGAGAAGAAAGAATATTGAAAAGTAGACCAGTAAGGACCTGTTTTTAGGTGGATGTGAGAGGTGGCATTCAGATTTTTGCGGATAAAGTTGGGTGATATCTTCGTAAATAATAATTTATTTATGCTCCTTCTCAAATATGCCCGAAACATTAATAAAAAAAATAAAATATTTAAAAATTTCAAAAAAATTCGTTTTTTTTTTCTACTTTTTTTGCTTATAACTTTAAAACGATTCATTTTGGAACAAAGTCGTATAGGAATAAAACAAAGATAATTAAATTTTCTATCAGATGCGATTGGTTAAAAATGTCTTAATTTATCACCCTTGCTGGAAAATAGCAACAAATATAAAATAAGGGGGCAAAACAAGCCTGTCCTTATTCAATGACTTTCCATCACTTAGGTTACACTTGGAACCTTCCTAATTCGCTTAGAAAATTTTTGTAATGTGCTAAAACCGTACACCAAATTTCATTAAAACTGACTTACTAGATTTTGAATAATAATTTTGCAATCTAAACATTTTTTAAAAAATTAAAATTTTTTAAAATCTTGCACAACAAAAACTAGAACTTACAACTTACACTTTACAGAATTGAAATCGGATTATTTAAGCAGCCTCAGTAGTGTTTTAAAGTTATAAACAATTTTTTGGCTTTTAAAAAAAATTAGTGCTGTGGCCAGGAGGGGGTGCTACGGGCTCCTTTATTTAGATGGACTTACCCAAGTTTTTTATGTATTTTGACCCGCAGAACACGAATTTTTTGGGTAACAGTTGATCCGGTTGTCGATAAGATTGTTATAAACAAAGAACTTGAGGAATTACATAACATCGATTTTCGCAAAATAAAACGTTTTTTTTGTATTTCTTGGGTAATTCTAAGCAAACAATGTTCTTACAAGTTTTTTCGTAGGATGCATAGTTTTCGAGATAAACGCGGTGGAACTTTAAAAAAATCGAAAAATTGCAATTTTTGAACGCGAATAACTTTTGATTAACAAAATAAAATAGCAATTCTGCTGACAGCATTTGAAAGGTTAAGTCAAATTATACCGGTTTTAATTATTTGCATTGCTAAAAATTAATTTTTTTATTATTAAACAAAGCTATTTGTTTTATAAGCCAAAAAATTGTTTATAATTTTAAAACATTGCTGAGGCCCCTTAAATAATCCGATTTTAATTCTGTAAAGTGTATTAGATAGGTAGGTTAAAAAATTTGAACTTTTTTAAAAACATTTAGATTTTTATGCAATTATTTACTATGAATTATCTTTTTGGTCGATTTTAATGAAATTTGGTACACGGTTTAAGTATGTCACAAAGAATTTCCTAAGCGAATTACTAAAGTTCTAAGTGCCACCAAAATGGTTAAAAAACATTGAATAACAACAGGCGTATTTTGCCCCCTTATTTTGTATTTATTGCTATATTGCAGAAAAGGTAATACATTAAGACATTTTTGACCAGTCGTATATCATACAAAATTCATTTATCTTTATTTTATTTCTCTACGACTTTGTTCCAAAACGAATCGTTTTAAAGTTATAAGCAAAGAGCGGAGAAAAATCGATGTTTTTCGAAATTTTTAAATATTTTAATTTTTTTATTAATGTTCCGGGCATATTTGAGAAGGAGCATAAATCAATTATTATTACTGAAGGTGTCACCTAATTTTATCTGCAAAAATCCGAATGCCACCTCTCACATCCAACACTAGACGTTTTTTCACAGATCCTTACTGGTCTAAAGACTAATATGTTTTGTACACACTTATGACAATTGAATTAATGGGAAAAGAAAAATAACTACCTATTTTTGAAATGTATAATATTTTTTAATTTCCTAGCTGAGCGCTTTCCGCTTTCAAAGCCCTCTTCAGAGCTATGGTCAAAGGTTTAAAGTACCACTACAAAGAGGGATCCCATTTTTTAAACTGAAAAAATTTCTTATGCAGTTTTAAAAATTTGGTTGGATATTGAAATGTTTATACAGGGTGAGTCATGAGGAACTGTACATACTCCTACCTCGTATGCAGGCCTCTATGGGGAATAACAAATGACTATTAAAAAGTGTCTGCTCCCATTGTTTAATAATATACAGGGCGAGTTGTTAACTTTTACAGAAATTTGTATTCGTCACAATTTTTGAACAGTAATATCGATGTGTCTCTTATTTTGGCCAATCGTTACACTCTTACCACCCAATCTACTGATTTATTCAAACTAGAAAAAAATCAGGTCCGGATTTAAAAAATTAGTTCGTTTTGGTCTTAGAAAAAATTTCACCCTATATATGGTTTTTGAAAACTCTAATAAGAATTTTACAAATTACAGAAATAATTTTTAATAATAAATGGAAACGTTAATAAAATCATTTTTTTGGTAAAATTGTGGCTTATTTCCCATTAAAAATAGTTTATTACAGAAATAGGCAATTAAAATGGCATATTTATTTTTTCCCCCACATAATTACTTAATTTTTTATAAAAAAATCAAATTTGACTATGAATTAAAAGTTTGGTGAAAAGAACCATAGATTTAAAAAAATTAACTTTTTTTATAAAAATTAATTTTTTGTAACAAATATTTAATTTATAAGTTACCGCCCAATCAACTGATTTATTCAAACTAGAAAAAAATCAGGTCCGGCTTTAAAAAATTAGTTCGTTTTGGTCTTAGAAAAAAATTTCACCCTGTATACGGTTTTTGAAAACTCTAATAAGAATTTTACAAATTTGACAAATAGGTAATTAAAATGGCATATTTATTTTTCCCCACACGATTAGATACTTAATTTTTTATAAAAAAAATCAAATTTGACTATGAATTAAGAGTTTGGTGAAGTGAACCATAGATTTAAAAAAATTAACTTTTATTACAAAAATTAATTTTTTTTTAACAAATATTTAATTTATAAGTAATAATACTATACGTACTATAGCTCGTGCTATACGTTTTAAATAATACAACCTTTTTAGCCAATTTGCAGAATTTTAAAAGGAACATGTTTTGAATAATACGAAAACATCATCCTGTATATTATTTATTTGTCAAAAAGGAGATAAACAAATAAACCTAAATTAAACAAAAAGAAATATTTTCCCGTCGTTTTTTGCATCACTACCTTCTCACCATGTATTAATACTATGTATTTGTATAAAAATGATAATTTGACATTTTCGTTGTTTGAGTACATAATTTGACTTTTCGTTCACCATCGTTATTATTTAATTGTGTTTCTTACACTGTTTGTACTTTTTTTCATTATCATATTTTACAAAATAGTTTGCTGAACCTACTTGCCAATGTAGCCGCCCGAGGTATGTACTTTATGCACGATGGGGCATCACCACATTTTTCAGTTGCTATTCGTCAACATCTTCATGTAACATGGAAATAGGTGGATAGGACGCGGAGGGTCTCATGCATGACCACCTAGATCAGCTGATTTTAACCCTGTCGACTATTTCCTATGGGGTCGATTAAAAGAAATGGTTTATCAAGAAAATATCAGTACGCGACAAGGACTAAGTAATTGATAAAATTATTGATTCTTGTAACATTACAAATGCTTGGTTTTATAAAAAGATGCACTAGAGACTTTCAGAATATTGATGCAATTAAATTACTATATTGTTCTTTAGTTAGACCTCATCTAAGAGTATTGTTCTTGTGTTTGGTCTCCATCTTACAATATTTACATAACAAAAATCGAGACAGTCCAACACAAGTTCTTAAGGTACATAGCATATAAACTGGGTATACCTTTTGAGTTAAATCAGTTAAATTATTATCAAATTGAAACCCAATCGGGTATTCTCTCATTGCGTGACCGACGAGTAATTAAGGATGCAAGGATGCTCTATGGCATAATTAATTCAACAGTTTTGTGTCCTCAGCTACTTGAGCAGGTTGGTCTCCATGTACCTCTCCGCAGAACTCGATTGAATCAAACATTCTATGTTCCTATCCATAGAACCAACTATGCATATAACAACTTTTTATCTCGAGCACTAAGATGGGCAAATACTCAACCTGATCTAGATTTCCTTGCACCGAAGTCTGAATTCATCTCTGGCATCGGACGTTTGTTTGTTTGAGTAGTTGTTGGATATTCATTATTGTGAGATATGAATCTGATTTATGTGATTAAGTTTGTGATATTTATATTTTATTGTATTATTGTTTTATTATTACTATTTTATTGTAGTTTTATTATTATTGACACATGTATTATGTATATTGGACTTATAAACTTGTAATCTTATTGGGCAGTGTCCCGTTGAAAAAAAAAAAAAATAAATAAATGAAATGATCCCTTAACTCTCAGGAGGTCTATTAGACAGTTGATGGTCCGACAAAGATGGATTTCATTTCGAAAATCTGCTATAAATCTCAAAAAAAATTGTTTTATTTGTTTCTTAAGTTCTTTTATGTATCTATGTACACAATTGTTGTACACACATAAATATTGTTAAATTTACTTAAACATGCAAATAAATCTGTTTATGTTCAATATTTACAATGTTTTATTGAATTTACCAAACTTTTAATTCATAGTCAAATTTGATTTTTTTATAAAAAATTAAGTAATCGCGTGGGGAAAAAATAAATGTCATTTTAATTGCCTATTTGTCTAATTTGTAAAATTTTAGAGTTTTCAAAAACCGTATACAGGGGGAAATTTTTTCTAAGACCAAAACGAACTAATTTTTTAAAGCCGGACCTGATTTTTTTCTAGTTTGAATAAATTAGTTGATTGGGTGGTAATAGTGTAACAATTTACCAAAATAAGAGACATCGATCTTACCGTTTAAAAATTATGACGAATAAAAATTTCTGTAAAAATTAACAATTCGCCCTGTATATTATTAAGCAATGGGAGCAGACACTTTTTAATGGTCATTTGTTTCCCCATAGGGGCCTCCATACGAGGTAGGAGTATGTACAGTTCCTCATGACTCACCCTGTATTTAAAATTTTTAAAAAAACATCGAGAACAGCACATAGCGACTTCACAAAAAACACATTCAAAAATTTGATCGTGGTCAGATTAAACCCATCATCTGAAGTGGAAGCAACCGGCAGAATCCTTGTTTTCAGGAATTCCATCTAAGCCATCTGTTTTGTTGTTATTTTGAAAGTTTATAATGTCTTTGTGTATTGTGTTTGCCCCTTTTTCTTAAATTTTCAACCTTTAGTTATTCCTTATTCCAGCCTCAGTTATGACTTTTTGTTATGATGTACAACGTGTTTGTGTCCTGTAATCTAGCTGCATCTTCCACTTTTCCTGGTATTGCTTGCTTTTTAACTTCTTTACTTTTATCCACGTATTCTTGTTGTACTTCGTTTGTCCCTATTGGATTTGCTGAAATTCTTCTTCATGTATCGTGTCCTTTCAGAAGTTGGTTACCTTAATTTTATTCACTGCCACCCTAAATAGCATGCTTGTAGCAATACCATACCAATCTCGCAAGTTCTTCAACCATGAAGTCTTTCTTCGTACTGACCTGTGTTGGCCTTCCCTTGCATAATAGCAACCTATAATTTGGGACCTATAATTACATGTCCGAAGTTTTCCATCTTTCTCTTAATGTTTTTTATAATATCAACAGTCTTGCTCAGATGTTCTAGTATTGTGGAGTTTCGAATCTTCTCCACTCTTCTTCTCGTTGTCCTTGTGACCTATAAGAGCGTCGGAATTTGGTATCATCTATCCATCTTTTACCCATTTCTTCCACGCCTTCCGGTCTCCTGCCATTTTCTTCATCTGTTGCACTGTTTTCCCTCTCTTTGTCCCGATTTGCTCCATCCACCCCTTTCTAGGTCCGCCCTTTCTTCTTTTCCCCTGTCTTTTGGCATCTGCCACCTTCTTTACTAGTCTGTTCTCGTTCATCCTAGTTATATGTCCAAACCAATTCAGTTTTCTTTTTTCAATTTTTTTCCTCTATTGGTTCCTGGCTTAGCACGTTTCTGATGTTTTCGTTCCTTTCCCTGTCCATCTTCGTCTTTCCAGCTATTTTTCTCAGCTGCTTCATTTCTGCTGCATTTATGGCACTTTCATGTCTTTTATTTGTGACCCATGTCTCGCTTGCATATAGAAGAGTTGGTACTGGTACTGTGATTGTATTATATACATACATGTATTTTTGTTTCCTGGCTGATTTCCCTTTTTCCCAGTATCGTATTCGTCTTCTCTACTCTTCTTCTTCTTAGGGTGCCTGTCCGTTCCGAACGTTGGCGACCATTCTGGCTATGATGACTTTGTTAGTTGCTATACGGAATAGTTGTGTTGAGGTCTTTCTATACCATGTTCTCAGGTTAGCAAGCCAGGATATTCTTCTTCGTCCTGGGGTCCTTTTTCCTTCAATTTTACCTTGTAAAATGCACTGGAGTAGCTGGTATCTGCCTTGATTTCTCATTAAATGCCCTAAGTACTGCAGCTTACGGCCCTTCACGATGTTGACTAAATCTGCGGTTGTGTTCATCCTCCGTAGTACTTCTTCATTGGTGACTTTGTCTGTCCATGGTATCTTCAGGATCCTTCTGTACAACCATAGCTCAAAAGCTTGAAGTTTCGATAAAGTTTCCGCCTTCAAGGTCCACGTTTCTACTCCGTATAAAAGCACTGAGTACACGTAACATTTAAGGAGCCTTATTTTTGTTTTTAGAGTGATGTCATGGCTCTTGAACACAGAGCTCATAGTCAAGAATGCACTCTTTGCCTTTCCGATGCGACATTTAATCTCTTGAGTATTGTCCCACGACTCATCGATTATAGTGCCCAAATAGTTGTATTGTGAGACACGTTCAATTCTCATTTGGTTCACATACAGATTTACTCCAGTTATGTTTTGCTTGCTGATGATCATTAGCTTGGTTTTGCTGGTGTTCATATATTCTACTGGTTTCAGTTATTTTATTCATTAAGTTTTGCAGCCCTCTATGGTATTGGAAAACACTATTGTATCATCTGCATATCGCAGGTTACTGAGCTTGACTCCATTTATTGAGATGCCTTCATCAATATCTTTTAGAGCCTCTTCAAAAATGTGCTCTGAGTACAGACTGAATATCAGCGGTGCAATTAAGCATCCCTGTCTCACACTCAAGAAACTTAAATTCTTCTTTAGTATTACATTTCGAAAGCTTCAAGGCTATTTAGATCGCTTTTATTCATAGTCCAAGACTCAACGTCATAAAATAAGACCGAGAACACGTAGCAGCGAAGTAGACGGATCTGCAATGTCAATTTTAGGTCTCTGCTACATAATACTCTAGCCATCCTTGAAAGACGGCTCTGGTCTTAGGCGAAGCAACAAAGCACTAAAAGGCCCAAAACCTAGGAATTTTATGCAGTAAGATGAATCGTCATGCAACTTTTTGCATTCGATTCGAGAGAGTGTCAGGCAATTTTGTGAACTAAATTGATCTCCGGCAAAAATTTTTGTGTATGAGAAAATGCATTTTCAAAGTGCATCTAGAAGAGATGGAAAATGAAAAATTTAGAACTAGAATTTAGACATATTGACGGAAATGAGTTCAATTTTTAAATTTGGGGGTTTTGGAAGTCACTGAAAACGAATTTCATGACGGCGCCCAAGTACGCGAGCTACTTGGTTCCCAGGGTGCAATTCGTCGCCTGGGACGATCGAATAATTTGCGGGACGATCGAATAATTTGCGGGACGATCGAATAAATCACGAAATGAAGATTGGATCGAAAAACTGAAAAATACGTGTTTGATATTTTTCAAGAGCCTATCGAATAACATCAAACATGACCCTCCACTCCACCCCCTGGAGGTGGGGTGGGGGTAACTTTAAAATCTTAAATAGGAATCCCCATGTTTTATTGCAGATTTGGATTCCTCATGAAAAAATAGGTAACATTTTTTAGAATTGTTGATAGATGGCGCTAATAAATAGTGTTTTTCCGATTATAGCGCCATCTATCCATAATTCGAAAAAATGTCTTGAATAAATGGTACTTATTTTTACGTGGGGAATCCAAATCTGCAATAAAAAATGGGGGCTCCTATTTAAGATTTTAAAGTTACCCCCCACCCCACCTCCAGGGGGTGTAGTGGAGGGTCATGTTTTATGTTATTTGATAGGTTCCTGAAAAATATTAAACACGTATTTTTTGGTTTTTTATTTGGAAGTGTATTTCTTGAGATATTAGACCGTTTCTATAATTTACCTCGTATTGTGAGATAAAATCTAACACGCGACTGTTCACGTTACAGAAGTGAGCGTGACTGCTCCCGGGTTAAATACAAAGTTATAGCCTCTAAAACATTGCTATCGTTTAAAAGCTTGTATATTTCCCTTGGAAGTTCATTAACCAAGAAATTCAATTTAAATTGCCCTATTTTTGTCTTACTTCCACGGTTTATCATATTTCTTGTGTAAAAAATTGTTTTTCTAAAACAATGATTTAGCACATTCATATTAAAAGGAAGCATACAGAACGCATGTTCAAATAAAAGACGAAACCATTATATTTAAAAATTATATTTGAAAAAATAAAAATAAATAATTAGTCAAAAGGTTAACAACTGGATATATAAAACATTCATCTATAGTAAATATGCTATTAATGAAAATTATTTAGTAAGATACAAAATCAACTATGATCGGGAATTACGAAAAACTTGAATGTTTTAAACGTCCAATGTAGCAGTCCAAGAACTAGCTACGGAATGCTTATTACTACAATTCAATTGCTAAAATAATTCTTTTGGATACTAATTGATTGTACGAACTATTAACAATGACATAATTTTCAACTCATTTAACTTTTTCTCTAACTGAAAAATAAATAAACAGATATTCCACAAAAAAGAAATACTAGATTTGCTAGTATCAGCTAGTTCTTAGACAAGATGAGTATTTCATTCATAGTCCTCTACATTAATAAGCGTAACTTTGAGTAGCAAGAAGTTGTAAGATCTTAACTCTTTTTATCAAATCCATTGAGATCATAACGCTAATAGTCAAAATCCATGTTTTACCCTATATTACCATCGAATATCTGTAGCATTTTAAAATCCCCTCAGACCACTCTAAGCTTGTCTCGGCATTTTATTTCAAATATGTCGTTGAGTCCAGGGAACGCTATATAGAATTTATATGTGTCTTATAAAGTCGAGTCCTTCGAAATGTGAGCTTACCGACGTATAATAACAACAAATAGGTAGGTACGTATATCCTGGCCAACTCTCGACTTGGATTGTAGCGCCATAGGAGAGAGAGATTCAAAAATCCTTTTGAGATCAATGTACTAGCAAACAGAGAAAAAATAATCATTCAATCACAACTCCGGAAAATGTCGAAATTGTGAGAGTTATGTTTGAAAAAGATAACTTCACAAGGAAAAAGCCAGAAGTTAGAAATTACTGGTGGAATGATCAGCTAGAAGAAATGAAAAAACATAAACAGGAAGTATACCATAAATGGCTAAATGACAGAGAAAACGAGAATAAAACAAGTGAATATCGGCAAGCACGTGACAAATTCAAAACCGAAGTCATAAACGCCAAAAATCAAAAATGGGAGGACAAATGTCAGGACACATACATCGGAGGGAGAAAATCTAGAGAAGCCTGGAGATTTATAAAGAAAGTAAGAACCAGCAAAATAGAAGAAACTGTGATAAACCCTATAACAACAACGAAATGGGAAGAACATTACAAATCACTATTGGTAGAAAACAGACCAGAATACAGGACAACATCACACAATATAGTCGAGATCACAGGACAGCCAATTCGTATAAACGAAGAACAGACCAAAAAATCAATATCCTTATTACAAAACGGCCGCGCCCCAGGGCCGGAAGGAATACCTGCAGAACTACTTAAAAATGGTATTACTGACAAATTAGCTAAAATAATAACAACATTAATGAACAGATTTTTAAATGGAGAACCGGTACCACAGACATGGAAAGAATCTATACATAAGAAAGGTAGTAAACAAGATCCAAATAACTGCAGAGGTATTACCGTAACTAGTACACTAAGTCGATTGTACGGAAGAATTCTAAAAGATCTAATATGTGAAGAGTACCACCCATACGAATCACAGGAACAAAGCGGCTTTAGGGCAGGTAGATCCACAATAGACAACATTTTCTTTATAACTCAAGTAATAGAAAAAAGGCTGTCAAGAAGCCAAGAGTTGCATTTACTCATGGTAGATCTAACGAAGGCATATAACACGGTCCCCATTAATAGACTATGGGAAGTACTAGAAAAGACCAGCATAAATGTATCTATTATACGGAAATAAAATATCAAAAGGTTTCCTAGCCACTAAAGGTCTAAGGCAAGGATGCTGTATATCGCCAGTATTATTCAATATACATATTGATGAAGCCCTTAGACAATGGAAGAAAAAGTGCAATGGAATGGGACTACCGATAGGAGATGCGATATTCTATACGCTGCACTATGCAGATGACCAAATTGTAATTGCACAGGACAAGAAAGATCTTGAATATATGGCAAGGAAACTAATTCATTCCAAAATTGCCCATGGCAGAGCACAATTTTTTTTCAATCAGGTGTGTACTCTGAATAGGTACGCAGAGAGATCATAAAATTAAACTAGTAATTTTAAGTGTAAGTTCTGACCTTAAGAACTGCTTTAGTGACTTGAACGATCAATAAAAACGTGTTGTTACGTCGAATGAGGAGTGCCTCCTGGATTACGAAGAATAAAGCATTGCTACAGTTATTAACAAAGGTCCGATACTTTCGGGACAGTTGTTATACATTGGAATGTTTGATATTTAAAACTAGTGAACATTTTAAATGATAAAGTAACTTCGGTAATAAATTATCTTCAGTTTTTAACACTCTCATTTGTCATGATTTGTCTTCTTTCTATTATAATAACCTTTGTTTCGGATACGCCTATTAATGGTAAAAGAACTATTATCTGGAAATATAATTATTGTAATAATTATTCATAGGTATCGAGATGCAATATGCAACATTACCAAACAACACATAGGTGCATACAAATTTTCAACAATGATAAACAGTCTAAAGAGGTTAGTAGACACGTGTATGGCCAAGATATTCTCTATAAGAAATCTCTTACCTAAGGGCAGACACTGACTACTTGTGATTCACAAAATGTATCGACTATGTACTCAGAAAGAATATCTGTAAATCGAAACTGAATAAAGAATAATTCTTAAAAAAATAATCAAAGATCATAAGTTAATTATTAGATACTTTGTCAATTAGACCAGGACGCATCTGTAAAAATATTAGTACATTTGGACGTTGAGAGATGACTCACATTTCTTTGCAGAAATTGCTTTTAAATAAATCATATAATAATAATTAAATTATCCTCTCACTCAAAAAGGTCCGAAACATTGTCTAAATAATCAAAATGTCAAAAAAATGAAGGAAAAATTCGATTTTTTTCTTCGTTTTTTGATTATAACTTTAAAAGTGTTCATTTCCGAGAAAAGTTACGCTGACATAAAAGTTGCGTAATTCAATTTCCTACGAGATAGCATTGGTTAGAAATTTTAAACATTGTCACCCTTGTTCCAAATAGCAATAATTGCGAAAAGAATCATAAAAAAAGTATTTGCATTTTACTTTTCTCAACCATTTATGCTAAATTTGGGATGTTCATATTTCACGCAGAAAAACCTTATGATACAGTAAAATAACAGTGGCAAATTTCATTAAGATCGGTTTAATAGTTTTTGCAAAATAAGTTGTGTAATCTAGCTTTCGCAAAAAATGCATTTTTTTCAAAATGTTGCAGGACTGAAAATAAAGCAGAAAGAAAGTTAATTATTTTTTACATGAAGAGAAATACTGTATATTTCATTTGAAATTTGCAAAATTAAAATCGGTTAACTACCACCGCGTCAGGATTTTTTTTAAATAAACATTAATTTTTAGTGCTACGTGCAGGACAGCGAATAGGTTTGCTCTGATTGGGCATTCCAATTACCTTCGATAATGATTGATAATTTTTAATTTTAGTACATTTCGATATAAATAAATAAATTTGTTTATTGCAAAATAAAAACACATACTATGTCCTTTGAAATAATACTTTTTTTAGCAAAAACTTTCTTTGTTCATATATTTTAACTTAGATAATAAAAGTTTATTACTTTTAAACATATGCAATTGTGTAAATAATATTTCACACACAATACTCAAATAAGTTTGATTTTGAATTGGAATTAAAATATTAAAATACAACAACATATAGAGTAAGAAAATAATATATTAGATAAAGATTCGAAGAAATTTTGGTGGAAATCAACTTGTGTAAATCGAACACCGCTGTCCTGCGCGTAGCACCAAAAATTATTGTTTATTTAAAAAAATTCCTGACGCCGTGGTAGTTAACCGATTTTAATTTTACGAATTGCAAATGAAAGGTTCAGTATTCATCTATATCCAAAAAAAATTCAACTTGCTATCTGCTTTATTTTCAGCGCTGGAACATTTTGAAAAAATTATTTTTTTTTTGCGAAAGCTGGATTGCAAAATTTATTTTGCAAAATATATTAAACCGATCTTAATTAAGTTTACAGTATTGTTTTATGTCATAAAATTTTTCTGGGTAAAATATGAAGGCCTCAATTGTAGCATAAATGTTTAAAAAACGTAAAATGCGAATACTTGTTTTTTATGGTTTTTTCGCAATTATTACTATTTTGCAACAAGGGTGACAATTTTTAAAATTTTTAACCAATCCTATATTGTAGAAAATTTAATTACACAACTTTTATGTCAATGAAACTTTTCTCGGAATTGAATATTTTTAAAGTTATAATCAAAAAACGAAGAAAATAATCGAATTTTTCATTCATTTATTGACATTTTGATTATTTAAACAATGTTCCGGACCTTTTTGAGTGGGAGGATAGCTCAATTATTATTATATGAGTTAATTCCAAGCAATTTCTGCAAAAAAATATGAGTCACCTCTCAACGTCCATCTAAAAACAGATGCGCTCTGGACTAAATTCCAGCATATTTAATTGTAAGCATTAATTTGTGATTTTCGCGAACAACTGATTTTTATAACTATGTCTGTTATTGTGTATTAGAAAGTCATTTGCAGTTTGGACTCAATAGAAATTTTTTACTTGAAAATTACCCAGAAGATATAAAGCCAGTTTACATCCAATTTGTTTTTATTATTTCAATTGGTTTGTTCCAACACAACGAAGAACCGTCATGTAACGATCACGTTACTATATAATTAACGTTCCATAGTAACGAAATAATACGTTCCATGTTACTGCGCAGGACGGTGATCGTTACATGGACTGTTTCTTGTCGTGTTGGAACAAACCTAATGTGAATAGGGAACTTGACAATTTTTTTTTATTTATTTATTATATTTGCCTACATATAGAAACAATAAATACCAAATATCAACCCTCAAATCGCAATACAGTAGACTCGCGATTATCCGAGGTAACTGGGACCGTGACTACCTCGGATACGGAAAAACTCGGTTAACACTGAGATTGGTTATATTGATAGAAAAACACGTAAATAATCATAACTGTGGATATTTTAATGACAAAATTAATACAGTACTGTCTATAAAAGATAAAAACATTTACCTTATCAATATTACTGTTTAAAAAAGTCTTTGGTTTTGCATAACCTTTATTCCTCTTTTTGATTTTGAATCGGCGATGTTGCGTCAAGATTGAAAATTGTAACTCACCTGTTATTACTTTTGCCTCGGTTAACCGAGGGGCTCGGATGACCGAGACTCGGATAATCGCGAGTCTACTGTATTTAATTTACCAACAATGTTTTAATCCAACACGAAAAGCGCAGCACGCTATGTGACGTCACGCTGCTCGTTCCAGGATACGAGAACAAAGAACTGGCAACACTGGAAGATTGTTTGTATTTAAAATTGACAGTTCGTTGATTTAAAAACATTGTGTTTTGAAGGTTAGATTTTTTTTTGTGTATAATTTCTTTTTATCTTTGCTTTAATAATATTGATAATAATAATGGAAGCAACACAAAAACAATATTACAAATATTGTATACTTTCCATGTGGTCCAATACCACTTATAAAACGCCCTGAATACTATTTATTCGTGTAACTCAAGATCGAAAAGGGTCGTTTAAAATGGTTAAAGGCATGCAAAAGAAATGAGAAAGATCATTTTAATGTGAGTATAAAAGTCAGACTCTATTTTCATCTACATCCCAGTTCAATAAGTACTTATTTTATGTTCACTTCTTTGCTACACAATGCAATAATAATATAATGCAATTATACATATTATAATAATATAATACCTAATATAATATATTATATTAATGCAATATACAATATAATAGGTATTTACTATAGTATTACAAAGAACCTTGTTTTTATTACTAATTCTTTTTAATTCTTTACGACTTTATCATTCCTTATGATTTTATCACATAATGTACCGTTGAAATACTTATCGCTTTCGCCCGTTTATAGGGACGACCAACAAACTGTCTGACGTCACAACCGATTCCGCCCGTTGAAAGAATAATTTAAAGTCTGCAGTTTTTAATTGCTTATATTTATTTCATAATAATAAAATATGAGTTTTTTGTAAACTGGGGTTCTTTTAACAGCATTAAATAACGTTTATCAGTAATATTTCTGGAATATAATTTTTATGCAAGTTCCCTATTATTTGAATAGGGCGGATAATATTGCATTTTCCAGAATTGAGATATATAAGTCTCCTATACGTTTCCGTGAGTTAGATAGAACAGTACTAAAACCTGAAATTTTGCTAATAACATATCATGTACTAATATGGCTGTTGCTCTTACTGATATTTGACTATCTGTTCAAAAGGGTTTACTACCAAACAAACCGATAATGCTCTATTTTTTAATTCTCCATCTTTTCTAATCTTCATCCCTTTCACTAGATGTAAAATGACTACTTTTTATGAATAAATTGTATGCTCCAGTTTTTTCTAGCGTTTTAACCCCTTCCAGTTCAAAAACGAAGTCCCACTTTAGATTTTAAACTGCTGCATTCGAAAAAATTTCTAGCCGAGTGTGGTTTAAACTATGAGCACAGTAAGTTACTCATATCAAAGTGTGTTCGTTATCTCACTGAGCCCGCTTTGCAACAAATTACCAATAAAGAATTCACCCACATTAGTTTATATTTAAAATTAAAACGATCATACGAATGTGTCCTAGATTTGTTTAGTATTTGTGGTATTACATTCACAACAGTCCACTACTGTTACTTATATTATTTGATAATCATCATAAGAGTGTTAAATATATTTGTATGAATTAGACACGTTTACTGTGGCAAAAGTATAATTATTGTCTCTATTCGATACACTTTGTGAACCTAACTCAATAATACTTAGTTATGCATATAAAAAAAGTTACAATTATTAATGAATTGGCACACTAACAGTAAGTACAAACATTTAATTTTAGTAGATACAGAGCATTTTCGACAAAACTTAATACAAAATCTTACTCCACTTGGAAAACATGCTTATCTTGGCCACTTTTAGGTATATTTGGCTAGAAATTATTTCACTTAAAAGCAAGGCCTTGTAGGTTCACCAAAAATTTAAATAAAACTTCGTTGCACATTAAAATAATATACTTGGTAAATTTGGAAAATATAAACAATTTCAACAAGAATACCATATGAGACCTGAACCCCTATGTGTTTTTGTCATCATCACCATTCACCATGACTTTACTAAATTTGGAAAATATAAACAATTTCAACAAGAATACCATATGAGACCTGAACCCCTATGTGTTTTTGCCATCATCACCATTCACCATGACTTTACAAGCTTTTGTGAGTTTCGGTTTATTCCAAGATCAGTTTTCATTCCCTTTCTTAGCTTTCCAGTTTGATACCCATAATTTTCTTAAGTCTAATAAACACTGAAAATAATAGAGAAGCAGATCGTACAAAATATTTATGAAGATATAAAAGGAAAAACAATAAAAAGAACTTTAAGGAAAGATGCAGATGATTGGATCGAAATAAAAATATTAAAAATATGGATTCTTTACTTTTTTTCTGAATGTAGGGATTGAAAAACTGAGATTAATGAAGTCTCTAAAATAGCATATAGGGAGAAAATACCTCTTGTAGTATTCTCCGCACTTACGAAGAGAAAGTAGGTATGTAAAGCTGTATACAGTTAAAGAATTATATAGGGTGTCCCAAAAGTAGCGGAACGGTCGAATATTTCTCGAAATATCGAAAAACTGAAAAATACATGTTCAATAATTTTCAAAAATCTATCGAGTGACAAAAACACGACCCCACATTCCACCTCCTAGAGGTGGGGCGGGGGGTAACTTTGAAATCTTAAATGGAGACCCGAAGTTTTTATTTCAGATTTTGATTCCTTACGTAAAAGTAAGTAACTTTTATTCGAGATATTTTTTTGAACTATGGATAGATGGCGCTATAATCAAAAAAGTATTTATCCTGATGTCATACATAGGTAAATAATAGAAACGGTCTAATATCTCGAGAAATATACTTCCAAAGGAAAAACAAAAAAATACGTATTTAATATTTTTCAAAAACCTATCGAACGGCACCAAACACGAACCCCCCACTCTACAACCTGGAGGTGAGGTGGGAGTAACTCTAAATCTTAAATAGCAGCCCCCATTTTTTATTACAGATTTGGATTCGCCAGGAAAAATTAAGTAACATTTGTTCGAAACAATTTTTAGAATTGTGGATAGATGGCGCTAATAAATAGTCTTTTTCCAATTATAGCGCCATCTATCAATAATTCTAAAAAATGTTTTAAATAAATGTTGCTCAATTTTTCATGATTAATCCAAATCTACAATAAAAAATATAGGTTACCATTAAAGTTAACCCCCACCCCCACCTGTAGGGGGTGGGGTAGAGGGTCATGTTTGGTGTCATTCGATAGGTTTTTGAAAAATTTTAAAAACATATTTTTTGGTTTTTCATTTGAGAGTGTATTTCTCGAGATATTAGAGCGTTTTATAATTTATTACAATAAATTGTTTTTTCCGATTATAGCGTCATCTATCCACAATTCTAAAAATGTTTCAAATAAAAATTGCCCACTTTTACACAAGGAATCAAAATCTGCAATAAAAACTGGCGGTTTCTATTTAAGATTTTAAAGTTACCCCCACCCCACCTCGAGGGGGTGGAGTGGGGGATTGCGTTTGGTGTCATTGGATAGATTTTTAAAAATTATTGAAAACGTGATTTTCAGTTTTGTGCTCCGATGTTTAGTTCGCGAAATATTCGACCGTTCCGCTACTTTTGGGACACGCTGTATATTTTCTCTCCTATATAGCAGTCACTAGGGACGACCATTGTATCCTCGTGACATAGTGGGAAAATACACACATAGTTTCTGTATTTAGATATCTGATTCACATATTATCTTTTTCTGATTCATAAACTTTTGAAAAAATTAATATTGTCCCTGTGACTGATTTAACTCCTTAAATCATTTTGTACGTTATATATCAAAATTAAGTTTTGGTGAATCTACATAAACATTTATATCGGCACATACAAAACCTCAATGAACACACTTATCACTAGTTTTAGTGGCATACAAATGCTCTGTACGAGAAAGGAATCAGGCATTAGTACACATTTAACGATTTATCATTAATGATTAAACAATGTAAAGAAGATTGATACAGGGCTAGTAACAAGTTTTAAATGTACATTCGATTCCAGAGAGAGGAATGTACAAGTAAAACTTCCAACATACTATACTATAATTCAAAAATTGCAACAATTTTACTAGAGATACATAGTATCAACTTATCAGTGTAAAAAAAATATTAGTTACAGTAAAAACCACGATCATTCGAAAGCATTTTTATAACCTTCAATATGAAGTTGTTTTTCTAATCCTAATCTAACGGTTTTTATTCTCTTATAGGTATAGTTTATTATAAAAATTAGTTTTAACAATTATCAAAGTTACGTTAAACTAAAACATAAATACAACATTTTCTATAAGTTAAAAGGCATCGAAAACAATTGAATTATACCAATATCTTGTTTTATTTTTAAAAATTGAACACACAAACACGTTTCTAATAAAAAAATGGATATTTTGATGTATTTTAACATGAACGTACAATTCAATAGTATGTATATTGATCGTATTAGGTTAACCTTTAAATAATGTTACCCTTTGTCAATAATTCAATATACTTTTTACTATTAATAATATGCAGATTGAAAATGTGGAAAATTTTATTTATCTTTTAAGTGTCATAACAGAAAGCGGAGGTAGATAAAAAGTTATTTGGATAATGAGGATACGAAAAGCTCAACAAGCTTTCAGCATGCTTAATCCTGTTTGGATGTCTAGCCAGAATATTGCAAAGACAAAGATCCGAATAATTCTGTCAAATGTCATGTCTCTTCTACTCTACGGATGTGAAACCTGGAAAGGGACAAATACGCTCCCCTACAAACTGCAGGTTTTGTTAATAAATGTCTAAGAATAATTATTCGTATTTTCTGGCCTAACATCATGAGTAAAGTCCGGATTATAAGCATTTTGCTTTTTTTGCTTATAGTTATGATTTTTAGCAAAATGCTTATTTTAAAGATATTATGTTGCTTATCTTTGTTTATTTTACGAAGTATGCAGAGCTATAAAACTCTAATAATTCAATGAACCATAAGAATTTTAACCCCTAGGCTTAGGAGATAAACGGGAAAATCCATCGTTATACCTGTCCATGTAATAAACTAATATTTGTCTGCAGACAGCCCAAATTCATTATATTGTTGTAAAATACTTTTCATTTTTAATTTGTGCCTCGCAGTAATCACTTGTAGTCGAGAATAATAATTTTGAATTGGTGTTTTGATTGCTGAAAATATGTATAAGAACATTTTTACATGGATCGCATCATATCCTGAACTATGCATTGATGGAGGAAAAATTTACTGCAAACCTTGTAGTAAAATAATTGTAAGTACAATTTTTTAACTTTTTATGTAAACTAGATTTAAAAAAGTTAGAGTATCTGTACCCTTTTAAGGTTTAAGTTTAAAAAAAATAAAAATGGGTGTATCCGGGTAAGAAAAGGTGTACTTAACGTTAAAATGTAATCTTTCTTGCAGATTACAGCACGTAAACCAAATATAACCTTGCTTATTTCATACAAACTTTGCTTATTTTGACCTTTCTGTCATGCTTATAATCCGGACTTTAATCATGAGAAACGAAGATCTGCTACACCTGACCAAACAAAAAGGGGTAGAAAATTAAATGAAATCCAGAAAGTGGGGTCGGATCGGTCAGACAATCCCCAAGGAAAAACAAAAGATGTCGCCCACCACAAATGTGAAGAAGGTCCATCATGGACGAGATAAGAGGTCAAGGAAAGTCTTGGAATGAGGTGAAGGCCTTAGGGCAAAAATGGAAGTCGATGGCGCGTTTTCACTGAATCCCTATTTTTATCCACACTCTTTTCTGATTACAAGTGATAAAGGTCGCGAAAAAAAATTTTAACAATTGCAGAAGGGAACATTACATATATTATTATCTTCTTACGTCCATACCACGAGGTGTGGCTATTAAATAACGACACTGTCGCTGATACCAGAGAAGTACGCATGCGCCAAATGCCACAGACTGTCAAATGTACAGTAACTCCTGCTGTTGTAAATAATCCGTCTAATCGTAGCATGTCACTAGATTCATTATTTTATGTCACCGAAAAAATGGCATGTATGACAGTAGAGCAACGAATCGTTACTCAAATGTGAAAAAACAGGTTTGAAACTTAATAATTTATTGAAATAATAAAATTAATGTTTATGCGTGTGTTTTTGAGTGAATTAATCGTTTTCAAGATGAAAGGGAAGACGTTAAATGACACTTTATATGTCAAAAAAAGGATGACAAAATCAGTAATCTCTACAAATGGTCCTTGAATCAATATACGCCTTAATTATTGCATAGTTTTCAAATTAATTATCAAATCCGTCATGTATACCGTCAATAAAACTGGGATGAAAGAATTATATGTCTATCACTATTGGGAATATGAGAGGACCTTTACAAAAGGTTAAGGGCGGGGGGTATGGTTTGAAATATTTAATGTTTTTTTATTATTTCAAATAAAAGTGCATACTTTCAAGAATACTCTCTGAAAATTTCAAAATAATCGGAGTAAAATTACCAGAGATACAGCGTGTTGAATATCTCTACCTTCGACTCGCTTTGTCGAGACTTCGCGCCAGCACGCTTGAGCGTAGTGAGAAACGTTAAACAACTGTTCGCCTTCTCTTTTGTAGATTACTCCTCGATTCAAAAAACATATTCCAATGTGCATCACTTTACGATTTGGCAGACAAATAAGAAGATGAAGATGCAGTTGTCAAAACTTTAAACGCATTTTTCTCAAAACTACTTTTTCAAATGCGGTGGACATTGTAACTGAAAAACTACTCGGCCGATCTACCTGATATTTTGCACAGATTTTCTTAAGACATTTCATGAGGTAACAACGTCGAGATATTTTTCTTTTTTGCTTATTTTTTGTTAAAAAATAATAAATCTGTTGATTTTCACAAAATTTTTACCAAAAATTTCATTTTTTTGATTTCTGAGTGATACCAAAAATTCAAAAATCATTAAAAATAAAAAAACTCGACGTTGTGACCTCGTGAAACTCATAAGCTAACTAAATCTTTTGAATTTTTTGTTTCGTATGATCTAGTGACGAGTTCTGATGTCCACCGCAAAATCAATTTTTTTTTGTGAGCTGCCTGTCAAAATTTGTCACCAATGGCTTACTTTTTAATATTTTGGATTGAATTTTTTTCTAAATATTCTTTGAATTGCACTTAATAGGTTTATTTAATTTAAAAATAAAATAATTCTACCATAGCTTCGAAAAAAATTCAGAAAAATGTGCTTGATATGTTGATTTCAAACCATACCCCCCTTAATGAATCCATATATGCCTTAATTATTATTTTTTAATTAAATATCAAATCCATCATATATAAATAATGTCAATAAACTGGGATGAAAGAATATTTTTATCGATATGTGTATCACTATCCCCAAGTTCTTCAATGTAATGTATTATTTCTTATACTACCTTACTTTGATAATTGTTAAAAATAATTAATTTCAAACATTCGTCAAATATCAGTTTCAATCATTACTAAAGTGGCCTAATAATATTTATTTTCATCATTATTATGCATACTTAAAACATTTTAAGCTATAAAAACGCTATATGTAGTTACAAATTGTGAAAAAAATAAGTTTGACTTTACGTATTGTTTTATTCTTACTTAGAAGGCCACTTTAGAAGTTAAAAACGGAAAATATCAATACATTCTACTTTTCTTAGATTTAACTAAGGAAAAAGAAGTATTTAAATTCGAATATCAAAGAACTCGCTCCTAAGATGTTAATCTGCCAATAATAATAAATTTTAATCATATTTTGGGGTTCATTTGGCAAACTCAATTCCCAATGGTTAAAAAAACAGGTTTGAAATGTATTAACTCATGAAGAAACTGAATTAAATGCTCCATAATTGTCATATGATCTAGTTACCATAATAAAATAACTTTCCTTTAAGTTTGACTTTATGTTTACACTCGTTTAAAGCAAGATAATTTGTACTGTTTATAATTTAGAAATTTGTGAGAATATTTTTATCGTCTAGCTCAATCGTTGTCTGAGCCTCAATATGGGAAAATAGTTGAAAATATGAATATGAACCAGATATATCAGTTTTAAATCGACCCAAAAGTAGATTGGGGCAATTGGGATTGAGAACCACTGACTAGGACAATTGCAAACATGTTGATTGGAACTGCAAAGAATATTATTGATGCCTAATATTCTAAGTCAACTGCAAGATATTGGTGCCCAACGTGGGGCGCTAAAGTGAAAGTAATATCAACGAGTTATAATTAATGAAAGCGTTAATTATAAGCTACAAAAGTATTGATTTTGTGTCATCTCAGTGGTTGAAAACAATTAATGAAAACATGTAGTCAAACATGATTTATGTAATATTAAAAACATATCAGTCAAATATATTCAAACGGTACATTGAATATATTTTTATCAGCTTAAAAATTGTCGTAACAAAAACTGGTAAGATGGATGTGGTAGGTAGCTGTAGTGAATCGTTAGAGACAATTTAATCAAGGCCAGAGGGAATCATATTGCTTTACATATGCAGTGTTGCCAAATAAAAAAGGAAACACCATTATAAAAAATCTCTTTTGTCTTTAGTTTGAGATATACTTATCTAATATTTGTTCATCATAAAGGATTGATGTACAGGATGAAGAAAATAATCAATAATTAACATCTTAGTAAAGGAGACCGTAATACTTGTACATACTTTTTCCTAACAAGCTGTGCAGATCTTATAAACAAATGTTTACTTTTGAAAATTCTCAAAAGTACCACACAACAACATGAGCTCTTTGTGTTCTGTTTACATTTTCTGCACGGTTTACAGTAATAAAGTATTGAAATTGTTCTCTTTTCTCCTTCATACATGTAAATTACGATGAATTCTTGATCAAACAATAAATAGCGGTAATGTACCCATAATTAAATATAAAATAGTTATTTTTTACTTTACGAAAAGTTACTTTTGTATCTATTAACGAATACGGTTCTACTGACTAACTGTCAAGGATATAATATCAACAAAATTGAAAATTTCAATTAAATTCTAGAAAGGGCCAATTGCATTGTCTCCTTTTAATCAATTTCCTTACTTTTATACTGGCATTAGACAGACTTCGTGAATAAAATTCATTTCATATCAATTTCCTCGCTATACACTAAATAACAAAAATACATATATCTAAAACTGTTAAAAAAATTGTTCTTTAAAACATACAACTTACAGTTGTTAACAATATGTACGTAAAAATGTTTTACAAATTCCAAGTGTAACATCACATCATCAAGAGCGAGGCACCTGACGAAAATTTAACATTAAATAAACTACCTACTGTATGTAAAATAAAATAAAATTTTTCAAACTGTATTGAAAATATTGAATTAAATTGATTGATATTAAAAAATCAAATTTTTCTTTTAATTGATCTGTTACAGACTACAGTAGTCCCCCCAAAAATCTATTCTTAGTTAAACTTTTGTTCCCAATTTAGAAATCAGTAGTTTTTAGTAATTTATTTGTAAATAACTATTCGTCAAGTACCTGTCGACTCCATCAACTATTTAAAAATTAAATGCCAAAGTAACAAAAACAACGTTCGCCATGCATTCCATCCTTGACTCTATAAACAAAGGCTAATAATAAAGTGAGACACGAAACAAACTCCAGACTCTGCTGTATAATAAACAAAATTTCACTCACGAGACATACAATACTTCGAGAAAACTTCAATCTTGTAACCAGGGCAACAATGTTCAGCTATGTTTTGATGTATAAAAGAAAGATCATCGATAGTAAATAATAGGAATACAAGGTAATACAAAGCGTGGTGGTTTCTATCATAGAGATCGTTACGAGTTTTGAGAGCAGTATATGCAATTTAATTGTTGAATCGTTGTGTGTAAATTATTTTGTCCAGCATTTACTCTGTAAAAAATCAACGTCTGAGATCTTGTAATGCAAATTATGAAAACTACTACTTCACTTTAGGGATATTGTAACACCGGTATATAGTGTTAACAACTATCTAAAAGACTGAGACTCAGTATTAGTCATTGCTGATAAAAAAATATCATGTAGTTACCCATTAGTCGATGTAAATTAGTAATTTTATCAGTCAACCTGAATCTTCTAAAACCCTTGCCGATACGTAGATATTATGCAAAGAAGATTGGCTCTTCTTTTTATATTTACCCATCCAGCGGACGGGCGAAATAAAATGATTTGTTGTAAAAGGTATATTTTAAAATACCCTAAATAAGGGTCACAAAACAAAACGTTTTCGGATTAAGAAATCCACCATCAGTGTTCTAAAAGCCAAAAAATAGCATGCCTGAGCCACCAAAATGTGTTGGGTAAAAACCCTTTAAATGTAAAAGATTATGTTATGTTACATATTTATATAAAATGCAAATGATGTTCTAGATATGCCTGGATGTTACCCAGGGCAACACAGGAGTCTTCCCACGTGGTTGGAATTTTTTTTTAGAGAAAACCTCACATATTGGATTTCAATGGCCAACTGACAACTGACAACTTGCATTCAGTTGTCAGTTGGTCATTGAAATCCAATATGTGAGGTTTTCTCCAAAAAAAATTCCAACCACGTGGGAAGAGTTCTGTGTTGCCCTGGGTAACATCCAGGCTTATCTAGAACATCATTTGCATTTTATATAAATATATAACATAACATAATCTTTTACATTTAAAGGGTTTTTACCCAACACATTTTGGTGGCTCAGGCTTGCTATTTTTGGGTTTTAGAACACTGATGATGGATTTATTAATCCGAAAACGTTTTGTTTTGGGACCCTTATTTAGGGTATTTTAAAATATACCTTTTACAACAAATGTAGTATTTTTGTGATTTATAGTATACAGCCAGTTACAGGAAGTTTATTTTCCTTGTGGATTTTTTAAATAAAATGACTATGAATTTCCATATGGGCGAGGCCTGACCATAGATATAATAATAGGTAGATTAGGCCAGGTCCGAAAAATAGCGTAACGCGGAGCAGTTCGGGTCGGAGGTCTATCTGTCTCTCTCTACCGGCGCTTAGCTTTCTCTCTTTAGCATATGATGGCCGCTGCCGCTGTGTCTGTGTCGTTCCATTATTCCCACCTCTTGGTAGATACGCTCACACTCGTACGACAGACAAAGATAGCTAAACCACTGTACTTGATATTGGCGTTACACTTCGGTGCATTGAGCGGCCTATAACTAGCCTGATCTATTGTTAATATATCTATGGGCCTGACAGGCAACGTTAAGCAACAGCGTTAAGCAACGTTTAACTGTTTACCAGCAATAAATAATAACTAATCGTTTAGATTGTTAGTCAAACTATACAAACGACAAGTATGAGATCTACATCTTAACGCGCTCACAGCTTTTTCTTATTCAAATGCTATTTGCCGTATTTACGGCGACTTAAAATCCCTGAAAATGTTCACTCAATTATATTTCACTTCAGCAATATTTCCACCGGCTTAGATATTGGCAATCTAACAAAAGCTTTCTTGGAAAGATGCTCTTCAAAGCAGATAGTCGTCTATTTTTGCGCAACTTGTAGCTACTATAACATTAGGACAACATAGAACTGTCTGTTCTACGTTGGGTCTGTGGGAAATTAGAACTAGTTTTCCACCAGAAGTATTAAAAGAATTCAGGAAAACTAACCTTCATTTTTCACGAGGTGAAAACGAATAAACGACGTTTTCATTACTCAAAACATCAAATTAATGAGGTATCCGTCATTTAGCTCTGATTTTATCCAGATAGCTTTTTTTATTTCCATCCGTTTGGAAAAGTATTTACTGCTTACTTAAAATTTTTATTATTCTTCTATAATTTTTTTATTATTTTTATTGTTCATAAAACTGTCATTCATAAATACTATTTATTAGTCTACTGGCTATTGCAAAGAGCTTACTCAGCATGAGCTAAGCCGATTAGAGAAAGTATATACTTTTGCACCACTGGCCAAATTATACTGACTTTATTATCTATAAGAGTAAGCCTCTGCCTTAATCCCTTAGAAAGATTTATGGAGTACCGAATTACAAAATATTTTTTCTCTTTTTGACTCACGTACATTCCCATTCGATTTTAGATTTATTTATATCAATATGAAATTATTGTAATTTCGAGATCAATCTATTATGTAAATTTTATTTTATTTGAGTGACATTATATTTTCCATAAGATGTGTGCGGTGTAATTTCTTATTGCTCCATTTTTAATCACATTGCTAACTCACATGTTTTTAGTCGGGGAAAGCATGATGTAGTAGTAGTAGTAGTGCATATATTTTTCTGCTGAGAAAATCATATAGTATTTTTATGTTTATTCTCATACATTCCATCAATGTTTTGGTTTCAAGAAAAATTATTGAAAATTGAGGTTAAAGATTGTTAGATGTACGTTATTAAAGATTGAGAATTTAAAAAAATAACAGTTAAAAATAGTCAATATATTATGAAAAAATATCACAGATAGAAAAAGGAGTATCGATAAATTAGTAGAAAAAAGCATCAGAATAATCTGACCTCTTAGTTAGCTAGATTCTATCTTTACATAAATATTTCGTTAACACGTTCGGTGCCCCTCTTGAACAAACACCACATGGCTGGTACCACGTACTTAAATGGTCCATTTAGTAACGCAGTACTACCGCCGACACTCGTGCGTTGTCGGCACCCTCGTGGCGACACACTGTCGGCATGGGCACTGAAAGAGTTAAAACAATATAAAAAAATAATACAATTATATTATACATGTCAACGTGACTATCTGTTGCCTTGATTACAACTTTTAGTTTAATAAGCCTTCGTGATACACAACTATCCTAATCTTACATTAGTTTTATGTTTTGGGAAACATGGAAAGTATAGCAGCGCAGATCTTTTGAGGATTCGTCTCATCCGGATACATCTGCATTGCTTGCGTTACCTGTTCTTCAGGAAAGATGGCCGCCAGATGGTAGTGCAACTTTCTACGGTCTTCTTGGACGGGAGAGCTGGCTAAGTGATGGGAGCTGCCTTGCGACCAAACGGGAGGCCACATGTTTAGCTGAGTATCGGAACAGCTGGATATTCTCTGCATATGTCTGGAAAAATCATGACTTTAATGTATATATTTGGTTTCCATATATGTAATCTAAAATCTTAAATTTATGTACGGTTGAAACTCAAAGAAATAAACTTTTGTCAGTAGATTGAATGCTACGTTTAAAATACAGAGCCTATTTCAAATCAGCAGCAGCACTATGATACCTTGTTCAGAAAGAAGGAGACAAGGTCCCACTGAATTCACTGGTTGACCCGAGGTGGTTTTCATTTCACTGAGTTTAGTCGTTCACAACAAAAAAGTACTTTTTTGATTAAAAATAGTATAATCTGCTGAGGAAAGCAGTTATTCCAGTAATTCAGTAGTTATTATTCCAGTTTGTCAATCGACGGAGTACTTGATCGTCATTTTATGTGGTTTTTAATGACAGTTCTTCTCTTTAATCATTAAATAGTTGTTGGATGTAGATACTTTTACGAATTATACAAAACCGAGTATTCCTACTGTGCGAAAGTAGAATGGGTAATAAGCAATTTGGATATGGAGATGGTCTAGGAACTAGAGAGGCACTATTTTGTATGAACGTTCTCTTATAAAAAAGTTGAGAGTTCCGAAAAAACGTGTATGTTTGTTTCCAAAAGATATCGTGGACTTCGCACACTTCCAATGAAGTCGTGTACTTCCAATGAAGATGTTCTTCAAATAATGAACTCAGAACGTCTGCTCATAAACATCATAAAGAGGAGAAAAACAGAATACTTCGGCCATATAATCAGAGGACCTAAATACCATCTCCTTTGCCTTATAATACAAGGAAAAGTGGAGAGAAAGAGATGGATTGGTCGAAAGAAACTTTCATGGTTGCGTAATTTTAGACAATGGTGTGGTTCCACAGTAGAAGAATTATTTCGCACAGCAGTCGATAGAGAAAGGTTTCAAGAGCTCGTAAACATAATGACGGCCAACGTCTAAAATCGAACACGACACCTAAAGAAGAAAAAGACTGTTGTTGGTCCAGTGACATCTTCACATCAGTAATAATCCCTTCATCATTTTTAAGTTTACACTAACACCAGCACTTTATTATTATAGTTCATTAAAACAACATGAAGAAATTAATATAGTATTAAATAGCATATTCTTACCTGTGTTGTGGATGTTGCTGTGGAGGCCATGGCCTGTAAGAATCAGGCGCGGAAGCAATTCTTGTCACGTGCTGATGTACGTCCCAACCTGGAGGAGGATTCATAAATGCCGAAGACGGAGGAGCTGCAGTTAATCCTGGAAGTTGACCTGCAGCACTTGGCTGTGTGTGAGGCGGGGGAACCGCTGGATATCTCACGCCCAATCGTGGATCGGCACCTGAAGAAACATATTTTAAAAAATATATCTAATAATTTAGATGGAATGCTGAAATACAAAACGGAAGACCGTGGACAGGAAGAAAAGGAAGACCTCAGATGCGATGGAAGGACGATATTTTAAAAGCTGTAGGAACACACTGGAAAAGCGCAGCAAAGGACAGACATATATGGAAAGACTTGGAGAAGGCCCATGTATGTCAAAAGTTGGATAGAAATGGGCTAAAGAAGATCTAATAATTTGGATGTTAGCGTTCAAATGCAAGTGATTGATACTAATTATGTGGTTATTGACAGACAATAGAGGACACATACAAATGTTCTAAAATGGAGAATGAATTTAGTGTTCGCAGTCATCACTATTTACCACCTCTAATCCAATCCCAATGTTCTAGGAATGAACTACTTTTGAAATAGCATAGGAAATTGGGTGTTTTTGGAATGAAAATCTATCTACCTTTGTACTGTCTTCGAGAGAAGAAGTCGGCGAAACAGTCAACTAAGTAGATTACAACATACTGTTTGGCTTCCTCCTCTGCACCTTGTGATGAGAAAGAGTGCCACCATGAGAGCAGTACACCAAACTATTTTTAGAATTGTAATCATGGAAGTAAAGTTGGAGGGATGTTGGGAAACTTGTTACTAGACGAAGGGAATTTTAAAGAAATGATCCATATTTTGAAAAGAGTGTTATGCTGGTATATAGATGGTACAAAGGTGGTGCAAAGAAGTGAGAGCTGAAATAGGCATAGAAAACATAATTACGTCCTATCAATGGTTTTGGGAAGGATTATTTAAACCTCTCCTGCCCAGCCAATAGATATATTCACAATATTCAGGCATGTGCATGTCATGTCTTGATTTGTCAGGGTTGCCTATCGGTTTGATAAAATGTAATATGGAGAGTGGGTAGTAAAGCATGTGAAACTGTAGTACTGAGTTTCCAACCAATACACGCGATTAATTAGTATTAGAGACAAGATTCTTATGAATGCCTAGCAGAAGTGGTCTGAACTCATATGTAAGCCGTATAAAACCCATGAAGTGCGAGGCTATTACCTGGAAAATATTAGAGAACTTTCGATATGCTAGCTCCTCACCAGATAATGACATTACAATTTGAAAGTTTTCTACGGCTTTGAAATAAATTCTTTCTCTCAAGATAAAGTACTACACCCTAGCGCAAAAGAAGTGCATTCAGTAATAAAGCTTCAGTCTAAGAACAAACAATATCACAATTTACATAATATATTATGTCCTGGTCCTGATATCCAAAGACAATATTATAATCACTTGGGTTGCAACCGGGCAAATAAGGAGGATAGAGCATGCTTTCAAATTTCTAAATTAATCTATAAATATACTAAACAAAAAAAATTAAATACACACACCGGCACAATTAAAGAAACACCTTAAAAATGGGACATGTTTGATGTCTCGGATTTCCTAAACCGGTTGTCCGATTTGAGTAATTTTTTTAGTATGTTATAGCCTTTATATTTAAGAATATCGGTGTAATAATATTGTTGCTAGACAGACAAATGTCATTTTATACCGGGTGTAACAATCATACTGTGTTTTTTTCTTAAAGTTTGGAACACATTGTGGAATATTCTAGCATATACATATAAAATATTGAAATTAAAACTGAATTGTGGTTTTAGGCTTTCTTAACATTTTATTTTTTGATTCATTCGCTTATGTTGGATAATAAAAAAGTTAGGTACTTTAACAACTAGCCATGTTCTTCATCAATACAGGGTGTTTCTAAATAAGTGCGAAAAATTTTAAGGGGTAATTCTGCATGAAAAATTTCTTCTTTTCCAAGCTCATGCTTCTTTTCCGAGATACGGGATGTTGAATTTTTTCTTACAAACTGACGATTTATTTATTGCTCTAAAACTGATTGAGATAAGCAAATAAAATTTGGTAGATTTTAAGAGGTAGTTATTGCGCATTTTTTGATATACAATTAAGAATTTTATATTCACCATTGGCGTGCATACGGAATATATCTAAAATGTTTATACCCGTATGCACGCCAATGGGGAATATAAAATTCTTAATTGTATGTCAAAAAATGCGCAATAACTAACTCTTAAAACCTACCAAACTTCATTGGCACTTCTCAACCTGGTTTAGAGCAATAAATAAATCGTCAGTTTGTAAGAAAAATTTCAACATCCCGTATCTCGAAAACGAAGCATTTGCGGACATATGTTTATAAAGCAAACGGTCATTAATGTTTAATGCAGAATTGCCCCTTAAAGTTTGTCGCACTTATTTAGCAACACCCTGTATTGATGAAGAACATGGCTATAAACATTTTAGATATATCCCGTATGCATCTAAACATTCAGTATATGTATTTGGAACCTAGGAGTTTTCTATTGGTTCGTTGCAGCACGCGGTCATTTTTTAACCAATAGGCGGCGAGGTCCCAAACGCATATACGGAATATTATTCGGTTCCAAATTCATATACGGAATGTTAAATATTCGTACACCGGAAAAGATAAGTTTTTATTAGAGTCTGTTAAAAGGAGATTAATTTTAAAATACTTGTTACTGTATTATTAAATAAAAATAAAGCAATTATAGTATTTGGAATGTTATTTGGTGCGAAATTCATATACGGTATGTTAAATATTCGTAGAACAAAAAGACGATTTTTATTAAAGCCAGTTAAAATGAGACTGGTTTTTAGTAGTATATTATACAACGAGCATTTAATGATGGTCATTATGAAGCGAGTATAAGGGATAGGAAACGAGCCGCCTAGCGGCGAGTTTCGTATAGAGTACGAGCTTCATAATGATAATTAAATGCAAGTTGTATACACGATTTTTTCTATGATCGTTCACAAAAATAATATATTCAACTTTATTAATTTTGTTACGCAAACAAATTAAGTAGTTTGTCAGTCTGACAGTTTGTTTACATATTGAGAACTGTCAAAGCGTATATATTTGACTCGCCATTGGTTACTGCGCCTGTGCCACCTTTATCGCAAATGTCATATCGCGATCCTATTGGTTAAAAATCTGTATCATATTGAAAATCTGTATCATAATGAAGTTCATTATGATACAGGTAGTGAAATCATAATTGATATATTATAGTATGAGAACAGAAAAATTATTGTTAATGTATTATTAAAGATCCATAAGGAAAAAGGTTTTCCTGTAGTTGGCTGTATACCATATAATACAAAAAAACGTCCTTTAAAGTCCTTTATAAAAGGTCAATATTTAAAATCCCTAAAAAGGGCTACATCACAGAACTAGTTTTCGATTGGTTGACCAATCATCATCAGTGCTTTCCTAAAATGAATATAACCTTATAAAATGGTGCAAAGGTTTTAAAATTTTGACTACGGTTAAAAAAAGTTGTACGTTATACTCACGTGATCTTACATGCTAACCACCAAAATATTTGTAATTATGTAATATATGTAAATAAAATTTGTAATATTATATTTTGGTGGTTAGAATGGTAAGGGCACGTGAGTAGGTATAACCTACGACTTTTTTTAAACGCAGTCAAAATTTTAAAACCTTTGCATCATTTTATCAGGTTATATTCATTTTAGGAAAGCACTGATGATGATTGGTCAATCAATCTAAAACTAGTTCTGTGATGTAGCCCTTTTTAGGGATTTTAAATATAGACTTTTTATAAAGGACTTTATTCTTTTTTGTATTATATGGTATACAGCCAACTACAGGAAAACCTTTTTCCTTGTGGATATTTAATAATACATTAACAATAATTTTTCTATTCTCACACTATAAAATATCAATCATGATGTCACTACCTGTATCATAATGAACTTCATTATGATACATATTTTCATTAGGATACGGATTTTTAACCAATAGAATCGCGATATGACATTCGCGATAAAGGTGGCACACGCGCAGTAACCAATGGCGAATCAAATACATACTCTTTGACAGTTTTCAATATGTAAACAAACTGTCAGACTGACAAACTACTTAATTTGTTTGCGTTACAAAATTAATAAATTTGAATATATTTTTTTGTGAACGATCATAGAAAAAATCGTGTAAACAACGTGCATTTAATTATCATTATGAAGCTCGTACTCTATACGAAACTCGCCACTAGGCGACTCGTTTCGTATCCCTTATACTCGCTTCATAATGACCATCATTAAATGCTCGTTGCATAATATACTATTAAAAACCAGTCTCATTTTAATTGGCTTTAATAAAAATCCTCTTTTTTTCTACGAATATTTAACATACCGTATATGAATTTCGCACCAAATAACATTCCGAATACTATAATTGTTTTATTTTTATTTAATAATACAGTAACAAGTATTTTAAAATTAATCTCCTTTTAACAGACTCTAATAAAAACTTATCTTTTTCGGTGTACGCATATTTAACATTCCGTATATGAATTTGGAACCGAAAAACATTCCGTATATGCGTTTGGGACCTCGCCGCCTATTGGTTAAAATATGAACGCGTGCTGCAACGAACCAATAGAAAACTCCTAGGTTCCAAATACATATACGGAATGTTTAGATGCATCCCGTATGAACGCCAATGGTGAATATAAAATTCTTAAGAGCACACAGTACCGATCAACAGGTAGCAACAAACGCGGTCCAAGATTGCGAAAGATCTGCGAACTTTCAAAAGTGAGGTAACAGTGCGTCGGTAATTCGACACTGACAGTGACGTTTATACTATCAAAAACAATAATTTTTATACACATAGGCGCGAAATGTTGCCAACTCTAACATACGCCTCAGCCGCATGGGGGCACACGTGTAAAACCAATAAGAAAAAAATACAAACCATCCAAAACCACATGATCAGGGAAGCTCTGAATATACCTACATATGTCCCATTAAGATATGTATTTGGACATACGCAACAAAAGAAAGTCCTGAGAATGATAGACGAAAGAGCACATGAAATATTTAACAATATCAGACACCATCCTAGCAGATTATTAAGAGAATTGACTAACTACGACGAAAACCAAAGAACGGTACATAGACGGCCTAGACAGCAGTTAGCTGGATATAGAGGAAACCCTTAAGAATGAAAAATTGAGATAACCACAGAATATCGAAACACAAATGTCGCCCTTCAGGCACTAAGTACCCTTCAGGTAGGTCAAATGGACCATAGCCGCGGAATGTGAGCATCAAGGTCACGTACCGACAGACGTGGGCTTGATGGGCACACCTTTCGGGCGCTCAGCCGTCGAGGAGAACAAAATTTATTTTGCCAATTCGCCGGCTGAGTGACCGAGCACACACGGTCTGGACAGCAAGACACCGATTTAGATTGGTGCCTTGATGTCCGGAACACATTTTTTTAGGACTCAAGTCCAAAAGTAAAGTAAAAAATTAACTTAGTCATTAATAGGGAGAAAAGCTCTTCTAGCTACCCCTAAAACCAGGTGGCTTAACCACATGAAGTCATACAAAGGGTGTCCCATTACCCAGGGCATCCAAAGTAACATTAAGATCAACGCCTCCCCATTCGGTATGTCCTTCGATGGGGAGGGGTGGAGGTATAGCTTGGGGGGTCAGATAGGTACCACTCCATTACGGGGTGTGACCGGTTTGATCTTCGGACATGTGGGTTCCACTTTTCCATTGGAACACACATGTTCCCCGGGGCTGGGGTTGATACGAGCATGTGAGTGTGTGGAGGCGCGAAATGTTGCCAAGTCAGTGACGTTCGATTTCTTGTTATAAAAAAATCGATTTTTAGTAGTTCCAATGTGACACAAAATCTAGGCACGGGATAAAAAAGTTTATTTGAAGAAAGTGTATTTTTTGTCTTTCTTAATGGCGGTACAGGCTCCTTTTTTCAATATTTTATTTAGTTATAGAGTAATTTCCACATACTAACATATTTCTGAAATTGGGCTCTGTACCGCCATTCTTTAATATATTACGAATATGTATGCCAAATATCTCGACAAAATATTCAAAATTAGAGCCGCAATCTTGGAACGCGTTTGTTGCTACCTGTTAATCGCTACTGTTTGCTCTTAATTGTATGCCAAAAAAATGCGCAATAATTACCTCTTAAAATCTACCAAATTTTATTTGCTTATCTCAATCGGTTTTAGAGCAATAAATATCGTCAGTTTGTAAGAAAAAATTCAACATCCCGTATCTCGGAAAAAAGCATGTGCGGACATATTATGTTTATAAAGCAAACGGTCATTAATTTTTCATGCAGAATTGCCCCTTAAAGTTTGTCGTACTTATTTAGAAACACCCTGTATTGATGAAAAAGTACCTAACTTTTTATTATCCAACACAAGCGAATGAATCAAAAAAGAAAATGTTAAGAAAACCTAAGGCTACAATTGAGTTTTAATTTCAATATTTTATATATGCTAGAATATTCCACAGGGTGTTCCAAACTTTATGGAAAAAACACAGTATGATTGTTACACCCGGTATAAAATGACATTTACCTCTCCAGCAACAATATTATTACACCGATATTCTTAAAAAATAACGCTATAACGTACTAAACAAATCACTCAAATCGGACAACTCGTTAAGGAAATCCGAGACATCAAACATGCCCCATTTTTAAGGTGTTCCTTTAATTTTGCCGGTGTGTGTTGTAAAAACAAAATTTACACTCTTCTTATACAGATGAACATTAAAGAGTTTTTTAGGATGAGAAGCATATTTAAATAATAGGTTAGAAAACAAAGTTACAATTATTGATAATTACCTGGATTCAAGGTGAGCTGTCGCTGCAGCTTTTTGTGCAAGTTTTCTTGAAGCGTCGGTGGCTGAGATTGGATATAGGAAGCACCTACATTATCTACGCTGCGACTCTTGGAGACAACGGCGTGCTGGGGTTCTTTAGGAGGAGGAATATTCGACCGAGTCCGACCCAGAGGAGTTTTTCGGATGTCACCCTCCCTCGCCTAAATTAAAAATATATGTTAACACAAATGAAACTTTAAAAAACATATTTTCAGTTTATGATAAAAGTAATATTTTATATTTTATTAAACAAGTAAATTAATTGTGTAAGAGGCTACTCTACATCTGACTTCAGCCATTTTGTTGATATTTCTCCAGACTTGTACATGTTGTTGAATATCTTTGTTATTATTGCTATGAATTTGTATTCGTCCATTAGTTTGAGTAGTTCTGTTTGTATATTATCGGGGCCTGTTGCTTTCCCATCCTTTAGCTGTAGCTGTGTTATTGCAGAGTAAACTTCCTGCTGTAATATCCTTGGCCTAGAATTTACCTCTTCTACTATGGTTTGTTTTTTAACCAAGAGGAGTGATTCAAATTTACCGCGCTGTATTGCTTGTTTGTAATTGGTCCAACCGCAGGCAAGTTTACTCCACTGTCATAAAATTTTGACACTAATGACATTTATCAAATTTTGACACTAGTGACATTTCATAGGTTAATTAAGTTATGAGAAAGATGATGAGGAAGACATGGACTACATGTTTAGAAAACTAAAGAAAGAATATGAAAAATGGGGCCTCAATATGAATATGTCAAAGACAGAGTATCTTAAAATAGGGGATGATGAAGAAGATCCAGAGTTAGAAATTAGAACCACAAAAAGATGTAATATCGGATCTATAATATCTAAAGAAGGCACTACCAAAAGAGACATCGAAAAGAAAACGCAGCAGGGCAAAAAAGCGGTAAACATTCTAAGCTCTCTACTGTGGTCTAAAGATATAAGACAAAAAACGAAATTGACAATCTATCGTACCTTGGTAGAGCCTATTATGACTTATGGGGCAGAAGTTTGGCAGATGACAAAAAAAGATAGAAAAAGAATAGAAGTAGTAGAAATGGATTATCTAAGGAGAGCGTGTGGTATATCTAAAAAAGATCACATCAGGAATGAAGATATTAGAAGGAGGACACATACTGTATATTCCAGTGTAGATAGAATTGAAACTAGACAACTAGTGTGGTATGGTCACGTGAAACGAATGAATGAAGATAGATGGCCAAAGAAAGCTTTGAATTACATACCACACCAAAGAAGAAGAAGGGGAAGACCTTCAGTTGCCTGGGAAGAAAATGTACGGCACATCATGAAAGATAGAGCCATCAAAGAAGACGAATGGATGGACAGAAAACGATGGCGGTCGAAATGCGAGAAGCGGCAGAGGCTGTAGGAACCTCGCTTATAGATAGATAGAATTAAGTTATATCGACGATTTTTGTGTTTTCTGTGTTATTCCTTTAATTTTTAGATTGTTAGTCTACTTTTATATAAAAAGCAGTTTTTTTTGGAACTCTTTAGCGACGTATTAATTTAATATAATATTTATGGATTACCGTTGAGGGCCGACTAGATCAACCAAAAAAGAAGATGTATTTGGTTATTATTCTAGTGACCTTCTTGGGTGTGAATCTGTCTTTTTAGTTTACTCCTCCTGGTTAAAAACTAAACTATAGCTCAAAGGTGTTAGCTCTTTGGTCTTCAAATAGTTTCTCTAGGTATTCTTTCCACGTTCTTATTTTAACTATGTTTGTCCAAGATGTTGTTTCCGTCGGAATAGTTAGATCTCATTTTTATCTCCGTTTTAGTTTCAGTTTAGTCCAGCTTTGAGTTCTTTCACTTTCCCATGTACATTGTGACTATCGTACTTTGACTGTAGAGTCTTAATTTTTTCGCATCTTTCCATTGCTTCTTTTTCTTTCGCTTCGCTGATTTTCCTTCTTATTGATATATTTATCGTTTTATATTTGTCTGTTGTCATCCATTTTTTTCTACATTAATTTATTTGCCTTTAAGTGTATATCGTTTACATCTTAAACTATTTCTGTAATGTTTGATCACGATTTCTTAGTTCGATTCGTCTTTGACTGTATAGGGGTATATTTTATAATTCCCAAACCGACTCTCATGAAATAATTTTGAAAGGTCTTTCTCAGAAAATTCTTGAATGCAGAAACAAGCAATAGCGTCTACGTTTAAAACGTTTGTAATAAAGAAATCAATGGTTCATAATAAATATGTAAAAGACACTGATTTTGTGAAAATCTTTCTACTTTTTCTGCAATACTGCTCTCTGAAATTTTTGTTCACTAACAACCTCAGAAGGAATCACCTGCAAATGTTTAGCGATATGTAGTAAATTTTGTTTGTTACAAATGTAAACATGGAACTTCACACTAAGAAAGCTTATATCAACGCTTTAAAAATGTTTTTAACTGCATAAACCGTTTCACGTTACAAATGCAATGTTGCGGAGATAGGGCTACGTATTTCTTATGGACGATAAAAGCGCGCCGATGCCACGCCGTCTGATTAGAATTAATCGTATATTGACAGTCTGGTAGCAACACGTGCCTGAGAGGTTTGGCAACATTGATCTGAATAAGCCCAACGTTCCGTTCATAACGTAAAATAAAGTATTGGAAATCATAACAAGTTGTTATTTAAATTTTACCTGTAAATGTCTTTGTGCATGTTCCGACAATCTCTCCGTTACACTCTTATGGGGCAAAGGTCCTCTCTCAGGATGATGATACTTGCATTTATTGCCGTAGGTACATTTTTTCGCGTACGGACACGGTGGAGGAGGATCTCCCTTCTTTGGTTGGCATTTCAGGAAATTGTCTAACGTGGGACCCGATCGGCCCAGGGGATCATCGGGAGGCATGAAGTGATCGTTGACGAATGAATACATCAGAATGCGCTCTTCTACCACTTTGCGAAACTCGGCGTTTTCTTGACAGAGGTCTCGGTAGTTATCGTTGCTTACTACTATGCCGTCAGTCTGGGCTGCCAATTTTAAAATGTATCTGCGTAAAAAAGTTTATATTAATATATACTATAGTACAATAAAACCTGAAACAAATATTACATTAATTAAATGATGAAAGGGTTGCCAATGCGAGTCGATTATACTACTGGATAAGGAAATGAGTCAATACTCGCAATCTTATAGTTTGTATGTTATTTATTAGTTGTTATACAATCATGGGGCAACCGGTTTCGAAGTTTACATTTTATGCTTCATCTTCAGGCCCAGTACATAGAGTCTTCACATATACAAACTACTAGATATCAGTATTTGGAACTGTTATAAAGCCAAAGATATTTCGACTCATTTCCTTATCCAGTATTACATTAATCTTTGTGTTGTCAACCAAATAAATTTACACTATTGACCAACGGGGTACCCATCTATTAATTTATTCTTCTCATTGCACTGTCTACTTTCGAAGAATGGCGATCCAAATGGCAATTGTAACTTTGAAAACTTCTGCACAAAAAATTTCTGCAAATGAGCGGCCAAACCATCTCCTCAGGTCTTTCAGCCACTGGCATCTTCCTACTGATGTGTTGCCCTGTACTTTACCTTCAAATATGATTTGAAGTAATTCATATCTTTCACTTCCCAACACATGACTCAAATATAGTATTTTTCTTTCTTTGATTATTCTTACTAGGTAATTCTTTTTGTTTACTCATACGCCGAAGTACCTCTTTGTTCGTTTTTTTAAATAATTATAATTACTAGACAACTTACAAAGAAGGCTCTCTATATTCTTTTATACCCAAGGAATATGTGAAACAAGCATACACATTTCAAAAGCAGTCTAGGTTCGTTAGTATTGACCACTCAGATGAGTAAGACGTGTAGTGTAGTAGTACCTATTTATTACACAGCTAATGGTAAAGCTGCACCAATAGCTGATTATTGGAATATGCTAAATGCAAACTTAGCAGCTAATTACAAGTCAACAGAAAATATAACTATCGATGAAGAGCTCTTTCCTTTCCGAGGAAGAACGAAATTCACTCAGTATATGACTTCGAAGCCTTCTACCTATCTATGGTATAAAAGTGTGGTGGATATGTGATGCAGAAAATGGTTTTCTGGTTATAGGAATTATTTATATAGTCAAGATAGGTAGATAAAATGAGCACATCAAAAATTGGGCCATTTTTGATGTCTCGTATCTCCTAAACCTGTTGTCCGATTTAAGAATTTTTTTGAAGTTATACTTCTTTACCGGCGATAGAGGGTAAATTTTAATATGGGAAAACCTAGCGACCGGGCGCATGCGCATTATAACTTTGTTCTGATTGGATGTTCAAATGACATGTCAAAAATTATTCAATATGCGGCGGCTGTGGCACAGCTGTAGTTAGATTATTTATGGTTGTTGCGTTTTAAAATTTGTGTGAAAAGAAACAACAAACAAAAGTTAGTTACCTATACTGCCTTTTTAAATAGTTTTCACATACCTATATTTTTGGACTTTTGGACTATTTTGGACAAGGAAAACTCATTCTAATTTGGTAACTAGTTTTTATTATAATCATATTGTAATTATACATTTGGATTAGGTTGAAATACATACATTTATTTTCTCAAGAATGCGGATTTTAGAGAGAAATCCCAAATTAGGTTCGATTTTTATTTTTAAATTGTGATTTTTTGGCGTAGATTTATTTATCTAGTAGGTATGTAATGCTTTGATTTACATACTTAATTTGATTACCAACAAAAGTTCTACCAATCTTCATCTAATATATTGTTTTCTTACTGTTCTGTTATATTTTTATATTTTCTTCCACAAAATTTATCTACATAATTTAATTTTCAAAACAAGTGTCAAACAGTAAACCGTTCAGTTACCGTATTTTTCCACATGATAAATAATGTAGGATTGGACGAGTGAGTCTACGCTTCGATTACGAGTCAAAGCGGCACGAAATTCAAGGGTTCAATTCCCGATGCAAGTTTTATTTTTTTATTTTTTTATGCATGTTATGATTGTAAGTATATTTGTTATATACAGTGGAACCTCGATTATCCGTCAGGGCACCGGACCAAGGGTATGACGGATAATCGAAAAGACGGTTAACAGAACATTAAAAAAATTCAAAATTCATAGTACAGCTCTCAAATTTTATTTGTATGTTTTGTTTGACAATATAAGAGAGATTTGTGTTCGTACAACCTAATCAATTTGTCAACTGTAGTCTGTGTCAGCTTCTGAATCTGCTTCCTCCGCCTCTGTTGCCATTTCAACGATTTCATCATCTGTCAACAATTTTGCGTCCTCATCACAAATTAACCATTCTTTTATGTCATCTTTAGGCCACGAAAACAAAACAGTTAATTCATTCTTAAAATATGGTGATAGCAAAACTGTACATTTCAGCGAATTTCACTTGGCCTATCGACTTATCGCAATGCTCAAACAAAATGAATTTATGACTCATTTTTTACTTCTGTAGTGAATACAACTTATGTACGGACCCTGACGGTTAACAGAGGTGACGGTTAATGGAGAGACGGATAATCGAGGTTCCACTGTAATTCTTTTTTCAGAAAATGCGTATTTAAAATTTTTGCCAACAATTATTATCGTTCAGAAATCATTTTTTTCTTTGTGGCATTTTTCAATGTGTTTGTGTGCGTTTTATTCTTTTACTTTTTTAAATTTTTGGTATTGCCTTAAAAATCACATAATATGTAGTAGAAGTATAACTTCTTACGTGCGTACAAAGTACACACACATTCTTTTTTTTTTAAATGTTATAGCCTTATTCTTTATCAATATCGCTGTAATAATATTGTTGCTAATCAGGTAAATTTTCATTATATACCGGGTGTACGAATCAAACTGTGTTTTTTTTTCTTTGTGGAAGTTCGCAACAACCTGTGGAATATTGTAGCATTTATAAAAAACTGAAATTAAAACCCAACTATAGCCTCAGGATTTTTTAACATTCTGTTTTTTTATTCATTCGCTTATGTTGGATAATACAAAAATTAGGTACTTTAACAACTAGACATGTTCTTCATCAGTACAGGTTGTTTCTAAATAAGTGCGACAAACTTTAAGGGGTAATTCTGCATGAAAAAATAATGAACGTTTGCTTTATAAACACTTGTCCGCAAATCCTTCGTTTCTGAGATACGGGATGTTGAATTTTTTTTACAAACTGACGGATTAGTTATTGCCCTAACACCGGTTGATATATGCAAATGAAATTTGGTGGGTTTTAAGACGTAGTTATTGCACATTTTTGACATACAATTAAGAATTGTATGTTCACCATTGGCGTGCATATGGGTAATATGACCGTCTTAAAGCCCACCAAATTTCATTTGCATATCTCAACCTGTTTTAAAGCAATAAATAAATCGTCAGTTTGTCAGAAGAAATTCAACATCCCGTATCTCGGAAACGAAGCTTTTGCGATCATATGATTATAAAGCAAATTGTCATTTTTTTTTAATGCAGAATTACCCCTTAAAATTTGTCGCACTTATTTAGAAACACCCTGTACTGATGAAGAACATGGCCAGTTGTTAAAGTACCTAACTTTTGTATTATCCAACATAAGCGAATGAATCAAAAAACAGAATGTTAAGAATACCTGAGGCTATAGTAGGGTTTTAATTTCAGTATTTTATAAATGCTAGAATATTCCACAAAGTGTTGCGAAAATATCGCAGTTTGATTCGTACACCCGGTATACAATGAAAATATAACTGTTTAGCAACAATATTATTACAGCGATATTCTTAAAGAATAAGGCTATAACATATTAAAAAATTACTTAAATCGGACAATAGGTTTAGGAGATACGATACATCAAAAGGATCCATTTTTGGGGTGCCCGTTTTCTCTGACGCGCAGTGTATATAATACTAGAAAAGTCAATCAAGGAAGAAAGAGTTGTCAAAGAATTTGCAGTAGCTTGCAAAGGATCTGGTCGAAATATAAGTATGGATAGATTTTTCAAGACTTTGTCTTAAGCTAAAGCTCTTTTTTCGTGGAACCTTTCTATCGTTGGCACTTTGAAAAATTCCAAAAAAAACTCGATACATTCCTCGAGAAATGTAAGCTTCGAAAACAAGTGAAACCTTATCAACTCTTTTTGGCTTTCATGAAAAAGTTATCATATGTTCTTGTCCCTAAAAAAACTGTGATTTTGCCCAGCAAGATATGATAAGACGTCTGATGCAGTACATAAGAAACCAGAAATGAGTATATTTTATGATAAATACAAAACTGATGTTAATATAATGGGTCAAATATGCGCGAGATACACAAAATTGGGACAAAAATATTAAAAGTTTGAGAAACGCTGGGACAATCTGTTACGAGATAGTGCAGAAACAGAACGGGTATGGTGTATTATATAGTATAGAAGTTTTACTTTAAATTTGGTGGGGGATACACCCATTTTTGGATATTGGATATCTTTTGCTGGAAATACTTATAATATATTACTCTGCGCAATTTTTTTGTAGGCTTCACTTTATATTAAGTCTAATATGTGAATATGTAATGTAACAGTTGGACCAACGTTGGAACGCCACAATACATACAATTTTGGAGACCTTATAAAGGTAGACGACTAAGAGAAAGACCACAGATAAGCTGGGTAGATGACATCAGGAAAATAGCCCGAACAAATTCGACATATGTTGCTCAGGATAGAGATTAATGGAAGGAGTTGGGACATACCCCTGTCCAAAAGTGGATGATAGAAGGTTAAGAAGAAGAATGTAGCAGTACGTCTTATACATTGGAGTAACAATTTTTGTTGAAATGATGACAACAGAACGCAATACAATGTCCAAAAGTGGATGATAGAACCTAAGGAGAAGAAGAATGTAGCAGTACGTCTTATACAACTATTTTGACTTTGTATAGTAACAATGTTTGTTAAAATGATGACAACAGAACGCAATACAATTTACTTGCAATTATTTGCAGGGTCTATTGATCTCTACTGACATATATTTTGGAGGTTTTTATAAGTGTACACTGTACACAGACAAATCAATTTTTCTACTTACCGATCATCATAGCACACCATCCGTTTACCACCTACTAGCCGCGAAGGAGTAAATACTAACAGTCTCTCTTTTTCAAGTTCAGCCAAAATATCTTGATCTCTAATGAGATTATCGGGCCGAGGTGATTCCTTTCTCCATTTCGGTACGAACACTGTTATGTCTTTATGTCCGCGAGATTTGAACCAGTCTACGCAAATTTTGATGCCTCTACAGGAGAATATTTCTTTGTTACCATGACTGAAAGAAAAAAATAGTCAATCGTTTATCAATAGTAGTCCAGGGCGCATCTGTTTTGAGATGGACGTTGAGAGGGGATTCAAATTTTTTTGCATAAATTGCTTGAAAATAACTCAAATAATAATATTTGAGTTATCCTCCCACTCAAAATGGTCCGGAACATTGTTTAAATATTCAAAATGTCAAAATATGAAGGAAAAATTCGATTTTTTTATTGGTTTTTTGATTATAACTTTAAAACTATTCATTTCTGAGAAAAGTTGTACTGACATAAAGGTTGCGTAATTAAATTTCCTACAGTATAAAATTGATTAGAAATTTAAAAAATAGTCACACTTGTTGCAAAATAGCAATAATTGCGAAAAAAACCATACAAAAACAAGTATTCACATTTTACGTTTTTCAACCATTTATGCTACACTTAGGACCTTCATATTTTACCCAGAAAAACTTCATGATATAGTAAAACAACACTGTAAATTTTATTAAGATCGGTTCAATAGATTTTGCAAAATAAATTTTGCAATCCAGCTTTCGCAAAAAAAAATTCATTTTTTTTAAATGTTGCAGGACTGAAAATAAAGCAGATAGCAAGTTGATTTTTTTTTTGCTTATAGAAGTGTACTGTACCTTTCATTTGCAATTTGCAAAATTAAAATCGATTAATTACCACGGCGTCAGGAAATTTTTTAAATAAAAATTAATTTTTGGTGCTACGCGCAGGACAGCGGTGTTCGATTCACACAAATTGATTTCCACCAAAATTTCTTCCAATCTTTATCTAATATATTATTTTCTTACTCTATATTTTGTTGTATTTTAATATTTTAATTCCACAAAAATCAAACAAATTTTATTATTGTTTGTGAAATATTGTTTAAACAATTGTATATGTTTAAAAATAATAAAATTTTATTCTCTAAGTTAAAATATATGAACAAAGAAAGTTTTTGCTAAAAAAAGTGTTATTTCAAAGGATAGAGTATGTGTTTTTATTTTGCAATAAACAAATTTATTTATTTATATTGAAATGTAATAAAAATTAAAATGTATCAATCATTATAAAAGGTCATTGGAATGCCCAATCAGAGCAAACTATCCGCTGTCCTGCGCGTAGCACCAATAATTAATGTTTATTTAAAAAAATTCCTGACGCCGTGGTAGTTAATCGATTTTAATTTTGCAAATTTCAAATGAAAGTTACAGTACACTTCTATACGCAAAAAAATTTAAACTTGCTATCTGCTTTATTTTCAGTCCTGTAACATTTTGAAAAAACGAATTTATTTTGCGAAAGCTGGATTTCAAAATTTATTTTGCAAACTCTATTGCACCGATCTTAATGAAATTAACCGTATTGTTTAACTGTATTATAAAGTTTTTCTGGGTGAAATATGAAGGTCCTAAGTGTAGCATAAATGGTTGAAAAACGTAAAAGGCGAATAATTGTTTTTGTATGTTTTTTTTCGCAATTATTGCTATTTTGCAACAAGGGTGACTTTTAAAATTCTTAACCAACTCTATATTATAGGAAATTTAATTACGCAACTTTTATGTCAGTACAACTTTTCTCGGAAATGAATACTTTTTAAAGTTATAATCAAAAAACGAAGAAAAAAATCGAATTTTTCCTTAATTTTTTGACATTTTGATTATTTAAACAATGTTCCGGATCTTTTTGAGAGGGAGGATAACTGAAATATTATTATTTGAGTTATTTTCAAGCAATTTATGCAAAAAAATTTGAGTCACCTCTCAACGTCCAAATGTACTAATATTTTTACAGATGCGCCCTGGTCTATAGTAAATAAGAAAATGTTAAATCTGAGGGTGGTGTTTTTATCCTAAGAACATGAAATTCTGACTGTTATGTGTGTTTTTTTGTGTTATCTTCTTCTTATGTAAGTGCCATCTCCGCGACGGATGTAGGCAATCAACATAGCTATTCGAATTTTAGAGACGGCTGCCCTCTCAGGTTGCGCAGCTACGATTTTCTACGTCTCCATTTGCTTCTTTTTTCTTGGATCTTTCCCTGCATAATGAGTAGGAGCAAGTTGTATCTCCCTCCACGTTTAATATATTTTGTGTTATATGTTTGTGTAATCTGTATCGTAGTTGTGATTGTCATAGGCGTAACCAGGGGGTGGTTTTGGGGGTTATAACCCCCCTTTTTGGATGTACTTTGAGCTCTATACGCTTAACATCATTATTATTCCATACCCCCCAGAGACCTTCAAGTAGACGTAACCACCCCCCCTTAGGATCATCCTGGTTACACCTCTTGTGATTGTGTAACGTAAGTTGTGTAACATAGATTTATATTTGAGGCTAAAGAGCAACAGTGGCCTAAGCCAATAAATGAAGTTTTGAGATAAATGCAATCTTTGCATTTGTTTTCCATTATGGCATCTAGCCAAATGTTGCTGCTTTTATTGATATATTATAATGCTAAATTCTGATAAATCTAAAAATGCTCAATTTGTGGCTTAAGCCACTGTTACTCTGAGGGCCTCATTTGTGCATTGTGTGTTGTATATGTATTGTACCTATATAAAATTGTAAGTGACATTTCTCTGACTTCTTATTAGTCCGACATTGTTGGTATGTTCTTGTTATTGATTCCTTTTTTTAGTATTGGCAACCACAGCTTGCTATATTCTGGTGATGGGTTTGCTACACATTTTTCTTTGTTAAGTAGGATAAAAGCTGCTTCTCTGACTTTTCTCTTTTTCATGTCTTATGTTTGTTTTATGATTATTGATGCATCTTTCCATTGTATTTTGTGCTGTTTATCCCAGGCATGTTTGCATATGGCATATATCTTGGATTTGTTGAATTCCCTTTCTTGATGTATGTTTCATACTAGTTTATCCTGACACTTAGTGGTGTTGCGTTTTCTCCCACGTAGGGATTGTTACATTCACAATTCACAGGGTATTTTACAGATACTACTACAACATGATACTTATAACGTTTATTCTTCTATTCCTTTCCTCAGTGGCGGCTCGTGATTTTTAAAATAGAGGAGGCTATACCTAACTGTAAAATATCTAGACTTTGCACTAGCAAAAAAAATCCGCCAAAAAATCTAATTTAAGGCCCCATTTTTTTGACCATTTTTTATTTAGATTTTATAATATCATCATAATTCACAATTTCATAATATCACATCATTTTAAAAATAGTTAGTCTAATTGTAAAAGTGTGTTACCAAAGTTTGTGTTGTTTATTTGTTAACAATTCTATCTCTGTAAGTAGATATGCATATCAAAATAAATACAGATTTGAAGTTATGCAGTCCATTCAGGTTGAAGGTTCACATTTTTTACGATACTCAACTGAATTTTTTTTAATTCTAAAAGCGGCCTACTGCGAATCCAAAAACACGGTAAATTACCGATATTTTGCTTTGCATTACAGATATCGGAAAAAGTTTTTTGAACAAGTTGTTCCAAATATTATTCTATTCTAATCCACATACCTACCAAATTTCATCACAAAATTCGCACTTTTAGTTTTTTCATTATTTGTAGTCATATGTAATCCTAAAATCGCAGAGGAGGCTGCTGGCCGATTAGCCGCCCTTGCACAATCTCCGGGCAGCGTGTGCGTTAAGCGATAATGCAGCTCTAAGGAGACCGGGTCTCCTTAAACTACCCTGCTTAAACGCTGCTGGGTTGCGTGGAGCATTAGCAAGTGAGATTTTCCGGCCAGCAACCTCCTCTGCGATTTTAGGATCTTGACTACAAATAACGAAAAAACTAAAAGTGCGAATTTTGTGATGAAATTTGGTATGTGGGGTTAGAATATTATTTGGAATAACTTGTTCAAATAACTTTTTCCTATATATCTAACGCGAAGCAAAATAGCAAAGTAAACAAAACAGAGTAGCACGTGTAAAAAATTTGTGGGGAGGCTAAGCCTCCCTTGCCTCCTCTGACCAGCCGCCACTGCCTTTCCTCAAACTTTTTCTCGGTCGACCTCGTTTTCTTTTTTCTTCTGGTTGCTATTTTGGTATTTTCTTTGGTATTCGTTGTTCATCCTTTCTTTGTATAGCAAACAATGCATGAACTTTGTATATGTCCGAACCAGATAAGTTGTTTTGTCGATAGTCATCCGTGATTGTTCGTTTCATTCCCATTATTTTTATAATGTGTTCCTTTGCAATCCTTTCTGTTCTAGATCTTCCTGCTGCTCTTCTCCAAAAATCCATTTCCGCTGCTCTAATCGTTGCCAGTATTCTTTCTTTCAGCGGACATATCTTACAGCTGTATACACGATGATAAGTGTGAAAAACTTTAAGGGGTAATTCTACATGAAAAAATAATGACAGTTTGCTCCATAAACGTATGTCCGCAAATGCTTTGTTTCCGAGATACGGGGTGTTGAAGTTTTTATTTCAAACTGTCAATTTATTTATTGCTCTAAGACCGTTTGAGCTATGAAAATGAAATTTGGTGTGTTTTAAGAGGTAGTTATTGTACATTTTTTGACATACAATTAAGAATTTTGTCTTCATCATTGGCGCGCATACGGGCAATAGTCCACGTAGTCCATACGGGCAATTTTTTTTTTAAGAAAAAAATAGTGCGCCACTGAGATATTTCAAATTAAAAATTATTTTTAAATTCCACGTTTAGTTTTTGATAAAAAAAACCCTTCTTGCCTTTTTTTCATATTGTGCAATATTGTGCATCGTTTTTATGCAGAAAAATAAAACATCTTGAAGCGTATTTTTCATTTCTTAATACATTATCAAGAACTATCCAATATAATACTACTAAACTAGAACAATCACAGAAAATAGTACTAATAAGATTTTAACTAGGTGCAAAGCTACAAGAAATGTTCAAGATGATCTCCTTTACAGGTAACAGAAGAATTTTATATTCATCATAGGCGCGCGTACGGGTAATATTCTGAATTTATTTAAGAAAAAAATAGTACGCCACTGAGATATGTCAAACTAAAAATAATTTTTGAATTCCTCTTTTAATTTACGACAAAAAATCTTTCTTGCCTTTTTTTCATACGAGGCGCCGTTTTTATACAAAAAAAATAAAACATCTTAACGATTACCAAGTATTCGAGGTAGTTTCCATGTGCATAGAAACTTGGTTCAAATACTTTGTAAACTTTAAGATGTTTTATTTTTTTGCATAAAAACGGCGCCGCATAGCGTTGATCGTAAATTGAACGAGAAATTCAAACATGATTTTTAATTTGACATATCTCAGTGGAGTACTATTTTGTTCTTGTTAAAAAAATTAAGACCATTACCCGTACGCGCGCCAATGATGAATACAAAATTCCACAAGGAAGAATTTCCTGTAGCTGGCTGTATACCATTAATTACAAGTAAAATTTAATAAAAAATTTTTGTCCTGGTAAAAGGTATATCAGTTTAAGAAGCCCCTAATAGGGCTACAAACATAGAAACAAAACGTTTTCGCTCTGTAACAAGAGCATCATCAGTGTTACAAGTACATGGTTAGCCACCCAAAAATACTAAAGGTTAAAACCTTTTAGAAATAGACTAAAAGTCTTATATAAATGTAAACATCGTAAAATCCAAAGGGTGGATATAATTCCTATGGATGTGGCTTTAGGGGAAAATGACTCCCACACGTGGTAAGTGGGTTACTTACCCACTCTGTATTTTGGGTGGCTCACCATGTTCTTGTAACACTGATGATGCTCTTGTGACAGAGCGAAAACGTTCTGTTTCTATGTTTGTAGCCCTATAGGGGCTTTTTCAACTAATATACCTTTTACCAGGAAAAAATTTTTTATTAAATTTTTTCGAACACAAAATTCTTCTGTCATCTCTAAAGGAAGTCATTTTTAACATTTGTTGTAGCTTTGCACCTAGTTAAAGTCTTATTAGTAATATTTTCTGTTATTGTTCTAGTTTAGTACTTATTATTATATTGGATAGTTCTTGATAATGTATTAAAAAAATGAAAAATACGCGTCAAGATGTTTTATTTTTCTGCATAAAAACGGTGCACCATATGAAAAAAAGGTAAGAACGGTTTTTTATCATAAATTAGACGAGGAATTTAAAAATAATTTTTAATTCGAAATATCTCAGTGGCGTACTATTTTTTTCTTTAAAAAAATTCGGACCATTACCCGTAGGCGCGCTAACGATAAATGCAAAATTCTTAATTGTATGGCAAAAAATGCACAATAACTACCTCTTAAAACACATTAAGTTTCATTTTCATAGCTCAACCGGTCTTAGAGCAATAAATAAATTATCAGTTTGAAATAAAAATTTCAACACCCCGTATCTCGGAAATGAAGCATTTGCGGACATACATATATAGAACAAACTGTCATTATTTTTTCATGTAGAATTACCCTTTACAGTGTTTCATACTTATTTACTAACACCCTGTATAGTTATACTTTTCACAACATAGTCTCATATTATATCCTCTTTTTGTTTTCTTTGCTAATTGATTGGTCCCATAAAATGCTGTATAACATCACGGTTCTTAGACATTACTACGGTTGCCTAAATCGACTAACCAATGAACATTAAGGGTGAGATTACGTCACGAGAGTTTACTGTCATTTGAATCGTAATATAATTTTTTTCGAATCCTGAGAAAAGCAAGTATTTTAGAAAAATTTAAACGCAGGATGCAAGATTACAGTATTACCGAGGGCGGAAAGCCCCTTAGAATAAATAAAAAGTTTCTTTTGAATGAAATATTTGAAATTAAATATCACACTTCTCTTTTATTTTCAGCCCTGTAACTTATTAAAATAAACATTATAGAAGTTTTCAGGGACTTTCAGTCCTCGGTAGTAATGTAGTCTTTCATTCTGAGTTTAAATTTTTCAAAAATATTTATTAGTTTTCTCAGGATTCGAAAAAAATGAATATAATTAAAACACATTGAGAATTTTGACATGCGTCAAAATTTTGCATTAACTCAATGGAAAATTCTAAACTGTTGAATTCCAGCTTCCCTAATAATTATTGTACAGAAACTATTTGTAGAGGATTGAAATCTGTATTGGAAATAACTGTTAAAATTGGTCTACGTAATTAAACATATTCCAAAATTTTGTAAAAATGTAATACATTTTAGTTTTCAGCCCAAACTTAGGCCACACACAATGCAATAATGTTCACATTTTTGAACTGTCAATATTTTTATTTTATCATCTATTGTTTAAAAACAATACAGTTGATAAGATACCCTCAGTTGCGGAGAAAGGATTAATAATAAATATTTTTTTATTCAGTCAATGGTGTGAGCACTGTCAGTTAAATAGTAACGTGTGGTCTTACTTTAACACGCATACCTATTGTGGCAAATGTATAGTCTGTTCGCTAAACCCAGACGCAACTTTCTAGATATTTTAGTCGGCAATTTTGCCAATTTTAGCAAAATTGGCAAAAAATAATTTTTAAATAGTTAATAATCACTAAATATTTAGTAGTTTTGACAATTTTTGCAAAATTGGCAAAAAACAAAAAAAATATCGACTAAAATATCTATCCAGTTGCGTCTGAGTTTAGCGAACCGACTATATCATATTTTTCAAAATTTTGGAATGCATTTAAATCGTAGAACAATTTTAACTTTTGATTTTAATACAGATTTTAATTCTCTACAAGTATTCTCTCATGACTTTTGATGTAAAATAATTAGGGAAGCAGGAATTCAACAATTCAGAATTTTACATTGAGTTTCCTATGGCCCTTTTTACGATTCACCACATGGTATAAGATAAAATGTGTACTATTTGTCTAATTATTTCATAATAACACAAATAATACACACATGTACGCAATAACACACATTCAATGATCGAAAATCATTTAAAAATATGGGAATGTAAACTCTTGTGACGTAAAGTCAAAAATATAAGTCTCCCCACCACCGTCGGACAAGACAACCGTAATAAAGTCTAATAACCGTGGTATAACATTGTGATGGCTTTTCTACCTGACGTATTTATTTCTCTTATGGGTTTGTCTAATGTTCCAGCGTGCGAAATATTGATACCTAGATCTTTGCAGTCGTAGCAGAGCTTTATTGTTGCAGGATTTTATAGATTCAGTTTTTTATATTTCTTGTGTGTTGTTGAGTTTGGTTTTGGAAAGAATAGATCTCAGGTTGGTTGCTTTGAGTTTCAGAACCTTGTTATACACTAATGATACCATACCATAATGACAATTTTGACAATGAAAGCAATTCACTTACCTCATAGCTACATTACTACCATCTATAACTATTGGACGTAGCGATTGAGTTCCTTCGATCGCTTCAATTTGAAACGCTGTCATATCTAAGGTACTTTCCGATGGACTGCTATCGCAAGAACTGCCCTTCTGTGCCCCTAATTTGATCAGTTCTGCCAACAATTCGTTTTGTGTGGGCGAAGGCCCCAGTTTTTGTAGTGCAGCTTGTACTAATTTTTCGGTATAGCCAAGCTTGAGAGCGAATTCTACCCTAAAATACAATAAAAAATAAAATTAATTCAAATGTGTAAGTCATAAGAGTTTCTGATTCTAGTATTTGTCAAAAAAATATTATTCCAGCAGCTTTAAGTCAAAACACACAACCTATCATTGATTAAACTAAGAAAAATAATATAAAATTAATCGTACCAAGGGATATTAGTAGCAAAGCTATAAAAATCATAACCTTCAAAAATATATTTAGCTCCATTCCATGATTTTTTTAAATTAATATTCCCAATGCTTCATTGAACGTAGAACAAGATACCAATGTATAAAAAAGGACTAAAAACCGATCCAAATAATTACAGAGGGATAACGCAGCTTCAGTCTACATGAAAATTGTTAACAAAAATCTTGTCACAGAAGTTAATTAACATCGTAGGCATATAAGAAGAACAACAAAGATTCAGGACCAATAGATCTACAACCGATGCGATCTTTATATTACGAAAAGTAAACAAGTCCATAGAGTTCAACAAAGCCCATTCCCTGTGATTCGTGGATCTCACAAAACCGTTTGACAGAGTCCAACTGAAAGACGTAATCCAAATCTTGAAGCAGAAAGACGTCAATAAAACACATAGCAATAATCAGGCAATTTAACAGTCGCAATAAAACAAGAATAAAACGGAACAGGGATTGACCGAAGAAATAGATGTTTTGGAAGGAATCAGGCAGGGGGATACTCTCAGTCCGCATCTCTTTAACATGATCATGGACAAGATAATATACAGCTATATATATTGGCTACAAAATACTAAACCGAGCTTTGAGTATCCTCTGCCATGCTGAAGATGCAATAATCGTGGTAGAAAATGAAGATGTCCAGAACTACGTTACAGATTCAATATACCAGCAAACAAGTTAAATTGATTCAAACACATAATAGAACAAGTCATAAATTTCAACTATTTTCCTTTTCATGACCATTTTTCAGTGCGTCACAAATTATAAGTAGAAAAAAGGTAAGTCCGTGATAATACACATTTATGACATTTATTCTAACATGACATTTTAGTTAAATCTGACAGTTGTCACATTTTATTTTCAATTTGGAATAAAAACAAATCAATTGTGTCTATTGCATTTATAAAATGGTATTTTCTTTGATTTGTATAGTCTTATAAATTGTACAGATTATATTGATATTATTTTATTTAATAAATAATTCTTTTTTGATTATGGCGCCATCTATCGACAACTAGAATAACTAGAATAAATGTTATAAATGTCTGTAATCAGCGACGTGCGTTTTTTTCTGTCACATACAATTTAATGCGTTAGAGAGAAATCGAAAAACTGTTACGCACTGAAAAATGGTCATGAAAAGGGCTGTACCTCGGAATAGATGTATCGTATGAGAGATATATTGCAGAGGTAGTGACAAAAACAAGTCAACAAGGCACCCATAATATCGGGATACCTGAGGAATAGCATATGGATAAACAAATATATTCAGGAGAGGAACCTGAAAGAATATTCTCTCTCAGGAGAACCCTATAGAAGAAAACATTAATCTTAATTTGCGAATCAAATCTCCACACGAGATAGATACAGCAGCTCAATATTTCACCACCCTTGTGCAAAAAGCGGCATGGCAATCTACACTACGAACTGAACGCAGACCGACACATACAACAAATGTTCCCCTACACATTCGGCAACTCATTGCTGAAAAACGTCGTGCGAGAAGAAACTGGCAAAGATCTAGAAATAACATAGATCAACTATATACAATAGACTACGTAGACAACTTGGAGTAACCATCAAAGCTGCAAACAACGAAACCTTCGAACATTACATTACAAACCTTACAGCAAATGATCAGACGCTATGGCAGGCGACTAAGAAGCTCAAAAAACCATACACAACTATTCCTCCACTCCATAAACCAAATGGTGAATGGGCTCGTTCCAACAAAGGAAAAGCGGACGTCTTTGCTGAACATCTTACGAGTGTATTTCAAACCGAGCCACCAGACCCTGAAGAAGAAGTGGAAGAACTAATTAGCGCAGCACGTCAAATGTCACTTCCAATCAAAAGTTTTACTCCGACAGAAGTCAAGAAAGAAATAACCAAACTCAACTCATGAAATGCTCCAGGTTATGACTTAATCTCGGCACAAGTACTAAAACAACTTCCTCGTAAGGCCATTATTATGCTAACAGTAATTTAATCGCATGCTAAGCTTACCATACTTTCCAAAAATATGGAAATTTGCAGAAATCATAATGATCCTTAAGCCAGGCAAAGCGCCCAATGAAGTAACATCTTATCGACCCATCAGTCTACTCCCAATCGTTAGCAAAGTTTTTGAAAGATTGCTGCTACAATGAATATACGCAGAACACGAATTAATAACATTACTACCAGAACATCAGTTTGGTTTTCGGGAAAGTCACTCTACTACACAACAAGTCCATCGAATAGTAAATGAAATATCAAAACCTCTCGAAGAAAGGGAATACTGCAACGCTGTATTCCTAGATATCTCACAAGCGTTTGACAAAGTTTGGCACAGAGGTCTGCTTTGAAGACTACAAGATGAATTGAAGATTTAACAAAGCTAAATAAAAACTGGATGAGAGCGGCGCAAGATGGATGATGATGATGAAACAAATAGATATATGTATGAGTGTAGAGAGCAAAATCCGGATATATAAAGAATATGTAAGACCAGTATGTACTAGCATAAGCAGCGAAAACAAGAGCTGAAACGTCGCTTACAAAACGGTTGATCGGAACTACAGAAATAAAGTATTAAGAAGCATAAGAAGAATTTCTCTCAGAGATGAAATAAGGAATAAGAATATATTCAGAGAAACTGAAGTCTAAGAAGTGGTTACAGGGAGACGACCACGACCGCGAAATGGAGAGATAATGTCGACAGAAAGGATCCAGGAAGAATCGCAAAATGGGCATAAACTCGTACGTCCAATACAAAATGACCACTAGAAAGACCCCGACAGATGGAAATCAACTTCACAAGAGCTGGGATTCTGGGATTATAGAATAATCAGGACCGTGTCATACAAGAAGAGGTAGAAGAAGTAAAAAACATTATTTTACAGAATCGTCAAGACTGCTGTGGATTCGGGTCCTCTGTACAGGGTGATTGATTAGTGGGGTAAAGCTCAATAGATCCGCTATAGTAATAGATAGCAATAAAAGTTAATAACAAAAATTGTAGCCAACTTTGAGCTTCACATTACAAAATTAGTTAGAATGTTACAGGTTGTTCGATAACACAGTGGTAGACCAAACTTATGTTTTTTTAAATGGAACACCCTATATTTTATTTTATATTCGAAATCCTGTTAACTTCTCCATCAGAAAAATATAAAGGTTTGTTATGTTATACAGGGTATTTACAAAGTTATAACCAATTTTATATGAAAATCGTAACAAGTTTAACTCCCTGTATAAATAAAAATAAGAGCAACAGCAATGGTTTATTAATGCCTTAATTTTTTATTTATTGTCACAATTTTCAAAAATTATTAATATTGCTAATTTTCTTTATATCAAATACAGGGTGAGTTAAAACGCAAGTACATTGTTTTCTCAGTAATTTTAAATGGGCCACCCTATATTTTATATCACTATTGAAAAGTACCATTACCTTACTTTAATTTTTGTATAACATTCCCTATGTCCAAATTTATTAGTTTTCGAGATATTTTCATTTTTCAGAGGAAATTATTTTAGGTGTCTAAATTTTTCCAAATTTTAAGTCTCTAAGTTTCAAGCCACGACTGAATTGACAATTACTGATTATCAATCAATATAACAATGTAGCAAATAAAGGAAGAAAAATAATTTATTAGTAATACATTTTACAAAAAAAACGCAACAACAACATGCAACAGTTTTTAAACAATTAAAAACTACTTTTGTATGTAAATGTAACAAATAAAGAAAGAAAAATAATTTATTACTAATAAATTTTACAAAAAACACACAAACACAAAATACAACATTTTGTGAAGACAATTAAACACTACTTTTGTATGTAAATGTAACAATGTAACAAATAAAGAACGAAAAATAATTTATCAGCAAGTAATACATTTTAAAAACTACTTCTAATAAAATATTTTTAATATTTAATTACATAAGGTGTTCAAAATTACCTCCTAACACATTTATGCACGCCTAAAAACGATCATTGAATGAGCTACTTACACTACGAAGCATTTGTAAATTAACACATCGAAATACACTTTGTATTCCATTTTTCATCTCATTCTTGTTGTTGGAGGTATTTTATAAACTTCATTATTAACGTAATCCCAAAAAAATCAGTCCAATATATTAAATTCTGGTGATCTGGGTGGCCACGCTACTGGCCCATTGAAAAATGAAAATATCTCGAAAACTAATAAATTTAGACATAGGGAATGTTATCTAAATGTTAAAGTACGGTAATGCTACTTTTCAATAGTGATATAAAATACAGGGTGTTCCATTTAAAATTACTGAGAAAATGATGGACTTGCGTTTTGACTCACCCTGTATTTTCTATAAAGAAAACTAGCAATATCAATAATTTTTGAAAATTCTGACAATACATAAAAAATATGGCATGAATAAACCATTGCTGATGTGCGTATTCTTATTTATACAGGTAGTAGAACTTGTTACCATTTTCATATAAAATTGGTTATAACTTTCTAAATACGCTGTATAACATAACAAACATTTATATTTTTGTGATAGAGAAGTTAACAGGATTTCAAATATATAGGGTGTTCCATTAAAAAAAAACATAAGTTTGGGTCTGCCACTGTGTTATCGAACACCCTGTAACATTCTAACTAATTTTGTAATGTGAAGCTCAACGTTGGCTACAATTTTTGTTATTAACTTTTATTGATATCTATTACTATATCGGATCTATTGAGCTTTACTCCACTAATCAATCACCCTGTATATTATACAATGTAGATATTATACAGTGATGAGCGTACTAATAACCGGCAAAATAACGCAAAAGATGGAAATATATTAAGTTGTGAGATAAAAAGAGGTGAAACTAGTAGAGATGGGACATTTAGCGATAGAAATCTATAAATTGACATTATATTGATTGTTTTCCACCTTTAGACGTATCAGAGAAGTATGTTAACTAAGTGTCACTGTCACAATGTCAGTTGCCAAACTCGTCCCATACGTCTAAAGGTGGGAAACAATCAATATAATGTCAATTTAAGGCCAATTTATACATACCCGGGCCGTGTCCGTTCCGGGTCAGTTCCGAGTCCGGGTATTTTTAATGCAATATTTACATACAACCGGGTTGTGGCAGTGTGCGTACCGGGCTGGATTAGAGAGGAAAACGTTATTACATATCTGTGTAAAAGATAGTTGAAAATATGGCGGCTTGGATAGAAGATCTCACCATGTTGGCATTACTACTCGATGAAGAAGAAGAGCAAGAGCAGAAGAGGCGAAAGCAAAGAAGATGGAGTGTCCATCCTATTGGGACCGTGCAAGTTCGGCAAAGCGACCTCTATTTCTACGCTCTGTACTTTTATTCGCACTTTTAATTATATTGGCCAATTATATTAGTCCTGGTTGCTGGATAATTGTCAAGGCCATAGTCCAAAAAAATAATAAGAAGAAAAAATAAGATGCAGGTTATGTTATGCAAACGTAAACAATTGTATGTAGTAAATAAAATTAGTTATTAAAATGCAGTACTGCAAGCAAAATTCAATTAAATAAATTTACCTTTATATAATAATTGCATATAGTATCAATATTGTGGAGCAATATATAATTTTTCTGCTTCAATGACAGAAGGTATGAAATATACGTCAATTTGACAATTTCAATTGACAATATGAATTATTTAAGATAGTTGCAATATTTCTCCGCGACTCGCGCACGGTCGTTTCTCGTTTCCGTTCCAAGTACTTGCACACCGCGAATATGGAAAAAAGACAAACTCAAGGAGAATTCAAAATATACAAAGAATTAGTGGACGATGAAACAAAATTTCACGAATATTTTAGAATGTCGCAGTACTCTTTTAATATTTTATTGGATAAAATTAAATACCGTCTTGAGAAGCAACTTACATTTTGGAAAATACCGATATACAAGTCCGTGCGATCCGTGTCATTTTCGTGCATCGCCAGTGCCGGCAACAAAAATATCGGTTGGGATTAAATTCAGACCGGGCCCGGATGACCCCCTTCCGGGAAACGCCAATGTATAAATATACTCATATCATAAGAGTACATATTGTTTTTTTTGACCGGGCCCTGTCTTTACACGGAACGGACACGGCCCTGATATGTATAAATAAGCCTTATAGGGTTTTATCGCTAAATTTTATACCTCTACTCAGGGCCGGCGATAACGGGCCTGCAAGGGATGCACTGTAGGCGGGCGCCAAAATGAGCTTTTTTCTTCTGAACCTCGATTTTTGACCCTTCGCTTCGTTATCGAACGTATTCGCTTCGTATCTGTTTAGTGTACAGATAGCGAATGATCAATAACGAAGCGAAGGGTCAAAAATCGAGGTCCTGGTGTTATACAAAATACTAATTTTAAAAAACCTAAGTGCGCCTATGCTATATTTGCAGGCGGGCGTCTTATACCATAGCGCCGGTCCTCTACTAGTTTCATCTCTGTTTATCTCACAACTTAATATGTTTTCCATCTTTTACGTTATTTTGCCGGTTATTAGTGGGCTCATCATTGTATAATATTTTATATTTTTGTTGATTCTGAAATTAGTTTCTGATCTTCTTTATTATGTTGATGTTACTTTTGCACTTATTTTATATTACATAACAAACAGTACTGTTCGCTCCGGTCATTACTTGATTCATGAGGCCAGAGAATATCATAATGAATTTTCAATAGTTTCTACGGAGGTCGTTTGTGTGAACGGTCACGTCCCCGTCCGCTAAGAATGGTAACTAACTAAAAGGTCAAAGAATTATTAAAAGATAATCAAAAACATTACACAAACGGATCTAACGAAATTGTGAAATTTATTATTATCATTAGAATGCTGACGTTTAAGGCACGCTTCCAAACAACATACATGGGAGGTGAATAGTCGAGTCAATTGGGTATAAAGTGAAAAGTGACACTAATTTAATTAACAGATATGTCGAGGGGTTCGAGCGAAAACCCGATAACTAACAAAACCATTGTTTAGAGATAATCGCGATTTTTTAGGAAGTTTGAAGAAGATTTAAAAACGTCATAGGGTTTTATCAAATATTTGTTATAGCCAAATGGTAGAGAATTTAATATTTAGTTAGAATAATTTATTTTAAAATTAATTTATAAAAACGTATCTACAAAAAAAAAAATAAAACGTGATATTTATCGGGTTTTACCTCGTTGATTGAGTATAACATTTGACTTTTTTTTTGAACTGGTTTTTATTTTGAATTGTTTTAATTATAAAATAAAAGTTAATTGTATATTATTCCAACAAAAATAAATTAATCTGCATTGTTTTTAGAAAATTAAAAGGTAAAATGTGTCTTCCTCCGATTCTTCTCACATCATTACGTCTGAAATTCGATCTACGATATAATTACCGGTTTTTAAATTTGTTATTCAAGCATGCACCTCTTCTGGAAAATATTTTCTTGGCACATCTTTATCAAATCGGTTTTCTTTGCTTCGCTTATTGGAAAGGTACTTTTATATAACTTTGGTACATAAATTGTCCGGAGTTGGTAAGTTTATGGGTACTTTTTGGGATGAAATTTGTTTTAGCCTTTTAGGGCGTAGAATAGTTTTTTTTTTAATTCAAACCAATATCTTCTGATATTTTTATTAACTGGTTACCGTTTTCCGCTATTGTCTTCTATAGGATATCATCCAGTAGAATCACTGTTAGCTACATCATTTTTATTATATCATCTGAGAATATACACAGCGTTTTTTATAAAACTTTTGACACACTGGAATTCATTCATGGTAAGATAGTGGAAAGAAACATTTCTTACTAAATGTTTGTTCCTTTTTTTGGGAAGTTTTAGGGACAAGTCTAGTCCTAATTAGTTTGACAGTTATATTGTACAAAATAAAATTTTTTCTAGACTAGACTACTACTACTAGACTCCAGTAATTTCTACAGACAGAGCTTCAGAGTTACAGAATTTCAATTGTCTTCAGACAACTTTTCAGTACACTTAACTTTAAATTTACTACAATTGATATGTTGTGGTACCTTGGAAGCTCTGAATTTGTTTTTCATTATAAATATGGGCCCCATCCTAACCGCTTTTTTTGTTTTCGTAATATTCAATTGTCAATTTACGCCATCTTTTACTGGGTTTTCGCAGGAAAAAAGTGTGCTGAAATTTAGTAAACTATCATAGTCTAAAATTCTTTATCGGATTTTCGCATGAATATATTTTGTCAAAATGAACAATTTTGTAATCTTCATCTCCGATAAAATTAATTATCAGTTTTTAACTTAGAAATATTTCTAATAAAATTAGTAACTTTACACAGGAAAAAGAAGATAAATGATTCTACCGGATTCTCATATTATAAATATGTTTACAACAAAGTATTTTTATCAGTAAAGTTATATATCGGGTTGGTGTTATTTAAAAATATGAGTTAACGGTTTTTACCATGTTTGGTTTTTATTAGTTATTGTGCTTAAAAATGTTGATCTCAAATAATATCATTTACCAGTGGTAGGAGACGTGTTTTTACTACAGCAGAAATAAAAATACCGGATTTCATAATTTTTGTATTTATCGGGTTTTCGCTCGAACCCCTCAATGTGTACAATTTACCTACCACTTTAACTTATATTTTACGGAATTTCCATTTTTTATAAATATCTTATTTTTCGAATTATGATGTACGGAATTATGAATTATGATGTACCAGCTATGATGTACGGAACTGAATGTTGGGCAGTGAAAAAGAAAGAGGAACAGCGAATGCATGTGGCGGAAATGAGAATGCTTAGATGGATGAGTGGAGTGACAAAGAAGGATAAAATTAGAAATGAGTATATTAGGGGAAGTCTAGGTGTGGCATCAATTGATGCCAAAATGAGAGAGCATAGGTTAAGATGGTTTGGTCATGTTCAACGTCGAGACGTTAACCACCCAATACGAAGAATAGCTGAAGTGCAGATTCCTGGAAGGAGTAGGAGAGGAAGACCAGAGAAGACCTGGGGGGAGACGATAAGGCAGAACATGTTGGTAAAGGGGATTAACATTGATATGGCCCAAGATAGAATTGTGTGGAGAAATGCAATTAGGGAAGCCGACCCCGCATAGGGATAAGGCAAAGAGAATGATAATGATCTTATTTTTCGAATTATATTCATTATAATTCATTATATATACTGATGTGATCTTGATTATTGATATGAGATAATATTCTTATATGTTACTTAATTTAATCAATGTATTAATACTAATCCAATTAATTAACCAGATCACATATCAATATGTTTTCAATCTCAGGGCGAATTATAAATTAATTACTTACTTCCGTGGCTTCTAAATATTTCTTAATGGTTCCTAATCGGGATAGAAAAGAAAAGAGTAAAAAAAATACACATATGGGTTACAATTATAATCAAAATATTTTTTATTTTATTTAAAAGGCAATCAATGCTTAATATTTGCTATTTCTTATTATTCTTAAACATAACATTTACAAATGGGAATCTTATTTCCTTTTGGTTTTCAATTGAAAGTTTTTATTAACATTTAACTATTAGGAGTTATTAGGAACAACTCTATTTAAGTTTGATGAAGCTTTTCTGATATTATTGATTATGTTATTCAATTTTTTATGTGGAATTTAATACGAAAAACCCATACATTCATGTCCAAACAAATGAGACTGACCTTTTCCTGGTGAACTGAAAATGTCCTCACACAAAACCCTTTCCTGCTATCCTTGGCTGCGATCAAACCTCGTCCTGGCTTCCAGTGATGTTCTCCTTTGAAAAACTAGCTCGAATAGCTCTCGTTCCTGCTTTTGTCGTGATGCTGTGTTCTACCTTTTTCGAAACTGCTATCAGCTACCGGGACACTCTGGGCTCAAGGAGGTTCTTTTACTCTCGACCTGGCCTACTTCTCGTTCCACGATAGATACTCCACACTCACGAAACTACACCGGCTATCTCACTCCTCGAACACTACCGTCTACTACTCGACTTCACTTCTCGACAGCTCAAAACATTCTGCTCTCACTTTGTCATCCATTCCCCTACTTTCTAAATATCCCTTCCAGATTCACAAATCAATCTTCCACCACCAACTCTCATTCGTAATATTCCTCAAAACCAATTTTTAATCTTTCTAAATATGCTTAATGGATTTCAAAAGAAAATATTTAATTCCCATTCTAAAATACTTTCTAACTATTTACAAATTTTAATGACCTATTCTCTCTTTCAAATGAGTCTTATTTAGCATAGGCTAATGATCGAAACCTTCCGCGAAAAACGATAATGAACTATCATCTATTTCACTGAGTTTTATTTAGCATAGGCTAATGATCGACCTTCCGAGAAGAACGATAATGGTACGCGTCATTCACTTTGTTTATCTAAGCACATTGTTCCGAGTTTCGTACGCTTATTCTAATCACTTCTTAAAATTAAATATAACAATTTGTTGTATACAGGTTGTTCTAAATTTATATGCCCGTGGTTGAGAAAATTGAAAATATTTTATATTAAATTGAACTCTGTTTATAATTATCAAAATTTAATTTTCATATCAAATAGAAATATAACAATACGTATATTTACATTACTCATTAAGATCCCACAAATTACAGGGTGGGGCAGATAAAGGACCAATTAGAAATATCTCGAGAACTAAAGGTAACTGAACGCTGAAAATTTGAATGAAGGGGTTTCCAAGAGTGAACTGTTGAAAATATTTTCATCTATTTGCTACTTTCGGTTATACCGGAAGTTGCTCATAACTTCATTTTTTAATGGCACACCCTGTATATTTTTACATTTTTGGATTCTTCTCAATGTCTTCTTTCTCAAAATACATATGAGTGTTTTTTAATATTATACAGGGTAGTTTAAAAGATAATTTTACGTTTTTTTTATTAATTTCGTAGCAACATTCACACCCTGTAGAATTGTACTGATTTAACATCAAAAACTCAACTTATGTTCAAATGATTATAGTCTGCTATCGATAAAAATTATTAATATAGCAAAATGTGTAATTATTTTAATATGCAGGGTTGGTCGAAACTCGGAATGAGTATTTTCTCAGTAAATGGAACAACCTGTATTTGAATATTGTAATGAAATGATATTTTATAGTCCTTTTTTATTTTTTAAGCATTCCATATACCTAACTGCTTTAATACGTGAGTTATTCGTGATTCTTTAAGTCAAACATTAATTGCAACATAAATTACGTGAAATTTTATTAGGTTGGCTGTGAAAATATTCAAACAAAAATAAGTTTTCGAAAATAAGTACATTAATCTGGACTGATCCTCAATTATTAGTATTGGTTGGCAATAACAAAATACCTACGTAGTTAAGATTGTTGGTGCGTCAATATTAATAAAAACATACAATATTCTATCTAGTTGACCATGACTTTGACACTTTTGCTTTTTACTAAATATGTTTTTAAATAAAATCGTCTATAATCTATAATATAGACGTCTATAAAATCGTCTATAATAATAATAGTATTACAATATATTATAATACTATAATAATATTATTATTGTTACCTGTTTTTAAATAAAACCGTCGCGCTAGGAATGAATCTCAAAAATATTTAAGTTTATTCTGTGAAATTACCAACCAGGAAATTTTAAGACGAATTTTTAGTAGATCAGAACTACTTTTCGATAACGCTTTCATTCACAGGCTATTGATTATATTAAAAAAAAAAGAAGGCTAAAACGAACTACAACGTTAACGGGGTTTGTATTGTTTCATGTGTTCAATGGACTTACAAATATGAAAAAACCACGGAGTGCTACCATTCAAAAAGGGGCGTTTTTGGGTGAATTATTCCATATACACTAAGGTGCATTAGGAGGGTGAATTATATGCATTTTTCGTACATACCTATACGTCTAAAGAAAAGTTGTTCAAAATTAAATTTCCTATCGAAATGTCACTTTCTCAAGTCAAAAAGAATTTTTTTTGACAAAAATTTATTCAAAAAACGAAGAAAAAAATGTATTCAAAAAAACTTCATAACTTCTTTCCTTGTACATTTAGGTAAACACATTGCCACAACACAAAAAATATCCGTAAAAGTTGGTAAAACTCGTTGCAAGCATCACTTTGATGAACCATATCTTGGTTACCGTTAGTCCTAGAATATTCAACAATAGACCACATAAAGTGCCTACAGAAAATAAGCTTTTTTTTTTGGTTAGCATTGCTCATACCGAAATGTACAAGGAACGAAGTTAAAACGAGAAAAAAATAGCCCAAAAAGTTAGCAAAATCGAACACTTTGAAGAATTTTTTTTACATTACAATGAACCAAATTAACCACTGCACAAGCATTCTGCTTCAAGTGGTACTTTTGTCTAAAAAGGGGTAGTTCCCTGGATTGGCTGTATACCTTATAGTTAAACAAACTGGAACATGAAGTAAAAACCACTTCTATGTAAAAGGTATATTTACTAAAAATTTTTAGAATCCCAGTGGATTCAATAAAATGAGTTCATCAGAACGTTTTCAAACCTATCGGTCCATCATCAGTGATTTGAATACTTGCAAAATAGCCCCAGAACCAAACAATGGTTGTGATTATAAATAAATCTACATTATGTTGAAATAAATTTAAAATGGCTAAACGCCGATGTTCAAGGATTAAACCTCTGGGAACATGGTGAAACTCTACCCGAGGACCCAATCAACCATCTTCGGTCAACGATGACTACATAGAGTAGATGGTTGATTGGGTCCTCGGGTAGAGTTTCACCATGTTCCCAGAGGTTTAATCCTTGAACATCGGCGTTTAGCCATTTTAAATTTATTTCAACATAATGTAGATTTATTTATAATCACAACCATTGTTTGGTTCTGGGGCTATTTTGCAAGTATTCAACTCACTGATGATGGACCGATAGGTTTGAAAACGTTCTGATGAACTCATTTTATTGAATCCACTGGGATTCTAAAAATTTTTAGTAAATATACCTTTTACATAGAAGTGGTTTTTACTTCATGTTCCAGTTTGGTACTTTTGTGTTTATTTATAGGGAATTATAATTATTTTTATGTATTACCATTGTATGTATTGTATATTTTGTTTGAATAAACATTATTTTATTTTTATATCCTTATCTTGGTTAAAATTAGCCTTAGAATCTACTGTAATAGAGCATTTTAAAGGTAATTGATTTTTCTTTTTATTAAATGTACACATTGTATACATCCATATACAGTGGAGAAGAAGGGCTTGAGCCTACCAACTCAGTCATTAATTTTCATTATTATACTTTAACCACAGCTTCAGATTTGGCGGTAGAAACATAATAAAGGTTTCATTTTTTTTGGTTTGTACTATTATGATATTTCCACGAGCGCCGAGCAATTAGAAAACAATAAATCATCTAAAACAGTGGTTCCCAACCTTTTTCGGCCTACCGCCCATTTTTCAAAAAACAAAATACTTAACGCCCCCCTCAAAAAACTCTTCCATTCTTAAAATTAGTAACACACTTTCATTCACAATTGTTTTACCTTTTTTGGGTCAAAGGCTACCTTAAATATGATTCGACGGCCCCTTAACTAATCCAGCAACAACAAATTTAAAAAAAAATGTTTTATTCAAAAATACAGTATTCATGTATTGATCAAACTTTAACTTAAATACATATCATAAAAAACAATATAATAATAACATAACATTTTTAATGAGAAGGCTGAGCTTGATGTAATGATAGTAATCTGTCAATATTTGGTTCCATACTTGTCATCAGCAATCTTAAATCACCGCGCTCCACTATGGACAGTCTATTTCTCTTCTTTGTTAATAAATTGCTGACTATGCTAAATCCTCTTTCGGCTAAATACGATGAAGGAAAGGCAATGAAAAACTTTTTTGATGCAGCCCATAAAGCTGGATATAATACTGAAATTTGACATTGCAGCCAAAATTCTTGATATCCATTTTTAAATTTCACTTTTAACTCTTCATTTGTTGACAATTCTATCAATTCCTCCTGTAGTGATAATTCTGCTGTTTCTAAACTTGAGAACGGTTCTAGCACCCAATCTGGAATAATCAGACCAAAGATATCCTGAAATCTATTCCTAAAATCTTCTTGAAGTGCTTCCAAGTGCTGGCAATATACCAGAATGTCTTCATCATTTGTCTCCACAGAGGAAAGATTTTGAAACTGATGAAATTGTCTCCGACCCAAATTTTGCCTATACAAATTAAGTTTTGACACGAACGAGGAAATAATTCCTTTTGCTTTGATAAAATTCAAATTATCACCTTGTAGCTGTAGGTTTGTTTCATTAAATTTATCGTATAAATCAGTTAAATAAGCAATATCGCTCTTAAATTTTAATAAATTGTCTCTCAAAGAATCATCTTTGCTTTCAAAAAACTCTAAAACTGAGTCAAAGAGATCATAAAATCTTTTTAGACAGGTACCCTTCGAAAGCCATCGAACTTCTGTGTGCAACAATAAACGATTAAAATTCTCGTCGTTTTCATCACACAGTTTTCTAAACAATCTATCATTGAGAGCACTGCTTCTGATCTTGTTAACTGCAGTAATTACATATTGTAGTGAACAATGAAGGCGATCACTAAGATTTTTTGCAACTAAATGCTGTCTGTGAATTACACAATGCATGGCGAGTATATTTGGTACCGCTTTTTTCAAATATGCTATCAGTCGGCGGTGTTGTCCAACCATTGCCGGAGCACCATCTGTAGCAACAGTTATGACATTTTCCAGAGGTATACCTTTATCTGTAAAATAGTGTTCCAGAACATCAAATATCGATTTGCCTTTAGTATCTGTTTCCAGTGTTCTTACAAATAACAGTTCTTGACAGATTTTTTCACTTTTTATGAAGCGAACGTACGCAAGAAGTAAAGACTCATTGTTTGGCAGAGTTGATTCATCAAGCTGTAAAGAAAACTCAGTAGTCTTTAAATAATCAGTTAGAGAACGCTCCACATCCTCAGACATTTCGTCAATTCGTCTCTGTACCGTATTATTGCTTAATGGAATTTTTTTAATAATATCAGATGCCGGCTGGTGCAGTACAGTCCGCAAAACTTCACTTACAGCTGGCAGTATTAATTCTTCGCCAATAGTATGGGGTTTTCCTGATTTAGCTATAAGTAAGGAAATGTTATAAGAAGCACGTAGCCCATCATCGTCTTGCTTTGATGCTGCTGAAAAGATACTAGCTAAAGTTGGACGTTTGAAATGTTGTTTTTTGAGCATTTCAAAATATGATAAATTTCTGTCTTTTCTGTCGGGATGTATTTTGGTCAAATGTTCTTGTAATCGTGAAGGTTTCATGGCTTCATTTGAGAAAACTCTCTGGCAAATTAAACACATTGGTAATGGCTTATTAGAAGGCGACTGAATAAAACCATACTTCAAATATTCGACATTGTATTGTCTGCACTTTTTCTTTGGATCGGACATACTGTAGGTATATCTGTAAAAATAAATATGCTGTAGCCACCGCTTTGATAATTTTAAATAATAAACTTTTAAATATTTTTTTAGTTAGCAAAATCAATATTTCAGAGTGGCGGAATATCCAAGCAAGTAGTCGAGAAATTTAAAACATGCCACAAGTAAATAAATATACACTGAGAGAAGAATTTGAGGAAAAATTACAAAACAACTTATTAAAACTTACCATACTGTACACATATTATAAAAATAACTTTATATTCAGTAAATAGTTTATTTTTGGCAGTCTATGATCAGATTACTATTCAGTATAGTAAATTTTAATAAATTTTTTGTACTTTTTCCCCAATTCTTCTCTCAGTGTAGGTAGGTCCTAATTAACTTTTTACTTTGATTCAGTTTGTGCAAGTTGGTACTTTTTGAATATTTTACAATAACTATACATATAAGGAAACAAATTTAGATTTATTACATTTTTACAAATACCTCGTAAATTACGATAGGGAAAAATAATAAAGAATTATAGTAAGCGATATAAATTCCACGTAGATACTTACCCTTGTGACAAATATGTATTACAATAAAATATATTTCTAATAAATGCACTGCAACTTTCTGCAAATAACACACAGAAAATTCACCACCCTGCTTTAGCGAAACAATCTCGAATGATTAAGTTATGCCTGACCATGCCGCTGCGCGAAGGAGGAGCCAAAATTCACTTAAAGCAGAAAGGTTCTACTGGAAGTGGAATTATACTAACCAAACTGAAACGTTCGACTGCAACGTCGAAATTGTTGCAGTGTTGGACTGAGTGATAAATAAAAAATTGCACGGTGCATAACCAAAATGCATTTTGTACATTTTGTTTATATTTTCGGATTCACCTTCTCTATTTCTGTGTGAGAAGCGAAAAGCAAAGTTGTTAGAAGCAAAGAAGCAATGAGTTACTTTAGGGGGGCGGCAGCTGTTCCTCAACGCCCCCCAAATTTTCCTTGGACCCAAAAAGCCCACTTATCTCTCTTCAACGCCCACCGGTGGGCGGTACCGCCCCCGTTGGGAACCACTGATCTAAAAGGAATATAATCTACATTACACGTTACATTAGACAATGATATTATTAGACGTTATTGCCCGACTATATTGCATATTTTTAAAAACATGAGAAAATGTGAAGTAAATATTTTATGTAGCAATTTTAAATAAATAAATATTAGTGGCGTGTTCTGTCCATAAATCACTATCAAATATATATGAAAACAAATAAATTATTACTGTGTAGCTACTTACGTCAATGTAATGAGATAATTAATATCTTATTGGCAATTTTAATCATTTATTTAATTTCTGTTGCAAACAATTCTAGAGGGATCCAGCTTTCGTTAATTACCTGAGTAGAGATAAGGATATAAAAGAACTATAGCATCAAGAGTAATCTGTCCTCCTCTCAGGAACTTTTCTCTCGTAAATCATTTATTAGTTTAGAAAGTTAGAAAATTGGGAGACAATACGAGAAAGAAAAAACTTATCTAGGAAGTGTAAAACTTCTTGTGTAATTCGTATACAGTGATGAGTGTGCTAATAACAAGCAAAATAACGTAAAAGGCGGAAAACTTATTCGGTTGTGAAATAAAAAAAGATGAAACTAGTAGAGGTGGGAAATTTAGCGATAGAAACCTATGAATTTACATTATATTGATAGTTTCCCACCTTTAGACCTATCGGATGAGTATGTCAACTAAAACTGTCTCTGTCGCAGTGGTAGTTGTCAAACTCGTCCGATATAGTCCTGTCGCCAGGGGGGTATAACGGCCTCCTTAATTCAGATGGACTTACCCAAGTTTTTTTTTATGTATTTTGACCCGTAGAACACGAATTTTTTGGGTAACAATTGATCCGGATGTCGATAAGATTGTTATACACGAAGAACTTGAGGAATTACATAACAGCGATTTTTCGCAAAACAAAACATTTTTTGTATTTTTTGGGTGTTTCAAAGCAAAAAATTTTCTTACAAGATTTTTCGTAGGATGCATAGATTACGAGATAAACGCGGTTGAACTTTCAAAAAATCGACAAATTGCAATTTTTGAACCCGAATAACTTTTGATTAAAAAATAAAATAGCAATTCTGCTTACTGCATTGGAAAGTTCAAGTCAAATTCTATCGGTTTTGATTATTTGCATTGCTAAAAATTAATTTTTTTATTGTTAAACAAAGCTATAAACACATAGTGTTTCCCGTGACAATGCATGCGTTTTAATGTACGTAATCTACGTAGAAATTGTCTGTATGCGCGCCTACTCGTTCGATTTTAAATGAGAAATGCATTGAAAACATCCTTTAAGCACTATGTGTTTATAGCTTTGTTTAACAATAAAACAATTAATTTTTAGCAATGAAAATAATCAACACCGATAGAATTTGACTTGAACTTTCAAATGCGGTAAGCAAAATTGCTATTTTATTTTTTAATCAAAAGTTATTCGGGTTCAAAAATTGCAATTTTTCGATTTTTTGAAAGTTCAACCGCGTTTATGTCGAAAACTATGCATCCTACGAAAAATCTTGTAAAAACATTTTTTGCTTAGAATGACCCAAAAGATACAAAAAAATGTTTTGTTTTGCGAAAAATCGCTGTTATGTGATTCCTCAAGTTCTTTGTTTATATCAATCTTATCGACATCCGGATCAACTGTTACCCAAAAAATTCGTGTTCTACGGGTCAAAATACATAAAAAAACTTGGGTAAGTCCATCTGAATAAAGGAGGGCGTTGTACCCCCCTGACTGGCAACAGGACTAATACGTCTAAAGGTAAACTATCAATATAATGAAAATTTATAATTTTCACACTGGCGAAGCGTCCATGTAACCACTGTTACCATTGGTAACAGTTAAAAATCTTTCAATAAATATTGTATGACTGTTATGAAATAATTCCATTTATATGCCAACTAGACGCACGAACATATTGGCGAGATATGTGAATGTGAATCCATTGCACGTTATTATATGCCGTTACCAATACTGGCAGTGGTAACGCAGGAGAAACCTCGCTATCGCTCGGGACTAGCTCGTTTCAGAAAATTTTGAAGAAGCGACGGCTCTGTTAGAGCAGGCGGGCGGGCACGCTGTTTATATCAGTATTGTCACCATTTTGAGGATTGGTAACATTAGTTTAGTATGTACCTATTACAGATTACAGTGTGCGTGCACTTAAACATGCAAGAGTGTTGCTACGTATTGCGTAATTGATCAACTACTTGAAAAGTTATTCTTGTATATATTTTTATATAATAATTTTGAAGAAAAAAAATGATATTATTGAAAGTGGAAGAATTAAAATATGAATAAAAAATAGTTTTCAAAATCTATGCTTTTTCCTACTTGTTCATTTTTTATGTTAATTTTATGGTAGAATAATATGTTTAGTTTGTTTATTATTTATTGTTATACCTGTTACATATACATAATTACATACATATAATTTGGGAATAGTGATTTGTTTAATTTTATCCCACAGGATTGAAAACAAAAACTTATATTTGGGAGGTTCAAAATAATTTTTTTTAAATAAGATTTTTTTACATCTGGTTTGGTAACACTTTAGAAAAAGTCACGCGTCGCCACTGAATTTCCACCTCTACCAGTTTTATCTTTTTTTATTTCAGAACGAGAACGCATTATGTTTTTCATCTTTTGCGTTATTTTGCCGGTTATTAGCATGCTCATCATTAAATTTATAATAAAAAGATCCAATAGGATCGATAAACGTTTTCAAAAGCGTACACAATGGATAAAACAACACAATGGTCTCAAAAACACTACTTACATTAAGAAACCACTATACAGCAATTCAAGACCAGGTTGATCAGGTTAAAGAGAGGGGTGAAATATATGGCGAGTAGAAGGCAGAGGGAATAAGTTTTGACGAGAGGCGAATAAGTGAGATATATTGTATGAGACAGACTGTGGGAAAGAAGCTCAAAAAAAAAAACCCAATCTTGGGACCAAAAAAAGGGGGAACGGGGAAAATGAAGGGCCTCCTTGCTTACAGTCTGTGGATAAATGAAGGTAAAGTGCTTCGGAAGCGATGTCGACCTTGCAGCGGCCATTCCGTTTTCGGAGCGCTGGATGACAGAGGAGGGTCTGGTTTAGCAGGTAGGCATTCGGCGTAGCCTCGGCGACGAGAGAGCGTTTTAAAGCACCTCGGGAACTATCGCTGGTACTACGAAGAATGAATCCTGCACTAAGGTCAGTCAGGCGGCGTTCTGGACTGAGATGTCTTTTGAAGATTCCAGACCCCCCCTCTTTAAAGACGAAAAAAAAAAAGGTTAAAGAGAGCTGATTGGACAACGTGCCAGAGGAAGACCGAGACTTAGGTATCAAATTTAGAGGGCGATTTAAAATCTATTGAAGTTATATCATGGAGAAGAGTTACCAGAGACAAGGCTGAATGGAGGATTGTTCTGAACATCGACATTAAAAAGAATGGAACAATCACATCAGTAGAAGGGTGGATAGTCCAGTAGAGTTAGATGAATAACAGACCTAACCTTGCATTAGAAGCTGCCCCAAATTTGATTTCTCTAATCTTTAGGGGGGTCAATAGTAGTTAGTGTAAATTTTAAAAAATCTCGACTTAATTCCGCCGTTGCGTTATCCGCCATCTTAATTTTAAATGAGAACCGTTTTTGCTCAATATCTCCGGAAACAAAGAAACAATAAGAACCAAAATTGTTGAAAATGTGATTGTCTATAATTTCTATTGCTACAATTATTTCGTGCGGTCGATATTTTCCGAGTTATGGCGGAAAATAATGACAGAGAATAATTATTGAATTATCTCGTTTATTATTAGTTCCACGACAAAAATGTTCCTATACAAAAATAGAGAGAATTAAATTCTACACAATTTGAATCTCTTTCATTTTTTTGCTAAAGTTAATATTTAAGATAGTACTTATGCAGTAATGGCGCGATCGTAAGACCTGATAGATTTTATAAGTAATTGTTTTTGTTCAATATTTACCCCGTTTTCAACTAAACTTGTTCCGAATATGATTTCCTACAATTTCTTTTTAACATTTTTTTTTCATACGTTTGATATTTTCCGAGTTAAGTGAGAAAATAGTAAAAAGTGGTGGGGGAGCTTAATTATTGAATTTAATCTTGTTTCCGAGCTGCCCCAAATTTTATAATTCTATCCTTTAGTGGAGATCAATAGTAGTGTAAATTTAAAATCTCGACTGAATTCCGCGGTTGAATTAGCCGCAATATTGATTTTAAAGGAGAACCGTTGTTGCTTAATACCTATCTCCGCCACTTTCAACTTTTCGACAAAAACGTTAGGAACTAAAATTGTTGGAAATGCAGTTTTCTTTAATTTCTTTTGCACAATTTTTTTATGCGATCAATATTCCCCGAGTTAAGCGGGAAAATAGTGGAAGCGGAGGGGAAGCAATTATTGAATTGATTAACTTTACGACATAATTGTACATAAATAAAAATAAAGAGAATTATATTTTATACAATTTTTGAAACTTCCAATGAAACACTAACCAAACTAAGTACATAAAAGACATAAATAATATATCTTATATGCTTTAAGTTCACTTAATTTTATTAACTAGCGGGTTTTATTGGTTGAATTTGTCTGTCGATAATTTAAGTTTCATGTCAGGTACTATATTTTAATATTTCAACAATTTTTTTTTGAAGTTTGGACCCTGTTGTGGGGAATTTCCCCTCCCCCCTTTGCAGACCCGCCACTGGCTCTCTCGAAAAATTGTAGTAAATCGTAATTGCAACAATTTCAGTTCTTTCACTTTTTGTAGAAAAGTTGAATATGGCGGAGATATTGACGTACTACCTTAAATATTGATGTTGTCAAAAAAATGAAACAGATCAAAACTGTAGAAAATTTAACTCTCTTCATTTTTGTATAGGTACATATTTGTTGTAAAACTAATAATAAACGAGATAATTTTCCCCCCATAACTAGGAAAATATCGACCGCACGAAAAAAATTATAATAAACGAAATTATAGAAAATCAGATTTTCAACAATTTCAATTTCTACACTTTTTGTCGGCGAGTTGAAAATGGCGGAGATATTGAGCAAGAACGGTTCTCGTTTAAAATCAAGATGGCGGCTAACGTAACGACGGAATTCAGTCGAGATTTTAAATTTATACTACTGTTGACCCCCCCCTAAATATTATAAAAATAAAATTTGGGGCAGCTCCTAATGCAAGGTCAAATGCTATCCCGACTGAGCTAGGACACTTAAAATAGCAAGGGACAAATCACCAAGTGTTAGAAGAAGTATCGACCGACCGCGCAAGAGATGGAGTGATAAGGCGACAACCCGCCAATAGATGGTACTTGCAAAAGAAGAAGAATAATCTTACATTGATTTACAATATTTAGACTTTACGTCATTTTTAACGTGTACATTAATATCGTGTATTTATGTTGTATCTACATAATACAAAATTATTAGTAGGTATGTTTAACGTTAATTTTTTTAAATTTAGTTGAAATGTATATATCTTGCCTTATCTTCATCTTTTTCTGTGATCACTACATTTTAGATTCTTACGCTAAAATATAAACCACTAACAACTTACTTATTAACAGGTATCCATAACTTAACCCTGAATGGATATTGAACAAATTATCAATAATTAATAAATATTTAGAGTTTGCGAAACCGGACACGGACCTATTAATATCATCGAATCTCATCAAGGGGGAAATAATTAATCGACCTAATTTTACGTGATCAAGAGACGACCCTTAATAATATTGCTCCTAATTAATTTTCTTCCTCCTTCTTTGCAATTGCTATATAAATATTTTACTTCGATCATTAACAGTGGCGTAGCTAGCCCCACAGGGGCCCCATATCAAAATTTGTCGCGGGGGCCCTTTTCCACCACTGATATGGCATAGTGCTAAAAAAATGTTCAACAAAAGAAGCAAAAACGCTTGTATAGAATAGAATAGGTAGAAAAGGTACTAGAAATTCGCAATTTATGGAGTCGATTTATCTCTGGAAGATAAATAGGTGTACCAGTTTTCGTTTCTCTAAATAGAAGCGTTCTGGAGGTATTTAAAAAAAAGTAATTACAAGATGCCTTCTTCAAAGAGCTCTAGCTCCTTTGGGAAGCATTTTCGAACTAGGTGATTTGGGTTAAATCTTAATATTTTGAGCCCAGGAATCTACAGTTTAATTATTTCCCAGTATTAATGAAACACCCTGTATATTGCAAAATTTAAATAAATTTCAAATTGCATAATATAGGGGAGGAAAGTATGCTAAATTTTTACGTCCTAAAACCAAAGAAAGTTAAGTAACATTTTCCTTTAAGTGGGGACTTTCCATTTTTTAATTTAATTTTCCATTTCCAACAATGGTTTTTTCCGATTATAGCGCCATCTATCCATAATTCGAAAACATGTCTCGATTAAAAGTTTCTTATTTTTACGTAAGGAATCCAAATCTGCAATAAAAAATGGGGGCTTCTATTTAAAATTTTAAAGTAACCCCTCACCACAACTTCGTGGGGAGTCGTATTTGGTGTCATTAGATAGATTTTTCAAAAATATTAAATACGTGTATTTTGCAGTTTTTCGATCTGATGTTCATTTCGCGAAATATCACGGGGTTCCTATTTAAAATTTTAAATTTACCACCCACCCCTTTCCATGGCGGGTCGTGTTTAGATCATTCGATGGATTTTTGAAAAATATTAAGCACGCATTTTTAGTTTCTCGATCTTACGTTTATTTCTCGAAATATTCGCTTTTTTCTTGTGAAACTTTGTGACTCACCCATTTCCTTACTCCCAGCTCAAAACGTCAGATTTTTTAAATATTCACTGTTCTGCATGTACTTAACTTACCTTACCTTAATCTGCCGATTTCGACTTTTTCTAAGTATAGATTTTTTTTCGGGCCCCCCTTAACGAACTCCCCTGTGTTAAGGTAATATATGGTAGGGGTACATTTACAGGGTACAACGATTCTCCCCATATGATAATCTGACGCGATCGAGTGACCGCAAAAATCCCTGCTTGGGCTACCCTAATACAACCTTGTGAACTAATAAGTTCTGCGTATAACACCCAAATATAGATAATAATAATAAACCTAATAAACTATAATAAACCAAAGTCGAAAAATAAATTTGAATTGTTGAGACTCATTGTTTTAAAACAGATTCAGTTTTTTCAAGCCAAGGGTGAATGAAAATTGAAAATGACAAAATGAGCGTAAACAAAGAAGCTCTGTTCTTTAACGGCGAGCGACCGACAAATAGATATACCTAAATACAATTTATATATAAAGAACAGATTACACGAAAATATACGCAAACAATATGTTTCAATGTTTAAAATATGTATTGGTAAAACGGTTACAAATATTGCAATTTGGCATTATACATTATACAATGTCTCACACACAGCCAACACATAGACAATAAAAAGTAGCTTGAAAACAAAAAGCTCTGTTGTAGAACGGCGAGAGGCAGAAAATAGATAGGTACCTGTACATAATAGTTATTTATGAAATAAGTGTTAAAAGTACACGTTTAAGGCACGCATGTGAAAGTTTGCAGAATGAGCGAAGCGAATTCGGCAATTCACATGAGTGCCTTAAAAATGTACTTTTTAACACGTATATCATACAATATTTTTCTACAAACGTCTTATATATCAATAATTATAATTTATTCATTCTCAATTACAGGACAATATCTACAAAAACTTTTACTTGAACTTGATTTTTATATTTTTCTTGACATTACATCAAAACTGCCTATACTGTCAATACGTAAATCATAACAACTATAGAATAACATCTTACTTTTATTGTTGTATATTCTAACAAATTTTAATAGTTTTTTTCTAGAAACGTGTTCAAAATGCATTAATACAGTTTAAATTAAATTTTAAAAAACCTTTTAAACCACCTTTTTCACCAAATTAATGTAAATAAATGAAATACAAATATTTTGACGTTTCACAATTTGACAATTCACTTTTAACTACAGTGCCTTAAAAATTTTAAAGCACTAGTGCCTTAACGTAGCATTTTTAACGCTCGTATGGAGTGCTAAAAATTGCATTTTTAACACGGTTGTAGAAAAATATAGTTTATAATATGTATATTGTATATAGATAAAAAATCCATTACACGAAAATGTCGATATCTAAACAATATACACTGTTTCAAAGCGTTTTAATAGTGAAATAATTGTAGAATATTTTGTTCAATTTTTGAATGGAATTTTGTTTCGACATGCCGCGCTGGGGCCCCTGAATGTCGGGGGCCCGGTATAATTGATACGGCGGTAGCTACGCCTCTGATCTTTAAGAGCTTCCGATAATGTAACATACAACATAAAAGTATTAATTAAGTAATTATGAGATATCCTTAAGGAGAAGTACTTGTACGTCATTTGGAAAGCTATTGAATACACAATTGCTACAAAAGAGATATAAGCGAGACACAGTTGGTATTCAAAAAAAGACTAGGCACCAGAGAAGTTTTATTTGCTCTAAATGTTCTCACACAGCGATGCTTGGAAATTTCAAGAGATGCACGCCTGTTTCATAGATTTCGAAAAGTCTTTTGATAGGGTTCGTCATGATTTCTATCTATCTAATTAGCCTTCTTCAGTCCATCTTTTTACATAGGTCTCCCTAATCATTTTTCATTCTTCTCTGTCTGTCGCTATAGTCATCCACCTAGAGCCCAAGTGTTTCTTGATATCATCTGCCCATCTCATTTGCTTCGTTTCATTCGTCCTCTGCTTCGTTTATATTCCCTTGGTCTCCAATTTATAAGAATTTTGTTCCATCGGTCTTCTTTTGCTAATAGGCTTGCATGAATCATCCTATACATTTGAAGTTAAACATAAAAATCGCACTTTTATAATTATAATATTTAAAAATCTACAGGTCTCAGCGTTTTTCATATTCTGTTAAAACAAAGACAAATAATTTTATTCCATAAGTGGTTTTCATCCTGTATGTATAGTATATTTTTTTATTTATTACAGCTAATATACCATCTACTCAGTAGTACAGTATTTAGCAAATATGATGAGTGGTATATGGCTTGAAGTGGGTACCGTCCATTAACGGTTCTCCAAGTCTTCACCTCATCCCCAAGGTGTTCGGGCCAGGTTCTGTTTAGACGTCTAGTAGGTAGTGATTGGTATGATTTGGCAATCATTTGTGGAATTTCTTTCTTTGGCTCTGTTTGCCTTAAGATCAATGACTTCTCTTGTGAATGGAATACCAAGATCGTTGTGTACTTTATGGTTGGAAACCTACCATGAAACATTGGCTCTTGTTCGAAGAGTTTTCGACTGGAAAGTTTATAGAATCTTGGTATTGGAAGGTTTACTGCAACCCCAGAGTTCAATTCCGTAAGACCAAGTATGATCTTGTAAACCAGTATTTGATTCTCGAGTGTGAGTTGCGACTTATTTCCAAGTAGCCAGTACATTTGTCTAACTTTTATGTTTAGTTGTGTCCGTTTGGCTTTAATATGGGTTTTCCTGTGATCTGGGTGCAGCCCTAAATATTCCACTTCAGATTTTTGCAGAATTGGAATATTATTGATGTGTACTTGGGGGCATGTTTGTATTGTTGTGAAAGTAGCTGCTGTCGATTTTTCGGCGATTACTTTAATTTTCCTGCAGTTTGTTGACAGCACTTTCAAGATCTGTGTCTAAAGTTAGTATTGTTGCATCATCAGCAAAAGTAGCCATTAGGATATCATTATTGGTAGGTATGTCTGCTGTATAGAGGAGGTATAGGAATGGGCCAAGGACCCTACCTTGGGAACTCCAGAATGGATAGTATAATATTTAACAACATTTTAATTATTGCACCCAAAATATTTGGTGCCTACCCAGTATTCTTATAAAACCTGTTCGTTTATTTTGCTTCTTGATATTTCAAGATGTAAAATTTATTAGAAAACATAATAAATCAACAATCAATGTATCACATTATGTGCATTTTTCGGATCTTCAAAACAAGCAAATCAGCAATTAAAATATGATAATTGAATAATTTTTAAATTAAGGAAGTATTATTAATAAAACGTGTTCTAATTAATAAAGATATTATAAACAAAAAAAATTCGAAAAAAAAATTAATTTATACTCTATTAATTTATTAAAAAACTTGTTTGAAGATGAGATTGTATTGTAATTTGTGATTAAAATAATTTGTTAATTAAAAGGAATTTTGTTAACATGAAACCTTGTCAACATGACTAATAACAAATAGGCATTTCCACGTGTATGAAAAAAGACAATACAAGTTTTTGATCTTTTCATAATTTGAGTTCATGAGATGTATGAGGAGAATAATAATGAATCTAGACATGATAGTTCGTCCATCTGTTTGTTGCTGTTTTATTATGGTAATCGTTGGTTACTGAGGTTTAAACCAAGAATTTCAGCGCTGATTCGTTGGTTTAGACTCTCATGTTCCCCTCTTCTTCTTGTTTTCAGTTCAGGCGAGACTCAATTTTTGGCACTTAATCATAAAACCTTTGTCCCTTATCTTGTCTTTTATATTAAACTCAAGTTCTGCGGCCTCAACAAAGGCCGACATTTTCCTTATTGGTACTTTTAGGATATCTTCTGGTTCGGTCCTCAGCAGTGAATTCCTGTATTTTCTTCTATTTCGTATTTTCTGCATAATAATTCATTCACTTTACCTAGTTTGTATAGGTGTTCTCTTTAACGACAATGTCCAGTTACCATTTGGATGACAGTTTTAATCTATTGTTTATTGAGGTTCTTCAAATTCTCCACGAGTTTTCTATCAATATTCTTAATTGTTTTCTTAGTCTTTCTTCTGAAACTCGTTTTCCTACAAGATTTTTAGTGATGACACATGGTTCTGGGCATACAAAGTTTTCTCTCGAGCCTTGTTTTGTTCGTTCATTCCGATGCACCTCTTCATGCCCACGACACTTTATTATCTTTTGACAGGTTGTTGAGATCATTGCAATGATTCACCAATTTTGATTTGGATAGTGAGTTCTTACTACTATAACAGCAGCTTGACTATCTGTATAAATGTTGATTCTCTTTGCTCTGGGTGATTCCTTATGTGTTGATTCTCTTTGCTAGCATGATTTCATAAATGCATGCCACCAAAGCAAAAACAGCCTGGTATATTAGCCTAGGCTTTAAGATTTATTATAATTACGTTTGTCCAAAGACTGCTGATCCAGTGCCATTCTTTTTCTTCACGTGCCATCTCCGCGACGGAGGTCGGCAATCATCATAGCTATTCGGACTTTGGAGACGGCTGCTCTGAAAAGTTCGTTTGATGTGCATCCGTACCATTCTCTCAGGTTGCGTAGCCACGATATTCTGCGTCTCCCTATGCTTCTTTTTCCTTGAATCTTTCCCTGCATAATGAGTTGGAGCAAGTTGTATCTCTCTCCACGTGTAATATGTCCGATATATTCCAATTTTCTGGTTTTGATTGTGTTTAAGACGTCCATTTCTTTATTCATCTTTCTCAGAATCTCTTTGTTTGTGACGTATTCTGTCCATGATATTTTTAGAATTCTTCTATATACCCACATCTCGAATGATTCCAGTTTTTTCATTGATGCCGCATTTAAGGTCCAAGCTTCCATTCCGTAAAACAGAGTCGAGAAAACGTAACACCTAGCCAACCTTACTCTTAGCTCCAACCTTAGATCTCTTGCGCAGAGCACTTTTCTCATTTTGTTAAAATTTGCTCTAGCCTTTTCGATTCTAATTTTAATCTCCTGGAAGTAATCATTTGTGGAGTTGATAATTGTTCCAAGATATGCATATTTGTCTACTCGTTCGACGTTGGTTCCGTTTATGAGGAGATTCTCGTTATTTCTTTGAGTTTTAGATATTCTCATAAATTTTGTCTTCTTGATGTTCATTGTTAGACCGTATTCTTGGCTATATGTCGCCAGTGCCATGGACAGTTTTAAATTCCTTAGCGAACCGTATTAATAAGTCTCCATTAATATTTGCAACTTTTTGTTCTCTAGAGAGGGTAATTGTGTTAGTCTTCTCAGTGAAGATTTGTTCTGGTTTATTATTAGTTTATCATAAAGATGGATTCTTCAAGTATAGTCTCCATCTCCTTCCAGTAATATTTGTATGGCTATTTAATACATAATTGGTCCCACCAGTATTGATTGCTTTAAATCTTAGGATAGTCATAAAGACAGCGGCCAAAATACAGGGTGCGCCAAAGCTCTGGTTTTCTTTGATTACGGCTAAATTATAGGACATACAAAAAAATGTTTTTAACAAAATATATGTATATCGAAGCCGTCTATAATTTAAAATTATTTTCGATTATACAGGGTGAGTCAGAACGACGGTACGAACCAAAGTTGTGTTTTTTTTAAATGAAATACCCTATATATTAAATCATTTTTAAATATATTTTTTAAAAATATTAAGAATTTATATGAGGTATTATAGGCCTAAAGTTAACAATTTTCGAAATATGTACACTTTTATTGAGAAAAATGGTAATATTCAAAGGGCTGTGAATTAGGCTGTCAAGGCAATAAAAATTTAAATGACATGTCAAAGTTTTTTTAGTATACTGTTATTTTTAAATAAATTAACATATTTGACATATAGCCATAAAATATACACCCTGTATGTTAGCATTGCCTTTTGTAGTAAATATTACAACCTTTCTTTTGGTATCAGGTTGTATGTACCTAGCATGTTTCGTTTTGTAGATATTTAAAAAAAACTATATATTTTACGTTTTTGCGGATTTTTTATTAAAAACTTTTTTGCAAAAAAAAATAATTATAATCTGGTTTTAGAAACATACATTAAAATATCGAATATGAAATTAAAAACGTAATTAAAGATTAAAATAAATCGTATACTAGTACAATTCAATTGATTTAATAATTTAAAATTATTTTACAAAAAATATTTTACCATACTAATGAATGCATAAATTATTTACTAAATTAAATAAACAACCAAATTTGATATCTACCCTAGTAATTTTTCTACCACAGCAACTTTCCTGTACCAAATTAACTGTTAGTTATATTGTATTTACGAGTAAGATCAGTTAAACTTTTAATTTACCTTTTAAATTTACTTACATCTTGAGAACATAATAATTATAAAGTATGCTTTGAAACAAATGAATGTTAAATGTATCAGCCAAATTATTTATTAATACAGTATTTCTCATGATCATCTTTCAGTGCGTCACAGTTTTTCGATTTCTTTCTAACGCATTAAATTGTATGTGACAGAAAAAAAGGCACGTCGGTGATTACATTTCGTCGGTGACATTTTTATAACATTTCTTCTAGTTATTCTAGTTGTCGATAGATGGCGCCATAATAAAAAAATAATTTTTTTTAATTATATAATAATATTACAAATATAATCTGTATAATTTATAAGACTATACAAATCAAAGAAAATACCATTTTATAAATGCAAGAAACACATTTGATTTGTTTTTATTCCAAATTGAAAATAAAATGTGACAACTGTCAGATTTAACTAAAATGTCATATTAGAATAAATGTCATAAATGTGTATTATCACGGACTTACCCTTTTTCCTATCATTTGTTACGCACTGAAAAATGATCATGAGAAGGACAATATAAATAGTATTAAACGGTGTCACAATAGCTGGTAATACTTTTGTAGTTGAAATTTTTGTAACAATTTTTTTTATTTTAAATTTTAATTTTTCAACCGAACAATTGGTGGATATGGCATTTGTTTTTCGCGAAACCATTGGAAATTATTACAAGCTTTTGTGAACGACTACATAGATACTATGTACTTATTTACTTCATAATAATATACTTCTATAACGTTCATTTGTTTCAAAGCATACTTTATATGTTCTCAAGATGTACATAGGTAAATTAAAAAGTTATTAACTGATCTTACTCATAAAATACAATTTAACTAACAAAATTGGGTACAATAAAGTTACTAGGGTAGAAAAATTTCTAGGGTAGATTTTAAAATTGGTTGTTTAATTTAATAATTAATTTATCCATATTAATTACTTATTAGTATGGTAAAATATTGTTTGTAACATAATTTTAAAGTTATTAAATTCAATTAAGTTGCACTTGCATACGTTTTATTTTCATATTTAATCACGTTTTTATTTTCATCTTTGATATTTTAGTGTATGTTTCTAAAATCAGATTATAATTTTTTTTTGCAAAAAATTTAATTAAAATTATTGCGTATATAAAATATCCGCGAAACGTAAAATCTATAGTTCTTTTTTAAATATTTACAAAACCAAACATGCTATATACATACAACCTTATACCAAAAGAAAGGTTGTAATATTTACTACAAAATGCAATACAAATATACAGGGTGTAACATTAAAAAAATGAGAAAATTTTGTATTCGCAAATAGTGATCACACTGTATATTTTATGACTATAAGTAAAAGATATTAAATTATTTAAAAATGACACTATATTATAAAACCTTGGACCTACCATTTAAATTTTTATTACCTTGGAAACATAATCCACAGCCCTATAAATATTACCATTTTTCTCAATAAAAATGAAAATATTTCGAAAATTATTAACTTTAGGCCTATAAGACCTTATAGAAATTTTTCATATTTTTAAAAACTATATTTAAAAATGATTTAATATATAGGGTGTTCAATTAAAAAAAACATAACTTTGGTTCGTACCGTCGTTCTGACTCATCCTGTATAATCGAAAATAATTTTAAATTATAGACGGTTTTGATATACATTAGTTTTGTTAAAAACATTTTTTTGTATATCCCATAGTTTAGCCGTAATCAAAGAAAACCAGAGGTTTGGACCCTGTATACAATTTCAGCGGAGGGAGACCTGTAATAGCCTTTAAAGATGCCGTTCCTGTACTATTCAAGGCTCCTGTCTCCTGTTATATTAAGAACAGCTTGTCTTTGTAGGTAGAGTGATGAGAGATATCACACAAGATTGTAAAGCCGTCATTTTTCACCAAAGCACTAAAGCATAAGTAATTGTCGGTCGTTTCACTGATGTGTATAACCAACAGATTACCCTTGGTTTCAAATTCCAGATTTTAGCCACACTCGTCTGCAGTTCCAGAAGAGTAACCTAGCCCTGTTAGTTATGTTGTTAATATGAGTGCTCCAATTCAGTTTGGAGTCCAGGGTTACCCCTGGATACTTGGCCTCATTAATTCTTTCTAGTTCCTCCCCAAATAATTTCAGCTCACTCACTCCAAAAAACTTCCTCTTATTAATGAAGGCTACTAATTTAGTTTTGAAGGGTTCACAAAGAGGTTCTATTTTAGACACCAATACTTTATGTATTGACGAACATATCGCATCTGATCCGCAACAGTACTGGGAAATTTCCTAGTCACTATTATAATGTCGGCAAAGAAACCCTGGACCTAAATCACTTGGCTGCTAAGCCCATGAATCAGGTCATCAACGACTATATTCCATTGTCGTGCCTTATTTATAGTGCTATAATTTTTCTTGATTTTTGTTTTCAGTGTAGTGTGGCTGCCATTTCTTTCGAAACACTTTGTTAATGAAGACAAAAAACACAGAAGACTTTATCAAAATGTTTGACTATCTTCAATGGCAAAAGGCAGTCCATAAAGAAAAATTATTTATAAAATTTTGTATTATCGTTCATTGTTCATTATTTTTTATACAGATTGTTTAGTTTTAAATTAGATATACACTCTAATATATGGAATATATGGCAACAGCGCGTCGTCGAGTACTAATAACTCATCCAGACTACTCGAGAAGTTACTCGACGAACTACTATGGAAAGTTGTCCGAAGTACATCGCTACACACTCCTTCGACTTCGAGGAACACATTCGCAGGGGGAGACACTAACTTCGGATCCCTTGACTCGGCCGCAAAAACCGACAACAAGTGTAAGTTGTCCGAGGCGAGCTAAGGTTATACGAAGTGCCTCTCCACACTATCGTATTAACCTAACCTTGATCAACTTCGCGGGTAGTGTGAAGCTAGCTTAACACTCCGCACCTCGCCGACATTTTATCATCCTCATCGCCGACGATAGTGGATTAAGCAATGTTGCCAATTTTATCACTTCCTTCAGTGGACTACATCTAATCCAAACATAAACGTATTGTATTATATTAAAATGAAGTTTACCTGGCTGTATAACCGGCGGATATTTCCGGCGTGGACTGTACATATTCGGCGTATTCGGCAGCGAGTGTGTCGCTGGTCGTTCGAGAGACATCCTGATGCCTGGCCGATGCCTGTGTAGCAGAGGAAGGAGTGTCGACTTCGTAATCTGAATCGTAACTCGAATCCTCGCCGGCCACTGCTCCCAAGCATCCCTCAACGCAGATTTCGTCTACATATTTCTGTAAAAAAAAACGATTATAAGTTGACAGTATAGTTGAAGTAAGAAATATAGTAGAATGATCAAATTTGTAGGTTGGGAAAGTTCTGCTTTAAGACATAGTGTGACGGCTGGAATAGTGCAGCGGCTGGTTGTTATGGTAATTCAATATGTACATAAAAATACGAGATCCTTTGTAAAATGTATATTTAAAATTCCCTAAATGAGGGTTACATTACATCACAACGTTTTCGGAATAAAAAATCCCTCATCAGTGTTAATAAAATCTAATAATGCGCATGCCTAATGTTTTGGGTAAAAACCCTTTAAATGTTGAAAATTGTTATGATATACTACATATTTTTAATAAAATTTAGTGATGTTGCAAATATTCCTGGATATTACCCATGGCAATATAGGACTCTTCCCACGTGGTTGGAATTTAAGAATTGAAACCTCACATATGAGTGGTGGAGTTTGAATCACAACTTGGAAGTTGCAACACAGCCAACTAGTATTGCATACCTCAAAGAAGAATAACTAGAACTAGAGAGATACGAAATATTTCAATTCAAACTTTAAACAAAATTCGGGACCAGTTTGATAGGAGACTGTGTTATGGAGGCAGATATGTAAGCAAAATATGAATCACCGATTAGTGACGTATCATAATATAATACATCATCGATTTATTTGTACTTACTCATTTACAAAATACGGAAACGACATTACGTCTTAAGAAAATAATCAAAGATGCAAAATATAACAAATTCATGGATAGCTGCATTTTAAACTCATGACTAATTTACTATAAAACAACTGTCTTGAAAGAAAGCAAAAATAATATACTTATTAAAAATATTATAAACATTAGCATGATACAGATAATCGTTCTAAAACAATTTGAAATTTTCACGAAAGCTTGGGTAAAATTTTTCAGATAGTTTCACGGATCCTGAGAGAAAGGGAAGAAATAAAATCAAGATACTACACCGTACTCACGGAATTAATTATTAAGTAAAAGAGAAAGTAACTTATGATATGCATTTACTAGAAAGTAAAAAGAAATACTTCTACAGGATGATTCTTTTACTCTTGAGAAACGGTCGATAATTAAAATGAGGTAAAAGTTATTGTGTGTTGGAAGGAATATCTAATAAAGAAGCATTGCAAAATTTGTCTATTGGTGGAATAGTGTAGTGGCCTCGTGACTTATCCCGAGAAGAAATAGCAGAGGTTTAAACAAATCGAGAGTTTTCTGAGATGCTAGGTGTTTGCTATACTGCAATATGGACTTGAAAGCTGGACATTCAAACAAGAACACATAAATAAGCTAGTCATTTGAAATGTGGTGTTAGAGAAGGATGTTATAATAGCATGGGTACAGAAGAAAACGAACACGGAAGTATTGTGAGAAATGGGCAAATGAATAGCTCAAAGATGCATGGACATGAGTTGATTTTGATTTGGTTGATTTTAAGAAAACATTACCAGAGAACGGTAGTTCTCGCTAGTGGCGCACAATACCCCTACATGCGATACTATATATACACGAAATTTTCGATTTTCTAAATCTCACTGAATTAAAAATTGGGCCAAAGCCTATCTTAAAGTTTAGGAAAAGACTCGGGTCTGTTTTTCGTTCTCGCCCCCAAAACTCCCAAAAATTTCATAAATTTAATTCCGGCCTTTGTAGCTTCTGATAGTACTGATAATTACCTTTCCAACACATGTCTAATTTTGAAAATCGGTTATACCATTCAAAAGTTACAGAGCTCAGAAGTATGACTCAATTTTTATTTAAAAAGGGGAAAATGTTTGTGGATATGTATGTATAAGTCCGCCCGCTATAACTTTTCCCATGCGGTACGATTCATTTTCAATCAAATTAAGTCAAAACATAAATTGAAACGAACGTCGATGTGTATATACATTTTGTATACTGTATACTATATACTACACACATCGGCGTACGTTTCACTTTCTGTTTTGACTTAATTTGATTGAAAATTAATCGTACCGCATGGGAAAAGTTATAGCGGACGGACATGTATGTATGTATGTGGAAAAGTTACACCGATCTGAATTTTTTTCCTGTGTTTCAAGAGGGGGTCAGGGCCGATTCCGAACCGGTCTAGTTTGTGACTTTTAACCACCCATAAGCCAGCTATAGGGCTAGGTAGATACAAAATGGCATATTTTTTGGGCGTATATATTATATATCTTCGGTTCAAGGAGAGACAGGAAAACCGCAAATACACCAAATCAAGGTTGAGTTAAGCTTTCAAATGGTGCCTAAGCGGTCAAAATCATACCTACACACGGTTCAGTATAGGCTAAAAACTGAAAAATTAAACTTTGAAAATTTTGGTTTTTCGACAATTACTCAAAATTTCAACCTACGAATTGCGCCAATAACTGAGCGTCTGTAGGGGTACTCTAGCTAGACGCATCTAACGGTGTACCTCATTTTTGACGGTTTGACAAAAACGGTTTTTCAAGCTCAATAATTCCTGTAATACCTTCAGTTATCATACTTGACCTTGGATGCATCAGATACTACTTGTCAATACGTTTCAAACTCATGTTTAATTATCAAAATCGGTTAAGCCATTCAGAAGTTATGGAGCTCCAAAAGTATAATCCATTTAACCATTATCGGCGAGATGGTTTATGTAGTTGTAGTGGTTACGACGCTAAGTGTGATCGGGCAATCCGAGTTCATTTGCCGGCCGTAATAATTATTAGGATGGCTGGGATATGAACTTGGATTGTCTTATCACAAGTCTGGTGTCGTAACTACTAGATCATTTGGAAGGGAATGCGACAAAGGCGACCATTTATAACGGTTAACGTGTAATCGAAAAACATTACATTTAACTTCTTCCTCCTCAGTCGTTTCCTCATTGTTGAGTGTCGTGATTTCCTATAATACGAGCAACTATCTCTTTCCATCGGCTTCTGTCCTGAGCTTCCTTCATGGATTCAGAGAATGTTTTTTCACTGGCTTTCTGTACTTGATCCGTCCATCGAGTAGGTGAGCGACCTCTACTTCTGCGCCCTTCAATGTTTCCCGAAATTATAAGTCTCTCAAGATTATCATCACTTCTTCTTGCAATATGGCCGAAAAATTTTAAGATGGTGGACAGGCAAATAGAGGAAAGTCGAGTCTGAATATTAAGCTCTTGGAGTGATTTGTTCTGTGTTCCGTCCATGAGATCCGAAGCATTCTTCTCCAGCACCACATTTCAAAGGCGTCAATCCTTTTTCTGTCGTCCGATTTCATTGTCCATGTTTCGGATCCGTAATTAAATATGGGAAAAATTAAGGCACGTACTAATCATATTTTGGTGTTCTTCGACAAGGAGCGATCTTTCCAGATTTTCGAGTTTTTGGCCATGCCTATTCTCCTACGTATTTCTGTTTCACAAGATCCTGTATTACTGATGTAGGATCCTAGATAATTGAACTCGTTAACCACTTCAAACTGGTTTAAGGCTCCTGTTGTCTGGATAATAATACTCCGTATTGAATAATCTACTATCATAATTTTTGTTTTTTGTTTATTGATCTTGAGACCACATCTATTGATTTCGGCTTCGACTAGCTGCAACAGGCTGGACATTTAACTTCATACATTTAATTTATAAAAAACTTTGAAAAACTTCTGATACAAGAATAAAAAACCGGTAAACGCCGTAAAAATGACTGGCGCATATACAGTAGACTCGCGATTATCCGAGTCTCGGTCATCCGAGCCCCTCGTTTAACCGAGGCAAAAGTAATAACAGATGAGTGACAATTTTCAACTTTGACGCAACATCGCCGATTCAAAATCAAAAAGAGGAATAAAGCTTATGCAAAATCAAAGACTTTTTTAAACAGTAATATTGATAAGGTAAATATTTTTATCTTTTATAGACAGTACTGTATTAATTTTGTCATTAAAATATCCACAGTTATGATTATTTACGTGTTTTTCTATCAATATAACCAATCTAAGTGTTAACCGAGTTTTTCCGTATCCGAGGTAGTCACGGTCCCAGTTACCTCGGATAATCGCGAGTCCACTGTAATATTCCAGCTACAAAAGAGCTGATATGAATATTACGTGGCGCGAAAATGTATTTTCATTTTGATGGAAAATAAAATTTTAGTTTTATTTTTAAAGATTTTTTCAATATTTGCTAAATTTGAAGTAAATCGCGCCACATAAGAGCCTCAAAATTCAAACTGTATCTAAGTTACTTTTTTGTGGCGCATTTTACTTCAAATTTAGCAAATATTATGGAAGAATCTTTAAAAATAAAACTAGAATTTTATTTTCCATCAAAATGAAGATACATTTTCGCGCCACGTAATATTTCTTCGTTTCAAGTTATTTTTCTGGTGTAACTATAACGATAATACATATGCAAAAAAAGAATGTGTGTGTACTTTGTACGCACGTAAGAAGTTATACTTCTATTATAATTTAATTTCAACGAAATAAATATACCTACTTAACAGTTACAATACAAAAAATTAACAATAATTACCAAAAATGAACCAAAACTTAACAATGCCAAATATTAAAAAAAAAAAAGAAAAAAGTATGAATCGTCCGGGATTTGAACCCGCAACCTCGCGATTTTTTGATCTCTGGTCCAATGCTCTACCAACAAGGCCATCAAGCCGCATGCTACTTACCTTTCAGATATAGTGACACACGGTATACATCACGGTGACAAGTGAAATATAAAAATAGATGTTTTATTATTTTACGCCCAAGGAAGACAAATCCAAAGACACAAAATTATAATAAAAAACCTTTTAAACCACCTTTTTCAAATTGCGCAAGTTGTATTATTAATATTAATGTTAATAAATGAAATATAAATATTTTGACTTTTCACAATTTGACAATTCACTTTTAACTGCAGTGCCTTAAAAATTTTAAAGCACTAGTGCCTTAAAGTAGCATTTTTAACGCTCCTATGGAGTCCTAAAAATTGCATTTTTAACACGTTTGTAGAAAAATATATTTAAAAACACTAATATATTCTTTCCACACCTTTTCTGGACTGATACATACATAAATTAAAACATTTTGAAGTATAACTTCAAAAATATAATATGAAAACTATTTAAAAAGGCAGTATAACTATTAACTAACCTTTGTTGTTTCTCTTCCCACAAATTTTAAAACGCAACAACCATACATAACCAAACCGTCAACCGTTCAAACCACAGCTGCGCTACAGCTGCCATATTGGATAATTTTTGACATGTCATTTGAACATCCAATCAGAACAAAGTTATAATGCGCATGCGCCCGGATCGTAGGTTTTAACATATAAAAATTCACCCTCATATCGCGCGTAAAGAAGTATAACTTCAAAAATTATGTTGCCTCGCAGATTTAAAATGCGTTTATCTCGAAAACGGTTAAGTTTAGCGAGATGAATGTAGTATACTTTTTTTAAGTAAAAATATTAAGAGAATAAAAATTTTGATTCAAAAAGTATGTAGAGTGGGGGATAAAAAAAATTGAACGTATTAAATGAGCGCTGAAATACGAATGTGGCGCCCTCTGGGTTATACAACATTTTTGGTGGCGAATTTAAATTTATCGTCCCAAAAAACCCCCGTTTACCAAATTTCGTATTGTTATCCCATTCCTGTCAGGAATGGGATATGTCAAGAATAAATAAAATAAAAGTTTAACGTTGCCACCTTTTTTTCCAGTTATTATCAACTTTCGTACTAAGGTAAGTTAGCTTATATCGACCTATTTTAACCACAGGAATCTAAGGTTCAACTATTGCCCATTCTTTACCAAACACCCTGTACATATAATAAAACTTTAATTATTTATCTTTAAAAAGAGATTAGTTTGCCTAAAAAATGCCTACTTTTTACCTAATTGTCCCAGAATATTTTTTTATTTGTTCAAAAATTCTCAGCTTTTCAAATATAAAAAATTCATCTATGAGTAATAATATTTTAAGGTTATTTCAATTAGTTAAACGCTGAAAACAGTAACATTGCAAAACAATATTTGGTTATAACCATTATTATATAAAACAAATTTCTTCAAATGGAATTTGCGATGGAATGACATAAATATGAGAACTGGCACAATAGGGAACTTGCATAAATTTTTAAATATTAAAATGATATTAAAAAACATAAGACAACATGATCTTAAAACGCTTGCATGCGAAAAAAACAAATATTTTTAACCCGTACGCTAATTACGACGCTTTGAAAATGCTATAAAATTCAAATATCTTAGGAGGCTCTTGAACGTCCTTCTATTGATCCGACGTCACGGGCCACGGTCAACCGGGCTAGCAGTCGGAAAAAACGCGATTAGGGTAGGTATTACGGGTATATTACATTTTAATCGTCTTTAATGGAAAATTCCTAGGTATTATTTATGTTAATCTTATATATTGTAATAAGTAGTTCCCCAATCAGCTTAGTTTTAAACTGAAATTGATAAAGTTGAGTGCTACTTTGTAAAGAGTTTAAAACGCATAATATGACGGACGAGGGTAAGTCTGACAACTTATCTACCGTTGATGTCTTCATGGTGGCAACTTTTATAAAAAGTAGTGAAATCTATTCTATTGGAGAAATGCGAGGTGTCAAGGGAAATAAGTAAGAGTTATTAATAAGCATGTTTAAACCGTTTATAACAATAGTTTGGTAACATTATATTATAGTATACGGTTTACCCCGTGGGTTTGATCTACCTACCTCTAATCGAAGGATTTCGTATATCCTGGAAAATATTACGGTGTAATTTTCATTATAATAAAGATTATATTTTATTGTAATGTTTATTAGTACCTACTGGAGCCTTTCATTATTGTGTTCAAAGCCTTCTGAGAAAAGATTATGGTGATTAGCAGACGTACCGATAGAACGTGTACATAGCCAACAAAATCCTTCTTTACAAAGTTAATAATACGCATAAATAAGAAGAATCATTATTGTAATTTTACAAGTTAATATCTTTATCATCTCAGCTTATACTTACACCGGATCCCTCGGTAGACCGCAAGCTATAGTAGAAATCCGACTGTAGACCGCATACTATAGTAGCACCAATACTTTTTAGTTACTCTTACTTTTATTACTAAAAGTTTTGTTTATTTTTAAGTTACTTGTTTCTTCTTTGTTCTTCAACACAAGAAACGACAAAAGTAATTTCATAAAAAAGAACTTTTTGATACATGGCAACAGAGATAAAATGTTAATATTTTGCCTGTCACAGAAAAAATCATTTTTGCCACAGAGTAAAACAAGATATTTCAACTATATTATTTATCTATGGGCAAACTGCATTAAATGCAATAGCCCACCGAACGGGCAAACGATACGAGTGGCCTATGACGTCAGACCCCAGCTCTCGCTTTTGAAGTTGTTTGAAACGGAAATTTTAGGCGCAGAACTTTGATCAGATGTTGTACGTACACTATTCATTGTTAAGACGTAATATTTCGAATATAACATTTTAGAACATAAATTAACAATTTTATGCAAAAAAATTTTTTAGTGCAAGTTCCCTATTATTATGGTTTTAAGATCTTTTTCGGGTGTAACTACAATGATATCCAAAAAAATATGTTGTATCGCAGACTTAAAATGCGTTTATCTCGAAAACAGTTGAGTTTAGCGAGATGAACGTAGTATATCTTTTTTAAGTAAAAATATTAAGAGAATAAAAATTTTGATTCAAAAAGTATGTAGAATGGGGGATAAAAAAAATTTAACGTATTAAATGAGCGCTGAAATACGTATGTGGCACCCTCTGGGTAATACATCATTTTTGGTGGCGAATTTAGATTTCTCGTCCCAAAAAACCCCGCTTACCAAATTTCATGTTGTTATCCCATGCCTGTCAGAAAATATTCAAGAATAAATAAAATGAAAGTTTAACTTTGACACCCTGTATTTCGGTTATTATCAACTTTCGTACTAACGTAAGTTAGCTTAAATCGACCTATTTTAAGCTCAGGAATCTAAGGTTAAGCTATGACCCATTCTTTAACAAACATCCTGTATAATAAAAAAACAATTCGTCTTATTTCCCTGGACTATCTTTCTTCCGCTAAAAACCCGTTAAGACGTACGCAGTACGCATTCGAATGTCAGTCGAATCGAGGAAAATGTTCATTTGCTCACCGCACCGGCACGTAATTTAGGCGTGTTCGTGTTCAGAGTCAGACGATCCGATCGTATTCACTCGGCAATTTTCGACCGGATACGGCCAACAAACACACATTCCAGTTTGTGACTGCCAACCGTATGCCGTGACGCGATAAAGGATCGAATCGATTATTACCGCTTGTATCTAGGTACGCTGCTTCTCACGATTCGAGTTGTCGAAGTAGTCGAATGCCAATATTAGTACATACACGGTACAAAGGGACTTTTTAACTGTTGTTTACTGTGTCTGACGTCTGATGTAGTTAGTAGTGTATGTAATAAGTACGATATGGATAACATTGAGGTGGAATTTTTGATAAGTTTAATAGAAGATAGACCGTCTTTATGGGATAGAACCGTTGATACTTATAAAGATAAAGATATAAAAGCGGCGGCATGGAGAGAAGTATGTTGTGAGTTATTTGAAAACTTTGACGAAATGAACGAACACCAACAACAAAACATTGGTAAGTATTATACATATACAGGGTAGGATATTAAAAATAAATCACTGAGATATTTGAATTTTTACCTCATTTAAACGCACGTCATTTAACGTGACGTTAATTACCAGTGGCGGACCCAGAATAGGTTGATTAAAATAAAAAAATCAAAATACACATATACAGTGCGCTGCAATAAGTGTTACCCCCTCTTACTAACTTATTTATTTTTAGCACATAGCAAAACGCGCGGACAGGTCGATTTTTTAAAATAATCGTAGTATATTATAGCATCAATGTTTCGAACTTTACGCGGTTCGTCTTCAGGTGACAATGATAACTTTGATTTTTTTTAAATGGGAAAGTACATCATGTGACACCTCATTTAAAAGCTTTTGAAAGACTGATTACAAAAATGTATAATACTTTAATCCTTTCGTTAGGCGCAAAATTTCGGTCGAATTATTTTAAAATGTATTCATTTTTTTCGAATCCTGAGAAAACTAATAAGTATTTTTGAAAAATTTAAAGGCAGAATGAAATATTACAGTATTATCGAGGGTCAAAAGTCCCTGAGAACTTTTATAATGATTATTTTAATAAGTCACAGGGGTGAAAAAAAGAAAATTTAGTCGGATTTTTAATTTCAAATATATCATTCAAAAGAAACTTTTGTTTATTTTAAGGGACTTTCAGCCCTCGTACGCCAGTCAATGGGAGCAAAAATAGGATATTACCTCCGAATTCTATCCTACTGCATGGATTTTAATGAAATTTTGGGAATAGCATCTACTTATCTCCTAATTCAAAGTCTACCCTATGCCGATGTGTTCGTTTATCTTGGGGGTGGTTCCCACCCCTTCTCGGGGGTAGAAAATTTCTTGGTTAAAATAACCACGAAAGTGGCTAGAAAACCTAATTGTAAGCAAAAACTGTTCTATAATTTTTTTTTGAAAACTCAATATGTTCGTGGTTGAAAATTGGCCATTTTCATTGAAACATTTTCTTTGTTTTCGATGCCTTTTCGAACGGTTTTTTGCAAATATCTTAAAAACTATGCATCTAACTAAAAAAACTATATAAAACATTTTTGTAGCTTATAAAAAACCAAAGAGACTAGTAGTTCCTTCACAAATCTTCTAGTTATAAAATAAAAGAGATATGGTAGGTGAAAATAGTTTGTTTTTTTTTGTGCATGCTCAAATCGTTGTATTCAACTTGAAATAACAGACAAACGGTCGATTTTAGGTGTATAATGTTACCAACATCTTTTGTAGTACTTAAAAAGATCTTTAAAATGAGCAATATTAAAGGTATATTGCATTCAAAGTAAGTGTGATATGCTGCAAAAAAAAATTGATGATTAATGTATTTTAAGAAAAAATTAGAAGTATTTTAACCTCTCATCCACCAGAATTTTAATGCAATACCTTTTATTATACAATACCTTTTATTATAGTATTATGGATGGGTTCAAAATTAATGGTTTTTGAAAAAAATAATAAGATCAATTTATAGAGCGAATTTTTAGATTTCCTTAAAAATCTTCTTTTTCTACATGTAACTTGAAAATGATAAGAGATACAATAATGAACCATAAACCACAATTTTTACTCATCAAAATCCTACATTTGTGTGTGGTACCTTTTTTTCGTATCTCTTATCATTTTCGAGTTACATGGAGAATAAGGAAGATTCTTAAGAAAATTTAAAAATGCGCTCTATAATTTGATCTTATTTTTTTCAAAAACTATCCATTTTAAACCCGTCCAGCTTTTTAAACATAGAAATAACACTATAATAAAAATTATTGTAGAAGGAAAACGATGCATTTAAATTCTGATGGATGAGGGGTTAAATGTACTTCACATTTTCTTTAAATTCCATTAGTCATCAATTTTTTTGCAGCATATCTCGCTTACTTTGAATGTAATCGACATTTAATGTGACTCATTCTAAAGGTCTTTTCAATCACTACAAAAGATATTGGTAGCATTATTGGTAGAAAACTATTTCAAAATAATATATGATGGATAAGAAAGCTCTATTCTTATCTGCTGCTTCCATTGCAACATTTCAACAGAAAATGTAACCTTAAAAAAACCAATGTGACAGTATAACGAAAATAACCTAACTGCGCATGTGTGTACTAATAATAGGGCTTTTCATTCACAGTCATTTGTTTCGAGCTTCTGTCATGTGTCACATAATATTAATATACCTACGTCATACGTTATTGGTAATAATAATGATAGAAACCAAAACGTATGACGTAGATATATTAATATTATGTGACATATGACAGCAGCTCGAAATAAATGACAATCGATGAAAAGCCCTATTGCTATCAAATAGGACATGTTCTAATTTGTATAACATTTTCTGTTAACAGATTTTGTTTTCTGTTCTACATTGTAACAAAATTTAATATACCATTTTCTTATATCATTTTATAGTATAGTATAAAACATACTTTAACTGAAACAAAACTAAATTAACAATACAAATTAACAGTAGTTTATAAATCTATAGAGCAAAAAGGCATACAACGTTAACAATTCTGGTCGACACCTTTAGAGTTTAGTTGTCGTACAAGTGAGCGGTATGCACAGCGCAACATAAGAGAGACGAGATTGTTTAAGGAAGGCTCTGTGATGTTTTGGGGTGGAATTTCCTTGAGAGTAAGTACTAATTTGGTGGCTACGTGAAGACTTTTTAAAGAGCGAGAGGTAAAGGGTTATTCACTATATTTTGACCACCCTGCAAACTGCTTTATTTACAGAATTAGAAAAAAATGTAAAATACAAAAGTTATTCGATTTTTAAATTATAATTTTTTGACATATATATCGTACTAGTGACGTCATCCATCTGAGCGTGATGACGTAATCGACTTTTTTTAAATGAGAATGGGGGTAGTCTGATATCTCATTTAAAAGATTATTCAATTCCTATTCAGTAATATAAACATTAACATGATTATTTATACAGGGTGGCCAAAATTTTTGTTAATTAAATTAATTGACACAAAAAGAAGAATGTATGTAATTTATTTAATTCAAAATACATTTTACTGCTGTCAGAATGCAGACAAACATTTTATTGAACAAATAAACATTAATTTTCACTTAAATTCAATGTTCAAGCTGCCACCCATCTGCCTCTTGGCAGTAAACATTGAATTTAAGCAAAAATCAATGTTTATTTGTGCAATAAACTTTTATTTCTGTTTTCTAACAGCAGTAGAAGATATTTTGAATTAAACAAATTACACACATTCTTCTTTTTGTGTAATTAATGTAATTTAAAAAACATTTTTGGACACCCTGTATAAATAATTATCTTAATGTATATATTAATAAATAGAGAATTGAATAACCTTTCAAATGAGCTAGCACAACACCCCTATTCTCATTAAAAAAAAATAGTCGATTTCGTCATCACGTCCAGATGGATGACGTCACTAGTTAAAAATCGAATAACTTTTGTATTTTACATTTTTTTCTAATTCTGCAAATAAAGCAGTTTACAGGGGGTCAAAATATAGTGAATAACCCTGTACATTGCACAGAGAACTTTCTGTGAGAACACTTTGTTCCTTTCGCAGTATCTATAGGAAATAATTTTATCTGAGCAACGGCGGATCCAGCAACCTTGCAAGGTGGGGGCAATGAAATAAAAAATTTCTCGTCACTGGCGTACGCAGAATTCTTTTTCGGGATGGTCTGTTATTTTCTTCTTCTTCGTCATCTAAGTACCATATCCTTTCAGAGAGGTGGTTACCGTCATAGCTATCTTAATTTTATTCACTGCAACCCTAATCAACTATGAAATTCTTCTTCGTCCTGGACTGCGTTTGCCTGCTATTTTTGTAGCAACCTATATTTGGGATCTCACATTACATGTTCGAAACACTCCAGCTTTCTCTTTTTGATGCTTTTTATAATCGCAGTAGTCTTGCTGAGACGTTCTAGTATTGTGGAGTTTTGAATCTTCTCGTCCCAAGAAACTCTTAAAATTCTTCTATAGCACCACATCTCGAGAGCCTCAAGGCGATTTAGATCGACTTTATTCACAGTCCAAGACTCGACACCATACAGTAAGACCGAGAAACGTAGGTCCTTAATACCAATTTTAAGTCTCTGTTATATGACACTTTGAACATCCTTCTAAAAGTGGCTCTTGTTCGGGCTCTTTGTTTTAGAGTTACAATTTTAGAAAATAAGATAGTTTTTGTCCTTCAAAGTTTATTAAAAGTAACGAAAATTAATAATCTTCCTACGGCGTGATGCTGTACGCAGCCTGCAGCGTCTATTGGAGACCACCGGCTTACTTTATTGCAGTCGACAATACAAACCTTTCTAGAAAACAAATTACCATAACATAGCAGCGGCAATTACTATTTTTATCTGGACTCTGGCATTGAATTGAATAGATGGTAATAAACAAGTTTGAGACACCTTGTAGGGAGAAAAAGGCACAAAGGTGAGTATACCCCGATATTATGTTGTAGTCTCATATTTTTTTGAATATTTTATTTTTTTAATTTCTCTGATATCTTTAATAACAAAGAAACTAGACGGTATTACTCTTTAATATGTTTTTCTATGTTTCACATGTGTGATGTGACGCATGTTGTCAGTTAAAACACATATTAAAGAGTAATATCCTCTAGTTTTTTTGTTATTAAAGATATCAGAGAAATTAAAAAAATAAAATATTAACAAAATATGAGACTACAACAAAATATCGAGGTATACTAACCGTTGTGCCTTTTTCTCCCTACAAGGTGTCTCAAACTTTTGTTTCGGTTAAAACACATGTTAAATTACAAAACAACATTACAAACAACATTTAAAAAACAAAATGTTCACAAAACATAAGACTACAATACGATTTCGATATATCGCCGCCGCCTACGAAAAGTATAACTCCGAAAAATGCCGGTAAGAGTAGAACTTTCAATGAACGCCGGCGAATAATATTATTTTTGATTATATGATTGTGAAAATTATAATCCCTAATAAAGTGTTAGCGAAAATTTTATTTTTTGAGGAGTATCAGCAAAAAACATCTTTTCTGTTTGTGGGTCTACGAAAATTATAATTACTAAAAAGTTCTCAGAAATAATTGTTTTCGTCGGCAGACACATAAACAGAAAGGGAAATAATTGTTTTCGTCGGCATCTATTATGAACTTAATCTTTTCGTTATAAATATTTTGGGAGTTATAATCTTCGCGGACACGCATATAAAAAAGAATTGTATCATCAACACTTATCAAAGAGTTATTATGTTCACTGGAAATGTATTAGGAATCACATTAATCATAGCTATTACCAGCGATATACTCCCATTTGTACCTCGTATTCCCTACAGGGCGTCTCAAACTTAACGTAAGAAAAACATTTCTTTTCTTCCACCCGGTATAAGTAAGTGCAAAAAAAGTTTGAGTAAACCTTTGCATAACTGTGTAAATACTAAAGAAAAGTCTAAAATAATAAAAAAAAATTAGCGGAATCCGTTAATCTGTTCACGAAAAAATCTATTATAAAAATTCAGCAGAATTTTCTATATCCCTAACTTTTGACGAGCAGTTTATTTCTAGCATGGGTTGCCTACCAAATCGTGTCATAGCTATCCGTAACCTGGGACCGAAGGGGTTGAAATCAATATTCCAAACACATTTTTTTTAAAGTATGGTAGAATTATTTTATTTTTAAATTAAATATGTATATTTAGTACAATTCATAGATTACTCAAGAAAAAATTCAAGGAAAAATACTGAAAAATAAGCCAACGGTGGCAAATTTTTAAAAGGCACCTCAAAATATAATGAATTTTGCGGTTGACATCAGAACTCATTATTGAATCATGGTAAACAAAAAATTGAAAAAGATTTTATTAGTTATGAGTTTCTCGAGGTAACGCTGTCCAGTTTTTTTAGTTTTATATAATTTTGACTTTTTGATATCACTCAGAAATCTAAACGAGTTTTTTTTTGCAAAAAGGGTGAAAATCAACATATTTATTATTGTTAAACAACAAAAAAAGCATAAAACAAAAATATCTAGACAGCATTACCTCAAGGAATGTCTAAAGAAAATATATACAAATTCCCAGGTGAGTTGGTCAAGTAGTTTTTGAGTTACAATGTCTACAGCCTGAAAAAAGCAGTTTTGAAAAAAACGCGTTTAAAGTATTGTCAACTTTTATTTTCAATTTCTTTTTTGTCTGTCAAATCGTAAAGTGATGCACACCGAAATATGTTTGTAAATCGCGGAGTAATTTACAAAAGAAAATAAGAACGGCTGTTGACCGCTTCTCACTACGCTCAAGCGCGTAGTCACGAACTTGCTATAAAACGAGTCGAAGGTGGGGAGGTAGTTAGATAGTGTTAAATAACCCTAGCTTCGACTCGATTTGCAGCAGGTTCACGCCAGCAAGCTTGAACGTAGTGAACAACGGTCAACAGCTGTTTTTATTTTCTTTTGTTTACTCCGCGATTGAAAAAGATATTCCGGTGTGCATTATTTTACGATTTGAAAGACATAAAAGAAATTGAAAATAAAAGTTGACAATACTTTAAACGCGTTTTCCTCAAAACTCCTTTTTTCAAAGACTGTAGACATTGTAACTCAACAACTACTTGACTGACCCACCTGAAATTTTGTATATATTTCCTTTAGACATTCCTTGAGGTAAAGCTGTCGAGATATTTTTTGTTGTATGCTAATTTTTTGTTTAACAATAATAAATATATGTGTTAATTTTCACCATTTTTTACAAAAAAATTTCGTTGTTTTGACTTCTGAGTGGCATCAAAAAGTAAAAATTCGATAAAACTAAAAAAACTTGACAGCGTTACCTCGAGAAATTCATAAGCTATTAAAATCTTGTTGAATTTTTTGTTTACCACGATTCAAATATGAGTTCTGATGTCCACCGCAAAATTCATTATATTTTGAAGTGTCTTTTAAAAATTTGCCACCGTTGGCTTATTTTTCAGTATTTTTCCTTGAATAATCTATGAATTGTACTGAATATGCATATTTAATTTAAAAATAAAATAATTCTACCATACTTAAAAAAAATGTGTTTGGAATATTATTGATTTCAACCCCTTCGGTTCCCCTTTAGGATAGCTATGACACGATTTTGATAGGCAACCCATGCTAGAAATATTTGTCTATGTATGAAATTTAATAAAAAAAATGTTTAATCCGGCAAGCAGATGGGTACATTTTGACCTCCTATTTGGATCTTAGACTATAACACCTCATCTTGTTGCTCTGTGGAGATCACCTGTCTTTTGTTTGATTTTCTATATGCACACAAGGCTAACGTTCAAATCTGCAGCAACTCGTCTTAGTGGCCAACCCTCTTTTAGTTTACCAAATGTACTTGTATTTTGCGCGTCATTTAAATGCATTCTAGGCATTTTGGACAGTTAATAAAGGTCTAAGTTGCATATTATTGCACTTGTATATAAGTCAAAATTTGAATTTTCTTCCTTAGCCACGCCTTAGCATTAAACAATTTCAATACAGTGGAACCTCGATAACTCGGATTAATCGAGAACGGGGCCGATTCGGGTTATCGAAAATCCGGGTTAGCCGGAGAAAATGGTAAAAATTAATAAAATACGGTATACTTACAAGATAAACTCCGTTATAATTGAAATACCATGAAATATATATGCACAGTACACAGCTTGCTTGACTCTCAGTGAAATTTGGTTCACAATCAGGCAATATTTTATTCAGCTTGAGTGCTGATTCTTGAATAATTGGTCCAGACACTGGTAAACCACGTTCGCGTTCCGCACAAAACCACACATACAAAGCGTCGTCTAGAGTCTCATTTTTAGCTTTATTAGCTTTGCACCGATTGTCCAAACTGTCTTTTGTTATCATTTTGAAACAAAATTCTTCGATTTTAGTTCTATTTTTCTTCCAATCTGATACTGTAGATGTACCGACACCATATGATACTGCAATTGTTTTTAAAGATTCGCCTTTATCAATTCTACCTAATGCTTCTAGTTTCATTTCCATTGTCACAACAACAGTTTTACGTTTTGTTGCCATTACGTAGACAAAAAAACACGCAAACACAAAATCGGAATAGATTTACGAACGATTACAGAACGGAAGCGAACAATACGACTGTACTACATACAATACGGTCTCAATCGCAACGATTTTATGTTATTTAATAACAGTGGAGAACTAACACCATTGTTTAAAAAAGAATTTTTTAATAGTCTTTTTTAAACAATGCTAAGACAGTTTGAAACTACAGGTGCCTGTTGTTTCCGATAACCCGAACAATGAAGTCATTTTATTTTCATGAAGTCATGGCACCCGTCGTGTGCCATGAGTCATTTTTACTGTCGTAGAATATGTAGTTCAAATTACACAAATACCCATTATCTCTCAAATATTATATTACATACATTTTTATTGTTGAAATGTTTGTCTGATAAAAATCGGTCCGGGTTATCGGGGACCGACTTATCGGGGTTTCACTGTACTTAGTAATAAAATTTCAATGGTGTAACCAACCAATCACCAACTTTAAAGACGGTTCTCAGACCATTTTTAGATGCGACATAATATGCAAATTAGTGTCATCCCAAATGACGGGACCTTTACTTTACTTTATTTTTTAATACGCGCGATATTTTTAACAAGCACTTTGATATTCATGATTGAGGAATGAAAGTCTTTTAAGACCATTTAAATGCTAAATTCCAAAGAAGTAAATAACATTTTATTGTTGCAGGAAAACAGCTGATTAAAAGATGGACACATATTCGAGATGCGTTTTTAAAATCATTGAAGAAACATAATAATAAAAATGGTAGGAAACCCAGACCCTATGTGTACCATGAACAAATGTCGTTTTTAATGAAAGTCATAGATATTAATAGTTTTAATGAAACTAAAACCGACATATCTGAGGACAGCATAGATATTAACAACATAGAGATTCTTAACGACAACGACGTTAAGTGCGAAATATTAGATAGTGATAGTATTGAGTGCGAGCCGCATGATATCGAATTTACTGCAACTAACACAGAAATCAAAACAAACTCTACAAAATCTACTAACATTAAAAAAAGGAAACTTAGTCCACTTGATCGAAAAAAAGTGAAGTTGACAGAGCATAACATGGTTTCTTCTGATATTGTGTCACAACAAGAAGAGGAAAGTGACCCTCTGCAATACATGGCTTCTTCTAACATTGTACCGCAACAAGAAGACGAAAGCCGTTATCTGCATAGCATGACGTCTTCTAACGTTGTGCCACAAAAAGAAGAAGAAAGTCGCCATCTGACATTTTTTAAAAGTATTCTACCCTCGGTAATTCCATTTGATGATGATGAAACTTTGGAATTGCAAAGCGGAGTACTACACTTGATTCGACAAATCAAAGCAAAAAGACGACAGTTAGGGTCAAATCGTGAACACGTGTAGTATGGATATAACCTACTAATACTAAAACCTTTGGTGCTCAAGTGCGGTAGCCTGGTCCATCACCACACGGTACTACACACAGCCAATAAATACCGTGGTTGCACCAACAATGCCAATAGGCCAGGGTAATAAGGCAAAAATATACCCTGTTCGTGACACTTCAACAGCCAGGGTACTGAAGCGTTTTTCGACAGGTAATAACTATAAGAACATATTGTAACTATTTCCTGCGTGGGATCTGGCGGCCATTTTTATTTATAAACAATTTAGTGTCAAAAACGGCAATTTTTCTTTTTTTTTTTTCAAATCAATGGAAAGCAGTGAAACTTATGGTTTTTTAGTACAAACATTTTCGAGAGCATGGAAAAAACTTTAAAATGGCGTATTATAAAGGTTGATATACTCATTTATTCTTAATATAACTTCGAAAAAAGGTCGAAATTGCAAAAATTAATTTCGCAATAACTATTGTAAAAAGTAGTGTAAAGCTTTGAAATTTTTGTCAAATGAGGGTTGTTTGTTGCTTAATATCTGATAAAAATTTCAAAGCGATTCATTCAATTGTTTAAATTTTATTCAAATTGTTTATCCCAGAGAGCTTTTTCTTGCAATAACATGTCAGAAAAAAATGATTTTAGAACCATTCAACAGGTGTCAAATAAAAGAGCATGAGCTAAACTTTAAAATTGGTTGAAAAAAAGTGAATACAAAAATGCATTTATTAGTAATAAATAATTATGCAAAAGTATCGTCAATTTTTCCTTATAAACTTTTTGAATAACTTTTTTCAAAAAAATCTATTTTTTACCGTGTTTTATGTGCACAACTACCAAGTAATGTTATTTATATAAAAATTGATAAAAAATCGTAATGAATATATATAATTTATTATATAAAAAAATAAAAAGTTTATGTATAAGGAAAATTGACGATACTTTTGCATAATTATTTATTACTCATAAATGCATTTTTTATTCACTTGTTTTAAACCAATTTGAAAATTTAGCTCATGCTCTTTGAATAAAACAACAATTTGAATAAAATTTAAACAATTAAATGAATCGCTTTGAAATTTTTTTCACATATTAAGTACCTACCAAAGAACCCTCATTTGACAAAAATTTCAAAGCTGTACACTAATTTTTACAATAGTTATTGCGAAATTAATTTTTTTGCAGTTTCGACCTTTTTCGCAGTTATATTAACAATAAATGAGTATGTCAAACATTGTAATACGCCATTTTAAAGCTTTTTCCATGTTCTCGAATATGTTCCTCTCGAATATGAAAATGGCCTCCAAATCCTACGCAGATAATAGTTATAATTTGTTCTTACAGGTATTACCTTTCGAAAAAACGCTTCAGTACCCTGGCTGTTGAAAAGTCATGGAAAAAACCTTATTACCCTGGACTACAAGTAGGTATTATACATGTGATACTTATCATCAATCCATAGCCACTCAATCTACTGTAGTAGTATTTACTGTTGTATTGTTAGTGTACGATCTTCTGAATATACTCAAAAATATTTGTTTACATCTGACAGATTTTTATTTGCTAATAAAAAGTAATTTTTTAACTACAAAAGTGAATTTTTCTTTACCTTAAGCATATACACAATTGTTCCTCAGCAGTAATCCATCTTCTCATATTGGTCTTTTTTTGTCAAATCATTTCTTAACTTTCTGTTTAACAGTTCATCAAACGTTGAAATTGGCATCCTAAAGTAATTAGAAAAAAATAGTTCATCCATTCTTAGCTGGCACAAAGTTTTTGAAAAGATCCCAAAATATATCTTTGGCTTACAATAGGATGTTCCCGTTGCCTTCTCTTTCTGCGTGTTAGGTACCAATACACCATCATAAACGCATTGAAGTTTCGACTAAATTATCGTATCTACAGCCGTCTAAACAGTCTGTAAGTTTCAAAGGAGTTCCAAAAATAAAAAATAATGGTCATATTAACCATCGTAATCAATCAACCCGGCTTTGTTCATTGTTGAACATAGGTCTATTGTATTTCTGTTCTGCGCCTTTGGTATCCAATTGGTCGCCATTCTATTGAGGTCGTCGGTCCATCGTGTTGGAGGTCTTCCTCGGCTTCATTGGTCTGCCCCTAATCTCCTCTCAAGCAATTTTCTGTCCTACCGCATTTCAATCTTACAGCATGTTCCGTCCATGCACATTTTTGCATTGTAATACGTTTGATAATGTGTATTTTACTCAAGTTCGTCTACGAACTTCCTTGTTTCTTAGTCTATTTCTCAAGCTTATTCCAAGCATTAACTTTCCGCTGATGTTTTTGTGAGAGCTAAGGCTTCTACTCCGTATGTGAGAACTGGTAGAACACACTGGTTAAAAGCTATAATTTTAAAATAGACTGGGACCTTCATTTCAACACGCCTCTTATTTTTCCAAATGCAGACCAACTTAAACTGCATCATCATTCTGGCTTTACAACATTGCGTGGATCCTAGCCTCTTTAAGAATTTCTCTAAAATTTTCCATAACCATCGCATTGCATTCCTCCGATAAGTACGTATTCCCATATTTCTGATGCCTTCATCGATGTTACCAAGGAACCTTGTTCTGCGCCTTCCTCTTCTTCTCTGACCAATGGGTCTATCAAGGAGCATTTTTCTAGCTTGGTCAGTTTGTTCCATCCGCATTACATGCCCTACCCACCTCGGACGTTCTATCTTAATGTATTTTATGATATCTGGATCCTGCAGTGTTAGCAACACTGGAAAGTGGAATCATTGTGCCATGCTGCTAAATCATATTCCTTTATTCTGGTACAGTAGAAGTATATATTATCTAGTTTGATTCGTTAGCCTGTTGGTGACGTCTTCCAAGTACCGTTCTGCAACTGTTGCATTCGACATTTGAAATTCTACTCGTCAATGTTGAGATCCTAAACCTATTCTTCTGAATAGCTCAGATGTTGTCTGGCGTTAATCTTATTTCCTTGGCAAATACACATATGTATTTTTCCACAACTTTTATAAGTGATTGGTATTAGCTCATTGGCACGAGATTTGTCATCATCTGTCATAGTTCGAATAATTTCGCATCTCTCTCGTCAACCCTGACCCCCCGGAGGAAGTGTAGTGGTCGACGTGATGTCGTATATTGTCCGTCTCCAAAGATCTCCGTCTCTGGTCATTTATTTTAACTCATGCATAGGTATTTTGAATATTCCTGTAATTTGATAGATCCACCTTGTAGGGGATCTTCCTCGTGATCTTTGGCCTTCCACCTTGCCTTGTATAATTCGCATACCTGTGGTCGATTCTACTTTCTGTTGTTACTTCTAAGCAAGAGACTTTTTCCGTTGTGTCAACTGCTTTGTGGAAGTCAACAAAAAATTCAGTCACATATAAATTACACAAAAATGATTATTACTAATGACTAATAACCTTAGTAATTGAGGCTAATAATTGAAATAAAAAAATTACCATATTTTCGCAAGGTCTGTATTATTTGGTTCCACCCACACGAGGCAAAGTAATATACCTGCCACTGAAGTACTAAAATTTATTAATAATGTCACACAAAAAAGTGTTTTAAATTTATTGAAATATCGGTAGCGTCTAATCCATGTTAAAACCAGAGAATTTTTTAAACAATTAGTTATAGACCAGTAAATGACCGTCTTGGAGTGTAATGTTACTCGTCACGACGGATTTGCTTGATTATTTCATTCATAGGAGATTCTGACCAATAGAAAGCTACAGAAATCTAAATTTAACTGAATTTTTTTTAATGATTTTAACTTCCAATCGTATAGTAAGATATTTGATCGTGTTTAATTCTGTCCAATCAGATTAAAATTATACTGAGAATTATCTACTGTAGAAAATTACCGATATAATTTTTTTAAGTAGATTGTTTCTGTTTAATGGCAACCAGTTTCCTAGTTTTGACAACTGTCACATTTAAGACAATATCCATAATTACGTATTAAAAACAATCTTACGAATATCACACGACAGTAAGAATAAATAAGAAAATAATGCTTCATTATTACTCAAATTTGTTGTCATTGGGCAATAGCCACTCGAGCCCTGCGGGCTCTCGTGTCTATTGCCAGACAACAAATTTTCGAAAAACTGTCGCATTATTTTCAATTTATTCTCACTCTCTTGTGATATTATACCCGATTATTTTTTAATGATTTTAACTTCCAATCGTATAGTAAGATATTTGATCACGTGTTTAATTCTGTCCAATCAGATTAAAATTATACTGAGAATTATCTACTGTAGAAAATTACCGATATAATTTTTTTAAGTAGATTGTTTTTGTTTAATGGCAACCAGTTTCCTAGTTTTGACAACTGTCACATTTAAGACAATATCCATAATTACGTATTAAAAACAATCTTACGAATATCACACGACAGTAAGAATAAATAAGAAAATAATGCTTCATTATTACTCAAATTTGTTGTCATTGGGCAATAGCCACTCGAGCCCTGCGGGCTCTCCTGTCTATTGCCAGACAACAAATTTTCGAAAAACTGTCGCATTATTTTCAATTTATTCTCACTCTCTTGTGATATTATACCCGATTATTTTTTAATGATTTTAACTTCCAATCGTATAGTAAGATATTTGATCACGTGTTTAATTCTGTCCAGTCAGATTAAAATTATACTGAGAATTATCTACTGTAGAAAATTACCGATAGAATTTTTTTAAGTAGATTGTTTCTGTTTAATGGCAACCAGTTTCCTAGTTTTGACAACTGTCACAACTGTAATGCTTCATTTTTATTCAAATTTGTTGTCATTGGGCAATAGCCACTCGAGCCCTGCGGGCTCTCGTGTCTATTGCCAGACAACAAATTTTCGAAAATCTGTCGCATTATTTTCAATTTATTCTCACTCTCTTGTGATATTATACCCGATTATTTTTTAATGATTTTAACTTCCAATCGTATAGTAAGATATTTGATCACGTGTTTAATTCTGTCCAGTCAGATTAAAATTATACTGAGAATTATCTACTGTAGAAAATTACCGATAGAATTTTTTTAAGTAGATTGTTTCTGTTTAATGGCAACCAGTTTCCTAGTTTTGACAACTGTCACAACTGTAATGCTTCATTTTTATTCAAATTTGTTGTCATTGGGCAATAGCCACTCGAGCCCTGCGGGCTCTCGTGTCTATTGCCAGACAACAAATTTTCGAAAATCTGTCGCATTATTTTCAATTTATTCTCACTCTCTTGTGATATTATACCCGATAATTTTTGATAATTTCCCGTCGTCAAGTATATTACTTCAGATGCCCTTCGTTGCTATGAAAAAATACATTCAGTGACATTAATGACAATTAATGTTTTAAAAATTATAAAAGTGATGACTTTCAACCGTAAAATATTTATAACAACTGTGTGTTTAATTGTACTAATTTGTACTTACATAAATAAATTACAATAAAATTTTGGTTTTGAAAAGTTTTATTCATGAAATAATTGCAACAAATTGCATTCGATCTCTAAAATTAATATAGAATTTTAGAGCTCTTGTGCAATTACTACTGAAAATTTGGCTTTAGGTTCCTCTTTTCCTCTACTTCACTTTTGGAGTTAGCTCAGGGTTGCTTTTACTTGGGGGGGGGGGGGGGTGAAAGCCACCCCTTCTCGGGGCGAAAAAACATACGTTCAAAATAAGTCTGGAAATTGATAAACTGACTACAGTAAAACCTCGATATAACACGGACTATATTGAGAGAATGGGGTGTCCTTTACAGCCGAAAGTCCGTTATATAAAAATAAGTTTAAAATAAATCATTTAGAAATGTGTCCTCATTATGCTATAATAATGAAAGTTTATTGAAATTCTTTGTAAAATACAGTTTTTAGGGTCCACGGGGACCACCAATGTTTCCTGGTATGGGCAGGGTTAAGTATGTATAATACATACATATTAGCAGGACTTTTTTAATTTTTTTACATTTGACCGGTTTTTTGTCCGTTATATCCGGAGTCCGTTAAATAGAGGTCCGATATATCTATTTTTTACTGTAATTCTAAGCAAATTTTATTCTGTAGAGCGATTTCACTAAGTCAAGAGCTATTTCGAGTTATTTGCGAGTGAAAATATTCATTTTTTTTTATTTTAATGGCATGGACTTTATGTCATTCAGCCAGTCACAACATGAGTATTAGTGTCATGTGTAGTGTATATGTTGAGTAAGTGTCTTGTTACTTTGCAAAGTCGACGTCATTGTCTTTGCAAAGAGACGCTAATTGTATCCGAACGTCTGCGGTCCCTCTAGTGAGTTAATTTTTATTTAATATTCATTTTCAATAAATAAACCACGTTTTTAGAAGATTTTTTACAAATAACTCAAAAAGTAAATATTTTAACGAAAAAATATTCTTAGCAAAACTGTAGCTTATAAAAAAAATGATGTACCTATATATGAAGTCTGTACTCCCAGCAGAAGCAGAGTTGTAGTTGGTTCTTATTCGTCAAATTCCAAATCGCATATTTCAACCTGAAATAACCAAAAATGAAGCGTGTTTTGGGGATTGAGAAAATCACCCGCCAATTAGCATCCCGAATAATGAAATTAATCGTTACCGCTTTGCTATTTACTTTACTTATGTATTGTTTATATGATCTGTCCGTTTTACCGGTTCATAGTGCTTATTTTTTAAAGGGTTTGTAGTTGAAAGGGTCTGAACGAGTCACTAATCACGACTGTATGCAAACTTTGAACAGCCATATCTGAACCAATTTTTGTCTTACAGAAAAACAAAAAAATCTAAAATATTCACAAAAGCAAAACCTACATTTTTTTACTTTTTGAGATTTTTCGTACCTCTGGTATTTTTTAAGTTATATTGAAAAAAGGCATTTTAAAAATGTAAAAAAAATTATTTTAAAAGCATTTTTTTTCAAAAATGAGCAATTTGATCAGGTGAAACTTACAGATAATATAAACAATAGAATAATTACAGTATATTACAATTAAAATACATTATTATCTATATTAATTAAAATTAAATTAGAATTAAAAATATTAAAATAGATTAAAATACAGTAAATTGTACAGCGGTAACGATTAATTTAATTTGGGATGCTAATTAGGGGGTGATTTTCACGATTATTTTTTACCAAAAGAAAAGGTTCATCTTTATTTTTAACATAACTTGCTTAGTTTTGATGCTAGAAACTTTTATAAAAAAAAATAACGTTTTTTTAATATCTTTCTTTTAAATAATAAAATCTAAAATTTTGATGAGTTTTCCCCAAAAAGTGCTTCATTTTTTGCTTATTTCGCGTTGAAATATTCGATTTGTAATTTGACGACTAAGAACCTGCTTTTCATGGGCTACAACTCTGCTTCTACTGGGTCTACAGACTTAAGGCATACACTGTTTTTTTCGTTTTTTTTATAAGCAACATTTTTGCTGAGAACATTTTTTTTTATAAAATACTTACTTTTTGAGTTATTTATTTGCGAAAATCCGTCTAAAAACCTGTTTTTTTTTGTAGAAAAATAAACAATTTTAGTCAAAAATAACTCGAAAAGTATTGACTTAGTGAATAAACTCTATAAAAGTTGCTTAGAATTAGTAAGTTTATCCATTTCCGAACTTATTTTGAACGTATGTTTTTTCACCCCAGAGGAGGGGTACTTTCATCCTCCAAGTAAAAGCAGCCCTGGGCTCAAGTCCAAAAATGAAGTAAATCGTAAGAAGAACCTAAAATCCAAATTTTCAAGCAAATCCATCGTGACTACGAAAACTACACTCGAAGATGGCCATTTACTGGACTAAACTCCCGAGCATTTTTTAAACAATTAGTTAATAAATTATATAATGAGCAGTAATTAATCCGGTATGTGTTTCTAAATTTAAGAATTTAACGATAATGTTTTCGATCATATCCGTAAAGTTGTAGCACCTTCAAGGTTAAGACTGATTTTAATCTTTGCTGACCTCTTCTGTATTTTTAGGATTATTTTTATGTTTATTGGTGCTATAAATGTATACATCGGAAAAATATAGATATATTTGTAATAATAATAGAAATAGGAGAATACAAAAAATATATAATATACAGTCTTTTAGACTTATTTATAAATATCTCGCGGAAAATTTGAAGGACTTCATAATCGTTCAAAAAACACAAAACGTAGATCCCAATGTTCTCTAGAGAGAGAGAGAGTTGTAGTCATCCATCAGTATGTACATACATGTAAATACAACTTGTCAAACAGACGGTGATACTTGGCGATTTTGTCCATTTGCGTAGAAAAATGAGTGCAGAAAAATGGGAACGCATTCGGTGAATTCTGTTATTTACTGTTGACTGCGTATCGTAAGTGGAGCCTAATATCAATACGACCAAGTATCATCGTACATTTGACAAGCTGTATCTTAAGATCGTCATTCTATCTCTTTTGGGGTTTCTTTGTCTTCCTCTCGAGTGTTACCATAATATGACTATTTGACAAAATGGCTACAAATTTCCATTTAAGTTTTATCAACTGCTACTTAACATTGATCACTTTTATTTCTTCTCTCATCCATTCACATTTGCGACTTATAATCTGTCTGCTTTCTGATTTCTCTATTTAAGGTTTGATTAAGCATCCGACGCTCTGAAAAGCACTAAGGATTATGAGAAAGAAGAAAAAGAAGTTTGATTAAGTTGTCCTATTTATTATCGTTGACAATCTTATTCTTAGATCAGAACAAGACTCTTTTTAAGTTCAAGAAACGCAGAAAGAAAATTTTGACACACAAGAAAGACAAAGGTCCAAGGGAAAACATGTAAAAAAATCATACCATGACATGATGTTGAGCTTTCATTGATAGCCTAGAAGAACCTTCAGTTGAAGCAGCAATAATAGAAAATGTGAGGAGCCACAAAAAAGAGGCTCAAAGAAAGCAGTCTTAATTAAAGTAGAAATAGAGAAACCAATTCATCATAGGGACAAGACAAAGTAGTATGCGGAAAAGAAAATAGTCATCAATGCAACACTCTAAAATAGGCTGTGACCAATATACAAAAGACAAATAAAGGGTTGGTATGTCTCAAATCTTTCTAGTTCTCCATTACTGAATGGCAATCTATTGTTACCACCCACTATGATTTATCATATAAAAAGACTACCGATCTGGTAGTCGAAGCTTCAATAAGGTGTTAAGTAAATTAAGAACAAAAATATCACAAGGAAAAAATTCCTGTACTGGCTGTGTATACCATAAATCACAAAAAATAAAAACCTTAGTGTAAAAGGTATATTTAAAATCCCTAAAAAGGGCTGTATCACAACAAAACGTTTTCGGAATCAATACAACATCATCAGTGTTATCACAGGTTTACATGCTTTAAGCCACCAAAATGTACGGGTAAAAACCCTTAAATTGATTTTAAACAGTTGGGGTTACATTATGGTTTCCCAACCAAAATGGTTGATGTCATGTGATGTCAGGGGTTAATCCGGAAATATTTTTAACATCCTTTAAAATCGGATAATATAATGTAACCCCAACTGTTTAAAATGAATTTAAGGGTTTTTACCCGTACATTTTGGTGGCTTAAAGCATGTAAACCTGTGATAACACTGATGATGGAATATTAATTCCGAAAACGTTTTGTTGTGATACAGCCCTTTTTAGGGATTTTAAATATACCTTTTACAAGATAAGGTTTTTATTTTTAAATTAAGAACAATATTTTTATTATGTATTTAATTCAGTGATCTGGCAAAACATAAGGTCTCATACTAAAAATGATCTATTGGAAAAAATACCATAACTAATATAAAGGTACGTATCCATTACGTTGGTGCTTCGTGCTCCATGTGGTTAATACCTCTTGGTCCTTCTTCATTCTTCTGAGGTCCGTCTCATTTTGTAACTCGGTCAGTCCACAGGATTTTAAGCCTTTTCCGATATAGCAAATATCAAACTCTTCCAATTTTTTGCACATATCTTCGTTTAAGGTTCACGATTCAGCACCATAAAAAAGGACAGAGAAGATGTAGCATCTCCGCATTCTTACTTTTATAATCTGTATATAGTTATTGAACAGTATACAGGGTGTAACAAAAATACAGGTCATAAATTAAGGTACTAGTACACTTTAGAAGACCAAAAATAAGCATTTTTTCAATATTTTTTTCTCAGAACCCTTATTAAAAATTAACAACAGACTTTTTACATATTAATATCTAACTCTTAGAGAATACAGAAAATATATCTTTTTTCATTTATGCACGTACACTAATATTGTAGAGGGCGCCAAAATCGAGGCCTCGAAAAAAAGTAGTTCAGATGGCGGACAGTTAATCTCAGGATTGGGATCTCTGAAACAAAAAAATTGTACGGCATTTGAAAAAGGAAGGTCTCTTACGTGACAATTTACCACCGTTGGTGAAAAATTTCGCAAAAAAAAAGATTTTAGGGAAATTTGAAAAAAATTTGTGAAAAAATCGCCCGTTTTTCTTCAGTTTTTCGTGGTTAAAAAATATTTATATTTTATTTTTTGGTCAAATGGTGGTAAATTATCACGTAAGAAACCTTCCTTTTTCAAATGCAGTACGATTTTTTTGTTTCAGATATCCCAATCCTGAGATTAACTGTCCGCCATCATTTTTCGAGGCATCGACTTTTGCGCCCTCTACAATATTAGTGCACGTGCATAAATGAAAAAAGATATATTTTTTGTACTCTCTAAGAGTTAAATATTAATATGTAAAAAGTTTTATGTTCATTTTTAATAAAGGTTATGAGAAAAAAATTCTTGAAAAAAATGCTTATTTTTGGTCGTCCAAAGTGTACTAGTACAATCACATATTCTGGGACCAAAAATAGTTCGATTGAACCTAACTTACCTTAGTACAAATGTGCACATAAAAAAAGTTACAGCCCTTTGAAGTTACAGAATGAAAATCGATTTTTTCCAATATATCGAAAACTATTAGAAATTATTTATTAAAAATGGACATGTGGCATTCTTATGATAGGAACATCTTAAAAATAAATTACAGTAAAATTTGTGCACCCCATAAAAATGTTATGGGGGTTTCGTTCCTTTAAACCCACCCAAACTTTTGTGCACGTTCCAATTAAATTATCATTGTGGTACCATTAGTTAAACACACTGAAGAAGCACACATCTCGATAAAATGTGTCTTTTCGAAAAAAATACTAAGAGGCAAAAAAAGTTTAACTAATGGTACGCAATAATAGTTTAATTGAAACACACACAAACATTTGGGGGGGTTAAAGGAACAAAACTCCCATAAAATTTGTATGTAAACATATTAAAAAAGAAGCCGCATCTCGATAAAAAATGGCTTATCAAAAAAATACTAAGAGGCAAAAAGTTTTAAAAACATTGTGTTTAACTAACGATACCACAATAATAATTTAATTGGAACGTACACAAAAGGTTGGGTGGAGTTTAAAGGAACAAAACCCCCATAAAATTTTTATGGGGTGCACAAATTTCACTATAATTTTTTCTTAAGATATTCCTGCCAAAAGAAAGCTACGTGTCCATTTTCAATAAAAAATATCTAATAGTTTTCGATATATTGGAAAAAATCGATTTTCATTTTATAACTTCAAAGGGCTGTAATTTTTTTTATGTGAACATTTGTACTAAGGTAAGTTAAGTTCAATCAAACTAGTTTCGGCCCCAGAATATGTGATTTAATTTATGACCTGCATTTTTGTTACACCCTGTATAAAATATTAGTTAAATACAGTTTATAACTTAGCGATAAGAATTGAATTTTATATTATTATTTTTAAGAATTTCTACTCAATAATAGCATGTCAGTAGCACAGTTTTACTGGAACATTCAAGGCTAAGTTTATTGAAGAGGCAAGTTAAAAAAACCATGTATCCCCTATATATCTTACAAATTATTATTGGTAGTACGATTCTAAAGATTTATTTCTTTTTTAACATTAAAAAAACCTGATAATTCCACTATTATTATTAAATTCCAATAATAATAATGGAAAAGCCCATGAGGCGCGTTACATTTTTTACACTACTAAAAAAAAGCCAAAAAAATATTATTAATCTTGAATACCAATCTGGGCATTTCTATCAAGTTCCTTATTATTTGCTGATTCATTTAGGTAATTCCTCATTGAGGAAAGGGTTATGCGGTACAAGTTCACAAGCTCAGTGTCAAGAATGATTAAAAAGGACGGGGAAAGCCGCCAATGCCGTACCATAGCATTCCTAACCATCTGATCGTTACACAACCATTGTTTCAATGGAAAGTAGAAATTTCATCTGAATTAATGTTTGTTTGGGAAATTCCGTCGCACCGCAGACCGTGAATTTTTTCTTCGATTCAGACGTTGACATTGATATTCTGAGTACCACTAGAACACAGTAAAACCACTCCTCTGTCGGCGCTTTGATCTCAAGAAGTAATACCGGCAGTACGCAATTGGTAGTTCACCAGTGGTGGATGCGGGTTTTCCCTGTTAAAATCCGTACGTTTCTATGCGACTAGCAATGCGAGAGTGGGGCAAAAGCGACTGGGAACATTGCGCGGTCGCCATGCGCGACGACAGATTTTACTTCCAATTTTTCGGAGAGTGGTTCTACTGTCCCTGACTAGGATCTACGATTATTCTACACATTCCTCTCGTTGGACTTAATTTGTAGCAAATAGGGTTGCACAAATATTAGATACACTACCTTCAGCTCCATTCAAGAATTTTTGACCTAATCCCATATTCGCTGGAAAATCATAGTTCCTCGGGCCCTTCATCATGGTGGTATCTGAGAACGCGCTATAAGGAGCGCAAATCATCATATGCGTATATTTCTGGGTAATATTAACCTTAAATTTAAAGAATTGACCACCGTTCTCACTTAAATTAAAGCTGTGATCAATTCCAGACCTCTTTGTTCTCTCTCAAACGATTCCTCCGATTTAACCTATCTCACTCCTGGACACTTGTTAATTGGACAATATCTCACCTCATTCCCTGAAAAAAATGTGATCCATATTCCCGAAAATAGATTGAATTTATGGCAACATCTGTCCAAACTCCTACTGTTTTGGAAAAAATGGTCAATCGACTACTTGACCAGACTTCAAAATCGCCCTACATGGTTTCTTCCGCTTAAGAACCTAGAACCAAACGATCTCGTCTTGTTGATTGAAGACAGCACAAGTTCACCGTACAGTACCGTTCAAGTACCGTTTACTGCGCCCTAGCAAGAGTGATTTTTCCCGGAAAGGATGGCCGAGTAAGAGTTGTATCGGTCGAAACTAAAGATGGAGTCTTCAAGCTCTCTATTACCAAATTGTGTGCTCTACCCAATGACTATTTAATCCTTATCCGGGCAAGGTGGGCCCGGCGGGCCCGAGACGTCAATTCTTTTATCATAAACTGATAAAAAAATTTTTATTGAATTTTATGCATCACTGAATTTGTTTAGAAGTGTGTTTCCTTCAACATAGTCATGAGCTATTCAAAATATTCATTATAATTTTTGAAATTATTGCGTCGAAAGAATTTTGTCACGTAAAGGGGCAATACGGGCCTGTCGGGCCCTACTTGTATTTATACCTAAAGTCTAAATCTTTGATACAGGAGTTAATCTGGCAGTCAGGTAATGTTTTTGTGGATTATGTAAAAGACTTTTATGATTCCGGAAATCCAATAATAAAGTCTAAACGTGCAACAAACAATTTAAACATCTCTTTGATGTGAACATCAAAGAGATGCTTACAATAGGTGTTATATCTATTCTAAATGAATTGTAAAAACTGATAATGATTGTTGGAATGTAATAGTATTTTTAGGTAGGTACCTATACATATTTTGAAATAAATAATGCATCTGCTATCAGTCGTTTGATACCGATGTTAGTGTCGACAACTACTAAGCCAGTAAAATTATATTGAATTACAGTGAAAGTAGATAGTGCGAATAAAATGTCCCGAAAACCATTATCAGCTGCAGAACTGCAAGATATTGGTAATAATTTATGGGATTCCGATGATGAAGAATCTCCTGAAGTAGTTGGCATTGAAAGTGACTCTGAAATTGAAGATCATCTTTCGGAAGCAAGTGAAGAGGATGATCAGCAGGTAGTATTGAGTGATAATGAAGAAGAATGTGTAGCTACCAGTTCCCAGATTTCAGAGTGTGTAATTTTTGAAACTAAGGATGGAACTAACTGGAAGAGTCAACCACAACCGACAGGACGTATGCGATCCTGCGACATAATAAAAAGCAAAGTGTACAAAGTAATGTTAGCCCCTAGTCAAAGTGTGGATGATCCTGTTGATTCTTTTTGTTTGTTTATGGACGAAAAAATTGTGAACGAAATAGTGAAGTGTACAAATAAAGAAGCCGAAAAAGTCCTGGGGATAGAGAACTGGACATATTGTGACTCTACAGAGATATATGCCTTTATTGGACTCCTACTAACTACAGGGCACCTGAGTGTCAACAATCATAATGTAGATATACTTTGGAGTAAGTTTTATGGCCCTACTATATTTTCTCTTTTATACTCTTTTCTCAGCAGGGTTTTCACACAATAATGAAAGGCAACAACACCGTAATCTTTTTCCAGGGTATGCGTAAATACCAATCCCTCTTTTCAAATAAAATGGCCTATTAGATTTACAAAAGATTTTATTTATTTATTAATTAAGTCTTCTTTGGCTCCAAATCTTTATTACTTGTAAATAAATACTTTTTCTGCAAAAGTTTTTTTGCATTTCATTATTTTGTGCAAATCCTTCAGGTAGATCGCACCCTCGAGGTAGACCGCATATGTACTATAGTAGCACCTTTTTTTAATCTAGAGAATTTAAATTTAACTTTAATAAAAAATCAAAAATGAATATTAGAATGAACTATTTTAAATGGGAAATAAGCCACAATTTTACCAAAAAATGAATTTATTAATGTTTCGACGCCCAAGTCGGGTGTCGTTGTCGAAACCCAACTTGGGCGTCGAAACGTTAATAAATTCATTTTTTTGGTAAACTTGTGGCTTATTTCCCATTTAAAATATTTCATTATAAAAATGCCACAAGGATATAGCTTCAGAAGAACATGAATATTAGACATAATATATGGGTAAATATGAATAGTACATTAAAGAACAGTGGTGGGCCCAACGGACCCGAGTTGCCCGGTTACGTAAGTAAAATGTGTTGCCCGGATAAGATCAAGTTAGTATTAGAGAAGTTTAGTGTATTTTCTCTTAATAATGTTTGACAATAACAAGTTGATTTATGTTAAAGCCAGACAATAAGCCAAACGCGAGTACTGTGAAGTCTGCTCGTAATATCGAGGGAAAATAACGCTTTCTTGACATTGACTTGGTCCAAAAATATTAGTTGAGTCTAACTTTTCTCAACGTTTGGTAGATATTTAATAAAATTCTACCAATTGTATTGTTAAGCACTTAATTTGATGTCTGTAGCGCCCTGGAATTGATGGAGCAGAGAAGAAAACTGAAAGATAACAAAACAGAATACAAAGAAAAACAAAAACTAATTAAACAAAAAATAAAGGTAGCTAAAGAAAAATGGATGGAGGATAAATGCAAGGAATTAGAAAAGTTGAATGAAAAACATGATACGTTTAATATGTTTAAAAAAGTTAGAGAAGTAGCTGGTCTTTATTATAAGAAAACTCCACATACTATAACCGATTCGTCGGGAAAAATGATAATAGACGAACACGAAATCCGAACTACCTGGTATAATTATATAAATGAACTGTATAATGATGATAGACCCGAAGAACTGGACACTTTAGATGAAGGTGAAGGACCAGAAATACTAAAATCAGAAATACAACATGCTATAAAATTGGCAAAAAACAATAAAGCCGTTGGTCCCGACAACATACCTACAGAAATGTTAAAGCTCATAAATGAGGAAAACATTGGAATACTAGTCAAACTTTTCAATGATGTTTATTCCACTGGTGATATCCCTGAAGATTGGTTAAAGTCCGAATTCATAACCCTACCAAAAAAACAACGTCCGAAAAACTGTAGCGACTATAGAATGATAAGCCTTATGAGCCACACCTTGAAAATCTTTCTACGTATCATCCACAGTAGAATCAGAGATAAATGTGAAGAAGACCAGGATGAAACACAATTTGGCTTCAGAAATGGACTGGGAACCCGGGACGCACTCTTTGCACTAAATGTGTTATTGCAGAAATGCCGAGATCAAAGGAAAGACGTCTTTGCTGTATTTATTGACTATGACAAGGCCTTTGATCGAGTACAACATCACAAATTAATTAAAATACTAAAGGATAAAGGAGTTGATAGTCAAGATGTACGAATCATAGAAAAATTATACTGGCGTCAAACAGCGACAGCTTGCATAAATGGAAAATCAACAGAAATATGCAAAATACAAAGAGGCGTCAGACAGGGTTGTATACTGTCCCCACTGTTGTTCAATTTGTATTCAGATAGAATATTTAAGGAAGCGCTGCATAATTTGGAATGGGGTGTGAAGGTTAATGGAATTCTGATAAATACAATCAGATATGCAGACGATACAGTTATTTTAAGTGATGATATGAATGGATTACAACACCTTTTAAATGCCATTGACAGAGTGGGAAGAGAGTTTGGCCTAAATATAAACTGTTCAAAAACAAAGTACATGGTATTTAGCCGTTTGGCCCATCAAGATTCACGGTTATATGTTGATGGTCATATGATTCAAAGAGTACCCAGTTTTAAATATCTTGGTTGCCATATTACTGAACAACTAGATCCAGATAAAGAGATAAAATGTAGAATCGAGATAGCCCGCACGACATTTTTAAAAATGAGGTCATTCTTCTGTAATGATACCTTGCAACTTCAACTTCGAAAGCGCATGATTAAATGCTACATTTGGTCAGTCCTCTTGTATGGTGTCGAAGCATGGACATTAAAAATATCCACCATTAACCGTTTGGAGGCCTTTGAAATGTGGCTGCACAGACGTATTCTAAAAATACCATGGACGGCTATGCTGACAAATGTGGCAGTCCTTAAGAGAGCAAATGCTACCCGTGAGCTGCTTGATAACATCAAATATAGAAAGATGGCCTATTTTGGACACGTAGTAAGGGGAGACCGGTATAATATTCTTCAACTTATTATGATGGGTAAAATCGAAGGACGCAGAGGAATTGGTAGAAAGCAGGCCTCTTGGTTGAAGAATATCCAGGAGTGGACAGGAATAAAGAAAGCAGAACACCTATTTAGAATAGCTCGAGACAGAGACAGTTTCGCCATGTTAATCGCCAACGTCAAGGGGACTTGATAGGGCACGTTAAGAAGAAGCGCCCTTTTACTGGAATATCCAAGGCTAAGTTTATTAAGGTACCTATAGGAATAATTAAAACGATCGAAAACATCTACCAGAACAACACAATAAAAGTAAAAGTGAACAAAGAATTAAGTGACCCAATTGAAGCCGGCAATGGGATAAGACAGGGGGATTCCTTGAGTCCTTTATTGTTCAACCTGATCATGGACGAAATAATAAAAAAAGTAAGAACTAAAAAAGGATACTAAATGGGGAAAAAACAACTTAAAATAATCTGCTATGAGGACGATGCAATACTAATCTCTCAAAGAGAAGATGATTTACAACGTATGCTGCACCAAATCAACATAATCGCCAGAAAATTTAACATGTTAATTTCCTCACAAAAGACAAAATGCATGGTTATAACAGCAGATCCAATAAGATGTATATTGGAGCTGGAAGGTCAGATAATAGAACAAGTGATGTAGTTTAAATACCTAGGCATCACATTATCTAGCTACGAAAGGCTCGAAACAGAAGTGGAAGATCAAGTGAATAGAGCAAACGGAACCGCAGGTTGCGTGAATGATATAATATGGAGAAATAAAAATATCGGAAAAGAAATGAAAGGCAGAATTTATAAAACTGTCATCAGACCAATAATGACATACGCGGCAGAAATACGACCGGACACAGAGAGAACAAAAATATTGCTCGAAACAGCGGAGGTGAAAACCCTTCGAAAAATTGATGGTAACACTCTATGGGACAGAGCTAGAAGTACAGATATACGACGGAGATGCAAGGTGTATAACATTAATAACTGGGTAAGAAACAGAAGAATAGAATGGAATGGCCACATAAGCCGAATGACAACAAATAGGATAGTCAGGACAGCGAGACACGGTTCCCCAATAGGAAGACGGAAGACCACGAAAACGATGGAACGACAACTTACTAGAAACTTACTAGAGGCACATTGAAAAACAGACAGTCATGTCTATACAAAAAGAAGAAGCAGAAGAAGAAGAGAAGTTTATTGAAGAGGGAACTTAAAAAACCATGTATCCCCAATCTTATAAAATATTATTGATAGTAACATTCTAAAGATATATTTCTTTTTTAACATTGGAAAAACCTGATAATTCCACTATTATTATTAAATTCCAAAAATAATAATGGAAAAGCCCATGAGGCCCGTTACATTTTTTACACTACTAAAAAAAGCCAAAAAATATTAATCTTGAATACCAATCTGGGCATTTCTATCAAGTTCCTTATTATTTGCTGATTCATTTAGGTAATTCCTCATTGAGGAAAGGGATATGCGGTACAAGTTCACAAGCTCAGTGTCAAGAATGATTAAAAAGGACGGGGAAAGCCGCCAATGCCGTACCATCGCATTCTTAACCATCTGATCGTTACACAACCATTAATTGTTTCAATGGAAAGTAGAAATTTCATCTGAATTAATGTTTGTTTGGGAAATTCCGTCGCACCGCAGACCGTGAATTTTTTCTTCGATTCAGACATTGACAGATATTCTGAGTACCACTAGGATGTACGATTAGTCTACAGGTAATTGTTTACATATTTTCATAATAACACAATGAAAATTTTAGTAATTTTTATACAATGTTTGTTTTTAAGTATAATAAATAAACACGGGTTTTTACTTTTCTTAATTATAGTAGAAATCAGTAATAAATCATTCAGGGACTATTATTAAAAATTATATAATTTAAACAATAGATCACGATGACAGCAAATATTTATTCAGTATATAACTTTAATTTTTCTAAGCAAGAACAGGAAACTTCCTTCAAAACGACAGCGGGCAGCTTATTACTGATGACGAGGTAATCCTAAAACCTGGAAGGAATACTTCTATCAACTGTTAAACGACCAATCCAGCAGAAATACATCTAACACGAAAGTATACAGCTGAAATAGAAGACGAATACCCGACATACGAAGAAGTAACCAGGCAATAAAAAATTTAAAAATAATAAGGCACGAGGTAGCGTTGGTATACCCGCAGAGTGCTTAAAACACAGACGTGAAGTATTGCACAGTTCTATATACAAGCTAATTCAAGACATTTAGCGAGAAGAAACAATGCCAGCTGAATGGAAAGAAGGGGTTATTGTACCAATCAACAAAAAAGGAAACAAAAAGCAATGTATTAACTACCGGCGAATACCACTCCTAAATACCACCTACAAAGTGCTTGCAAACCTCCTTAGAAAGAACCAAAACATACACAGAAGAAATCGTTGGGGATTATCAATGCGGATTTAGACCGGACCACTCTACTATTGACCAGATATTCACAATAAAACAGATTATGGAAAAATGCTGGGAGTTTGATCGTGAGCTTCAACAGATGTTCATAGATTTTAAACAAGCATTTGATAGAGTATGCATGGCTAGACTGTGGGCAGCGATGCAGGAACTTGGCTTTCCAAAAAACTAGTCACTATGATACGAAATTGTATGGAACAGTTACGATGTAAGCGATGGTAAGACTCTATGGGACAAAGCTAGAAGTACAGATATACGACGGAGATGCAAGGTGGATAACATTAATAACTGGGTAAGAAGTAGAAGAATAGAATGGAATGACCACATAAGCCGAATGACAACAAATATGGTAGTCAGGACAGCGAGAGACGGTTCCCCAATAGGAAGACGATCAGTGGGAACACCACGAAAACGATGGAACGACAATTTACTAAAGGCACATTGAAAAAACAGACAGAGTCATGTCTATACAAAAAGAAGAAGAAGAAATTACGATGTAAGGCGAGAGATGGGCAACAAGACTCGGATACACTTTCACCACAATTCTTCAACTTAGCTCTGGAACACATAGTCATAAGTGTAAGAATCGAAAACCCGACTACCGTATTTCACCGAGAGAAGTATTTCACCCGTACTAGAAATTCGCAATTAATGAAATCGAGTCATCTCTGAAACATAAATAAACGTACCAGTTTTCGGATTTCTAAATAGTTTTTTTTTTGAAATTTTTTGTAAACGGTGTATTCTATCGACTTAAAACAAGAGTACCTTTTAGTTCTAAAATACCTTACAATTTAATATTCCAGAGTCAAAAATACTTAAAAATTAAAGATAAAAAAGTTATGCGATAAAATAACGGTTGCCCTACCCAAAACGGACGCCTATGACCGGTACAAGAAATTCGCAATGCGTGGAATCGATTTATCTCTGGAAGATAAATATGTGTATTAATTTTTGTTTTCTCAATAGAAGCGTTCTTGAGTTATTTAAGAAAAACTAATTACAAACCGCCATCTTCAAAGAGCTCTAGCTCCCTTAGGAAACATTTTCGGACTAGGTGAATTGGATTAAAATATCTTAAAATTATCTGAGGAATCTCCTGTCTTCGTTTGTCGGTAGAGTTTCTGGACATCCTGTGTATACAAAAGAGTGAGAGTAAATTGATAATGAGACAATTTCTAGAAAACTTGTTCTATGGCAATAGATACGAGAGCCCAGAGTGCTCGAGTGACTATTGCCGAATGGAAACAAGTTTGAGAAACAAATTGGAGCATTATTTTCTTATTTATTCTTACTGTCGTTTGATATTCGACAGATTATTTTTCAACACTTACATACAAAATTCAATTCTTTGTAAATAGACATTCAGTGACATTTATCCCAATTATGTGATACACATTTTTCAACTTATCATATATTTTTTATATAAATACAGTTTTATTCATGAAATAATCTTACCGAAGTAGTATATGGTGCGAAGAAAGAAGGTATCTAAAGAAAGATAAAGAAAAGTCTGAATAAATCTTTATGGAACATCCATAAACTACGTAGTAAAAATTTTGGAGTTTTTAAACCCTCCCCCCCCCCTTCCGTCGTAAAGCGTCGTTTGCAGTTGACCCCCCTCATACCGACGTCGCAATTGCAACTCATGACCCTCCATGTTATTCCTAGATGTTTAAAAGTTAGCTCTCAAAGTTTATTAACGAATGTATCCAAATCAGTATTACTATGTAGCTCATTATTCTCATTAATATCCGCGTAATCTCTCTGTACAACTAATAATTAGCTTTATAGAGACAAAAGACATAAAGACAATACTTTTATCGGAGTTCCTATGCTTTCTTAACTGCATCATATAAATCTTGATACTTATTTTGTTGTGATTTCAATGCCATTTCTTTTATTAAGTATAAATAGATACAATGTACTAACTAAATACAATAGAATATTTTATTTCTATTCATTCTTTTAGAATTTTTTTAAACAGAGTATTCAGTAAATAAGTGAACAGTTTAATAGTTATTGCTTTCCAGACGTTGTTCTGAAAAGAACTACTTGTTTAAAGACATAGGACAATGTTTTATTGTTTGTTATTCTGTATAAAACTGCTAGCAATATTATTAAGACAGTGAGTGATAAAAACGAAATGAAAAGTATGCGATAAAAGTAATATACAAATTCTTTTTCATTCTAAAATAGGGTATATTTTTTATATTCGTGAACTTCAAACACGTCGGATGTGCACTTATGGCCCCCTCACCCCTGTCGTATACCGTCGTTATAAGCAAAGTCTCCCCTCCCCATTTTCAACGACGTAGTTTATGGATGTTCCCTTAGTAGATTTGCATCAAGATATTTATTGTATCTACTATTTGTAATGGAACAATCGATAACCATTAACCTGATAAGTACTTTTCCTAAGAGCAATACAATTAGAACAAAAACAAACGTGTATTAAATAATGGGAACTGTGAATTGAGCATGCAATGAAAAAAAAGTGAATGAGATTTTGCTGCTGGTTAATTGGAATATTTTTATTCGTATAAAACCGTTAACGGATGTTGGAAACGTTTATGCATGGATTAAGAAAAATGGCGAAACAATTACAGTGGAATAAAGATGAAGTGTTATGACTCATTTTAAAATGCATATTTTTCCAATTTCTGAAAATTAGAAATGCGATAACTACAATTTCATTAATTGTTATTCAACTAAGACGAAATAGTAAGAATAATAAAAAAAGGAAAATGTAAACGACAATAATACGGCGTGTGACAATGTCCAGCAAGGTATTTAAAACAAGTAAATTGAAATATTGTGCACAATTTGGAAGATAATGAATAAGAAAAAAATTCAAACTCGAAGGATTATTCGAAAAAAACTGTTGACAGATTTAATATACAAAAAGCTCACACATTAGTTAAAAAATTGAAAAAATCTAACACATTCGTTAAAGAAAAGCGTGGGGCGAAAACCGTTTATTCGATGAAGACGCGCCCCACGCTTTTCTTTAACGAATGTGTTAGATTTTTTCAATTTTTTAACTAATGTGTGAGATTTTTGTATATTTAATCTGTCTAACAGTTTTTTTTTCGAATAATCCTTCGAGTTTGAATTTTCTTTTATTTGTTGCTTTTTAGTTGACTTTTTTTATAATATTTTTAAATTTAGTCACTCGTAACTAGAGAAAAGCGTTTCTTAAAAAAGATTTTTGAAGTTATACTTCTTTACCGGCGATAGAGGGTGATTTTTTTATACGTTAAAACCTATCAGCCCGGCGCATGCGCATTATAACTTTGTTCTGATTGGATGTTCAAATGACATGTCAAAAATTATCCGATATGGCAGCTGTGGTTTGGAGGTAAAGGTAAAGGTAAACAAATGTATTAGTTTTATTGTTGTGCGGACAGAAACAAAAAAGTTTATAATATTGTAGTGACTTTTAAATAGTTTTTAAAAGCAACAGGTACGTAATAATTGTTAATGTATCATGAGTAAAAACCTACCTATTTGATCTGCCAAAATACATAGTATGTAATACTTTTATTTATATAATTTGATTACCATCAAAATTTCTATCAATATTCACCTAATATATTGTTTTTTTACTCCATGTTTTGTTGTATTTTTTCAATTCTAAATCATTTCAATTCAAAATTAAAATAATTTGATCAATTTTCAAAATATCAAAATATCACAAGTTTAATCCGTTTAGTTAGTCGATCTTCGTAAATAATGACACATAATGTTCGTGGCTAAGCGGAGAAGGCGAATGAATTCCAATACCAACCGCTCTTATCAGCGCTGGTTCGAGTCCCAATAGAAACTTTCTTTTTTGTTTTTTTTTTAATACATTTTATGATTGTAAGTATATTTATTATATAATTGTATTTTCAGAAAATACGTATTTAGTTAAAAAAAATTTCGACAATTAATGTTCAGACATCATTTGTGGCTTGTTTAATGTGTTTGTGTGTGTTTTATTCTTTTATTATTTTAATTTTTGGCACTGTTCTAATAAAAATGTTTGAGAAGTAGTAAGTATAAATTAGTTTAATATTTAAACAAAATATAAATATAAAGTATATTAATTTCGTTTAAATCATATAATAGAAGTATAACTTCTTACGTGCGTACAAAGTACACACACATTCTTTTTTTTTCATATTTTTTTATTTTTTACTTTTTAGTCTTACACTTTTTAAACATTAAAATATATCGTCATGTTTATTAAAATATATGTATAAAACATATATGATGTACAAACATGAAAAGTAGTCGGAATCGGCAAAACATTTGAAACTTCATTGTTTATTTATGAAGCATAACGTAAACACTTAACGTAAAAAGTGAAATTATGTATAGTTCATATAATTAGCTACAATCTGTAGTTGGCTCAAGTTTTTACTTTGTAAAAAACAAGAGAATTTAAGCATTTTCCATTAAAATCGTTTTTTTTTATTTAAACAATTAATAAACACAAACAAAAATTTTTTATTGACTATTCGTGTATTGTTCCCACTAATGCATAGGTATGTCTGCAAATTTTTATTCATTTGCATTGAAGAAAAGGCAGTCAGGATAACGTCTAAAGGTTTGAAACAAACGATTGAACTAAAGAAAAGCGTTTAATAAAAAAGAAGATAAATGGTTATTTGAAAGTTCCATAATACACAAGACAATTATCAAAATCCGCTCTTATTTGTACACTATCACGTCCTTAAAACATTTATATTATAGGTTACATAAATTTTGCATAATTTTATTTCAGGAGTTTTTTTAAGGTAAAGATATTTTGACAAGTTTTAAAAGACCTGGATTAAATATTGGTCCTTTTCAATAACGAGAAATCCGTTTAAAAATTAATGAAAGTTAAAAATGAATTATTTTCTATTTTAGAATATAATATTAGCTTGTTTCCAAAACTATCTTGAAAACTAGAGCTGCTATGAAAAAAAGAAAGACATTTTGGAACTCAGAACACTAAACATACTTAAATCCAATCCTTACTTATCGGGATCAAAATGGCTGCTGGGTTCTCTAACAGATAATTGTTATAAGTTTTTATGAGACAACTGTTATCATCTTTTGATAGACTAAAGACGGCAAGTAACTGGTATCAAACGGAATCATACAATTAAAAACTAAAACCTGTCACAGTACCTTACAAAATAAACAAAAGAAACCAAGAAGAACAAAAAGAAAAAAAAACAAAAAATTCAAAAACACTAATACAAGAAGTATATGTCTGTATAATATGCGATATATGGAGAGAATATTCTTTAAAAAATTAATCATCTTTTCATATGCGTGTTTGGGTTTATATAACATAAGTTTATTAGTGCGGCAGATTCGTGCAATATATTATAAGAATTGCACATTTGGTCCACATAAGAGTCGGTATTTTGTTATCGATGGTATGCGCATTTAATAAGAGCAACAAAGAGACATGTATTTATTATACATTTAAAACGGGTTTGAAGATGTGGGACGGTCGAACGTGGCGGAACTGGGAAGGGTCACCAAAAAATTTCGGGTCGTAGGTAATGGCTTTGTCAGACAGTGTTGCCAAAGTTGGAAATTATCAAAAGAAAATATTAAAATAGAAAAAATAATATATTTAACTTTTTGTAAACAGATATAATAAACAAATTATTTAAAAGAAAAAAACTTAAGTAAAAAAATATTGTTTTCGCCAATTTTAAAAAATGTGAAAACGTTGAATTATATTTCAACGTTTATTTTTTTATTAATTTTTTCTTTTAAATAATTTGGTTAGTACCTACACTATTTGTTAACAAAAATTAATATAATATGTTTTCTACTTTAATTATGCAAGTTTTTCTGTCCCAGAGACTTTGTAAACACAACTTTGCCGTCATAAGATCAGACAGAAGGACAAATGAGGTGTAAGAGTGAAAGCTCTTAACCCAAGGATGTTATTAAAGTGAGAAACTTGATCGAGCAAGTACTATTTTAAAGTCGCCGAAATAGTACAAGCGACATATTATTCGACGCGCCGTAGCAAGATGCTTCCGGTCAGTCAAGTCCGACAAAAAAATAGAATGACAAATGATGTGTCGAATGAGAGCTTATAACCCAAAGATGGCATTAGAAGTAAGACATTTGACCTCGGACTTCCGTTTATAGAGTTACAACCGGGAGTACGGTTTTAATGACGCCGAATTAATACAAGCAATGTATTATTTAACACGCTTTAGCAAGACGAAAACAAATGTATTGTACTATTTCGGTGATTTTAAAACAGTACTTCCGGTTGCAACTGATACCATCTTTGGGTTATAAGATCTAATTTGATACCTTGTCTTCGTATTGCTAAAGCGCATCGAATAATATGTCGCTTGTACTATTTCGGCGGCTTTAAAACACTACTTCCAGTTTCAACTCTGCAACCGGAAGTGTGAAGTCCAATTTCTCAGCTTTAATACCATCCTTAATTCGACACCTCATACTTACTACGTACTACGTGGCGTTACAACCCTTCGTGGGTTTTAGCCCACTCGACAGCATGCCTTCACTATTCTCTGTCTTAGACAATCTCTGTCCAGTTCTCCACGCCCGTAGCTTTCAGGTCTCCTGCTATATTATCTTGCTACCGGAGTTGAGTGTTTTAATAACGTAGGAGTTATATTCGATAGACAGACGGACGGACAGACTTGCACAAAGCCGGAAAAATATAATGGTTTTCGTCTTGCTAAAGCGCGTCCAATAATAAGTCGTTTATAATATTTATTGGGCGACTTTAAAATAGTACTTCAAGTTTCAACTCTAAAACTGGAAGTGCAAGGTCAAATTTCTCACCTTAATAAGATCGTTGGGTAATGAACTTTCATTCGACAGCTCATTTGTCCTGCGTCTTATCTAATGACGGAAAAGTTGTGTTTACAAAGTCTCTGAGAGAGACAGACATGCGTAACTATCCATCAAAGTAGAAAAAAAAATAATACAGTGATGAGCGCGCTAATAACCGGCAAAATAACGCAAAAGATGGAAAACTTAATACGTTGTGAAATAAAAAGAGATGAAACTAGTAGATGTGTAAAATTATCGATAGGAACCTATAAGTTTACATTACATCAGGTACCTACATAGTTTCCCTCCTTTAGACGTCTGTGACAGAAAACATTTAGAATTTTATAAAATTCTCCTGTCACGGTTAGATTTGTTATACTCCTCAGATATGTCTAAAGGTGCGAATCTATGTAATGTTATGTAAATTTATAGGTTCCTATCGATAATTTTACATCTCTATTAGTTTCATCTCTTTTTATTTCACAACGCATTATGCTTTCCATCTTTTGCGTTATTTTGCCGGTACTTAATAGCGCACTCATTACTGTACCTATATTATTTTTTGTGAACAAATAAGTACATCTACTAAACAAATTATTTAAAAGAAAAATATAAGTAAAAAAATAAACGTTGAATTATAATTCAACGTTTTCACATTTTTTTAAAATGGATGAAAACAATATTTTGTTATTTTTAAATAATTTGTTTATTATATCTGTTTACAAAAAGTGAACTATATTATTTTTTCTACTTTAATATTTTCTTTTGATAATTTCCACATTCGGCAACGCTGTCTGACAAAGCCATACCTACAACGCGAAATTTTTTGGTGGCTCTTCCTACTTCGGCCGCCCAATATCTTCTAACCCGTTTTAAATGTATAATAAATGCATGTTTCTTTGTTGCTCTTATTAAAAGCCCATACCATCGATAAGAAAATACCGACTCTGTATACTGCACAAATAAAGGTTCAAATTTAGATATGAGGCCATCTCAGATTTTGCCTTTTACAAAAATGGCGGTCATTCAAAATGGGCGACTATACATATATGACTAATAGCACGATATCTTTTGAATGAAAAGTCCGATTTCAACCAAATTTGGTACGTAGGTTCGTTTTGTGATTTACAAGATCGATGCCATAAACTGGAAGAATCGTTTTACCAGAAGTTTTGTTTTTCCTGGTTTTTTATGTAAAACTATTTTATATTATGTAAATAATTTATTTTCAATTTTTTCACCCTGTATATATTAATTTTTCAAAATGGTAATACCACTATTGAAAAGAGCGTAAGAATATGTTTTAGGAAATATTTTGAACTTTGTAGTTATGTTAATTATAATTACCATTTAATAAATGCATAACGTATCTTCACATGTACCTATATGTGGCAGATTCGTGCAAATATTATAAGAATTATTGTACATTTAATATTAGAGTCATATAATTTGGACAACATATATTACACATACAAAAGTTCAAATTTAGATATGAGGTCATCTCAGATTTTGCCTTTTACAAAAATGGCGAGCATTCAAAATGGCGGCTATACATATGTGACTAATAGCACGATAATTTTTGAACGAAAAGTCCGATTTTAGCCAAATTTGGTATCAAGTTTCTTTTTTTGATGAATAAGATCGAGGTCTTGAACCGGAAGAATCGGTTTACCAGAAGTTGTGTTTTTACTGTTTTTTATGTAAAAATATGTTGTTGTTTTTTTCAATTCTTTCACCCTGTACATATTAATTTTTCAAAAAGGTAATACCGCCATTGAAAATAGTGTAAAAATATTTTTTAGGAAAGATTTTGAACTTTTTAGTTATGTTAATTATTACCATTTAATAAATGCATAACGTATCTTCACATGTACCTATGTGCGGTAAATTCATTTTGAATGCCTGCCATTTTTGTAAAAGACGAAATCTGAGATGGCCTCATATCTAAATTTGAATCTTTGTATGTGTAGTGTGTGTGGTCCAAATTATATGCTTTTACCATTAAATGTACAATAATTCTTATATTGTTTGCCCGAATGCGCCGCACATAGGTTCATAGGTACATGTTGATACGTTATGCATTTATTAATTGGTAATTAATATAACTAAAGAGTTCAAAATATTTCCTAGAAAATATTTTTACGCTCTTTTCAACGTCGGTATTAACTTTTTGAAAAATTAATATACAGGGTGAGTTTTTAGTGCGGGATCGGTCGATAATTCCATTACGGTATAGAATATCGAAAAAAGTTATTTAGAAAAAATGTAGGCAATGATATTCTCCACGCTTGGAAAATATGTCCATTTCTACAGGGTGATCAATAACAGCGTGGTATATCAAACATATATTTTTTTAAATGGGACACCCTATATATTTTTTCATGTTTATATTTCCCTTATAATTCTTGTTCATATAATATAGGGTTTTGCATTATTATACAGAGTATTTAACAAGTTATGACCATTTTTATTTCGAAATCCCTATGAGATTAACACCCTGTATATAAATAAGTAATTCATAGACAATAATTTGTTTTATGTAGTAAGGTAAACAATATACTGTAGTTTTTAAATTAAGTCCAATTGAAATCATTGACGAATGTTTGTATACAGGGTGAACTACAAAACCAAATTACGATTTTCTCTATTTTTTTAAATGGATCACCCTATATTTTATTTTTCAAAAATATTGTATTTATTATACTCTTTCATTTTTATATAGCATTCCCTATATCTAAACTTATTACTTTCGGAGATATTTTTAATTGTCTTCAACTTTCGGGAATACATTCAATTTTTCTAGTAGAAATAAGTTAGTATTGAATGATAATTTAACAAAATTATTTTTATTCAATAAATAACTAACACAAAATATAAACCATAGCAATATGCAATGAATGTATCAATAAATGTGATATTAAGGAATTATCATATTTCCCTAATATACAAGAATCATACAATTCCTACAAAAAAAAATAGGTATCTTGTGTATAATAAAATTACAAGCTTATTTTTATTTAATAAACAACTCACACAAAACATAAATCAAAACAATATACAACTAATTTAATAGTTTTTAGATTATTATATCAAAAGCATTCTAAGCCAAGAAGTTTTTAGTAACACATTCCTAATTGCAGATTGTGACCCGCAGTTATTAATAATATAATTTTCATATTAAATTTCGTTAATATGCATCAAGAAATCCCTACTTTGTTAACACTCAAACTAGGTGATCTATAAATGTTTAAGGTGATATTGTTAGAGATTATGTGATTGGTCCACATTTTTTGACGGTTGAGGTTTTTATACGACGGTGCTCCAGTTCTTCCAAAATTGATTTTTTTCAAGTGGGGCTATATAAAAAACCTTGTATACCAGAAGCATCCAACAACGCTTGATAATATGAAAAATAGAATAAAAGAAGCTTTTAATAATATTGACTTACAAAAATGTTAGAAATGAGGCTCGGTCATTTGAATATCGGTTACAAAATTGCATAGACGTTGAAAGTGGTCATTTTCAACATTTACTTTAGACTTATATCCTTAACATCACACTAGTTGGTACATTCATTAAATTTTGTTATGATTTATTATTTTTTTGTTAGTTATTTATTGAATGGAAATATTTGTTATATTATTACATAATACTTATTTGTTAAGTTATTTATATTTTTAAGAATTGAATGTATTCCCGGCAAATGAAGAAAACTAAAAATATCTCAGAAACTAATAACTTTTCGTTTTTCTAACTAGAAGCGTTCTGGAGGTATTTAAGAAAAACTAGTTCAAAGACGCCATCTTCAAAGACCTCTAGCTCCCTTAGGAAGCATTTTCGGACTAGGTGAATTTGGTTAAATTGTCTTAAAATTATCTAAGGAAACTCCTGTCTTCGTTTGTCGGTAGAGTTTCTGGACACCCTGTATTAACAATAAATGAGTATATCAACCCTTATAATACGCCATTTTAAAGCTGTTTCCATGCTCTCGAAGATGTTTATACTAAAAAGACCGTAAGTTTCACTGTTTTCCATTGATTTGATAAAAAAGGGAAAAGGTCGTTATTTGACACTAAATTGTTTATAAATAAAAATGGCCGCCAGATCCTACGCAGGAAATAGTTACAATTTATTCTTATATGTATTACCTGTCGAAAAAACGCTTCAGTACTCTGGCTGTTGAAGTGTCATGGAAAAAACCTTAATACCCTGGACTATATAGAGTAGAGAAGACCAGTAGAGGGATTTGTCCAATGCAGTATTTCTAAAAGAATAATCTATTGAAGGGGTCAGTTATAGTTTGGGCTAATATAATTTTCAATGCCCGTACTGGTACTGACTTCGAACATCTATGAATTAGGTTTACTCACCATGTCCACAGTCTGAAGTATTTGAAAATTAGCGCAATGAACTATTTTTCCATAGATTGAACAATACAGTGGGCAAAAAATATTACCAAATAATGTTAAATATCACCCTTCCCAGTAAATTGAAAAATATGTAAGTTTCTCGATACTCACCGCGAGGCTTTCTAAGGACTGTATCTGCTTCTGTAATTGGATAGGAAAAGATATTAGAGATCTTTAAAAGGGTAAACCCTGTAGTTGGCTGTATACCTTTGTTAAGACAACGTAGAATGAAGTAAACACTTCTGTTGTATATAGGTATATTATAAATTTATTAAAAAATTTTTTTAAAATTCATCCACAAGGGAGTGGTTGTACAAAACGTTTTCGGTCAAACTGACCATCCTCAGTGTAAACCTGGAAATAAGTGAACCACTTAGATAGAAATGCAAAAGGGTGAAATTTTGACAGTTAAAAAAAGAAAATGTGGTTACTTACGTCCAGTGTACAAGTAATTGAAACTAGCCACTTGAATAGGTGTAAAACCTCAAAATAACATTATTGCTACATTATGAGCTGTATAGTAATCGACAATAAGTCGATGTATTAAGATTAAAAATGTATCACATGTGGATGTATGTCATCCTTGCTCGGAATTAGCACAAGGTTGTGATCAGGTGAGAGGTTAACAACCAACTGATTAGACAGATTGGTGCCTGAAAATTCATGACAAGATGTCAAAGAAGATAGGTGGATTTCTCAAATGTCAACCGAAAAATTTTTGACAATGTGCATTAATATTTAACTTAATTATTCAATTGTGAATATGCAACTATTAAATTTGTTTGATATGAATTCTAAATTGTAAATAAAGGTTAATAAGCTATAATAATATATTCATTAGTGCACCGTAAACAAAAGCAAAATTCTACTCATATGCTGTGACGTCATAGACTGTTTGTCTACTGTATAGGACTGATAATAATTATATTAATTTGAGCAAAGTTATAATGAATGAATATTATTGAAAATTATATAGAAAATTTTTAAAATTTTTTTATCAAAATATGATATTTTAATAGAGTAGCAGCTGTAGAATTGGAAGAAATGCCAATAGGGAATGGTCGGTTGCATATGTTTCAGGGAACCAACGAATATAATGAGAAAATACCAATCTATAGATCTGTAATGTGAATTATTGGAGGTATTAAAGGAAATGATATTAAAAGAGGGAAGTGGAATTGAAAAAATGTATGTACATATCTTAATCAAGAAATCTTCTCTAAAAATATTTTGTTATGACTGAATGTAAAAAGTTTGTCCCATATAGAACTATTGAAAATCTAAATTTAGAAAAATTATTAAAAAAGGTGATAAGGTAAGTTGCCTATGTTCAGTGGACAAATAAATGAAATATAATTACTGTTTTGAAATTAAATTGTGTGAATTGTTAAATGGATAAAGACTGATATTAAATTAGGAAAACTGCGCTGAAAGAAATGTACATGTTTTGATCAAAGAAGAAAATTAATTTTGATTGTAAGCTCTAAATGTAAAAAGAATATGTCACATATTAAACTATTGAAATTCTAGATTGAATATTGTATTGACCAAAGTTGGTATAAAGTAAATTTATTAAATGTTGATAGCTGAGATTTATTTTTTAATTTGAATCTAAATGAAAAATAGAGTGAATCAATTAAAATGTTGGAAATTCAACAAAATTTTTGGTTATTGTCTATATTAGAATGTCATATCCGAAAAGATCAAGGGTTCCATGGTGTGATTTTGATATAATGAGAAAATGATTTTGTTAAGTGAAAATAATTAAAGAATGAGATGGAATGAGAATCCATCTCATTCTTTAATTATTTTCACTTAACAAAATCATTTTCTCATTATATCAAAATCACACCATGGAACCCTTGATCTTTTCGGATATGACATTCTAATATAGACAATAACCAAAAATTTTGTTGAATTTCCAACATTTTAATTGATTCACTCTATTTTTCATTTAGATTCAAATTAAAAAATAAATCTCAGCTATCAACATTTAATAAATTTACTTTATACCAACTTTGGTCAATACAATATTCAATCTAGAATTTCAATAGTTTAATATGTGACATATTCTTTTTACATTTAGAGCTTACAATCAAAATTAATTTTCTTCTTTGATCAAAACATGTACATTTCTTTCAGCGCAGTTTTCCTAATTTAATATCAGTCTTTATCCATTTAACAATTCACACAATTTAATTTCAAAACAGTAATTATATTTCATTTATTTGTCCACTGAACATAGGCAACTTACCTTATCACCTTTTTTAATAATTTTTCTAAATTTAGATTTTCAATAGTTCTATATGGGACAAACTTTTTACATTCAGTCATAACAAAATATTTTTAGAGAAGATTTCTTGATTAAGATATGTACATACATTTTTTCAATTCCACTTCCCTCTTTTAATATCATTTCCTTTAATACCTCCAATAATTCACATTACAGATCTATAGATTGGTATTTTCTCATTATATTCGTTGGTTCCCTGAAACATATGCAACCGACCATTCCCTATTGGCATTTCTTCCAATTCTACAGCTGCTACTCTATTAAAATATCATATTTTGATAAAAAAATTTTAAAAATTTTCTATATAATTTTCAATAATATTCATTCATTATAACTTTGCTCAAATTAATATAATTATTATCAGTCCTATACAGTAGACAAACAGTCTATGACGTCACAGCATATGAGTAGAATTTTGCTTTTGTTTACGGTGCACTAATGAATATATTATTATAGCTTATTAACCTTTATTTACAATTTAGAATTCATATCAAACAAATTTAATAGTTGCATATTCACAATTGAATAATTAAGTTAAATATTAATGCACATTGTCAAAAATTTTTCGGTTGACATTTGAGAAATCCACCTATCTTCTTTGACATCTTGTCATGAATTTTCAGGCACCAATCTGTCTAATCAGTTGGTTGTTAACCTCTCACCTGATCACAACCTTGTGCTAATTCCGAGCAAGGATGACATACATCCACATGTGATACATTTTTAATCTTAATACATCGACTTATTGTCGATTACTATACAGCTCATAATGTAGCAATAATGTTATTTTGAGGTTTTACACCTATTCAAGTGGCTAGTTTCAATTACTTGTACACTGGACGTAAGTAACCACATTTTCTTTTTTTAACTGTCAAAATTTCACCCTTTTGCATTTCTATCTAAGTGGTTCACTTATTTCCAGGTTTACACTGAGGATGGTCAGTTTGACCGAAAACGTTTTGTACAACCACTCCCTTGTGGATGAATTTTAAAAAAATTTTTTAATAAATTTATAATATACCTATATACAACAGAAGTGTTTACTTCATTCTACGTTATATTAGAGATGTTCAGAAAAAACGATAATGATTATTTGAAGTTTGGTTGTATTCAGCAACTAGGCATTAATGTGGCTCCACGATCATTGCGCCCTGTACGTGGGAAAACACTATGCTACGAAGCTATGAAACTCTCAAAGTTAGTGCAAAAAATAAAAATGAAATACTTTTTTCACATTATTTTCTTTTATCGTATAGTCCAGAAATGGACTATACCTATATATCTGGACTAGTAATGATTAACCCTTAAACGCCCAAGGGTGGGTAAAAAATGTCCACCTTGCGTATTCCCTTGTAACATGTTTATTGCGTGTTTAAAAATTAAAAAAAAATTATTTATCGTTAAAAAGACAGCCCTGTATCGAATGTTAATTTGGTTTTACCGATATTTTTAAAAATAAAAGTAGCATCTTGAGTTAAATATGGGTGGGCATAAAAAATATACCCTTGGTAAAACTTGTTCCTAAAGGTTTCTATATAATTTCTCGTTGGTAGGAAGATAACCCATATAATTATCGACGTATCATTAAATAATCTACATAATTATCCGCCAATGAGGAGGCTGAAAGGAAGAATGTGGAGAAATTCGACAAATCTGAATTATTGGCTTTTACTGGTATGTTAATTTCGATGTACACTGTAATTTTGTTGTAAGGTTTGTAAATTGTTTATATTAATATTTTAGAAGATGCTGTGTTTATTAAGCATAAGATTCTTAAGTTTAATCCATTTCCATCAACTCTCAATAAATATATTGGCTACTTTCGAGGTGGACATTTTTTACCCACCCTTGGGCGTACATGGAACCTAAAAAAGGTTGGGCGTTTAAGGGTTAAGCCAACTTAAAGTACCTAATCATTCATATGATCATTTCTTTTGTTATATTTTTAAAACGTAATAGTGTCGTAAATATGACTTTTTAAGAGGAAAGGTACGTGAGAATTAAATTGTCTACAATTATTGTTAAAAGAGCAACCAATTTAAAGTTGTGCAGTGCCCCTTTTGTGGACCAAAGTGTCCTGCTGGTAGTCTATATCTCAGGGTTGCCACATCCCCACATCTCTACATTCAGAATCTGTGTTGACAGTGACTTGGGTAGACAATAGTGCACATAAACATTCGAAATATTTATGGTAGCTTAGTAAGCAATATTGTAGCTTAAGAATGTTGTTTCTATTTATGTTCTAGTTTGTTAAATCTATTTGTATTTTTTCTCTTAATAAATTCTCAGTAACTTTGGATAGCTTTTTGAACCGTCACTGTTTAAGACATACCTAAATTACAGGTAAGAGTTCAATTTAACCTTTAACTACCCGCGCATCAAGTTATAATATAACTACACGCGTGGCGTACTTTATACGCCACAAGAAAATACACTTAAAAACAGCGGATTTTTTTTTTTTTTTTAAATACACTTAGTTATTTGTTATAAACCTTATTCGGCATCAGTAAATACTTGGAGTTCCTTCTCAGTAAGCCAATTGGGATTTATAACTGGAATCATGGAATAACTGGATTCCCTGATAAATAAAATTGCTAATAAAATTTTTTTTAAATGTGATTTTTTACAGGAGAAAAAGTATTGTTTATAAAGAAAAATATATTTTGTGGCATAATGACTAAAAAACAATTGAAATATGTACTTATATTACTACTTATATTAATATAATTGTGGCGTATATTGTCCACCACCGGAAACAACAAATAATAAACTGTAAATTACGATCTTCCCAGAACGCCGATTATAACGAAACTAAAACCAAATTGTAAAGCACATTCCAGTGATAGGTTAGAGAGATAAACAAGGTCAAAAATTAAATTTTTAAATATATTTGCAGTAGAATTCTTATATCTGGCGTACAAAATACGCCAGCGCGTGTAGTTAAAGGTTAAAGTTGTGTAGTACCCCTTTTGTGTACCACAGTGTCAGAAGTGTTTCGCACCATATCCGGGCAGCCTAGATCTCAGGGTTGCCACATCCCCACATCTCTACATTCAGAATCTGTGTTCACAGTGATTTGGGTGGACAATAGTGCACATAGACATTCGAAAGATTTATGGTAACTAGTAAGTAATATTGTAGCTCTAGGATTTTGTTTCTATTTATGTTCTAGTTTGTTGGATCTATTTGTATTTTCTCTCTTAGTCAATTATTATAGTACCATTGGATAGCCTTTGGAACCGTTAGTGTTTAAGACATTCCTAAATTATAGGTAAGAGTTCTCATATTTGTATATAGCAACCTATCGCACCCTCAGTAGTATAATGGCTCAACTCAAAATTTGTGTTAATTGTGATTTTGAATGATATGGGCACAAAATGAAATTCTCTACCGGTTAGCATTGACAGAGGGAGAAAAAGAACATGAATGGTTGGGTAAATATATTTATGCCTCTCTCACACTCTCCCCGGCCACCTCTGGTTTTTACTGCTACAAGAGAGCAATCAGTAACATATCTTTCTATGATGAAAATCATGGTTAGTTTGTGTTTTAACATTCTGTATTATACAGAATAGTTTTTAGTTGAGCCGTTATGTTATGCAAAATACAAGTAAATAAATGGGTCTAATTCATAATAGATCGTTATTTTGCATAAACAGTGACAGGGCATTAATAGTATAAGGGATCAAACTTTTTTTGTACTATATGGGACTAACTTGAAAGTATTTTTTTCAATTACATGTAATTAATGGAATCTATTCATACAACAATAAAATATAATTCATGAAGAAGTTTTTTGGAAAATTTTAAGTCAAAATATACAATAGGAAAAAAGTTATGTTACTTCATAGACAAGCGGCACACCCCAAAAAACGCTTATATCTCGAGATCCTGACCACCGTGTGGTGAATGGCTAATTTTGATCATACTTTATGATTTTGATATCAAAAATTCGTTTTTTTGCTCTTCTTAAGAATTTTGCATTTCGCGGTTGCGTCATTCTTCTTCTAAACCGGCGAATTTGTCCTCAAACAACTTCTTGGACATTTTCTATATATGCTTAGGGTTATAAGTTTTATAGTGGGGAGAAAGGTCAAAAAACAGATTAATAATAGCATAGGAATGTTAAAATCATAATAAATTGTATGAATAAAATAATAATAAATTGTATGATAGAAAAGTAAGCCTAACTTTTGTTTTTATTGTATCCCTATGAGCATTCGAGAATCTGGTCAAGTTTGGAGCGCTGTAAAACCTATATAAATAAATACTCTATAGTGAAAATTGTTCGCTCAAAAACACTCTACAAAATTGCTGTTATTTTATTTTAAAATGAACTGAAAAAAAGTTATAACCGCCAAAAAGAAACTTGTTAAAAATTTTTAACATATTTTTGTTTATATCTTTTTTGTTGGTCACTTGACGATAAAAAGTAATAGAAACAAAATTGTAGAAAATTTAATTTTCTACATTTTATATTTAATATGTTATTAGATTTTCCGTAGGGTTGGTAGTTTACGAGATACCGCGAAACCCCTTTGCACCCCATTTCCAAGATGGCGGCCGGGGGACAAGGGTGGCGACCCCAAAAACTTAAACTTAAGCTTCTACTGACCCCCCCTACACATTAAAGAAATAAAATTGACTCCTCTAACAAATGCAAGGTATGGCTTAAAAAATGTAACATTTTAATGGATTAATTTATAGTGCAATTATCAAATAACAAATCTGCCAAATTTCACATTTATAACTTAAATAATAAGCATGTTATTGGAAAAATAGCTATAATTTTGGAAACCAGAATCTTTAAACGCCATTTCCCAAAAATCTACTTTTTTGAATTGTGCCTTTATATTACTGAGGGTGCGTTGTTTTACACTTTCTTTCGTTTTAGGACATTCTTCATGTTTGTCCTATTGTGTAGATTTTATTTTATTCATTTTATCTACACATGTCATAGCTAACTTTTTCTGCTCTCAATGTTTTTTAGAATTCGATGATTATTTACAACACCCTGTATCAATAAAAAAAAAAATAAAACTAACATTCAAGAAGGTTAGAAAGTTTTAACTCCGGTTTAGCAATAATTTTTCTCGATTCTGTAAATAAACTAACACGTTATCAAGATTCAAATAGTTACCGGACCGTTAATAGATTTTTATAATGTTCAACATCCGGGTCAAAAATTTCAGGTGTTTTATCGACCATTAGTGTCATGTATTGGCGCCTCGCGTTTTACCTTTTTTAATTAAACAATTCCAAAAATGATTTATCTTAATTGATGTCTTATTGAGTTTTCGGATCGGAGATTGCAAGGTGATCCGGTATCCGGATGGATATCCTAAAAGTATTTTGTTTTTGTTTAAGATATGCGAGCGGCTGAGGAGATGTGAAGGTTATCTTTGCATGCTATCTCAATGTTTTTTTAACTATTTACTCATACTTCTTGTGAAAGTAGGTAGAACCTCTGATTGATCTGATCATTATTCACAGAGGCGGTAAAAGGGATTGTATTTTCAATTTTTTCTGTTGATTATGTCACCGACAAGTATGTAGTCATTAAAAATAATTAAGGTTGGTTTTAGTCAATAATAAGAAATGACAAATAAATCTATAATCAATCACATTCTGTATACACTTTATGAACTATATTATAAAGCATCGTTGAATTCAACATTGATGCAAAAGGAAAAACAGAAAGAAAAATACACTTATCTTTATCCATGGAATAGATGTTAATTGGACCGCGTTATGCATAACTCGACTAAGCGCCAAATTCAAGTTTTTTGGAATAATGCTGCCATCTATCAAGTAATGACGTTACCTATTTGGGAAAAAATCACCAAAGCCTAGAAATCTGTATTTTGGAAAATATTTTACTTTTAGCTAAACGCCAAATCGACTAAATGTCTGTAAACATTTGACAATACCCGACTAAGTGACTTAGATTTAGCATAATAAGACTATGCGACATAATATTGGCGCTTGGTCGCCTTATGCAAAAACGGAAATCGGCGGGATTTTGGCAGCATTGTTTCCGTCTTGTTAATTTGTTAATTCAGTTCAGTCTGTTGAGCAATATAAAAAGTGTCGCATTATATTTTTTATAAAAGTTGTGTTTAAAAGTGTAAAAAAGCGTGTACTAAATATGTTGCAGAGGACTGCTCTAATTTTAAACCGTGCTCGAGAAATAACAAACGAGGAGAAGGTAAGTTATTTTGTATTGTAAAAATTACCAGACATTATTTTTGAGGTGTAAATTAAAAACTTAAATTTTTACAGTAGTTTTGTTTATCTTTATTTACTTTATTTATAGGAAGAAGGTATTCGGCAAGAAACAAGTTCGCTTCAGACTTATACCAACTTAGAACCGTTACAGGAAGTTGATTTTAACTCAGCAACAGATATTAGTGAGGTATGTTATTATAAGTTTTAATGTTTAACTAAGTTTTGTTAATTTTTACTTATTGTTATTTATAGAAAGAAAGTACTCATACAGCAGCTGTTTCCCCAAAGACTTACAGCGATTTACAAACGGTTCGGGAAGTGGAATTTAATCTAAAATTACCAGACATAATTTATGAGGTATAAAAAACCAAATAAATAGCAGATTTCTAAATTTTTATTTACTTTATTTGTAGGAAGGAAGTAATTCGGATGGATATTCAAACAAGGAAAATGAAATAGGTGACGTAAGAGTAATGGATGATAATCAAAATCAAGAAGAAGACCGACAGTCGGGTCGGAAAGAATATCGTCAAGATTTAAATTTTGTCAACAGAGATATTAATGAAGATAACAATATAGTAGAGATGGAGCAATCCGATAAAGGAGAAAATGATGGGGAAAAGAATGGCGTAAAATCTAAAGAAAAAAAATATCAGGGCCGTCCAAAAAAAGGGAGAAAGAGAAAGTTCCCTAGTCAGAATAGAGAAATCCGCAAAAAACACTGCATTCAAAATAAATCATACTTTACACAAAAAGGAGAAATGAAACTAAAAAAAGAGTTTCGTCAGTATTTGTGCAAATGCGACTGTCTATCGAAAGTTGGCAATGAAAATGCTAAACAAGAATACGACAAATTTTATGAAGTAAGTTCGCATGATGCTCAACGTGCCTTAATTTGCGCCATGGTTCAAGAAGGTCCAATAAAAAGAAAAAGAAAACAAAATTCTACTAAAAAAATGCACTCCAGGGTGTACAATATTAATGGCCACGTAGTTTACAAAACATTTCTGTTGCAAACCCTAAGAATTTCGAGTGCAAAAGTGGATAATGCCTTAAAATCAAAAAAAAGGATAGAAGGAGTTAAAGACTTAAGAGGAAGAGCAGGCGGAAAAAATAAAATATCAGAAGAACGATTGCAAGAAATATTAGAACATATTGAACAATTTCCAAAATATAAGTCTCATTATGCAAGGGAAAAAACAAGTTCAATGTACTTACGAGCAGACACTACATTGCCCATTATGTACGATTTGTACAAGCAGCAAGTTAATAATTCACCTGTGTCGTTTTCGAAGTACAATAGTATATTGTGCAACAAGTGCAGAAAGATACCAATTTCTCATGAGTTTGAAAAGTTGCGGTACGAGCGCAAGCGAGTGCCGCAATTCAAACGAGTGAGAAATTATCTTTCTGCACGTGTTTCACACTATACTTTTTCTACAAGCACAGTTTTTCCTAAAAATAAAAATCACAATTTCCAAACGACGATTAATTATAATAGGTACCTATGTGATAAATTTTAAACTGTATTTAATTAATACCTACTAATCAATTTAAATTCCTTATACCTAAATAAATTGCACAGAAATCAGTTAAAAAATTAATGCACTGCCTTAATTTGTTTAAATTTAAACAATTATTACACATTATCGACATTATATTTATGCAGTCACGGATTTACACAAAACCTACTTCATTCGACGTCTCTTGCACAGGTTGCTAAATCCTTATTGGTTATTTGATAATTATAAAATGTTTAATAAGAATAGAATTGTAAAATAAAACAGTTTTAACATCCATAATTTAGTTTCTATGCTATAGTTAAGTATAATAATTGTCTTATAGGTTATATATTTGTCTAAAGTTTAACCACGGATGTAAACAGAATATAACGTTACTCAGAATGCGGTAGTCCACGGATGTAAACAGAATATAACGTTACTCAGAATGAGGTAGTCAACTGTGCAGAAAAGAACTTTGCGGCACAGAAACGTCACTTTGCGGCACAGAAACGTCACTTTTCTGCACACTAATGTCAAATATCTTATACTGTGAGAAAATATCAAGTTTGCTAACATAAAACCGTGCAGAAAAGTGCACTTTGAATAGTGGTTGTAGAAAAAAACGTTTTTTTAACTCATTTTAATTTCAGAAGAAAACCACTGAAAAAAGACACTTGTAACCTTTGTGACAAATTAGAAATTCTAATAAACAACAGCGCCACAGAAGAACAAGTTAAATATAAAACTGAGAGAGATAACCACATCGATTCCGCTGAAGAAGCAAGACAAGCTTTAAATGCAGACAGAAAGCGTGCAAAATTTGACGAACAACTTGAAGTATTGTGTTTTGATATGGAAAAAACACTGCCTCTTCCCCGTATACCTACAAATGTAGTTTTTTACAAACGCCAACTTTGGCTTTATAATCTAGGTATACATACAGCTAAACATAATAAAGGCCATTGTTATGTGTGGTTAGAAGGCGAAGCCGGCAGAGGGGCCCAAGAAGTTGGCTCTTGTTTATTTAGACATGTGTTGAAAGCTAGAGATATGGAGGCATGTAAACATTTAATTTTGTGGTCGGACAGCTGTGGAGGGCAGAACCGAAACATTAAAATAGTTTTGATGTTAAATGCCATTTTTGATGTGCATCCTTTACTGGAAAGAATCACTTTACGTTTCCTTACATCTGGCCATAGTTTTTTGCCAAATGATACAGATTTTGGTGACATTGAATGCGCCTTAAAATTCCAACAAAGAATGTATTCACCGGTAGACTACATGAATGTAATGAGTTCGTGCCGAAAAAAAAATCCTCTAATCGTTCACAAAATGAAGAAGGAACACTTTTTCGGTACTTGTAATTTGGAAAAAAGAGTCGTCAATAGAAAAGTGGATATCTTTAATAATAAAATTAATTGGCTTAAATTCAAAGAGATTGAACTCAGAAAAGAATGCCGCGAAAAACTTTTTGTTAAATATTCTTTCCACGAAGAAGCTCATGAGATAAGTCTACAAAAGAAACGAGGAAGACCATCATCAGAACTTTATCAAAATTTTAAAGAATCACTTGTGCTGCTATGGCCAGATGGGAAGCCAATACCAGATAAAAAACTTGAGGATCTAAAATTTTTGCTTAGCCTTATTCCAAAAGATGCCAAAGAGTTTTACAAAAAATTGACTGGTGATCCAAATATGGAAGATGATATAGATGGGTTAAATGGACCTCTTGATTTTGATCTTGAAGATGATGAACTTTAGTAAGGTCTTATACCAATTTTGTTTTTATATCAGACTACAGTTTTATAAGATAGTAACTATCTTATGATACAACACTGTTGTTATGTTTAGTTTTGCAATGTAGTTTTGTCATAAAACAATAAAAATATTCTATAAACCACATGTTTTAATTCGCATAAACCTCCCAAGCGACAGTTTTGTTTAGTAAACGACTTATGCAAATTATTAAAATGTTAATAACGAAAAAAGCAATACGCGACCAAACGCCATTTTTGTCTATATCAGCTAAAATATAATTTTAAAACTTTAAATAATAATACAACAAAATTCATTTTACCGTTTTTAAAAATATATCTAAAAATCAAATTTTTAAAATGTTAAATAGATTTTTCAGAACGCCATAAACTTAAATTCATTTTTCTCAAAAAGGTAAAAGTGGCGCTTGGTCGAGTTATGCATAACGCGGTCCAATTCTAAGGGAAAATAAAAGACAACCGTAAATATGTATTTCTGAATATTATATGATGGCTTGGTGCAACCAAATTAGAAAAGGAGCAAGTTAACTTGGGAAATAATAACTACAGGGGCAATACTTCCAGTTTGGGACAATAATGTTAGAAGACCCCAAGGACCAAAGGGTAACGAATAGCACATCCATAGGCAAAAGCTGCAGCCTACCTGAGGAGATGAATGCCAACAGTTTAAAACGTTTAAAACGAATAGAAAGAAAATCGTTTCTATTTGCAATGCGACCAGTATGTAAAGATAATGGTCCCGTATACAATATGTGGAGCAGTTACAGCAGCGTGGAGCGCCAACGTAGTGGATACGTGCCTTTACATTCAACACCGAATTTGTATGTCGAATAGAGAGTAATAAAAGAGAAAAATAATAAATATCTTTTTTTCTCTTGGGGCACATATAAATACTTTTAACGTGTTTGCTGGACACATATACAAGGTAAGTCTAATTAAATCCACAAGGAAAGAAAAGTTTTCCTGTAGTTGGCTGTATACCATCAATCACAAAAATTGGAATAAATCCTTTGTAAAAGGTATAAAATTTATTAAAATCCCTAAAGGGCTACATCAGAACAAAACGTTTTCGATTTTATTACAAAATCATCATCAGTGTAAGACCTAAAAGTAAGTATAACCTATTTTATTAATGTAAAATTGATATTTAAATTCTGACTAAGGTTTAAAACAAGTGGTTATACTCACAGTCTGGATGCTAGCTGAGCCACCAAAGAAATATAGGGGTAATAACCCTTCAAATATAAAATGTATGCTTTACAGATGCATATTTACTTAAAATGCCTTGTGATGGGCAAAAGGCAACAGGAATAATGCCCTAAGGTAAGGTATTTAAATTCTCAACATGTGGGATGCAAAAAAATTTGAGTTTACATTTCAAACCACTTGTTTTAAACCTTAGTCAGAATTTAAATATCAATTTTACATTAATAAAATAGGTTATACTTACTTTTAGGTCTTACACTGATGATGATTTTGTAATAAAATCGAAAACGTTTTGTTCTGATGTAGCCCTTTAGGGATTTTAATAAATTTTATACCTTTTACAAAGGATTTATTCCAATTTTTGTAAGTCTAATTGTTTCTTGTTATTTGTTTTTATATTTATGTTGGTTTTAAGAGCTTCTTTGTCTTTCGAAGAAATAAAAAAGTGGCGCCCTTTCTGGCAAATTGTTCATGACTTCATTCTATTCAATTCATTTAATATTTCTGGTTTAGCTTTTTTTCTTTTTTCTCAATTTCATTTTTGTTTATGTGCTACTTCAGACCAGGGCGCATCTGTAAAAATATTAGTAAGTATATTTGGATGTTGAGAGGGGACTCATATTTTTTTGCAAAAATTGCTTGAAAATTGCTCATATAATAATATTGAGTTACCCTCCTACTCAAAAAGGCCCGTAACATTGTTTAAATAAACAAAATGTCAAAAAATTAAGGAAAAATTCGATTTTTTCCTTCGTTTTTTGATTATAACTTTAAAAGTATTCATTTCCGAGAAAAGTTGCACAAACATAAAAGATGCATAATTAAATTTCCTACAATATAGGATCGGTTAAAAATTGTCACCCTTGTTGCAAAATAGCAATAATTGCGAAAAAACCATAAAAAACAAGTATTCGCATTTTACGTTTTTCAACCATTTATGCTACACTTAGGACCTTTATATTTCACTCCGAAAAACTTGATGATATAATAAAACAATACTGTAAATTTCATTAAGATCGGTTGAATAGATTTTGCAAAATAAATTTTGCAATCTAGCTTTCGCAAAAGAAATGCATTTTTCCAAAATGTTGCAGGACGGAAAATAAAGCAGATAGCTAGTTAAAAGAATTTTTACATATAGAAGAATACTGCTCCTTTCATTTGCAATTTGCAAAGTTAAAATCAGTTGACTATCACGGCGTCAGGAATTTTTTTAAATAAACATTAATTTTTGATGCTACAAGCGTTACAGAGGATACGTTTGCTCTGATTGGGCATTCTAATGACCTTTGATAATGATTGATAAATTTTAATTTTTATAGTACATTTCGATATAAATAAATAAATTTGTTTATTGCAAAATAAAAACACAAACTTACTCTGTCCTTTGAAATAATACTTTTTTTTAGAAAAAACTTTCTTTGTTCATATATTTTAACTTAGAGAATAAAAGTTTATTATTTTTAAACATATGCAATTGTTTAAACAATATTTCACAAACAATAATCAAATTAGTTTGATTTTTGTGGAATTAAAATATTAAAATACAACAAAATATAGAGTAAGAAAATAATATATTAGATAGAGAATGGTAGAAATTTTTGACAGGTCACTGGAATGCCCAATCAGAGCAAACGTATCCGCCGTCCTGCGCGTAGCACCAAAAATTAATGTTTATTTAAAAAAATTCCTGGCGCCGTGGTATTTAACCGATTTTAATTTTGCAAGTTGCAAATAAAATGAACAGTATTCTTCTATATGTAAACAAAATTTTGACTTGCTATCTGCATTATTTTCAGTCCTGCAACATTTTGAAAAAATGCATTTCTTTTGCGAAAGCTAGATTGCAAAATTTATTTTGCAAAATCTATTCAACCGATCTTAATGAAATTTACAGTATTGTTTTTTATATCATAAAGTTTTTCTGGGTGAAGTACGAAGGTCCTAAGTGTAGCATAAATGGTTGAAAGACGTAAAATGCGAATACTTGTTTTTTTATGGGTTTTTCGCAATTATTGCTATTTTGCAACAAGGGTGACAATTTTTAAAATTTTTAACCAATCCTATATTGTAGGAACTTTAATTACGCAACTTTTATGCCAGCGCAACTTTTCTCGGAAATGAATACTTTTAAAGTTATAATCAAAAAACGAAGAAAAAAATCGAATTTTTCCTTCATTTTTTGACATTTTGATTATTTAAACAATGTTCCGGATCTTTTGAGTGGGAGGATAACTCAATTATTATTATATGAGTTAATTCCACGCAATTTTTGCAAAAAAATATAAGTCACCTCTCAACGTCAATCTCAAAACAGATGGACTACTTAGTAAGAATTTACAAAGACAAGTTATTTCAACAGTAAAGAATGAGATAAATAATAAATAACTGATAATAACAGTATAAAAAAATTATTCATCTAACATTCTTGCATTTAATCCATTTAAATAAAATAAATTGTAGCAAGTTTCAGACATAAAAGAATAAAAGTTATTCCATTTTGCGTAAAAAAAGTACACTATTTATATTATTGACATTTATAACTTAGTATTATTAATTTACGGTCAATTTCTACCATGACTCAGCAAATAGATATTATCTAAATCCGTTTTCCTACATTTTATTCAGCATTATGACAGATGGTTTTGTATAATTAATGAGGGATATAAAAAAATTGTAAACGACAAAAACACACGTACAAAAACACAAACATGTAGAAACTTCGGTGAAATGTAAACACGTTAAGTATTGTAAGGCCACGTTCACATGACAAGCGCTTAACGCGCGTTTTGATAACGCGCGATTACAACTACATAGTTACATTTTATTTCAGACCGCTCACATGCTAAGGCTTTGTACACATGAAGGCGTTTTGTCAGCGCTAACGTCGCGTTTTACCTGTTTTACCTGCTCTAACCTTACGCCGCCTTTCAAGTTACCAAGGAAAACTCATGTGTACAAAGCCTAACGAGCGTTGGTAATGGTACTTGTTTTCGGGTTTATGGGGCGTAGTCTGGAATTATTTAGTCCTGACGTTTCGTCTGTAACTGTGGCAGACATTATCAAAAGCAATGCGGCAATGGAGCTAACTGTCTATCGTCTACTCGAAGAAATAATTTCAGAACACACGACCTATAAACTTATTGACATCCAAAACCATTAAAAACAAACTCATTGACGTAAAGTATTACTTATCAATATGTAAGGTTTAAATGGGACCCATTTGAAAAAATAATTTTGGAGATAATGACTAGCAATCGATTTTTTGAAGTGATGCTTTTATGGTGACGTTGTATTCATTTTTTTCTATCATCATCATCAGTAGCTCGACTACCCTTTTTGGGTTCTGGCTTGTTCTAGGATTTCACGCCTTCCTGTTTTGTTCCTTGCTTTGTTCTTCCAATTGGTAATCTCAAGTGTTTTCAGATCTTGTTCCATTTATCTAAGTTTGGGTTTTCATTTTGACCTTCTCCCTACTGGTGTCTGTCTCATTATATTATGTTTTGGTGTTTCAGTCTCCAACATCCGTTCAACATGGCCCATCCAGTGCAGACGTCCGATCTTTATAGATGTTATGACGTCGGGTTCTTTGTAAGCTGCGTAGAGTTCAAAATTATATCTTCTGCGCCATACGTCATTTCATTTTTTTCTATAGTAAAACGAAAAATCGTCACGACACGTGAAATAGATGGAAGGGTCAATTTACCCAACAAGGGGAGTCCGTTATACAAATTTAAACATTTCATCTAATAATAAAACAAAACTACATATTTCTACTAATAATTCGGGTGGACCATAAAAAGGCATTTGACAGGGCCAATTTAGGGGCGTTACCTACTTACTGTAAGCAAGAGAGATGAGTAAGATGAGCAAATAAAGCGCAGAAAATACGATATTTAGGACACATTGAAAGAATGGGAAAGGAAAGAATGCGATGCCTATAAACGGTACTAGCACGAAAACCAAAACAAAAAAGCAGAAAAGGTAGACCAAGAAAGATATAGAAGGACAGCGTATATAAAGACTTACAGAAAAGTGACACATATTGAGATAGCTGAAGAAACAAAATTCTCACCCCTTTTTGGAAAGTAGAAATTTTTTTGGTCAAAATAACCCTGGGAGTCCTAAGTAACCTAGTTGTAAGCAAAAAATGTTCTAAGTATACATTTTTTTGAAAACTCAATACTTTTTGAGTTATTCAGTTTTTTCAAATAACTTAAAAACTCTGCATATAACGAAAAAAAGTGTAAAATATTTTTGCAGCTTATAAAAAAGAGATTTGTTTTTTTCAGAAATCTTCTTGTTGCAATACAAAGCGAGATAGGGTAGGTGAAAGAAGACTTTATTTTTGTGAATGATCGAATCGGTGCTGTCAATTTGAAATAACAGAAAAATGATCGATTTTACGGGTATAATGCTGAAAACATTTTTGTACTGATTGAAAAGACCTTTAAAATGAGCACTATTAAAAATGTCGATTGCATTCAAACTAAGCGAGGTACGGTGCAAAAAAATGATCACTCATATACATATTTTAAGAAAAAATGAGCAGTATATTTGACCCCGCATCCACCATAATTTAAATACATCATTTTCCTTCTTAGTCCAGAAAGCCACTGCGCGTCCGCTAGGAAAAATATTCCGATTCGGATTTTTTGCACAGTCTTACTCAAAAAGGACCCCTTTTAACAAATTTGCATGTTGCCAGGACCAAAAGTGGGTCAAAAATTTTTAAAGTTGATAGTTTTTGATATATAAGCGATTAAAAATTGAAAAATTGCGAAATTGGCCATTTTTAACCCTCAAAAACTATGTGAAAAACTGAAAATTTGAATGTTGCCAAGGTAGGTAGATATTCTTTAAACATCGATTGATGAAATCCCGAAGAGTTTTTTGCAATATAATATTCAAAACTCCTTTGCTTTTTAATTGCTAATCAAGCGTGCGCGACACTATTTTCCACCGACAGTATGGTGCAAATGAAAGGAATAAATTCGTTATTTTGTAAACCGGCGACTTTAAGGAAAAATCCCGAAACAGGTCGATTTTAATTTTTAAGTTATGATATTGTGGCATCTATGGTATATTAGTGACGTCATCCATCTGGGCGTGATGACGTAATCGATCATTTTTTTAAATGAGAATAGGGGTCGTGTGCTAGCTCATTTGAAAGGTTCTTCAATTTTCTATTCAATAATATAAATATTTATATAATTATTTATACAGGGTGTCCTTCTACTTCTTTTTTTGTCAAATGATTTAATTTAATAAAAATTTTTTGGACACCCTGTATAAATAATTATGTAAATGTTTACATTATTGAATAGAGCATTGAAAAACCTTTCAAATGAGCTACCACACGACCCCTATTCTCATTTAAAAAATCATCAATTACGTCATCACGCCCAGACGGATGACGTCACTAGTATAAGTACCATATATGCCACAATATCATAACTTAAAAATAAAAATCGACCTGTTTCGGGTTCTTTTCTTAAAGTCGCCGGTTTACGAAATAACGAATTTATTCCTTTCATTTGCACCATACTGTATACACATGCAACGGTGGAAAATAGTGTCGCGCACGCGTGATTAGAAATTAAAAAACAAAGTAGTTTTGAATACTGTATTGCAAAAAACTCTTCGGGATTTCATCAATCGATGTTTAAAGAATATCTACCTACCTTGGCACTTTCAAATTTTAAGTTTTTCACATAGTTTTTGAAGGTTAAAAATGGCCGATTTCGCAATTTTTCAATTTTTAATCGCTTATATGTCAAAAACTAACAACTTTAGAGAAAAGTCACTAAAGACCTTTTCTGTTTGGAATGATCCAAAAAACCTAAAAAAAACTTTGTTCCATGCAAAAAAACAATTTTAGGAAAAAAACAAAAAAAAACGTTTAAAAAATTTTTGACCCACTTTTGGTCCTGGCAACATGGAAATTTGTTAAAAGGGGTCCTTTTTGAGTAAGATTGTGCAAAAAATCCTAATCGGAATATTTTTCCTAGCGGATGCGCAGGGCTTTCTGGACTATCTACAATACTTTTTATTGAATATGAATCTGTAATCAATAGTAATAATCTCGAATAAATTTTAATTCTACGTATTATTTTATATTACAGGAACCGAAGCTTTTCACCTCGCAATTTTTACAGAATGAATCGATTTGCTTGAAAATTTGAGAATAATTAGTAGATAGTCCAAGGATCAAAATCTATATGATGCCGAAAGGCGCTTCTACCATGGGGGTGGTTACCACCCCATCCCGGGGGTGGAAATTTTTTATTATATTTTGACCGCAAAAGTTGACAAAATCGTTCATTTTAAGCAAAAAATGGTCTATACATTTTTTTGATAAAATTAATAGTTTTCGATTTATTAGCTATCGAAAATGTTAGTTTTGTATCGAAAAAATCAATGTTTTTCGATAATACTCATTTACGATTCACTCAATTTTTACCGTAGTAAAAATTTTATCAAACCAAATTCTGGGGAATTAAATAACCCACAATTTCGTATTTAAACATTTTTCGTATCTCTGATGTTAATCTTTCTATTCTTAAGAAAATGGCATTCTTTACCAAACTACAAAAATTCGTGATTCGCTTTTAACTCCAGTTTATTAAAAACTAATCATTCTAAGCCAGTGAAACTTCTATAATCTATTAATAATACATAAATAAAGACGAATGAATAAGGCCAATGACTAAAAACACCGCTAACTTACATTATTATGCTTCCAATTGGATTTCTCCTTTTTTTTACAAAAAATATATTGATTTTTTAACCGTAACTTTTTTATTATTTATCTTAGAAAGTTTGTTAAAAAAGAGTTTTGTAGGTTTTTACAAGATATATAAGCCTATTAAATCGTTCTAAAATCCTCAGTCGCAAAAAGAGGTGACTTTGAAAGGGTTGGTAAAGGTGGTTTTTGCATATTATTACAAGTTTTAATTGTCAATAGCTCACTCAATTTTTGCCGTAGAAAAAATTTTTGCAAACCAGTTTCTTGGGAATTAAATAAGCTACAATTTCATATTTAAACATTTTTTCGTATCTCTGATGTTAATCTTCATATTCTGAAAAAAGGCCATTTTTTTCCAAACTACACAAACTCGTTATTAGCTTTTAACTATTTTTTTTTAAACTGATCATTCTAAACCGTTTAAACTTCTAAAACCTATTAACAATACATAAATAACGAAGACCAAATAAGGTCAATAACTAATTTTAATTAGGGTGATGATTAGGAGGTTGCTTTCGATTACTTTTTCGCTGAAAAAAATAGGGACTGACATTCTTTTCATTATAAGTCACTTAATTTTTGAGCTAGAGACTTTTTTTATTTCTGGAGATAGATATTTTTAAATACTTTAAATTAGTTTGAACAAGTTATCCTCGAAAAATGCATAGTTTTCCCTTCTTTTCACTTTGAAACTACAATATTTAGCATTTGACGAAGAAGAGCCAACATATAATAAAATATAGCTCGATTATTATTGGTCTTGAAGAAAATAAAAAAGCCGTTTATTTTTTTAAAAGGTACATTTTTGTTAAGAAAAGTTGTTTTCGTTAAACCAAACCTTTTGGAGTTATGAGCAGAAAACTTATTAAAAACATTGATTTTTTCGATATAAAACTAACACTTTCGATAGCGAATAAATCGAAAACTATTAATTTTATCAAAAAAATGTATAGATATTTTTTTTGCTTAGAATGAATGTTTTTACCAACTTTTGTAGTCAAAATATAATTAAAAATTTCCACCCCCGAGATGAGGTGGCAACCCCTCCCATGGTAAAAGCGCCTTTCGGCATCATATAGATTTTGATCCTTGGACTATCCACTAATTATTCTCAAATTTTCAAGCAAATCGATTCATTCTGTAAAAATTGCGAGGTTTTGTCCTATTTCAAGCTTCATTACTTGGACTATTAGAGCGATATCATTTCTGCATGACAAATTTTATAAAAAAACACAAAATTTACCTCTCCAATAACTGTCATATCTCGGCAAAACAATCGAACACGATCAGCATGTCCATCTGGACAGCTTGTCACCACCACAGAAAACCATCACTAATACAAACACAAAACCGCAAATAAAAATTAAACTAAGTTTTCGTTAAATGGAATCACAGAGAAACTAAAGGCGCCATAATTAAACATCGCGCTTACAATCACCTGAATCACCTCGAAATTTCGAACCGGATGTTTATTTAAGTTTTCATGTACCTAGTTTTGTATCCGTTAAGTTGCGACACTGAACCGAAACGCTAAACACAGCCCGATACGGTGAGAGAACGTATATTACAAGTCGAGACCCGAGCTCGAGAAATTCGGCCAAGTCGCTAGCAGTAACTCAAGTCGGAGTTCGAGACGAGATTCCCAATGATTACTCTATCTACTACGATATCAATGAAATTCAAAATTGCTCTCTCTTCCTCACTCGACTTCACTTTGGATGTAGTGGGTGGTACATGGTAGAGCTTCAGGCTGTAGATGTAGCTACTTTTTAGAATGATGCTACTATAGATAAAGGATGTAAAGCACCTTACCATCCAGCGTGTCTTCATTAAATCGGGAATTATATAGTTTAAAAAATTAATAAACAATACGTGTAATACACATATCTACATTTCCTATAGTGAAGCAAATTACCATTTTTACTGGACATTAACCACAATTTTGGTTTAAAATAAGTTTGTTTTCTATACTTCCACAAAATTTACTACTAAATAAACTATGTGACTACAGCTGTTTCGGCAGAGTGCCTTTCTCAAGTGATTTAGTTTACTATGTGTTTGCCTTTTTAAAGTCTTTAACTGAAGAGGTTGAGGAGTGGGGAGCTGTTTGTCTCGAGTTGGTCATTCAGAATTATATCTGTATTTTTTAATTTATTAATTTCCATAGATTCTAATAAAGATAGCTTAAGGCCTTTATTTTGAATATGCAGAATTTGAAACTCTTCATTAAAAGAATGATTATGATCTAGAATAGAAGGTGGAGTGCGTATGTAGAAGTGTCTGTTTTTCTATTGTTGAAAGCCCTTTTGTGTTCTGCTATCCGTTTGTCAAAGGTTCTGCCAGTTTGACCGATGTAAGTTTTCGGACAGTCACCACAAGTTAGTTTGTAGACACCACTCTGTAGTTATTTTCTCTTTCGGCTCTTATTGTTCTTAATATATTTGCTTAAGTTGTTGTTAGTTCTGAAAGCTGGTGTTATTCCTCTCTTTTTTATGTATCTGGCTATTTTTGTTGTTATCTTGCCAGTATATGTGATAGAGCAGAAGGTACTGGGTTCTTTCTGTGGTGGTGGATAGACTAATTTTAGGGCTTTCTTATGGAGTTTTTGGTTTAAAATTTTATTAAATGTTTGTTCGTTATAGCCATTGTTTACTGCTATTTGTTTAATGATGGTCAGTTCTATTTCGAATTTATTTTTTGACATGGGAATTTCTGTCAGTCTATGTATCATGCTATGATAGGCTGCTAATTTGTGTTGTGTAGGATGGGATGATGAATTGTGTATAGTTGTGTCAGTATGAGTAGGTTTATGATATACGGAGAACTCATGTTTGTTGTGTAGTCTGGTAATTGTTACATCTAGAAAGTTTATGGACTTATTCTGTTCTGTTTCTATTATACACTCAATATTACTATGACGTGAATTAATGTATGATAGAAATTGGTCAAGTTGCCTGTTAGTTCCTGTAGCATACATTAATTCACTTCATAGTAATATTGAGTTTACAATAGAAACAAAACAGAAACAAGTCCATAAACTTTCTAGATGTAACAATTACCAGACTACACAACAAACATGAGTTCTCCGTATATCATAAACCTACCCATATTGACACAACTATACACAATTCATCATCCCATCCTACACAACACAAATTAGCAGCCTACCATAGCATGATACATAGACTGACAGAAATTACCATGTCAAAAAATAACTTCGAAATAGAACTGAACGTCATTAAACAAATAGCAGTAAACAATGGCTATAACGACAAACAATTAATACAATTTTAAACCAAAAACTCCATAAGAAAGCCCTGAAATTAGTCTATCCACCACCACAGAAAGAATCCAGTACTTTCTGCTCTATAACATATACTGGCAAGATAACAACAAAAATAGCCAGATACATAAAAAAGAAAGGACTAACACCAGCTTTCAGAACTAACAACAACTTAAGCAAATATATTAAGACCAAAAAGAGCCGAAAGAGAAAACAACTACACAGTGGTGTGTGTCTACAAACTAACTTGTGGTGACTGTCCAATAGCAAAACAGACACTTCCACATACGCACTTCACCTTGTATTCTAGATCATAATCATTCTTTTAATGAAGAGTTTCAAATTCTGCATATTCAAAATAAAGGCCTTAAGCTATCTTTATTAGAATCTATGGAAATTAATAAATTAAAAAATACAGATATAATTCTGAATGACCAACTCGAGACAAACAGCTCCCCACTCCTCAACCTCTTCAGTTAAAGACTTTAAAAAGGCAAACCCATAGTAAACTAAATCACTTGAGAAAGGCACTCTGCCGAAACAGCTGTAGTCACATAGTTATAATAAATTTTGTGGAAGTATAGAAAACGAACGTTTTCAGTGTTTTATTGTTAGATAAAATGAACTTCCATCAAGTAACGGTCGAATCCATCAATTATTTAAAATAAGTTAATTTTGTCGTTTCGATTTCCACTTCGGTACATACGGTTTCCGAATCGGAAATCGAAGCGTCAAAATACACTTATAGATCAGTCGATATATGTTTTGGGTTGGGGAAATCGTAGTATAATAATCCTATGTTTTTGCTTTAATCTGTTCAAAATATTATTAGCAATGATTAAATATGCGGACATTTCCAAAGGAGGGGTAAATTTTTTTATTGAACAATTTGTAAAAAAAAAGTTGGAAAATTAAATGTTTTTCTTATTTTCGTTGCTATACCTCGGCAGCTATGCATTTTAAAAAAAAGTGTGAAGATAAAAAGTTTTGCAATTAAATTTCCTACAATATAGAATTTATTGCAAATTAAAAAAAATATTATTGTAAAATTAGCAAAAACGATTTAAAAAAGGGTCAATCAAAGGGTCAATCAATAAAAAATGTTTTTCAATTACTTTTTAAAGGTATTTAAGCCACAATTTACCCAGAAAATATTTGTAACATAAAAAAATACTACACAAAATTTCAGCGCAATCGATCAAGTAAGTTCATAAAATAATTTTGCAATCTAAACTTTTGAAAAAGGTCGTTAATTTTCAAAATTACGCAGAGCCAAAAGAAATACCTGAAATACTTGAAATTTTGTTTACATATGAAAGGGCATTCAAACTTTCATATAAAATTCGAATCATTGAAATAGGTACTTGGAATAGGAGAGCGTATGGAATTTTTCAAACTGTACAATTTTTAAGGTAATAAACAAATAGAGTAACTTTTATATGAGATTTAAAGATTTAAAAAATAGACTTTAAAAAAATATATCATACATATTTACATTAATTTATAAAAAAACACTAGTTATATAGGGTGCCCCGAAAAGATTGGTAATAAATTATATCACAGATTCTGGGGTCAAAAATAGGTTGATTTAATCTCACTTACCTATATACAATAGTGCACACAAAAAAAAGTTACAGCCCTTTGAAGTTACAAAATGAAAATCGATTTTTTTTTAATACATCGAAAACTCTTAGAGATTTCTTATTGAAAATGGGGGCAACATCTTAAAAAAAAATTAAAGTGAAATTTGTGCACCCCATAAAAATTTTATGGGGGGTTTGTTCCTTTAACCCCCCCCCCAACTTTTATGTACGTTTCAATTAAATTATTATTGTGACATCATTAGTTAAACAGTGTTTTTAAAACTATTTTGCCTCTTAGTACTTTCGATAAGCCAGTGTTTATCGACATATTTTGAATATTTGTTGAATCCACCACATACATATTTGTATATGGTTAAGTATCATTATAGAGACCTGTTAATGATCTGAAAATTTATTTATAATTTACATTTTTAGGTAGATTTTGAAAAAGAAGCCACATCCCGATAAAAGGTGACTTGTTAAAAAAAGACTTGAGGCAAAAAAGTTTTAAAAACAATGTGTTTAACTAATGATACCACAATAATAGTTTAATTGGAACGTATACAAAAATTTGGGGGGTTTAAAGGAACAAAACCCCCATAACATTTTTATGTAAATATATTAAAAAAGAAGCTGCATCTCGATAAAAACTGGCTTATCGAAAAAAATACTTACGAGGCAAAAAAGTTTTAAAAACGTGTTTAACTAATGGTACCACAATAGTAAATTAATTGGAACGTACACAAAAGTTTGGGGGGATTTAAAGGAACAAAACCCCCATAAAATTTTTATGGGGTGGACAAATTTCACTATAATTTGGTTTTAAAATGTTCCTGCCATAAGAATGTCCCATGTCCATTTTCCATAAAAAATCTCTAATAGTTTTCGATATATTGAAAAAAATCGATTTTCATTTTGTAACTTCAAAGGGCTGTAACTTTTTTTATGAGCACATTTGTACTAAGGTAAGTTAGGTTCAATCGAACTATTTTTGACCCCAGAATGTGTGGTATAATTTATGACCAATCTTTTCGGGACATCCTGTATAATTGATATTGTAATCTTAATGAAAGAAAAAAATTTAAAAAACCGTAATTTTGCAAGTGAATATTCATTTATGCGAAAAAAAATGGAAAATAAATAATTCTACTCTTTTACAATTATCTATCATATTTGAAAGTTTTAACTCACGGGACCTCAATTTAAAAAAAAATTGATTAAAATTGATCCACTGTAATCTGAGATAATTGAAATTTTTAAGCTCATCGCTATTTTGAACGCGTTTAATAGCTCTTCATTTATTATATCATTGGTCCGCTGTCTGATTCTTCTGACATTTTTGGCTCGAGTTTTTCATCTTAAAGTTTCTTCATGTTCGCATGTTTGTTTTGCGAGTAATTCTTGCAGATTTTCTATTTCGCAGCATTTCTCATTCAACCAATTTTCCTTTGCTTCACTTATTTTCTTTTGTATTTCTCTATGTATCTCAGCGTATCTTGTTTTAATAATCCTTCTGTTCTCCGTTAACCTTAAGTGTTTCCTCGGTCATCCGTATTATTTCTTTTTCTGGATTTTTCTATATAAGTCGAGAAATTCGGAAAAGTCGCCGAAACTTGAGGCTTGAGCCTTTTGGACCCAGCATTATTTTGCAAATTTACAATTTTTTTTTTCGGACCCCGGATTGAAAAATTGTTAGGTAGATATGCAAAAACTATTAATCCAATCCTAACGAAATTTATCTAACAGCAAGTGCCACAAAATCCCATGTCAAAAGTATACTTTTTACATGGCTTTACTAGTTTAATAAAAGAAGACTAAAAAGTACCTATTACCACTTCACGTATCCCGTTCTTACTAATGTTTTCCCCAGACTTTGTCTAAGATCCTTAAACATTGGAAATATTCTACATGCCAATACTTTTACCAATCGATATTTTATTGGAACGTGCAACGTCATTTAATAACATACCATTCATGCACCCTGCTCTCACACAAATATTTTTCATTCTAAAATAAGAAAATTTATGGTCGACATTAGCGTAAATATTTTGACGGCATGCATGTTTCTAAAGATTTCAAAAAAATATTTCTGTAATGCAGAATTGCATTTTACAGGCAGTTTTAATTTAAATAAATACATTTATTAGACCAGGAAGAATCTGTTTTTAGTTGGATGTGAGAGGTGGCATTCGGATTTTTGCGGATAAAGTTAGGTGATAATTTCGTTAATAATAATTGACTTATGCTTCTTCTCAAATATGCCCGGAACATTAATAAAAACAAAATAAAATATTTAAAAATTTCAAAAAAATTCGTTTTTTTTTCTACTTTCTTTGCTTATAACTTTAAAACGATTCATTTTGGAACAAAGTCGTATAGGAATAAAACAAAGATAATTAAATTTTCTATCAGATACGCTTGGTTAAAAAGTCTTAATTTAACACCCGTGCTGCAAAATAGCAATAAATATAAAATAGGGGGCAAAACAAGCATGTCCTTATGCAATGTTTTTCCATCACTTAGGTTACACTTGGAACCTTCCTAATTCGCTTAGAAAATTTTTGTAATGTACTAAAGCCAGCCACCAAATTTCATTAAAATTGACTTACTAGATTTTGCATAATAATTTTGCAATCTAAACTTTTTTTTTTAAATTAAAAATTTTTAAAATCTTGCACAACAAAAACTAGAACATACAAAGATTTGTCAATTTTTTTACATATAAAGAAGCACTCCACCTATATAATGCACTTTACAGAATTGAAATCAGATTATTTAAGCAGCCTCAGCAATGTTTTAAAGTTATAAACAGATTTTTGGCTTATAAACAAATTAGTGCTGTGTCCAGGAGGGGTGCTACGGGCTCCTTTATTTAGATGGACTTACCCAAGTTTTTTTATGTATTTTGACCCGTAGAATACGACTTTTTTGGGTAACAGTTGATCCGGATGTCGATAAGATTGTTATAAACAAAGAACTTGAGAAATTACATAACATCGATTTTTCGCAAAATAAAACATTTCTTTTTTTTTCTGTATTTCTTGAGTATTCTAGGCAAAAAATGTTCTTACAAGTTTTTTCGTAGGATGAATAGTTTTCGAAATAAACGCGGTGGAACTTACAAAAAATAGAAAAATTGCAATTTTTGAACGAGAATAACTTTTGATTAAAAAATAAAATAGCAATTCTGATGACAGCATTTGAAAGTTTAGTCAAATTATACCGGTTTCAATTATTTGCATTGCTAAAAATTAATTTTTTTATTATTAAACAAAGCTATTTGTTAATAAGCCAAAAAATTGTTTATACTTTTAAAACATTGCTGTACTTTTAAAACATTAAATAATCCGATTTTAATTCTGTAAAGTGTATTAGATAGGTGGAGCACCTCTTTATATGTAAAAAAATTAGCCAACTTCTAAATGGTCTTGTACTTTTTGTTCAGAAGGATTTTAAAAAATTTGAACTTTTTTAAAAACATTTACATTGCAAATTTATTATGCAAAATCTATTAGGTCGATTTTAATGAAATTTGGTAGACCGTTTAAGTAAGTTATAAGAATTTTCTAAGCGAATTACTAAGGTTCTAAGTGTCACCAAAGTGGTTAAGAAACATTAAATAACAACAGGCGTATTTTGCCCCCTTATTTTGTATTTATTCCTATATTGCAGAAAAGGTAATACCTTAAGACATTTTTGACCAGTCGTATATCATACAAAATTCAATTATCTTTATTTTATTTCTGTACGACTTTGTTCCAAAACGAGTGGTATTGTCATTTTCATGAGCATTTTTCAGTGCGTAACAAATGATAGGAAAAAGGGTAAGTCCGTGATTAATACACATTTATGACATTTATTCTAACATGACATTTTAGTTAAATCTGACAGTTGTCACATTTTATTTTCAATTTGGAATAAAAACAAATCAAATGTGTTTCTTGCATTTATAAAATGGTATTTTCTTTGATTTGTATCGTCTTATAAATTATACAGATTATATTTGTAATATTATTATCTAATTAAAAAAAAATATTTTTTTTATTATGGCGCCATCTATCGACAACTAGAATAATCACCGAACTAGAATAATTACCAAAGTAATCACCGACGTGCCTTTTTTCTGTCATATACAATTTAATGCGTTAGAAAGAAATCGAAAAACTGTGACGCAGTGAAAGATGATCACGAGAAAAAGAATATTAAAGTTATAAGCATAGAAAGCAGAAAAAAATCGATGTTTTTCGAAATTTTTAAATATTTTAATTTTTTTATTAATGTTTCGGGCATATTTGAGAAGGAGCATAAGTCAATTATTATTACTGAAAGTGTCACCTAACTTTATCTGCAAAAATACGAATGCCACCTCTCACATCCAAAAATACACGTTTTTTACAGATTAGTCTGGTCTGTATTAAAACATGGGGAAAAAGCACTACATAAAGGATTTGCCAAAAAACGACATAAATGGAATCAAGGAAAATAATTCGACGAATGGAAAAATTATGCAAATCAAATTCTTCTTCTGGATGTGCCTATCCGTGTCCGTGACGAATTTTGGCGATCATCATGGCAATCTTTATTTGATCTGCAGCAGCGCGTAAGAGCTGCACAGATTTTGTACCAGGTTCTGAGATTCTAACCAGTGTAACGATTCAAAAATCCTATAAGTTTGAATTCACGTATTTCAATTCTCATTCTCTATATAAAGATTTAATATGCGACTCACAAGTAACGGTAGTTTGTTATTCTAAATTATTATTATTGTTTGTTTGTTATAAACATTCCAATTACATCTTAAACTTCGGCGAAAAATACATAGTGTCTCGCCGATTTGAATAAACAAAATCCAATCATTTATTTGCCTTGGGTGTTGTCGCTAGCAAAATTAAAGTTTTTATTTGTGTGATATTCTCCGAGAGCGAAATTAAATCAAATTGCCTGCTTAACGATATTATTAAGGGGGGTGGGGTATGGTTTGAAATCAACATATCAAGCACAATTTGGTGAATTTTTTTCGAAGCTATGGTAGAATTATTTCATTTTTAAATTAAATAAACATATTAAGTACAATTCAAAGAATATTTAAAAAAAAATTCTATCCAAAATATTGAAAAATAAGCCATTGGTGACAACTTTTGACAGGCAGCTCAATAAAAATGGATTTTGCGGTGGACATCAGAACGTGTCACTGGATCATACGAAACAACAAATTCAAAAAGATTTAATTAGTTTATGAGTTTCACGAGGTAACAACGTCGAGTTTTTTTTATTTTTAATGATTTTTGAATTTTTGGTATCACTAAGAAGTCAAAAATACGAAATTTTTGGTAAACATTTTGTAAAAATCAACAGATTGATTATTGTTGAACAAAAAATAAGCACAAAACGAAAAATATCTCGACGCCGTTACCTCATGAAATGTCTAAAGAAAATCTATGCAAAATTTCAGGTATATTGGTCAAGTAGTTTTTCAGTTACAATGTCCACCTTCAAACAAAACGCGTTTAAAGTTTTGACAACTGCATCTTCATCTTCTTATTTGTCTGCCAAATCGTAAAGTGATGCACATTGGAATATGTTTTTTGAATCGCGGAGTAATCTACAAAAGAGAATGCGAACAGTTGTTTAACGTTTCTCACTACGCTCAAGCTTGCTGGCGCGAAGCCGCGGCAAAGTGAGTCGAAGGTAGGGCTATTTAACACGCTGTATCTCTGGTAATTTTACTCCGACGAATCTGAAATTTTCAGAGAGTATTCTTGAAAGTATGCACTTTTATTTGATATACAGTCGGAAAAACGAAAGAATACCCATGAACGATCACATCAATCACTTATTTTGTATTTGCTATCTTTTTCAATAACAAACGTTTGTTATTTATAGAAAAAGACAGCAAATACAAAATAAGTGATTTATGTGATTGTTCATGGGTATTCTTTCATTTTTCCCACTGTAATAAAAAAATTAAATATTTCAAACCATACCCCCCCACCCTTAAGGCAGTGGAGATCTAGCTTTTGGCTGAGATTTCGTCACTCATATATCATGGATTCCTGCTTTAAGTTTTAAACAGTTCGGGACCATGGCGTTTCATCAGGCACTGGCAATATGGGACAACAAACAAGTTTGTAAATAATAAGAAGGTGTTGACATGAACAACCGTTTTGGAGGTTAACATGGCGTCTCGCCAGGCACTGGGGTATGTCCCCCAGTACCATTTCCCAATTTCCAGTTGATTCGACAAATAGTTTAGTTCAAATAATTTGGAAAAGGGCACTTTGTACAAAATTCTAGGTACTTTCTTTGTACTAAAGGGCGATTCATTTAGAGGTACTTTTTTGGTGGGGATTTGATGAGATCGTGCACGAATCGTATCACCTGACATTGCGTTTTTATTCAGTATTGTTTGCTTTTCATCCTGAAAAGACTTAGCCAGGCACAGCGTCAATATATTATTCAGCTGTATTACGAAAATAAGCGATCTATGAGGAATGGGTTTCGTGCGCTTAGAGCAATTTATGGTCCACATACTTGGCCCACCGAACGCAAAATTCGCTATACTATCAGTAAGTTTGAAACCAAGTTTTCATTATGGGATAACATGCGAACAATTAGAGCACAGCTTGGCTTGTCGTATGCAACAACTTGGCATATTTTACGCAGGGATCTTGGTTTAAAAGCATACAAAAAACAATTAATGCAAGATCTGAAGTCAATCGACCGTCCGAGTCGTCACCGTTTCACTCGATGTGCTCTTGACAAGCATGCAGAAGATCCACTCTTTTCGAAAAAAAAAAAAAAATAAATAAATACATTTTTTTTTTCGATATTAACACAGTATACAGTCACGGTAAACATATTATCTTCAAAATGTAATTGTAAAGAATTGTTCTTTTGTATGATAATAAAGATTTTCAAATAAAATTCCTTTTTTTTCATTGTTTTTTCTTTTTGAAAAAAGTACTTCTAAATGAATCACCCTTTATATACTTCCACCCACAAGCACCAAATTGTAATCTAATATATTCATAATTCATGACTGAAAGGGTTAATCAGTTTCTCGCATACTCGCATTCCATTGGCACAATAAACAAAACAATATTTTTATGATAATAATTTGCCTAGTTCCATATTACTTTATTATTTTAATTACTTTATTATTTAAATTTTAATTAGTCTAACAATTGTAGGCTACTTTGTACGAAACTTATGAAAGGTAAACAACTACATTATTGATGGATTCGACACTGAAAACAAACGTTTTCAGTGTTTTATTGTTAACTACATTATTGTTAACTACTATTTTTTTTCTTTAGATGTATGCGTACTGTTAACATACAAATTACCTAAATGTCCTTTACTTTCTACATTATATCAACAAAGATAACTGAAATAATAAGATTAAGACGTTGATTGATAGCCCGATCAAAGCACACAAAACTTTACGAAAACCTCAAAAAAAATAAAGGAAGGAGGAAGTTTTGGGAATAGCTAGTTGAAATTGTCTATTATTCTATAAGAAAAAGTTTACAATTCTACATCCCCTCCATTTTACAAACATTGAATGGAATACACCCTTCTCGGGGGTGAAAAAATATACATTCAAAATAATCCGGAATTGGATAAAAAGAAATCCACGAGGAAAAATTTCCTGTAGTTGGCTGTATACCATTACAAAAACATAAAATCCTTTATAAAAGGTATATTTGTTAAAATCCCTATACAGGGCTACATCAAAGACAGAACTAGTTTTCGATCGGTTGACCGATCATCATCAGTGCAATCTTAGAATCTACATGCTAACCACCAAAGTAAAAATATATGATATAAAAATATATAAAAACCCTTTACAATTGATCCGTCATCGGAACATATGACAAAGATGTGAATTATAACATGGAAGAATAAAATATCCAATGTTTTTCGCCCGAGGTACCAATGAGCTCTATCTGACAAGTTCACATCATGGCTGTACGGAAGCAAGAATATGTGGATAAAAAGACTAATTCTAAGAAACTTATGTTCTATAGAGTTTTTTCACCAAGTCAATACTTTTAGAGTTATTTGCGAGTGAACATGTTCATTTTTAACAAAAAAAAAACATGTTTTTGGACGACATTTCGCAAATAACTCAAAAAGTAAGTATTTTATCGAAAAAAATATTCTTAGCAAAAATATAGCTTATAAAAAAGTGAAAAAAATGGTGTGTGCATGAAGTCTGTAGACCCAGTAGAAGCAGAGTTGTAGCTAATGAAAAGTAGGTTCTTCTTCGTCAAATTTCAAATCGAATATTTCAACGTGAAATAACCAAAAATCGGAGCACTTTTCAGGGAAAACTCATTACACCTTTTTAAAGTATTTAAGAAAAGGTTTATTTTTGTTTTTTAAAAAAACTTCTAACATTAAAATTATGTTAGTTAAGTTCAAAATATTGTTGGTCCCATTTATGTTTTGGTAAAAAGAATCGCGAAAATCACTCCCTAATTAGCATCCCAAATAAAACTAATCGTTAGCGCTTCACGAGTTACTTTGATTATGTATTCGTTATATGATCTGTAAGTTTCATCGGTTCAAAGTGCTTATTTTTGAAAACGCTGTAGTTAAAATGGCTTGAACGAGTCACAAATCACGAGTGTATGCAAATTTTGAACAGACATAGCATAACCAATTTTTGTCTAACAGGAGAACAAAAAATCCAAAATATTCAGAAAATCAAAACTTAAATTTTATTACCCTTTGCGATTTTTGGCATTACTAATAATTTTTAAGTTATTTAAAAAATGGTTTTTTTTTCAAAATAAAAAAAAAATTACTATAAATAGAATTTTTTTCAAAAATGAGCACTTTGAACCAATGAAACTTATAGATCATTTAAACAATATAAGTAAAGTAACTTGTGAAGCGATAACGATTACTTTTATTTGGGATGCTAATTAGGGGGTGATTTTTGCGATTATTTTTAACAAAACATAAAAGTTACCAACAATATTTTGAGCGTAACCCACTTACTTTTAATGCTAGAAGTTTTTTAGAAAAAACATAAACAAACCTTTTTTAAAACGCTTTAAAAATGTTGTAATGAGTTTCCCCGAAAAGTGCTCCATTTTTTTGGCTATTTTGCGTTGAAATATTCGATTTTTAATTTGACGAATAAGAATCTACTTTTCATTAGCCACAATTCCGCTTATACTGGATATACAAACTTTGTACACCACTTTTTTCAATATTTTATAAGCTATATTTTTGCTACAAATATTTTTTTGATAAAATACTTACTTTTTGAGTTATTTGCGAAAAGTCGTCCAAAACATGTTTTTTTTTGTTAAAAATGATTCACTCGCAAATAACTCAAAAAGTGTTGACTTAGTGAAAAAACTCTATAGAACAAAAGTTGCTTAGAATTAGTCATTTTATAAAATTCCGGACTTATTTTGAATGTATATTTTTTCACCCCCGACAAGGGGGTATTCCCCTCAATGTTCGTAAAATGGATGGGATGTAGAATTGTTTCTTTACTTTGTAGAAACTTTTTCTTATATAATAATAAACAATTTTAACTACCTATTTCCAAATTTTTATCCCTAGTTTATTATTTTGGGGTCAGATTGTTCTTTGATCGGAATCGGGCTACGAGGATTTACTCTTATTTTAAACGGTTTGATTTTTGATTTTTGTAAGATTGACGTCTTCAGCCCATCCCAGATTCTATTTTCTATTCGCCTGTCTAAGGAAAGAGCATTCTCTTGTTTCCCTGTCACACCATCATGATTTACTGAATAACATGATTGATTAATACTACTCTTTGTTCTTTATCAACTTAAAGGATATTGAATATCAAATAAATTGGTTTCAAATACAATACATCTCGATGCATTAACGATCGATATTCACTTTCAACTGCAAAGACATTTAGAAAATTATAATTAAGGGGCGACAATAGTTTTCCTAAAGTTTGTGGAACAAAATAAATAACTCACTCAATATAGTCATAAGTATTCTTAATAATTTATATTTAATTTTATATAAAAAGTTCATCTTCTTCACCTCTTGGTTATTTCAGCAGCTTAATGTAAGATAGTTTACAATATACATTTTACAAATATGTAAATTATTTTTAAATGCATTTTGATTTTTGTCGATACGATACTCTGATCAAGAGATATCGAATTTTTATCATCGAGTTGATACACATTTTATTTAAAAAAATTTATTTCGAGTGCCTAAATGTGTATCAACTAGACGGTAAAAATTCGAAATCTTTTGATGGGAGTGCCCTATCGACAAAAATTAAAATGCGTTTTAAAGGTGAAAAGAGCAGCTTTCGTATCCAATTTTTGCATTTTGTCGCAAATGAAGTCAGTTTCTATACTGTTGCTAAAGAAAAATTGCGCGATTTTTGCCATTTTTTACGATTGTTATGTGGGGTTTTAGGGGGAAGCCCGGGAGTAGGAGTTCCAATCTTCTTTGCATCTTTTTGGGGTCCCAAAATTGATATTCTTAGTAAAATTCAGCTGGTTCGTATGATTTTTAGAGGTCAAATCTCTCACGATTGGACTAATAATACTCTGGCAAATGTACGATATTTTTGCAAAATTTTGGAATGTGTTTAATTCGTAGAACAAATATAACATTTTTTTAATAATTTTGTAACGTTACAAACGTCACATCTTTGATATTTTATTTTTAAATAATTATTTTACTTTATTTTCTTTAATATTTCATTAATAATTATCTTCTATTCGTTTTAACTTGCTTTTTCGTTAAAAACTTGTTTGGCGCCCTCTTTTATTATCCTCTATTTCCTATCTCTATTTTCATCTAAAATCTAAATCATCATACTGAACGTACCCCGTATATTCTTACTCTGTAAGTATCTGTCTTAATACGGAACATGCCTGCTACTGCCTACGTCGCACTGTCATGAAAGTGACACGTCATCCCTACCCGCTGACACAAAATGAGAATGGAAGGGAAAAATTAATCTATTTAAAGAGATGAGCCCATAAGGCCCCATCTATTTCCAGACTTAATATTCTCTTGGGGTAAGAATCCATATTATCATATTTTAATTACATTTCTACATCTAGCAGTTTTTCTAATATTTTTTATATCTAACCTAACCTCCCATCTAAAAGCATGGCTTCTGATATTTTAGTTTTAAATATATCTTTTTAATTTACTTATATGCACGTTTAGGAATCAAATTTTAACTAGTAATATTCAATCTTGACTCCATTTAATTTACCTTGGCCAACTACTTTTTACGATTGTTTGGCAAAGGCTCGTTTTTGGTTTTTCTTCTTGATGATTGATATGTGTATTTATCTTATAGTTTTTGGGAATAAACCACTTTTCTCCCTTCGGGAGCCACCTGCCTTCATCACCGGTGATGCTACTCATCAGGCAAGACAACAATATACATCAAACAGACAGCAGCACCCGACATCTCTAGTTGCAGCGACCTAGGGCCACAACATCTGCCCAGGTCTACAAGTCTACAGCTGTACCATTCGTTATCAAGAAGTTACCATCGAACCAGATACCAAAGCCATAAGTATAATCTACAAATTGTTAGTTTTTGGCAAGAATTTGAATATATTTGTTAATGCAATTAATAAGTCACATTTTTATTATATCTTTTTTGAACAATAAACATGATTGGTTAAAAATACTGTTTTGTTTGCTTCCATTCCGAATTTTCATAGTTCATTTCTAAGATTAGGACAAGACGAACACACACCTTGAGAGACTGAGCTAAAGCTAAGGGTGTAGCGATGGCTATCTTGGATGATTGAAGTAATATTTTCGAATATTATTTCAATTAGCTGGGGTAGTCCATCGCCTTTTTCGTTTCAATTTTTTTCAGTCCCCTACAACTACAAATAGTTTCTTATGAATTTTGATGTAATAGGAAAGCAATAATTCAACAAAATTTGATAACTTCCCATTGATTTTCCTATGGCCGTTTGACGATTCACCATCTGGTATAATATACCAATATAAATGTGTTATGTAAATGTTCTAAAAAACTACCGTAAAGGGGGGGGGTCATGAGTTGCAATTGCGGCGTCGACATAAGGGTGGGCCTCAATTGTAACCGATGCCTTACGACGAATGAGGGAGGGTATTAAACAGTTCAATTTTTTTACGCCGTAGTTTCTGGATGTTCCCTATACCATTCAAACTTTTAATAATATACACCCAAAATAAAAAAAATTAAGGATAAAGAACAATAACAGTTACTGTTCTTTATCCTTCGAGGGATTTCCCTATTATCGAGGGAAAAAAGATGATTAAGGGAAAATGAAAATGTAGTATGTCAAAGTGTGTAAATAATTTTATTTCCTTAGCTGAGCGCTTTCGACATAAACGTCATCATCGGAGCTAATGCTAAAATAAAAAAAGAGATCTTGTAAGAACAAGAAGTACAAAACTCTTTTTTTACTTACGTCAAATACTAAAAAAGTACCGCTACATAGAGGTGTAAAAAAGTGCATCTTAGGAATGTACATTTGATTTATAAATTTGTGAATGCTAACTTAGTCCTCCGTACAACAGCAAACAGCAAAAAAACAGAAAGAAACGGCCACATACACGTTGCACAAAAACATATATAAACTTTTTTCACGGTCCGGGTGTCGATATCACCCGTCCATCCTTGGCCTAGTAACAACAGCTGACTGACAAGGTCGGATATTCAAATCTGCTTTTATCTGTTCTGCGTTGACGTTGACAGCTGACGTTGAAACATGAATATTTTAAACATATTGAAAGGAAAATTGAAAATTTTTACAATGAAATTGATAAGGAAATGTACCTTAGATGTTTGTACTAATCAATTATTAAATTAATTGATAATTGATTAGTACAAACATCTAAGGTACATTTCCTTATCAATTTCATTGTAAAAATTTTCAATTTTCCTTTCAATATGTTTAAAATATTCATGTTTCAACGTCAGCTGTCAACGTCAACGCAGAACAGATAAAAGCAGATTTGAATATCCGACCTTGTCAGTCAGCTGTTGTTACTAGGCCAAGGATGGACGGGTGATATCGACACCCGGACCGTGAAAAAAGTTTATATATGTTTTTGTGCAACGTGTATGTGGCCGTTTCTTTCTGTTTTTTTGCTGTTTGCTGTTGTACGGAGGACTAAGTTAGCATTCACAAATTTATAAATCAAATGTACATTCCTAAGATGCACTTTTTTACACCTCTATGTAGCGGTACTTTTTTAGTATTTGACGTAAGTAAAAAAAGAGTTTTGTACTTCTTGTTCTTACAAGATCTCTTTTTTTATTTTAGCATTAGCTCCGATGATGACGTTTATGTCGAAAGCGCTCAGCTAAGGAAATAAAATTATTTACACACTTTGACATACTACATTTTCATTTTCCCTTATTCATTCAAGTGTGTACAAACTTATCAGTCTTTCAACTAAAAAAGATGATGTATTTATTCCTAACCTTGCATAGTAGGTATACTCGTATATAAATAAAGAACGGACGTTGAAAACATACGAGGTAAGTAACATATTCCTTTTACCAAAATGATTATTTATAATCGATCCTTGATTAGGAAAACCGCAAATAATTTGAATATTTATAAACCAGTTTTCTATACGTCTCGCCGACTTGTCTTAGTACGCAATTGTGAATAGATTTCTAAGAAACCTCTCTCTCATTCGACTCGATATGTAATCATCCATAAGGGGGACTCCCAATCTCGCGATGCGATGATGATCTGTTCTTGTTTTGTTGCAGTTCAATGGCGATGGATAATTACCAATAGGAGCGAGAAACTTTAAGAGGTTTTTGGGTCTAAAAACTCGGTTGTCTAAATCCAAAACACACATTTGTATAAACAGTTTAAATCTGGTACAAATTGTTAAATGTTATGTTTTTTATGGGATTAGCCACAGTTACAGCAGCTACTAGTGAAAAAATAACTATTCGTTACAAAGTACTCGTTACTTACGAATACCGAAAGTAACGATTACTATACAGAGAGGCAAATCGTTACTTTGATTACTTTGATTACTCTGATTACAGCGTTATCGTTACTTCGTACCAGTCGTATCAGAGCGAGTACCTATTTGAGTATTGTATCTACAATCGGTTGATATCGGAATTGGACCGGTATTCCACGAGTGTTCGGTATCAGTACAGTTAACTAAAATTTTATCAATGAAGGGCGAAGACTATGCAGAGTTTTACAGGATTACAGGGCGCTGAGAAGTAGCTGAAACAGAGGGAGGTAAATCATTTAACAAAGCATGTACCCAGAAACATATGTCGATACGATAAAATACGATTTGTCGAGGTAGATAATTTACAGATGTTTGTTCCTTTGAAAATAAAAATGCAAAACATTAGATTTTAATAATAAATACACAATATTCTTATCAGGTCTAAAAAAATACCTAGCTGAGATTGACCGGAAAAAAATTTAGAAATGATAAAATTTCTAGACTATGATCATAAACTTTAATTTTACATGTAGGTATTAGACCTGGATCCCGCGTAAGAAAAAAAAGTTGATTAATAGCAAGCTGAAAATTTGTTAATAGCTTAACGGTGTCTAGTCGGACAAACTTTGATGCACGGGAACACTGGAACAGGGGAAGTTTTAACTGTGGAGCATGATAAACGTGTCGTCCTCACAAGTTTATGATTGTGAAAAATAACAAGTTGTTTTTAAGTTTATTCGATAGCCAACGTTATATAATATACGAGAAAATGTTTGTCCGACAAAAATGTTGGGCATTTTAACGAGTCCGACACGTAGAACATGTCACATCACCGGAATTATGTTGGTGATGAATAGCAGTCTGATTTTTGGATGAGAGTTTAATGAAAGGTTAAAAAAGCAATTGGAAGTTATGTCCGACAAAATTAATGGGAAGTTCTCGTAGTCGGACATTCTAAACAGGTAAGATATACACAAAAATGCTGGTGATAAATAGCTTTCCGACAAAGATGAAATTTAATTAAGTAAATTATTCCTTACCAAGAATGACTGTTGTCGGAAAAAAATAAGGGGTAGATTTTGTAGTCGGACAATTTAAAAAAATAATTTTTGAAATTTCAATAAGGGGTGATCATTCTATGTCAAAAGTACCTGCAGTCAATTACAATCGATATCTTTCGATTTATCTCAACATCATTTAGATACCTCACTGTAATACATTTATAGTAGATCAGGCAAAGTATATTATGGATTGAGTGGTCTACCTATCTTTGTCTGCCACATGCGCGGGATCGCTTGGTTAAAAGAGATAGATAGACCACCTATCGACTTTTTGCACTGTATTCCCTGTCTACCCTTATGTCTATGAATACATTTCCATTTAAGAAAACTGTCACTTTTGACAATAATTCATAATAAATTGCAATCGTAACTTCAAATTTAAACTAATCGATTTATTTTGGCAGCAAATTATTTCTAGCCATGTGACATATTACATTAATATATTTCATTTGTAGAAAGTTGAGAAAAATTACGTTATACAATTTTAATAATAATTTATTTAGGTACCCTTTTTCAATCAAGCAAAGCATTACAGCACGAATAATGATATTCAATAGAATTTTCACAATTATCTGGCAACTGAACCTCATTGAATTGATGACCAAGCATTTTACGAACTTTGTAAAATGTTCGAAAATTACTCAAAAATGTTCCGTTGAATGGTTTCACTTTTGATTTGGCGACTTAAAATTTAAACTGTTAACACTCAAAAATAGACACAAAAACACTCCATAGTTAATATAAATTTTAATTTCCAACACACGTGGCAAACAGAAACTCAGAGACCATGTACTTTCAAATACTACTTTGTATAGCACAAAGTGTCACACTGACAAATGCAGCCTTCTATTATAATACATACTTCTAAGCAAAATGTGTCATATTTACGTATATTCTTATAAGCACCGGAGTTTTACACTCTTCACATTTTTCAATGTCGTTTACAGGGTTAAGATTTAAGTATGGAAAAAAGTGTATACAACGTTTTTTGTAGGAAATTTTCCGTACTTTCTGATGCGCCTAATTAGAAAACCCTAAGAGATTGCTTTCACATGTTCTTTTTGACATTTTTTATTATCATTTTGAGAATATCTAGAACAAAATCCACCCAAAAAAATAATTGTTTTGCTATATATACATGCATTGATACTTACCTCACTGTTTTTGGAGTGTGCATGTATATATAGGCACATGCAAATATGTGAATATAAATAATAATATACAGCTAAAATAACTTTATCAATATGTGACTAAGTCATTCTGAAAAAATGTTTTTTATTTATTTCCTTCGATTTGCCCAAACTTTTTGTCCGACATATAACTTTTTGCGTTACAAAATATAATTTTTACATAAACAAATCAAAATTAGCTTGCTATTTATCACCAACATTTTTGTCTATATCTTACATGTTTAGAATGTCCGACTAGGAAAATTTCCCATTAATTTTGTCCGACAGAACTTCCAATTGCTTTTTTAACCTTTCATTAAACTCTCATGCAAAAATCAGACTGCTATTCATCACCAACATAATTCCTGTGATGTGACATGTTCTACGTGTCGGACTCGTTAAAATGCCCAACCTTTTTGTCGGACAAACATTTTTTCATATATTATATAACGTTGGCTATTGAATAAACTTAAAAACAACTTGCTATTTTTCACCATCATAAACTTGTCAGGACGACACGTTTATCATGGTCCACCGTTAAAACTTCCTCTGTTCCAGTATTCCCATGCATCAATGTTTGTCCGACTAGACACCGTTAATCTATTAACAAATTTTCAGCTTGCTATTAATCAACTTTTTTTTCTTACGCGGGATCCAGGTCTATATGGCATTGTTTTTATTAGACCATGGCATGTAACACTAAAAACACAGAAATAAATATATTTTTAAATATACATAGTAGGTACCTAGAGACTTGCAACTTTTTGCATTGTATTTAGGATTAGAATGACGTCTGGATAAAAGTCTACAATAGAAAAATGGGTGGAGCAGCAATGACAGAACAATTAACAACATTAATTAACAAAATCATAAAACACAATAAAGTACCGGAAGAATGGAGAACAAGCGAACTAAGTCTACTATTCAAAAAGGAGATAAAAAGCAGCCAGAAAACTATAGAGGTATCAACTTGTTAAATACTACCCTAAAACTTACAACTATATTTTTACAAGACCTAATGAATCAGAGGATAAGTTTAGTAGATGAACAACAGGGTTTTCGTACTGGAAGATCGTGTAACGATGCAATATTCGTCATAAAGCAAATTACTTAGAAATCACTAGAGTATAGTAGACCAGCATTTCTATGTCTGATTTACTTGAAGAAAGCATTTAGTAGAGTTAAGACTCACAGATGTAATCCATCTTCTGCATAATAGAGAATAATTTCTCTTAGATATCATAAAAACTATTGAAAAAATCTACCATAACAACAAAATGGAGAAGTCAGAATATATGGACAATTTACAGAATCTATAGATATAGGCAGCGGAATAATACAGGGAGACTCATTGGGCCTATGCTCTTCAATTTAATCATGGATGAATGTTTATGTACTTTTGGATGCATTTTATTGTGCAATTATGCATTTCCACCCATTTTTGTATTGAAAACTTTTTCCTGTTTCACTATTTCCCTAAAAATAATTTATTTTTTCCTGTATGCCTTGGTCTATGTGTATTTTATTGTTATGATCCAAAAATCTAAAATAATATCTGCCCGGGCCAAAAAATTAGTAGTATTTAAAAACAAATCGTTTTTAATTATTAATTAGTTTGGACATAATTATGTCGGGCACCCCTTGTTTTTAATAATTTTTTAACATAATAGATTACATATCATTTAATTTCTATCCATTACATAGATCGGTGATGGTCGTTGTTATATCGGATCTTGAAATACTGAGAAATGCGATTCTCGATATGATTACCGGTACTCAAATACAATAGTAATCATAGTAATCAAAATATCCTACTAATACAAAATATGCGAGAAATGCGATTCTCCATATGATTACCGGTACTCAAAAACAAAAGTAATCAAAGTAACGAATACTGTAAATGATTACTTTGTACAAAAGTAACGATTTGTAACGATTACTCGAAAGTAGCTATAATCAACATCACTAGCCGCTACTACACCTACTAAATATAAGTGATTCTGTTGATCTTCCAGTCCTAATAGACCAGGGCGCATCTGTAAAAATATTAGTACATTTGGACGTTGAGAGGTGACTCAAATTTTGTTGCAGAAATTGCTTGAAAATAACTCAAATAATAATATTTTAGTTATCCTCCCTCTCAAAAAGGTCCGGAACATTGTTTAAATAATCAAAATGTCAAAAATTGAAGGAAAATTCGATTTTTTTCTTCGTTTTTTGATTATAACTTTAAAAGTTTTCATTTCCGAGAAAAGTTGTACTGACATAAAAGTTGCGTAATTAAATTTCCTACAATATAGAATTGGTTAAGAATTTAAAAAATAGTCACCCCAAATCTTAATGAAATTTACAGTGTTGTTTTACTATATCATAAAGTTTTTCTGGGTAAAATAAAATATGAAGGTTCTATGTGTAGCATAAATGGTTGAAAAACGTAAAATGCGAATACTTGTTTTTGTATGGTTTTTTTTTTCGCAATTATTGCTATTTTGCAACAAGGGTGACTATTTTTAAAATTTTTAACCAATTCTATATTGTAGGAAATTTAATTATGCAACTTTTATGTCAGTACAACTTTTCTCAGAAATGAATAGTTTTAAAGTTATAATCAATAAACCAATAAAAAAATCGAATTTTTCCTTCATATTTTGACATTTTGATTATTTAAACAATGTTCCGGACCATTTTGAGTGGGAGGATAACTCAAATATTATTATTTGAGTTATTTTCAAGCAATTTCTGCAAAAAAATTTGAGTCACCTCTCAACGTCCATCTCAAAACAGATGCGCCCTGGACTATAAATCCAGTTGTTCTTCAGCTTGTATTCTATTCTATTCTAAAATGGCTGACAGAAGATCGACTATGATTTTAAAAAATATATTTCCTACGCCGAAATTGAAATAACCGATCGTTCTGATACTATTTTACTATCGTACTAGTATTTCTTGTAACGACAATGGGATAAAATATCCAATCTAAAATATACCAAATAAAAGCACTTTAAACACAATATGGAAACACACATTTATTGATCTTCAAAAGACGTCTAATAGTGTCCCATTAGGAAAGCTGTGGCAAGTGCTAGAAGACAAGAATATGCCACCTACAGTTAGTTCCATGGTTCTTTACTCGTGCGTCATTAATACCTGGCGAGATAAAATACAATACTTTTTATCTAGCATTATTGTCTTCAATTGAAATTCATGTCATTGTCCACAAGTAAACAGACATGTTATTTTTATGAACGCTCTAGACTAGTCTAGACTCAATACATCTAAAAGATATAGGTACAAAAAATACGCTTGGGGACATTTTCAGATTTTAAGTACAGTTTGTGATATTTCTGGTTTGTTTAAGTACTTGTGGATTTTACTTGTGCCTGTTTGCTGGATTTTTAGAGGTTTTTTTGTCCTGTTTTTGCATTTAGAAGTTATTTATATTACACAAACAGTTCTTGTTTTCACAACTAATTTTATATTGGAGTTTGAAATTTTATGGTAAGTGTATTTGCCTGGCAAAACTAACATTTTACATTCTACAGTGCGTCCATAAAGTAACGCATACATTCATTATTTCGCAAACCGGCGACTTTAAGGAAACATTCCGAAACAGGTCGATTTTTATTTTTAAATTACAATTTTTTGGCATATATATCATACCAGTGACGTCATCCATCTGGGCTTGATAAAGTAATCGATGATTTTTTTAAATGAGAATAGGGGTCATGTGATAGCTCATTTGAAAGGGTATTTAATTCTCTATTTACTAATACAAACAATAACATATTTAAAAAAGATAAAGGCAGGTTTTGTTTATATTTGATTCAGAGTTGGACTACCATCTCCATATAGCTATTTCAGCATCCTCATGCATCCTCAGTGAAGCTATGCAGTCACAACTCTGAAAGAAACATAAATAATCCGCCTATTTAAGGGAAACCATCGCGATACAATGATTCCACCTTTTGAGACGCAATCTAGCGACATCTCTCGTATTACGAGGAAAACAACGAAAAGCCCTAGATACAAAGTTTACTACTTTTTAAACAATTAGAATAATTGAAATAAAAATATAATAAACAATATTTTAAATCTAAGACTTTTCGTTAATAAACTGCTTTCTGGCTGCATCCTGTATCTCCGGCTTTTACAATATATAAGCACAGAGACGACGAAAATAGGAGAAAGCAAATAGAGGACACTTAGGCCAAGCATTTACCTTCTCTTCGTCTAGGAAAAGAACCGAAAGACAGTTTCTAAATACTCAAAACTGAGTAAAAATGAAAAAGATAAAGGCAGGTTTTGTTTATATTTGATTCAGAGTTGGACTACCATCTCCATATAGCTATTTCAGCATCCTCATGCATCCTCAGTGAAGCTATGCAGTCACAACTCTGAAAGAAACATAAACAATCCGCCTGTTTAAGGGAAACCATCGCGATACAATGATTCCACCTTTTGAGACGCAATCTAGCGACATCTCTCGTATTACGAGGAAAACAACGAAAAGCCCTAGATACAAAGTTTAACAAATAACATAATTATTTATACAGCGTGTCCAAAAAAAATTTTTTAATTAAATTAATTGAGACAAAAAGAAGAATCATGTAACTTATTAAACTCAAAATTCGTTTTACTTTTGTCAGAAAACAGGAATACATGTTTATTTTGTTTATTTGACGAATAATAAATATTGCTTTTCGCTTAAATTCAATGTTAGAGCTGCCACCCACCTGCCTTTTGGAAGTTTAACATTACGCTTAAGCGAAAATCAATGTTTATTTTTTAAATAAAACATTTTTATGTTTTCTGGCACCAATAAAATATATTTAGAATTAAACAAATTACACACATTCATCTTTTTGTACCAATTAAATTAATTAAAAAAAACATTTTTTGGACACCCTGTATAAATAATTATATTAATGTTTATATTACGGAATAGAGAATTACATACCCTTTCAAATGAGCTATTACATGACCCCTATTCTCATTTAAAAAAATCACCGATTACGTCATCACGCCCAGATGGATGACGTCACGAGTATGATATGTATGCCAAAAAATCGTAGTTTAAAAATAAAAATCGACCTGTTTCAGGATTTTTCCTTAAAGTCTCCGGTTTACGAAATAATGAATTTATGCGTTACTTTATGGACGCACTGTATTTATTTGATAACGTCAAATTTTATAATATAATCCGTGATCGGAACAGTAGCCACATTCTGTCTGTTGCGTGGAGTAAATCCTATTCCGTATGCTTTAAATGATGACGCACGGGTAAACAACCATGGACTCAACTGTATTTACACTAATGCTTGCTAATGCTGTGCGGACATTGTACAACGAATTGACGAGTTTAATCAAGATTGGACAAGTGAAAAGGCGAGAAAAGGACTTCGCCAGCGCCAAGACTGCATTGCGCATACGCTATTTAAGATTTATGGGTTTGGATATCTGGAAAATAGAAAAGAAAATGTGAACATAATATGAGTATTCCAATTGGAGATCACAAACTGTACATCATGCATTTTGCCGAATAACCCAGTAATATGTACTTGCAGAAGATCAAGATGCTATGTTACGAAAATCATATGAATAATATACCGTGGGGTAATCGTGGGAGGTGAATGAAAGGCACTTAGAACTAAGAGGTAAAAAATCGAAAGTACAAACTACGAGACTGGAATGGTATAAGTTAGAGATGCATTAAGTGAAACTAGTTTGATTTTACTCAACAAACTTGACTTGACTTGAAAATCAAACTTTTTGTATAAAAAAGTTTGACTTCTTGATTTCGATATCTTTAGGTTTGACTTGAATTCAAACATCTTCAAACAGTTTGAAAAGTTTGAATATTACGCAACATGTTTATTTGTTCATGGCGGATCAACGGGGGGAGTAATGGGTGAGGGAGGGGTAGGGGAAATCCCCCAATCCCAACAAGGCCCAAACAAAATTTTTTGACAAATTTCAATAAACATAGAAATGTATTGGCTGATACGATATTTAAACCGCAGACAGACAAATAAAACCCAATAACCGCGCCAGTTAGGATAATAATTATTAAGAAAGCTTATAGCGTCTTATAGTATGATACAATTGATCCAAATAATGGCATAAACGAGACCTCCAAAGTGAAAGTTATCATCCAACACCAAATTGTTCTATATGGTCCACGTAATGTTCAGAAAAAAGTCACACCATTCTGGGCGTCGGCTTTGAAGGGAAGAGGGGGGAGAAATCGGTAAATTAGTAGTTTTTTACGTTTTTCGTCAATATTTTTAAAACTTTGCGGTTTAGCATGAACAACCTTTTATACAAAAATGTTCTACATTCAATTTGAAATAAAAAAAGGCCCAATGCATAATCCTTCTAAAATGAACGGTTCCAAAGTTACGGAGGTAGTATAGTATAACTGGTCAAAAAAAGGCCTAACCCAAACATCCAAAGTAAGAGTCTTCCTCCAACACCAAATTGTTGGATATGGTCCACATATTGTTCAGTAAAAAGTTACACCATTTTTAGCGTCCGGTTTGGAGGGGAGATTGGGGAGAAATCGGTAAATTAGTAGTTTTTTTACGCTTTTCGTCAAAATTTCTAAAACTATACTTTTAGTATAGTATAGTTGATCCAAAAGATGGCATAACCCAGACATCCAAAGTGAAAGTTATCCTTCAACACCAAATTGTTCTATATGGTCCACACAATGTCCAGAAAAAAGTCACACCATTTTGAGCGTCGGGTTTGGAGGGAGAGGGGGGAGAAATCGGTAAATTCGTAGTTTTATAAGTTTTTCGCCAATATTTCTAAAACTATGCGGTTTAGCATGAACAACCCTCTATACAAAATTGTTCTACATTAAATTTGAAATAAAAAAGTCCCTATGCATAATCTTTCCAAAATGAATGGTTCCAAAGTTACGGAGGCAGTATAGTGTAACTGGTTCAAAAAAAGGCCTAACCCAAACATCCAAAGTAAAAGTTTTCCTTCAACACCAAAATGTTCTATATGGTCCACATATTGTTCAGTAAAAAGTTACACCATTTTGAGCGTCCGGTTTGGGAGGGAGATGGGAGAGAAGCTGGTAAATTAGTAGTTTTTTTACGTTTTTCGTCAATATTTCTACATACCATTTTGGTACAATACCAAAATCTTCTACATAAAATTTAAAATAAAAAATGTTCTATACATAATTGTTATGAAATCAACAGTTAAAGAGTTACGGAGGGTGAAAAGTCGAGGTTTTCGATACTTTTTATATTTTTTGGGCAATATTTATGATATAACTATACCAAAAACCCAGACATCCAAAGTGAAAGTTATCCTCCAACTCCAAATTTTTCTATATGGTCCACATAATGTTCAGAAAAAAGTCACACCATTTTGAGCGTCGGGTTTGGGGTGGAGAGGGGGGAGAAATCAGTAAATATAAAAAGTATCGAAAACCTCCACTTTTCACCCTCCGTAACTCTGGAACCGTTGATTTTATAACAATTATGTATGGAACCTTTTTTGTTTTAAATGTTATGTAGAACATTTTTCTATAGAATATTCCTTACGCTAAAGCATAGTTTTAGAAATATTGACGAAAAACTTAAAAAAACTACTAATTTACCGACTTCTCCCCCATCTCCCCCCCAAACCGGACGCTCAAAATGGTGTAACTTTTTACTGAACAATATGTGGACCATATAGAACAATTTGGTGTTGAAGGAAAACTTTTACTTTGGATGTCTGGGTTAGACCCTTTTTGGACCAATTATACTATACTACCTCCGTAACTTTGGAACCGTTCATTTTAGAAGGGTTATGCATAGGGCCTTTTTTATTTCAAATTTAATGTAGAACAATTTTGTGTAGAGGGTTGTTTATGCTAAACCGCTTAGTTTTAGAAATATTGACGAAAAACGTAAAAAACTAGGAATTTGCAGATTTCTCCCCCTCTCCCCCCAAACCCGACGCTAAAAATGGTGTGACTTTTTTCTGAACATTATGTGGACCATATAGAACAATTTGGTGTTGGAGGATAACTTTCACTTTGGATGTCTGGGTTTGGGTCTAACTATACCATACTATTTAGCGTAAACAATGTTCTATACAAAATTGTTCTACATAAAATTTAAAATAAAAAAGGTCCTACATATAATTGTTATAAAATCAACGCTTCCAGAGTTACGGAGAGTGAAAAGTGGAGGTTTTCGATATTTTTATATTTCTTGCGCAATTGATGATGATTTTGGGTGGTGGGGTTGACGTTTCTTCAAGGGCTTATCACTAACATGCCACTGAAATAGCAAATTTTATTTACAAAACACAATCCTGTTAAAGAAAATTTCTTTCATCAGTAATAATATTATAAATTGCCCAAAAATATAAAAAGTATCGAAAACTTTCACTTTTTACCCTCCGTAACTCTGGAACCGTTGATTTTATAACAAATATGTGTAGGACCTTTTTTGTTTTAAATTTTATGTAGAATCCTTTAGAAACCGCATAGTTTTAGAAATATTGACGAAAATCGTAAAAAACTCCGAATTTACCGATTTCTTCCCCCTCTTCCCCCCAAACCCGACGCTCAAAATGGTGTGACTTTTTCTTAACAGTATGTGGACCATATAGAACAATTTGGTGTTGGAGGATAACTTTCACTTTAGATGTCTGGGTTTGGGTCTAGTTATACCATACTACTACTGCATTAATAATACATTAATTTTTTAAAAATTTAAACCCAACATTGTAGCCTGTATCCGAAATAAATTTAAATTATAGATATAAAACCATATAGACCTGGATCCCGCGTACCAAAAAAAAGTTGATTAATAGCAAGCTGAAAATTTGTTAATAGCTTAACGGTGTCTAGTCAGACAAACTTTGATGTATGGGAACACTGGAACAGGAGAAGTTTTAATTGTGGAACAGGTTAAAAATTTGGAACGTCAGACTACGTAAACGTTCCATGTATTTTGTCGGACAGAACTTCCAATTGATTTGTTACCATTCCATTAAACTCTCATGCAAAAATCAGACTGGTGTTTATCACCCACTGGGCATTTTAATGAGTGGAACATGAAGAACATGTCAAATGACAGGAATCATGTTGGTTAGTAATAACAGTCTGATTTTTGCATGAGAGTTTAATGAAAGGGTAACAAATCAATTGGATGTTATGTCCGACAAAATACATGGGACGTTTTCGTAATCTGACGTTCCAAATTTTTAAACTGTTCCACAATTAAAACTTCCACCGTTCCAGTGTTCCCGTACATCTAAGTTTGTCCGACTAGACACCGTTAAGCTATTAACAAATTTTCAGCTTGCTATTAATCAACTTTTTTTGGTACGCAGGATGCAGGTCTAATAACCCAATGGTTAGTTTTGAATTTTAAAGAAATACAAACGAATATACAGCAATACTTTTGTATTGTATTTTCGAGTGAACTAGCAGCTTGGTACCAGATGTTTTTTCGAACTGGCCCTAACTAAAATAAATGCCTTTTTTAATAAAAGAAAGTCATAAAAATTCCAAATCATTTTATTTTGAGCTGTCCATTGAGACACATGTTACTGTGCTTCATCTGCTAAATACAAATTTTAAGATTTTAGCACTTGAATACTATTTTGTCCTATTGTAACATGAGCGGAGCGTGAGAGGGCAGTATAATACAATCCAGGGGTTCTATGTAAAATATAAACGAAAGTTGAAAAGGTGGAAGATTGTGATTCGGTAGTTCTTTTATTTAAGTTTAAAAAACAATGTTACGTAATGCGCTGTTCGAACCATCCTACCCCCTCCCTGTGTAACGCGCCGTAACGTTTTACATGACCCCCCCCCCCCCCCCAACTTGCGTTACGTAATACTTGAACTGAACGCTCCCAAAGTAGACTAAATTACATTTTGTATGCTAAAAAAAAACTATACAACGAATTATTTGTTTTAATCTAGTAACACTCAGATATAAAAAAGTTATATGGATAAAACGAAACTTGCCAGCAAGCAGTTCTAAGCATTCAGGAATCATTTTCAAGAAATTTAAATTTACGACCATATTTTGATTATAATCGCTTCCTCTATTAAGTTACTTTTATGTGGCACACATTGTATTATTAATTTTCTTATCTTAATTGGCAACTAACATGTCAATCTCGACAAAAAAGTATGTCTACTAAATAAATTATTTTTCAAACTCTTTCAAACTAGTTTGACAAACAGTTTGAATTTTCAAACCTGTACGATTGACTTGTTGACCAGTTTGACTTGACTTGATAGCCCTGGCAGCTAAGGCCATTCAAATGAAGAGAAGAAGAAGACTTGACTTGAGTTTGACTTGAAATTAAGTCAAGCTCAAGTCAAGTTCAAACATTCAAGTCAAACTTGTGCAACTCTGATATAAGTTAGGAAAAATACATCTACAAACTTCAAAATCTATATTTTCTTTACATTTCTTAATTAAAAACGGTTTAGAGACTTCTTCTGACGTCAAAATGTAAATTTTTACACAGCTGCAAAGTTAATAAAGAGTAATAAAAATTAATGACCAGACTAATAGGAGCCATGTTAATACAACCGAAGAATTGTTAAATTTTACGTTTTACTTCTTAAATCGCAAGAGTTCAGCGACCGTCTGAAAAAATACTGGGGACCCCTTTTTGATCAGATCATCATATTCATAAGCGGTCTCTCGCTCTCTCGTCGATTCGACCCGGATCTCCATTGTCTACGTCACTCGCGGGGACACTCAACATTCAAAGCAAAACGTTGATATCTCACAGAAAATCGCGATACCCACTTCTCGAACTCGCTGTCGCTAGCCACCTAAACATTAGCTAGGCCAACGACGAGGAGTCGAGGACCACGATTGCATTGCTACCAGAGGCGTATCTTCTACTCTTAAAACAATAATTATTATCTTCGTACACTACGGTATTTTATGATTACATCATAAAATGTAAAGATGTAATTGGATAAGTAGCAACCAAAGCAGCAGAAAGTAGTATTTTTTGTTCTTCGCAGTGTTAGTGTTTGTTCTTCTGGAACCAGAATTGAAGAGTTAGATGGCGTCTACAAATGTCCAGTTTGTCAGTTTCGTCAAACGTCAGTTTTTTTCGTCCGTCAAACGCTTCGGAGAAAAATAAATAAAAATGTATGATACACAACGTACTTACACATGAAACATAAGGTTTAGGCCTGGATCCCGCGTACCAAAAAAAGTTGATTAATAGCAAGCTAAAAATTTGTTAATAGCTTAACGCAGTGGCGGCTCGTGGCCTTGGAGACAGGGTCGGCAAGGTTTTTTTTTGTCTCCTCATATAGGTATACCATCAAACTAAAAGGCTTAAATCATCATAGAAGATTTTGTTGTTTTTTGTTTTTTTTTATTTGATGTACTTGACATTCTCTCTTGTTTCATGGTGTTTCGACAATACGTTTTAATTCTTTTGAGACAAGATAAATCCCGTTTATTTGAGGCAGAAATTGGTGGTAATAAGAAAATTGATGAACAGTTTGTTGTAATGAATTGCAGTACTTACTACATAGAATTATACATACATATTTTGTAACTTAACCCACTTTCTGAAAATATTTGAATCGGCATAATTTTTAAGTACCTAACTTGAACTTGTAATAATAAATATCTTGGAAATTCTTTGGCAAAGGGAACTTTTAAATTTTGAATCGTAAAAGAGGTCAAAAATTTGCAAATCTTCAAAATTCGAAAAACGAGTATATATTTGCATATAATAGTAGGTATCCAAAATTTCAAGATATACCTACTCGTTTTTCAAGATATGTATCATGTCGGTGTCTTTTTTGGGATGGTTCGGAAATATCAAGCGAATCCAAAAAGTCACTGCGTATACATTGGAAACTACTATCATTACGGAAATCTCTGAGATTTTGCTCCAGCTTTCGTATTCACCCGTGTTGAGCTGGCCCCCCCCCCCACTAGCAAAAATTAAAAAGCAAATAGCCCTGATTTATGAGCTATTTATGAGCTCTCATATTCCGCAAACTAAAAATTTTGAGCTCGTTCCACTGAGCAGGAATTTAATACCCTAGTGGGGGGGGCTGAGTACTTAAAAATAGGAATATTGAATCGGTTTTTGCGGCAGAATTACGAGCTATTTATGAGCTCTTGAAATTATATAGTTTCGATTTTTGAGCTCATCCCCTTCACCCCCAAACAACCCTTTAATTGATTTAACTTAAGAGAAAGATGCTGAGAAAACTTAAAATATATCGTATTGCGGATATAATTCCTATAGCTTATATACTCTAAGAATAAACTATTAAATCAAGGGCATTTCGATTATTGAGCTACAACCCCTTCGCAAGAAAACCACCCTATCTTCCCGGCTTAAGAGAAAGTTGTACTTAAAATGCGTTAAACTAATTATTTGGCGACTACATATCATTTAATAATTTATAAGCTTCCAAATTACGCGCATTTAGATCAGTAAATTGCAATTTATTTTGTATAGTGCAGTCACTGAAGGTAAAAATCAACGATTACCTTCAATTTCGGTGAACCTTCATCGATTTTCACGAAAATTGGTCAGTGGTTAGAGGATACGTCAAGAAACAAAGGTGACATGGTACCACCTTGCGCCTTTACCCTGAGGGTGGATACCGCCCCTTCTCCGGGGTGAAAATTATTTTATAAAAAATAACTGCACAAATCAATAAAAGAACAAATTAAAAGCAAAATTTATTATATAAAGTTAATAAAATAAGTCAATACTTTTTAAGTTATCAAAGATCAAAGAGTTTAATTATTTGTGAAAAAAATGCATGTTTTGAAGAGGTTTTTTGTAAATCACTGAAAAACTGCAAGTTTTTACAAAAAAGTTAATAGTAGTTTAATTCGTATAGCTTATATTCTAAGAATAATCTCTAAAATCACGCGCCTTTCGATTATTGAACTACAACCCCTTCGCAAGAAAACCATCCCATATTCCCGGCTTAAGAGAGGGTTGTACTTAAAATAATTTAAATTAATTATTTGTCGACTATATATTGTTTAATAATTTATGAGCTCGCAAAATATACGCATCTCAATTATTGAATTGCCATTTTCTTTCTATAGTGTAGTCACTGAAGGTAAAAATCAACTATGACCTTCGATTTCGGTAAATCTCCATTCATTTTCACGAAAATTGGTGAGCGGATTTTGAATCAAAATTTTTGATACTATCAACTTTTTCTGGATCTTATTTTTGATGGGTATTTCTAAGTACTTTGACAAGTATTTAGTACCTAAGTGTTATAAATTGCATCTTTTTCCCGTTATTTAAGCTTGAACCCTTAGATTTGAACAGTCGCGGAAAAAAATATACATTTAATTACCAATAACTTACTTTAAATTAACATTAAAGGTTTTTCAAGTAAGCAATTTATTATATTTTTTATTAGCTTCAATTTTAGTGATGAAAACTTTTTTGTAAAAACTTACAGTTTTTGAGTCATTTATGAAAAATCGCTCTAAAGCATGCATTTTCTTTCCAAAAATTAAAATATTTGATCTTTAATAAATCAAAAAGCACATTATGTAACAAATTTGGCTTACAATTTGTCCCTCTCTCGATTTGTGGGGTTATTTTTAATAAAGTAATTTTCACTCCCGAGAATGGGTGACATATACCCCAGGCTAAAACCCCAAGTTGTTATTGTCAATTCGTGAAAATAAATGGAGATTTACCGAAATCGAAGGTAATAGTTGATTTTTACCTTCAGTGACTGCACTATAGAAAGAAAATGGCAATTCAATAAATGAGATGCGTATATTTTGCAAGCTAATAAATTATTAAACGATATGTAGTCGCCAAATAATCAATTTAAATTATTTTAAGAACAACTCTCTCTTAAGCCGGGAAAATGGGGTCGTTTTCTTGCGAAGGGGTTGTAGCTATATAATCGAAAGGTGCGTGATTTAAGAGTTTATTCTTAGAATATAAGCTGTACGAATTAAACTATTATTACTTTTTTGTAAAAATTTACAGTTTTTCAGTGATTTACAAAAAACCTCTTCAAAACATGCATTTTTTTCACAAATAATTAAAATCTTTGATCTTTCATAACTTAAAAAGTATTGACTTATTTTATTAACTTTATATAATAAATTTTGCTTTTAATTTGTTCTTTTATTGATTTGTGCAGTTATTTTTTATAAAATAATTTTCACCCCGGAGAAGGGGCGGTATCCACCCTCAGGGTAAAGGCGCAAGGTGGTACCATGTCACCTTTGTTTCTTGGCGTATCCTCTAACCACTGACCAATTTTCGTGAAAATCGATGAAGGTTCACCGAAATTGAAGGTAATCGTTGATTTTTACCTTCAGTGACTGCACTATACAAAATAAATTGCAATTTACTGATCTAAATGCGCGTAATTTGGAAGCTTATAAATTATTAAATGATATGTAGTCGCCAAATAATTAGTTTAACGCATTTTAAGTACAACTTTCTCTTAAGCCGGGAAGATAGGGTGGTTTTCTTGCGAAGGGGTTGTAGCTCAATAATCGAAATGCCCTTGATTTAATAGTTTATTCTTAGAGTATATAAGCTATAGGAATTATATCCGCAATACGATATATTTTAAGTTTTCTCAGCATCTTTCTCTTAAGTTAAATCAATTAAAGGGTTGTTTGGGGGTGAAGGGGATGAGCTCAAAAATCGAAACTATATAATTTCAAGAGCTCATAAATAGCTCGTAATTCTGCCGCAAAAACCGATTCAATATTCCTATTTTTAAGTAGTGGGGGGGGCTGACTCAGCCCCCCCCCACTAGGGTATTAAATTCCTGCTCAGTGGAACGAGCTCAAAATTTTTAGTTTGCGGAATATGAGAGCTCATAAATAGCTCATAAATCAGGGCTATTTGTTTTTTAATTTTTGCAAGTGGGGGGGGGCCAGCTCAACACGGGTTTCGTATTCTATTTTTGGAATTAATAATGTCAGTTGACTGATTTTGAACAACAATGAATATCTTGGGCCAACTCTGTCTTAAAAATATTTAAAAGAATATTAAAAGAGTAATCATTTAATAAAGTTCTCAAACCGATTGCTTCACGGATCGAGGTATCGCCGCTTTCAAAATCGTCGCCTTCGATAATAAAATCAAAAACTTTCAAAAGCTGTTCACGAAAATCTGCTACAGATACTAAAACTACTAGAGATAATCTGCTTAGATAAAACTAACCGAGATTTAAAATTTCATCGCGTCTGACAAACTGTTTGCTGTTTTTTCGAAACAAATTTGTTCTAAAGCAGTAATCCGTGAGCTAAACTGGCAAGAAAAGACGATATTCTTTATTTTTTTACACGTAACATGCACAACTAAATTCACTATATGCGCATCATAGTATAATGAGTAAATAAAGATTGTGATGCAATAGTTTTAACTTTTGCCTGGAGACCATTCAATTCACCACACATCACAGCAACGCCGTCATAAGATTGCCCCAGTTTGCCCTGCCAATTTATTTTTGATATCAAAAATGTTTTTCTACAACTGTGTTAAAAATGCAATTTTTAGCACTCCATACGAGCGTTAAAAATGCTACTTTAAGGCACTAGTGCTTTAAAATATTTTTAAGGCACTGCAGTTCGTATTGACCGTATAGACAATTTTGATGTAATGTCAAAAAAATATAAAAATGGAATGTCAGTCACGTTCAAGTAAAAGTTTTTGTAGATATTGTCCTGTAATTATGTTTGTAGAAAAAATATTGTATGATATGCGTGTTAAAAAGTACATTTTTAAGGCACTCATGTGAATTGCAGAACTCGCTATCGCTCATTCTGCAAACTTTCACATGCGTGCCTTAAATGTGTACTTTTAACACTTATATCATAAATAACTATTAATATGTTCTTTAAAACACCAAAAATATATTCTGCCTTATTGCTTTTACTCACGTCTCTAAAACCTAAAAACCTCTCATAAATATTACCACGTAACGCGTATCGAACAACAATAATTGATAATTGTGAATGACATGATAATCAGAAGTTTCATCTACTTCCAGCGAAAAGCAAATGGTTTTCTAAATCTCAGATTCAATAACGTTATTCAAAATGTAACTATTTGATTATATGTATTAGTTCATTCTGTATTACGAATACACTTCGAATCAGAAAGTAAATATTTCTAAAACAATTTTATTAATTCTCTATAATTACTTTGATTTTTAACAAATGCTTCGATCCATCATGTCCACTAAATGATAATTCCTGACAACTTAAAAAAAATACAATATCAAACGACGTAAAACGGCGTGATTATTTTTGACAATTTCTGCCGATGCGATGCTCCAAATGAAACACCGACCGGCAGATTTAAAAGTGCCGTCCCTGGCCGCTTAACCCACGGAGAGAATGTATGTATGTTCGCTTTCGCTTGCTCACCGACTTGTTATTTCGTTGAGTTTTACGTGTAAATCGTCAAGCTACGGAGAGTTGGGTACGGCTAGCCGAAAAGTCAGATGAATGGTTCGGATCATTCATTTTTTGAGAAGTTTTTTATGCGCAGGGATCACTTAACGCTCGGATTGATCAAATCCTTTTAAAAACCATGAATAAAATTTAGTCTGTATTATCTGACAGATTTTTTTACTTCACAGATACAAATATTAAAAAAATTATATATATAAATGTGTGGGTCGGCACTGCCGACGCTGACCGGCCGCCACTGGCTTAACGGTGTCTAATCAGACAAACTTTGATGTACGGGAACACTGGAACAGTGGAAGTTTTAATTGTGGAACAGGTTACAGGTTTCGAACGTCAGGTTACGAAAACGTCCCATGTATTTTGTACGACTTTCTTTAAACTCTCATGCAAAAATCAGACTGTTATTTACCACCAACATAATTCCAGTCATTTGACATGTTCTAAAAAATGCCCAACATATTTGTCGGACAAACATTTTTTCATATATATTATACAGTGCTAGTCAAAAGTCCGTACCCCCCCTCATATCTTTTGAACGGTTATACCTATAATAGTGAAATCTGGAGGGGGAAATAAACGGACGTAAGCTCCTTAACTAGTCATGACAGGTGACGTAATAGTGACAGATGACGTTACAGAGCCACTGTGACCGACAATTTTAAATGGGACGTTATGGCAAGTGATACCTCGTTTGAAAGGTATTGAAAATACCTATTCAGTTATGCTAGTTTTGTTTGAGTTTAAGCTAATTTTGATGTACAAATGAAATAAATATAAAATTGTAGTTTCACATTTAATTAATAAAAATTCAAAATTCCGCCTATGATTACTTGTCAAACAGGTTGACGTTGACGTAAAAACTACTAAAGAATTAAAAAACGTCAACTTTTTTGACAAAAAATCCATAGGCGGACATTTGAATTTTTAATAATTAAATTCGAAACTACAATATTATATTTATTTATTGTATTCACCAAAATCAAAATCGACTTAAACCCAAAAAAATTAGTATGACTGAATAGGTATTTTAAATACCGTTCAAACGAGGTATCACTTGCCATAAGGTCCTATTTAAAATTATCGGTCACAGTGGCTCTGTAACGTCACCTGTCAGTATTAAGTCACCTGTCATAACTAGTTAAGAAGCTTATGTCCGTTTATTTCCTCCCTCCAAATTTCACTATTATAGGTATAACCATTCAAAAGATAAGAGGGGGTACGGACTTTTGACTAGCACTGTATAATGTTTGCCATTCAATAAACTTTAAAAAAACCTGCTAGTTTTGACAATCATAAACTTGTAAGGATGACACGTTACACAATTAAAATCACGTTCCACAATTAAAACTTCTCCTGTTCCAGTGTTCCCATAAATCAAAGTTTCTCCGACTAGACACCGTTAAGGGGATGAGTACGTATTTTCGGCGGCAATGCTATTCAAATGGGGATTCATTTTTTTCGAATCCTGAGAAAACTAATAAGTATTTTTGAAAAATGTAAACGCAGAATGAAAGATTAGGTTCTTACCGAGGGAGGTCTAAAGTCTCGGAAAACTTATATAATGTTTATTTTAATAAATTACAGGGTGAAAAACTAAGAGCAAATGTAGTGTGATTTTTAACTTCAAATATCTCATTCAAAAGAAACTTTTTATTTATTCTAAGGGACTTTCGGCCCTCGATAATAATTTAGTCTTTCATTCTGTGTTTAATTTTTTTAAGAATATTCATTTGTTTTTTCAGGATTGGAAAAAAATGGACACCATGTCCGTGGTGATATTTTCCAAAACGAACATTCGCTATCTTTGTCATACAACGCACTGAGTCAAATAGAATATAATATGATGACAACACAGTGACAGTTTTAAATATTTGACATGGAATCGGGAATATTTTGAGTTGTTGATTAAATAATATTGATAGTGTATTTGATAAATAATTGATTTAAGACATGAACTTAATAAAAAGTTATTTATTGTTTATTAGGTATTTATGGAAGATCCAAGCAGAGAATACATCTGATATATTCTGTGATCCAAGTATGTTTTTGTTAAAGATGTTCAAAATTGTAAACGTTCCAAAGTAACAATATATTATTAAAAAAACACTTTTTTCCTCTTTTCTCGATTGAGTATTAGTTTTTGTTGTACATATAAATTAATACAATCACTGAATACATAGTTAGTGAAAAAATTATCACATTTATTAACTGAATTAATAATTTGCAATTATACAAATAACAGTTATCCAAGAACATTCAAAAGCCATCTCTTTAAAGTTAACGATTGTCAGTAGAATGGCATTCTAGTAATGTTTACATATCCATACCAGTGTGAATTTTACTACACGTAATTTGCCGTGTAAAGACAGAAAAAGTAGGGATAGCCGTAAAATATTTGCGAATTATGTACCGATGGTCTTAAGCTATTAACAAATTTGCCCTGGTCTAATGAAAATTTTGCCGAGACAAACTCAGTAATTCACTTGTGTAGACAATTGTCAATGGGCAACGTTATGAGCATTTGCTTAATTGAAATAATTAAATTCAATTATTATTTGATTACTTGTTTTTCATAACTTTATTTTTTATTATCTTGTAAATGGTAGGGAATAAACCCTATCAAAACAGCTATCAAAATAGCTATCAAAATGACAGTGTTGCCATTTAAGAAAATCAACGATTACGTCATATCTCTAAATTGGGACACCCTGTATACATTATTATTGTATGTCAAAAATGACAATTTGAAATACTAATCTACGGGTCTGAGCATTTTTCAAAAAAACAATTAGTATTTTACTTATTGAATTTATTCCAAATTGCAGACATAACTTTGTTATTTTCTATTACTTGTAAATGGTAGAGAAAAAAAAATTTGATATTTTGCAGTTGTGTATAACTTTACACACCCCATCAAAATAGCTATCAAAAGAAATAGAGTTGTCATTTAAGAAAATCAACGATGACGTCATATCTCTAAATTGGGATACCCTGTATACATTATTATTGTATGTCAAAAAGGACAATTTGAAATACTAATCGACGGGTCTGAGCATTTTTCAAAAAACAATTAGTATTTGAGATATTGAATTTATTTCAAATTACAGACTCTCTCTGTATAAAGGCCAACAGACTAAGATGGACAGGGCATGTGATACGCAGTAGTCACAATCGGATTATAAACAATGAGTTTTGGAAAAGACCAAATGGGAGGAGATATATAGGAGAGTCTAGAAAAGGGCGGAAAAATTCAACCCGAGAAGATCTGAAAAAATTCTTCGGAAAGGAAAATCTAGTCTAAAAGTGAGATATACATAAAGGCAAATAGACTAAGATGGATAGGACATGTAATATGCAGTAACGACAAACGCCTCATAAACAATGCGTTTTGGAAAAAACCAGAAGGGAGCAGATTTTTAGGTCTTCATGAGGTCTATTCGTGGAGCACATCCTGGCCTTACCCAGAGGGAGAACTCCTACACATTAGCTGTTCAGAAGGAAAAATTCGACCTTATCGAACGCCCAATTTTGTAATCCGCAGACGTTCTCCCTCTGGGTAAGTTCAAGATGTGCTCCGCGAGTAGACCTCTAGAAAAGGGTGGAAAAATTTTGACCGAAAGGATCTGAAAAATAGGGAGTGAGATAATAGGAAAGATTGGCACAGTACCATCAAGAACGGAGGGCAATAGTAAACTCGGTAAAGACTCACGAAGAGTTGAAACGCCATTGACGAGAAAAATAAATAGTCATAATTCGACACCCCCATCGAACAAGGTTGTAACTCAAGTTACATCTTTTTTCAGATTTCAACACAGGCGAATTCAGCAAAAAATTGCGCACACGTCAATATAAACGACCTAGTTTAATTCTCAATAGTTTGGCTAATAAGAAGTTGTATTTTAAGTTACGTATGCCATTTTACTCCATTTTAGCTTGAAGAAGGCAGTAACACAGGATACTCCCTATGTAAAATATTTACTTTCTTTATACTTGACGATTAACAAGGTTTTTAAATGAGTTACAACTTTGTTGCACGTATGTTTAATTTATAACGTATTCAAACATATGGTGCATCTCATAAGTCAAATTATCGAAATAAAAGTAAAAACGGATTTACGGAGTTTTTTTCCTTTTTGGTAGTTGCGGTGGACAAAATAAGTATCGAATAGTGTTTGCTACGTACTTCTATGTAATGAAAAAGTTTAATATTAACATTACACATGTATTTTTAGAAATAGCACATTCACAAAACGAGGGTGATTCAATGCATGTCCTTATGGAAAAACAGAAAAAACATTGAGTCGTATATGCTCCACACCAATGGATAACCACGATACGATATGCCAAAGCCTCAGGCAAGCCTAAATCCGTAAATGAAATAAATCAGAAGCAAATTCTAAATTTTAACCCATTTAAGGGCACACATGTTAATTTTAAAGTAGATATTAATAGTAAAAGAGTAAAGTAATAAAGTAAAATGGTTTAAAATTAAATATTTACAGATACGCAATAAAAATGCGAAAAATTTGATATATTTTATACCATGACTTTTTCATAGTGATAGAAGTTGTGTTGAATATTACTGTTATTGTAAAATTTATAATTTCCAATTAAAATTGTGTAAACTGTGAGTTGATATTTTGTTTAAATATACCATAAAAACTAATTTTCTTCTAGCTATTTTGCAAATAACTCAAAACATACAACCTTTTAATAGATAAACGGGAAAAATAATTAAAACGGAGAGAGTAAAATGGTTGTTAGGCGAGTTACAACCTTTTTCTACGAATACTCATGTTTAATCTCAAGGTTGTATCTCAATCAAACTCAAGATTCTCAATAGCTAATAAAATTACAAAGCATACATCTCACAGTAATCCCTTATTATGTTATAAATATCATATCACATTAGTGTAAAAGGGTCTAATAATTTCGCTACCAATTTTTAAAAATTCTTCTTTTTGGTTTTTTGCCTCTCCTGTAAAATCGCTAAAAATTAGTTACAACCTTGTTCGGTGGGGGTGTCGAATTATCCACTAGCCGCTAATAAATTAATTAATATTTCCACAATAATAAAACAGCGTAACACAAAATGCAATAAAGATTAAATATCAGATCTTAGTTAAACGGGACATATTAAATTACAATTAACCTATCAGGTTTATGATGTAAAGTTGACAAATAATTCACCTATGCAAGTTAATATGTAAAAAAAACAAGAAAACCTCGATGGAGAAAAACTTCAAGGATTCATTTGTTTGGACCAGGATGCGTCTTTTTATAATCGACAACCTTCGGACAAAAAGAATTCCTTTCACTACAAAAACAAATCGGCAACTGTAAGTTTTTGTTGCAATCGTAATAATATTTTTACGATAAAAGAGTAAAAATATTTATATAACGAAATTTTAAAGCTGAATTAAAACGACAAATTAAATTAACTAAAATAATAATAAAGTACACTTGGTTTTAAAAGTAATGCATCACCTAAAATTATGCTAATTTTCATAGTTACTTACTTACTTTCCGTGTCCGAAACACCAACAACTTTAAATTCTGTATTTCCAATGTAGACCAGGGCGCATCTGTAAAAATATTAGTACATTTGGACGTTGAGAGGTGACTCAAATTTTTTTGCAGACATTGCTTCAAAATAAATCAAATAATAATATTTGAGTTATCCTCCCTCTCAAAAAGGTCCGGAACATTGTTTAAATAATCAAAATGTCAAAAAATTAAGGAAAAATTCGATTTTTTTCTTGGTTTTTTGATTATAACTTTAAAAGTATTCATTTCCGAGAAAAGTTGTACTGACATAAAAGTTGCGTAATTAAATTTCCTATAATACAGAATTGGTTAAAAATTTAAAAAATAGTCACCCTTGTTGCAAAATAGCAATAATTGTGAAAAAAACATACAAAAGCAAGTATTCACATTTTACGTTTTTCAACCATTTATGCTACACTTAGGACCTTCATATTTCCCCCTGAAAAACTTTATGATACAGTAAAACAATACTACTGTAAATTTCATTAAGATCGGTTCAATAGATTTTGCAATCCAGCTTTCGTAAAAAAAATTCATTTTTTCAAAATGTTACAGGACTGAAAATAAAGCAGATAGCAAGTTGAACATTTTTTTGCGTATAGAAGTGTACTGTACCTTTCATTTGCAATTTTGCAAAATTAAAATCGATTAACACCACGGCGTCAGGATTTTTTTTAAATAAACATTAATTATTGGTGCTACGCGCAGGACAGCGGATAGTTTGCTCTGATTCCGGCATTCCAATGACATTTGATAATGATTGATACATTTTAATTTTTATTACATTTCGATATAAATAAATAAATTTGTTTATTGCAAAATAAAAACACATACTCTATCCTTTGAAATAACACTTTTATTTTAACTTAAACAATAAAAGTTTATTATTTTTAAACATATGCAATTGTTTAAACAATATTTCACAAACAATAATCAAATTAGTTTGATTTTTGCGGAATGAAAATATTAAAATATGTATAACAAAATATAGAGTAAGAAAATAATATATTAGATAAAGATTGGAAGAAATTTTGGTGAAAATCAACTTGTGTGAATCGAACACCGCTGTCCTGCGCGTAGCACCAAAAATTATTGTTTATTTTAAAAATTTTTGTGACGCCGTGGTAATTAATCGATTTTAATTTTGAAAATTGCAAATGAAAGGTACAGTACACTTCTATAAGCAAAAAAAATTCAACTTGCTATCTGCTTTATTTTCAGTCCTGTAACATTTTGAAAAAATGAATTTTTTTTGCGAAAGCTGTATTGCAAAATTTATTTTGCAAAATCTATTGAACCGATCTTAATGAAATTTACAGTATTTTTTTACTGTATCATAAAGTTTTTCTGGGTGAAATATGAAGGTCCTAAGTGTAGCACAAATGGTTGAACAACGTAAAATGCGAATACTTGTTTTTGTATGGTTTTTTCGCAATTATTGCTATTTTGCAACTAGGGTGACTATTTTTTAAATTATTAACCAATTTTATATTATAGGAAATTTAATTACGCAACTTTTATGTCAGTACAACTTTTCTCGGAAACTTTTAAAATTATAATCAAAAAACGAAGAAAAAAATCGAATTTTTCCTTCAGTTGTGACATTTTGATTATTTAAACAATGTTCCGGACCTTTTTGAGAGGGAGGATAATTCAAATATTATTATTTGATTTATTTTCAAGCAATTTCTGCAAAAAAATTTGAGTCAGCTCTCAACGTCCATCTCAAAACCGATGCGCCCTGGACTAATGGTTGGCCACATAGATGGCCCTGGCATTTGCTAAAATTAAGTCTTCTGTGCAGGTCTCTCTCATCTCTGTGCATGATAGTAGATGCCGGCTGGTCCGAACCGCGCCACAGTCGCAGGTATCGTCCTCCTGGTATCCCCATTTTTCCGGGCACAACGTGAAATGCCGGTTCTTAATCTGTTTAGCGCTTTCCAAGTCGGATACGGTAAATTGTGTCGAGCAGCCATTTCTCTGAGGGAGGAAAATGTGTCGCGGTAGCTGACGCTTGCAATAGGTGTATTCGGCGCGTTTCTGGCGTTTCGGGGATGGATCTTGATGTTTTCAGGAAGCTTTTTCGAGATCTTAGTCTGCTTGGCTGAGTTTGGTGGTCATATAAGAGGTGTCTTCGGTCCGTCTCCTGCTTTTTTCGTTCTACCTCTGACGTGACCTTCCTCCTAATAGGTGGTGGAGCAATCCCAGCTATGGGGTATACCTCTTCGATAGGTGTCGGTTTCAGGCAACCCGATATTATACGAACCGTTTCATTTAGAGCCACGTCGACGTTCTTTGCGTGAGCAGAGTTTGCCCATTCTGGTGCTCCAAACTCCGCGGCCGAAAAACATAATGCTAAGGCAGAAGTGCGAAGAGTGTGTGGTTGTGCTCCCCATTTTGTATTAGTTAGCTTGCGGATGATATTATTCCTGGCACTTACTTTCTTCTTGACATCTTGACAGTGGTATCGGTAAGACAGAGTTCTATCCAGACGTACGCCAAGGTATTTTGGCGTCCCGTTGTTCCAGCATCTGACCACGCCATTCCACCTCCAGCGGCCTTCGGGCATGCTTGTTTCTAAGGTGGAAAGCACATACCTGCGTTTTTGTAGGATTGGGTTTCAGATGGTTTTTATCGTAGTATAGAGCTAAGTCTCCCAGGGCATCTGTCAGTTTCACTTTGCTTGTTTGTTGGTGTATGGGTTGGTCGTTGGTGTATATGTTGTAAAGAATCGGCGCGAGGACACTTCCCTGTGGTATTTTCATAGTTGATTTTTCGTGAACAGATTAACGGATTCCGTTAATTTTATTTAGCTCAAACTTCTTTTGTGTACTTACACCAGGTGAAAGAAAAGAAATGTTTTTCTTATGTTAAGATTGAGACACCCTGTAGGAAGACCGAGGTACAAATAATGTGAGTATACAGTGAAATCGTATTTTAGTCTAATGTTTTGTGAACATTTTGTTTTTGGAATGTCCATGATATGACATATGTTTAGAAACAAAGAAAATAGACGGTCTTATTCTTTTAACTGAAACAAAAATTTGAGACTCCCTGTAGGGAGGAAAAAGTACAAGGGTGGGTATACGTCGATATTATGTTGTAGTCTTATATTTTGTGAACATTTTATTATTTTAATTTCTCTGATATCTTTAATAACAAAGAAACTAGACGGTTTTCCTGTTTAATATAATGTTTTAACTGACGGCGACATGCGATACGTGAGACCATGTCTTATTATATACTAATAAGATGAAATTATTTCCTAATACTTATAATGCGAAAGGAACAGAGTGTTTAAAGAAAGAAAATATGTGTAATGTACTTCTCGCTATTTAAGCGTAGACGTAAACCACGTAGACACTAAATCCGAACTTACTCTCAAGGAAATTCTACCCTAAAACATCACAGAGCCTCCATTAAACAATCTCGTCTCTCTTATGATTCAAAAAAGCAAAATGTCCACAAAACATAATACAATACGATTTCAATGTATAGTCACACTTGTACCTTGTCCTCCCCACAGGATGTCTCAAACTTAACAAAGAAACATTTCTTTACTTCAACCTGGTATAAGTTAAAAAAAGTTTCGAGTAGGTAAACCTTTGCCCAACTGTGTAACTACCTAACAAAGAAAAATCTAAAATAATAATAAAACTAGCCGAATCCGTTAATCTGGTCACAAAAAAATCAATTATGAAAATGAGCATAGTTTTAGGTGATGAAACACATCTGATGACTATTATTTATTTTATACAGTGCGCTGGAATAAGTGTTAACCCCCCTTATTAACTTATTTATTTTTAGCACATAAGCAAAACGCTCGGACAGGTCGATTTTTAAAATAATCATAGTATATTATAGAATCAATGTTTCGAACTTTACCTCTTCAGGGGACAGGCAAACTTTGATTTTTTTAAATGGGAAAGTACATCATGTGACACCTCATTTAAAAGCTTTTGAAATACTGATTACAAAAATGTATAATACTTTAATCCTTTTTGAGAGCGTAGGGGCAAAATTTCGGTCCAAATCTTTTTTAAATGCATTCATTTTTGTCGAATCCTGAGAAAACCAATAAGTATTTTTGAAAAATTTAAAAGCAGAATGAAAGACTACATTATTACCGAGGGTTGACAGTCCCTTAGAATAAACAAAAAGTTTCTTTTGAATGAAAAATTTGAAATTAAAAATCAGACTCAATTTTCTCTTTTTTTCACCCCTGTGACTTATTAAAATAAACATTATAGGAGTTCTCATTCTCAGGGACTTTCGACCATCGAGAATACTGTAATATTTCATTCTGCGTTTAAATTTTTCAAAAATATTTATTAGTTTCTTCAGGATTCGAAAAAAATGATTGCATTTACAAAGAATTCGACCGAAATTTTGCGCGTTCGCTCTCAAACATGATTAAAGTATTATACATTTTTGTAATCAGTATTTAAAAAGCTTTTAAATGAGGTGTTACATGATGTACTTTCCTATTTAAAAAAATCAAAGTCATACCTGTCACCTGAAGAGGTATCGCGTAAAGTTCGAAACATTGATGCTATAATATACTATGATTATTTTAAAAATCGACCTGTCCGAGCATTTTGCTTATGTGCTAAATATAAATAAGTTATGAAGGGGGGTAACACTTATTCCAGCGCACTGTATATGCCCATGCAGGAATGTATATTAATTATTTTTTGATTCATGATGTTGAGTATTAACTGCTCTGACATTGTTAAATACACTGAACTCAAACCTACAACACTATATGATCCGCTCAGATTCCGAACCAGGATTCTTTTTCTTCTTGATGCGCCTATTACAGCGCCTATAAAGGACAGAGAAGACATAGTATCGCAGCATTCTTATTTTTATACCAAAAGAGAGGTTGTGTCTCTAGAAGAAGGCCCCCATCCGGTTTAAAATGGATCTAGCTTTTCCAATGCACGCTCTTATCTCCTGGTTGTTGGTCCATTCTTCACTTATTATGTTGACCTTCTGTTATTTTTTTCTTGCTATGCTTGCAGTTTACTGTTGTCGATAATGTTTTCTTAGCTGATTAGAATAAAGAACATGTACGCACTTAACAGTTTTTAGTCTTTTTATCTAAAGCTTATACATGAGATGAATTTATTACTTATTTGCTGGGTGACGAATCAATCCTAACATAGGAGACAAGGACCGATGCATGCAAGAAAGACGAAACAACAAATCAACAATATTGAAATGAAAGTATTAAGATCAGTAGCGGGCATTATCATAATATCATTAAGAGACAGACAAAGCAACATAAGTATGTAAGTATATGCGAACAATGCAAAATTCAAAATATTAACAAGAAGATAAAAATGAGAAAAAAAACTGGAACGAACATGTAAATGAAAGACTGGAAGAAATATACGAAGAAAAAACTGGAAAGACAATGTACAGTCAATAACAACTGAAACAAAATAAGAGGCAAACAAACAGGAGTAATCCTAGTTGCACGAAGAAGAAGAAGAAGGTAAATACTTAGGTTTATCAATCTATTTTTCTTTACAGTCTTAATCAGGTATTCCACTATTATTAGACAAAGAAGACATAGTTTGGCATACATTTGGGCAAATGTTCAATAGTTGGAACTTATCCAAATGCATATCATAACTTGTTTTTTCAAAAGGTCAATCTAAAAACTAACTAATGATTTTAATTCAAGAATTTTATTGTAAAGTAATTGTTACTTTTACGTTTATCAAAACTTTAGGAACTACCATCATCACAATAAATTAAGTTCGTGTATTCACTGCTTAACATAAATAGCATTGGATCATCACCTGATGGAAACATGGAAAAACAGTTTTGTCACACCAATACATAAATCTGGTGACAAGTTTAATGTTAAAAATTACCATCCTATCAGCAAGCTAAGGGTGATTTCCAAGTTGTTTGAACTATTTGTGACAAAATTTCTTACTTGGATGTATGAGAATCATTGTAAGAATATTATCTGATGAGATGATGAGCAGCATGGATTTTGTTACTGGAAGGTCCACAGTAACCAATATCTTGTTATTCCGAAATGATATAAGTAATTCAATAGAGAGTGGCAGTCAAATGGATTAAATTATTTGATAGGATAAATCATGCTGGTGTTACAGTAGACTCGCGATTATCCGAGGTATCTGGGACCGTGACTACCTCGGATATGGAAAAACTCGGTTAACAATGATATTGGTTATGTTGATAGAAAAACATGTAAATAACCATAACTGTGGATATTATTTTAATCACAAAACGTGACAAAACTAATAACTTTTACTGTCTATAAAAGATAAAAACTTTTACCTTATCAATATTAAGTACTGTTTAAAAAAATATTTGATTGATTTTTGCGTAAGCTTCATTCCTGTTTTTGAGGCGGCGATGTTGCGAAAAGGTTGAAAGTTGTAACTCACCAGTTATGACTTTTGCCTCGGTTAACCGAGGGGCTCGGATAACCGAGACTCGGATAATCGTGAGTCTACTGTATTAGGAAATTAGATAAAATGAACTTTCCAATACCTTAGTAACCGAAGTCAGACGGTTAAAATTAAGAACCACTTATGGAATCCCACTTTAGCTCATTCTGGTGTTCCTCAGGGAGCTCATCGTGGACCTTTGAATTTTTAATCTGCTTATAAACAATATTGCAAATTCTTATTATTTGCAGATGATCTTTTAAGTTTTTTTCAAGAGTAAGGCTGTATTAATTTAAATAAGGATACAGCCGCTCTTCAAAATTGGTTAATAGCTAATGGAATGAGTTTGAATATAGGTAAATGTTGTGTGTGTGTGTGATGAGAGTGGATGGCATTAGAGCATGTCTATTTGCCACAGAATTTTTTAATTTAAAATTGGTTGTATTTTCTAGGTATAATTACTTTTTCATATATCTATCTTAGCTTCTAAGATAAATTTAATTAAAATATCGTAAATTCCTTTGTCTTGTTGTGCTAATAGAGTAGTGATACTAATCGGTAGACTTGTAAGTTTTTTTAGTTCTTGATACAGCGTATCTGTATATGCAGTATATTTTTGACACTCCAGGAAAATATGATTTATATCAGCTACAGGATTTTCCGGACAATGGGTACAATGCGAAGAGTCCAAGAATAGGTAAATGTTAGGTACTGTATTACATTTTTTAGATCTAGAGTTCCAATAGTCTTTGATTACCAGCTTTGCGCTACATCACTATTCTGCGTTCCGCAGTCACTTTGCAGTGTGGGCAGCATATCCCAATATAAAACTTATGGAATTTTGCAGCTCAGTGGTGCCGGTTTTAAGCAGACGAACTTAAAGTCCGTCTAAATAGAATATTCCAAAAGTCCAAAACATCTTGATTTGAAAATCTGTGGGTTTTATTATTTTTAAATAATTCATAGATAGGTATTATGAAACATATTTATAGGACATTAAAGATATATCATTTGAATATTAATTATAATTAGCCTGTGATTAATATTATATTTAATAGTTATTTATGATATAAGTGTTAAAAGTACAATTTTAAGGCACGCATGTGAAAGTCAGAATGAGCGAAGCGAATTCTGCAATTCACATGAGTGACATAAAAATGTACTTTTTAACACATGTACTTTGTACGCACGTAAGAAGTTATACTTCTATTATATGATTTCAACGAAACAAATATACTTTCAACAGGTTATTTGTATTTAAAGATTAAACTAATTTTTACTTACTACTTTCCAAAAAATTTTATTAAAACAATACTAAAAATAAAAAAAAAGTTAGATAACACACAGATTCGGACTGGCGACCTCCTCGATCTCTGGTCGAACGCGCTACCACAGAGCTAAACTCCCTTTGCTTTGACAGTTTACAAGATTTCTCATACATACTGTCAAATTTAATAGACCAAGTGAGGTATAAAAATACTTTAAAATTTATTTAATATAAATATTAATATCTCTTGGCAACACTGTTCTTCATAAGAGTCTGTACTGAAAGGTGACCGTGGAATGCAGTATAGAGAGGTATCTTTTAATCACCATTATAATTCAATTACTAGTAAAGCTCTTCAAATTATGGGTTTTGTTTTGCGTAATTAAAGGCATCTTTCCATTAATTTGACAAGAATAGTGTACAATGCATTGGTTACATCAACTTTATAGTATGACTCTCCTGTGTGGTCTCCATTCTACCAGAACCATGTTACTTAATGCTATGGAAAAATTTCAGCTACAGTTACAACTTAAGTTTCATACTATGGAAAATCGCAGGATAATGTCAGTTGCAATACTTCTTTTTAAGCTGTTATCTGGTCACATTTGTTGCCCTGTCCTGTTTGAACTGTTCTCCTTTAAAAAAATACCCATTAGGGTTAAGTACCAGAAATACTTGCTTGTTTGATGTTCCATTTCATAGCACTAATTATGGTTTTTATAGTCCAGTGATCTGGCTTTATAGAAGAATCTTGAAAATACCTTGGACAACCCACACTATCAACAAAAATGTTCTGAGGAGAATAGGTACAGATAAGGAACTGCTAAAGATCATTAAAGTTAGCTACCTGGGATACACAATGAGAAATGAAAGTACCATCTCACACAATTGATCATCCAGGGGAAGATTGAAGGAAAACAGTGTTCTGGTAGGCGCCTGATTTCATGGCTTTAAAATATCAGACTGAACCTGCATTGATTCAATATCTTTGTTTAGAGATGCATTGTACTAACTAGGCATAATTTGTTAATGTGGTTTGAAAAAATTAAAAAAAAAGAAAAAAAATATAGTAAAATAATAACAAAAAAATAAAAAAAAAATGAAACAAAAATAAAAAAGAAAAGAAAAATAAAAAAAAGCAACACAATGTACCTATGTATCTAAAAATAATATTGTAGTATGTACTTATGTTATGAAATAAGAAATTTATGACTATGAATCTGCAATCAATTACAAACAAGTCTGGCTAATTGGCTCTGCCAAAGCCATTTTTCAAAAAAAAAAAGGTGCATTGGACAGGGACAGATTTGCCACTGTAGTTACTAACCTCCACTAAAGGAGACAGTAACACAAGAAGAATAGTCCAGTGGCACATGGCAGGTCTCTCCCAACCTGACAATGGATTCAGTGATGAGGGTGTAGGTTTTACTGGAATATCTTTGCCCGTTTTTAGAGAGCATTCAACATACATTTTAGATAGCATAGCAACAAGAATCATAGCTTTAGATGATTTATAGATTCTATACGGGGTGTCCAGAAACTCTACTGACAAACAAAGACAGTAGATTCCTCAGATAATTTTAAGACAATTTAACTGAATTTACCTAGTCCGAAAATGCTTCCTATGGCAGCTAGAGCTATTTGAATATGGCGTCTGGTAATTAGTTTTTCTTAAATACCTCCAGAACTCTTCCATTTAGAAGAACGAAAATTGGTACACTTCTAGTATGGGCCATATGCATCCGTTTTGGCTAGGTCGACAGTTATTTTACTTCATAACTTTTCATACATTTAATTTTTATGCATTTTTGACACTAGACTATTTAATTATGAAGTATTGTAGCACTAAAAGTTACTCTTGCTTTAAGTAGGTAAAATACACAGGTTTTTTGAACAATTTTTTCATTTTTTTTTCAAATTTATAAAACGAAAAATGTTTAAATCAATTTTTCTAGAAAATGAAGTGTCCTAGCGACTTATAAGCAAGAGTACCTTTTAATACTAGAATACCTCACAATTGAATAATCCAGAGTCAAAAAAGACACCTATGACTGGTACTAGAAAATTCGCAATGGATGGAATCAATTTGCGATGGATCTCTGGAAGATAAAAATATGCATACCAATTTTCGTTTTTCTAACTAGAAGCGTTCTGGAAGTATTTACGAAAAACCAATTACAAGACGCCATGTTAAAAGAGCTATTCACGGTGTGGAAGTACTTGGAAGGGAAACGAGAAATGAACGTGCGTGAGTCACGGAGAAATATTGCAACTATCTTAAATAATTCATATTGTCAATTGAAATTGTCAAATTGACGTATATTTCATACCTTCTGTCATTGAAGCAGAAAAATTATATATTGCTCCACAATATTGATATGATATGCAATTATTATATAAAGGTAAATTTAATTAATTGTATTTTGCTTGCAGTACTGCATTTTAATAACTAATTTTATTTACTATATACAATTGTTTATGTTTGCATAACATAACCTGCATCTTATTTTTTCTTATTATTATTTTTTTGGACTATGGCCTTGACAATTATCCAGTAACCAGGACTAATATAATTAGCCAATATAATTAAAAGTGCGAATAAAAGTACAGAGCGTAGAAATAGGGGCCGCTTTGCCGAACTTGCACGGTCTCAATAGCTCCCTTAGGAAGCCCTTTCAGACTAGGTGAATTTGGTTAAATTGTCTTAAAATTATCTGAGGATTCTCCTGTCCTCGTTTGTCGGTAGAGTATCTATCTATTTTTGTTTTCAGTGTAAACAATATTAATTTGTATAGTACAATATTCACAATGTAACAAAACTTACAAAATATAAAATATAATTATAAAATAACATTTTTTACAAGTGAAATATGAACTGCTGCTGTTGTCCTCAAGATATTCATTTATAGAACAATAGGATTTTTTAAGAGGATCGGTACGTATTTTAGGCTGCAATGCTATTCAAATGGGGATTCATTTTTTTCGAATCCTGAGAAAACTAATACTTAAGTATTTTTGAAAAATTTAAACGCAGAATGAAAGATTACGTTATTAGCGAGGGCCGAAAGTCCCTGAGAACTTCTATAATGTTTATTTTAATAAGTTCCAGGGGTGAAAAACTAAGAGAAAATTTAGTGTGATTTTTAATTTCAAATATCTCATTCAAAATAAACTTTTTATTTATTCTAAGGGACTTTCGGCCCTCGGTAATAATTTAGCCTTTCACTCTGCGTTTAAATTTTTCCAAAATATTTATTGGTTTTTTCAGGATTCGAAAAAAATGAACACAATGCCGTGGTAATATTTTCCAAATCTATCTTTGTCTTACAACGCACTCAGCCGAATATAATATTGTCAGCATATATTGTCAGTCAGACACTGACAATCAGTGACAATTTTAAATATTTGACATTGCATCGGGAATATTTTGAGTTTTGATTAAATATTATTGATATATAGTGTATTTGATAAATAATTGATTTAAGACGTGAACTTAATAAAAAGTTATTTATTGTGTATTATTTGTGGAAGATCCAAGCAAAGAATACGTCAGGATAATATATTCTGTGATCCAAGTATTTTGTTGTTAAAGATGTTCAAAATTGTAAGCGTTCCATAACAATATATTATTAAAAAATCACTTTAACACTTTTCCTCTTTTCTCGATTGAGTATTAGTTTTTGTTGTACAAATAAATTATTACAATCACTGAATACATAGTTAGTGAAAAAATTATCACATTTATTAACTGAATTAATAATTTACAATTATAAAAATAACAGTTATCCAAGAACATTTAAAACCCATCTCTTTAAATTAATGATGACATTTTCAAGTAGAATGACATTTTAGTAATGTTTACATATCCATACCAGTGTGAATTTTACTACACGTAATTTGCCGTGTAAAGACAGAAAACGTAGGGATACACGTAAAATATTTGCAAATTATGTACCCATAGCCTTAAGAGTAAATCTTTAACATTTTTTTTTTTAATTTCGTGGAAAGTGGTGCTTATTTCTTTTGCAGTTTTTGGCAAATATGATTTTGGTATAAGGTCAGTCCCATATATCTGAAACAATTTTGAAATTTTGGATGTTCTGTGTTTAGTAACTCGTAAAGATTCAGCACTTCTTGTATTAGGTATAATAGTGATTCTCTGAATTTACTTGATATGTATTGATTTCCTCTTTTACATAAAGTAAACATTTACAGATTTATAGCCAGTAGACAGTTAAAATTTGATGTTTATTAAAAATTAGTTTACACAATAATTGTTGATAATCCAAATTAAAAATTTTATGTATGTATAATGTTTAATTTATAATGTTGTTGCTGTTTATATTTTTGATTGTTGTCAGACATAGTTAGAGTCGGATTTTTATATATACATTTAAATGTAAAAAGAGGTTCTCGTCTTAATAAATAAATAAAAATAAATATTTGAGTAAGGTCAGATTCTTAACCCTGGAAGATCACACCTATTTTTTTTTTAACTAAACCGCACACATGGGTGTCAGATACCCAATGATTTTTTGTGAAGAAATAAAAAAAAAGTTAATATTTTATGATTTCCAGAGACTCTTTAATCACTATTGAATACATAAGAATAATTAAATCAATAATTTTATTTTTTCTCTCGTAATTGTAGTAACATAAAAGAAAAAAATATTAAAAATACCTAAAAATAATTAACAAACATTTTCTAAAAAACCGGAAACATAATTCAAAATATTTTAATTTAATTTAACAACAAAATGGTCTTTCTAACTAAAATATAACACTTTTTGATTATAGAACTCATATTCATTCTTAGCCAGGTATTTCAGTTTCACTCATTTTAGTGACTACATTCATAAGACAGTGTGGCTCTATGCTCCATGCATTATGCTTTAAAGCAAGCCCAGCATGCACGCTTTGCTTTTCCATCTTTGCCTTTGCAGAAATAACACCTAGTTTGCTTTACTAAATTTGTGGGATGTTGTGTTGTTAGGTCATTAACTTGAATGCACACTTGATCTCAAACCTCACACATGGGTGCTACATACCCTAGACTATATTCAATAAATTTTCATGATTGGAAATATTGCTCAAATGAGACTACAACTACACACACGTCCTTGGCAGACTACGAGACTGAATTTACATAAAGCAGCATTACCATTGAAATGCAGCTGCGCAAGCTACATACAGTTAAGTGTCGCGATGGGTATCTCACACCCAAGTGTGAGCTTCCAGGGTTATAAATGTAACTGTTGTTTAAAAAAATTTCATAATTAGCTGTAAACAAATGATTTAAAAACAAAAGATACCTATTAACAAAGAACAATCAAACACAAATGTATAATGTAGTAAACCAAATACATTGTTTCCCAATAATTTGTTAATTGTGTAAGTATGACATGTCCTTTTGTAAATAGAACAAAATAAATTAAATAGTAAAAATTGGCATGCAAATTTCAAACCACTGACATCTAATATATTTGTTAATGTTATAAAATCCTTTAGATATATAAAGACGGATCTAAGTACATAAATGAGAACCATGTAAAAGTAAAAGCATTGTCCCCAATTGTTCAGGTCAGATCCGTTTATTAAAGTTTTGAATATTTCTCGTCCTAGTGTCCTAGTTTTCGTAAAGTGATCTTTTTATATCCTACCTGCAGTCTAGTTACAAAATCCGGACTTAAAGTTCTTTCTGTATTATCTGGCACGGTAATCAGTACTTCGAAAATAGTGTGGTCACTGGATTTGTCCTGCGAAAAACACTTTTCACTTAAAACGGCCGAAAATAACACGGAAATCCTGTCCAAATTTTCTCGCAACAATTGTGTACATGATTGTTTTATTCGCACCAAACCGACGACTACGTTTGACATTTTTTTCTATTCCCATGCTTACATGTTGTGGTATTTCTTATCAAATCTCTTTGTTTTAATGATAAAAAGACGTCTCCCGAGGGATATTTGAGATTTACTTCTTTTGACGTTTATCGTTTATCTGACAGCGACATTTTGGAAATTTTGTGTTAACGATCGCAGCGCCGTTGTTGCAAAATTCTAGTTTAACCGAGTAATCAAAGTCAATATTTATGCTAAAATAAATTGTAACATGTCTCTAAAAATAATCGCATTTTTTTAGGATGTATAAAATAATTACTAATCGGTTTTACAAGTTAATTTTAAAATATTTTTGATAGCGGGTGCCACCTATTGACGAATTATAAAACTAATTTATACTGCCGAATAGAAATCAATCAAGATTCATTTAATTCTTTGGTGTAATTGTCTAAGTGTAGGTGTCGTTCTTCACCTATTTTTCACAAATTTTAAATAACTTTGTTATTTAAATTACATAATTTACATTATTATATTTGTAATTTTATACTAATATTTTCTGACTAATATGTTTGTATATCATCTTAAAATTTGTCTTTTTTTCTGGTACACCAGTCGACAACATTAAAAAGACCACTAAAAACCTGAACCAGAAGGTTACAAGAACAAAAGAAGGTGTACAGTCTTTACAGTCGCGCTCACTGAATAGTTTTGGTAGGGGAGCCCAAGCGGGGATTTTTGCAGTAACTCGAGCGCGTCAGATTAGCATATGGGAGAAACCTGGTACCCTGCAGATGAACCTCTACCATATATTGGCTCTTAACACAAGGGAGTTCGTTAAGGGGGGCCCGAAAAAAAAATCTATCCTTAAAAATACTCGAAATTGTCAGATTAAAATAAGGTAAGTTAAGTACATGCAAAAGAGTGTATATTTAAAAAATCTGACGATTTGAGCAGGGGGTAAGGAAATGGGTGAGTCCCAAAGTTTCACAAGAAATAAGCGAATATGTCGCGAAATAAATGACAGATCGAAAAACTAAAAAATATGTGCTCAATATATTTTAAAAATCTATCGAATGATACCAAACACGACTTCCCACTGAGAGGGGTGGGGGTAAATTTAATATTTTAAATACGAATCCCGCGATATTTCGCGAAATGAACATCAGATCGAAAAACTGTAAAATACACTTATTCGATACTTTAAAAAATCTATCGAATGGCACCAAACACGACTCACCAAGGAGGTGGGGTGGGGGGTTACTTTAAAATCTTAAATAGAAGCCCCCATTTTTTATTGCAGATTTGGATTCCTTACGTAAAAATAAGTAACTTTTATTCGAAACATTTTTTCGAATTATGGATAGATGGCGTTATAATCGGAAAAAACGATTATTGGAAATGGAAAATTAAATTAAAAAATGGCAAGCGCCCACTAAAATGGAAAATTTTACTTAACTTTTTTTGGTTTTAGGACCTACTCTTCACAACCCAATAGGTCCCCATAATGCTCGAGTGACTATACACATTTAGCATACTTTGCTCCCCTACCATTTATACCTTATTGTTATATTGTAATACCCATTATATTAATAATACAGCATACTTTAATTATTCAGCTATTCCTGCTGATAACATTAGCACGACCTTGCAGGCCCGTGCGCAGGGGGGGGGGGGTTTGGGGGTTCTAACCCCCCCCCCCCCCATCGAGAATTTTTCCACATAATTTTCCACTAGCAATAGTCCTTATTCTACGAAAGTCAAACCGACTTGATAATAAATATTTTGTTGTCAATTTTTGTTTCGACATTCTCAACTTTCTCGATCTTGTGCACGTTTTTTTATAATTTTCCCGCCTTTTTTACCTCCTATTATCAGTGTCATTGTGAATGCAACCATCGATAGTATCGATTATGGAGACCTGTAAGAAGGAGTGGAAACGCAAAGCATCGTTTGTGGGCTACTACATTATTTTTTATTAACTTCATAACCTAACATGATACACATATGTCAAAACCCCCCCCCCCCCCATAAACGAATTCTGCGCACGGGCCTGCGACCTTGCCATAAACGATTGGAATTTTTTATTTAGCAACATGCGTTGTTTTTCAACGAAAACTTTTCGTTTATAAATTCGTAAAGTCTGTGTGTTATTGCGTTGCCGCTCCTGCAATACTTAGAGCAGATTTATCGATGGATTCATATGTAGTTTGTCTTCTGAATCCAAATCTGAAAACGGCATTTCGATTTCTCTAACCGTCTTTGAGATAATCGACCTCAAAGTCTAAAATGTGACGTCACAATCCCTTTATTTTCTGCCGACACACTAAACGTCAGCTGAAATTGTTGCTAGTAAGTAGGCTAGTTTTTTTATCTGAATTTGTTAAGCAAAGCATAGGTTATTTACATTATTTGAGTTTGACACTTCGTGAATGTCAAACTAAATTTTAAATAAAGTATTAATAAGATATCAATGACATTTGATAGTGAATTTAATTATTATATAAAATAAATACGATATTATATAAAATAAATACGAAACCCCCTCTGTGGCTCAGTGGTAAGAGCGCCTAACCTTTGGATCGAAAGTTCCGAATGGTAGTGAGTTCGAATCCCACCAAGGTCAGGAATTTTTTCATTTATTATAAATTAATAAATGAAAATAGTTTCTGTCCTTGTGGGATCAGTACTCACCGAAGGGACCGCAGACGTTCGGATACAATTAGCGTGTCTCTTTGCAAAGACAATGACGTCGACTTTGCAAAGTAACAAGACACTTACTCAACACACACACACTTCACATTACACCTGAGTTAGTGATAAGTTATACAATTACGTGGCTAAAGGTTCTAGTTCTAAACCAAGGCCAGAATCAGAGAAAAAAAATGCGATATGTTCAAAAATACAATTTGAGTATATTTTGAAAGCAATAATTTATTAAAATTTTAAAAAGGTTTATACGAGTATATGGCCTCCCCTTTAATGGGAGTACCTAACGATAAATGGACTGTTCCATTTGTTATGAAATGAAAATTGTTATTATTTATTATAGTCGGTTCGCTAAACTCAGACACAAGCCAGTTGTGTCTGATTGTAGAAAAACGGCTATATGAAATGTTATTTGGAATAAAAAATTATGGTCTGATATGTGCAAATACATCCTTCAAGTGGAAAAAAATATTTGAAGATTTTTCTCAAATTATGGATACCAACAACATTTTCATTTATAACTCTTTTATTTTTAATTTGACGAAGAAAAGTTATTCTTCATAAAAAGCTCTTCATGGTCTAAGATTTATGATGCAACCATCATAATAGGTATATCAAATTTTATTAATTTTATGAGGTATATAAAAAATATGAATTTCGATCAAGAGTAAAGTACCTTTATAGTTTACAACATTTAAATAAGAATGATATAATTGCACATTAAAACATAATTTTTAATTCTAAACGACTTTTCATAATAGCAATTTTCCATATTATGAATTAAAATACGTAAATAAACAAAATTTTCGTTATGATAATGCTCGCATGTTCAGCTTATTGTTTATTATATAGTGTGAAAAATGTCATCTTGTCCAATATATACAGAGTCGGTATTTTCTTATCGATGGTATGGGCTTTTAATAAGAGCAACAAAGAGACATGCATTTATTATACATTTAAAACGGGTTAGAAGATATTGGGCGGCCGAAGTAGGAAGAGCCACCAAAAAATTTCGCGTTGTAGGTATGGCTTTGTCAGACAGCGTTGCCGAATTTGGAAATTATCAAAAGAAAATATTAAAGTAGAAAAAATAATATAGTTAACTTTTTGTAAACAGATATAATAAACAAATTATTTAAAAATAACAAAATATTGTTTTCACCCATTTTAAAAAAATGTAAAAACGTTGAATTATAATTCAACGTTTATTTTTTTACTTATATTTTTCTTTTAAATAATTTGTTTAGTACATGTACTTATTTGTTCACAAAAAATAATATAGGTACAGTAATGAGTGCGCTATTAAGAACCGGCAAAATAACGCAAAAGATGGAAAGCATAATACGTTGTGAAATAAAAAGAGATGAAACTAATAGAGATGTAAACTTATCGATAGGAACCCATAAATTTACATAACATTACATAGTTTCGCACCTTTAGACATATCTGAGGAGTATAACAAATCTAACCGTGACAGGAGAATTTTATAAAATTCTAAATGTTTTCTGTCACAGACGTCTAAAGGAGGGAAACTATGTAGGTACCTGATGTAATGTAAACTTATAGGTTCCTATCGATAATTTTACACATCTACTAGTTTCATCTCTTTTTATTTCACAACGTATTAAGTTTTCCATCTTTTGCGTTATTTTGCCGGTTATTAGCGCGCTCATCACTGTATTATTTTTTTTCTACTTTGATGGATAGTTACGCATGTCTGTCTCTCTCAGAGACTTTGTAAACACAACTTTTCCGTCATTAGATAAGACAGGACAAATGAGCTGTCGAATGAAAGTTCATTACCCAACGATCTTATTAAGGTGAGAAATTTGACCTTGCACTTCCAGTTTTAGAGTTGAAACTTGAAGTACTATTTTAAAGTAGCCCAATAAATATTATAAACGACTTATTATTGGACGCGCTTTAGCAAGACGAAAACCATTATATTTTTCCGGCTTTGTGCAAGTCTGTCCGTCCGTCTGTCTATCGAATATAACTCCTACGTTATTAAAACACTCAACTCCGGTAGCAAGATAATATAGCAGGAGACCTGAAAGCTACGGGCGTGGAGAACTGGACAGAGATTGTCTAAGACAGAGAAGAGTGAAGGCATGCTGTCGAGTGGGCTAAAACCCACGAAGGGTTGTAACGCCACGTAGTACGTAGTAAGTATGAGGTGTCGAATTAAGGATGGTATTAAAGCTGAGTTGTGGTGGTGCACACTTCCGGTTGCAGAGTTGAAACTGGAAGTAGTGTTTTAAAGCCGCCGAAATAGTACAAGCGACATATTATTCGATGCGCTTTAGCAATACGAAGACAAGGTATCAAATTAGATCTTATAACCCAAAGATGGTATCAGTTGCAACCGGAAGTACTGTTTTAAAATCACCGAAATAGTACAATACATTTGTTTTCGTCTTGCTAAAGCGTGTTAAATAATACGTTGCTTGTATTAATTCGGCGTCATTAAAACCGTACTCCCGGTTGTAACTCTATAAACGGAAGTCCGAGGTCAAATTTCTTACTTCTAATGCCATCTTTGGGTTATAAGCTCTCATTCGACACATAATTTGTCATTCTATTTTTTTGTCGGACTTGACTAATACCGGAAGCATGTCGCTACGGCGCGTCGAATAATATGTCGCTTGTACTATTTCGGCGACTTTAAAATAGTACTTGTGCTATCAAGTTTCTCACTTTAATAACATCCTTGGGTTAAGAGCTTTCATTTGTCCTTCTGTCTGATCTTATGACGGAAAAGTTGTGTTTACAAAGTCTCTGGGACAGAAAAACTTGCATAATTAAAGTAGAAAACATATTATATTAATTTTTGTTAACAAATAGTGTAGGTACTAACCAAATTATTTAAAAGAAAAAATTAATAAAAAAATAAACGTTGAAATATAATTCAACGTTTTCACATTTTTTAAAATTGGCGAAAACAATATTTTTTTACTTAAGTTTTTTTCTTTTAAATAATTTGTTTATTATATCTGATTACAAAAAGTTAAATATATTATTTTTTCTATTTTAATATTTTCTTTTGATAATTTCCAACTTTGGCAACACTGTCTGACAAAGCCATTACCTACGACCCGAAATTTTTTGGTGACCCTTCCCAGTTCCGCCACGTTCGACCGTCCCACATCTTCTAACCCGTTTTAAATGTATAATAAATACATGTCTCTTTGTTGCTCTTATTAAATGCGCATACCATCGATAACAAAATACCGACTCTGTATATATTCGTATGAACTTTACAAATTGCAGTTTTTACATGTCTGCTTGTCCAATTAACTGAACGTATACGTATACACTCGCCACAGGAGTAGGAGAGCATGATAAAAATCCAAAACAATTTCTCAAGACCATTCCATTGCAAAAATTGACTAAGACAGGGTGATGCACTATCGTGTCTCTCATTTAACGTGGCATTATAAAAAATAATTAGAGTCCCAGATTAATATGAATGGTACTATCTTTAACAAATCCGTACAAATTGTCGGATACGTAGATGACATAGACATCATAGGTAGGTCCACAGAATCTCTGACTGAAGCATTTCGGTCGTTTAATAGCATCTGCACAGAGAATGGGACTAAATGTATAAATGTCTAAAAATACCAAATATGTGTTGCACTAGGTCAAGCAGCCCGACACCTACAAGAATAATAATTGACGACCTAGAACTGGAAGGTGTCGACAGCTTCATATACTTATAGGCTCGCTGCTAACTAAAGATAACAATTAAAAGAATAGTGCTCGCCAATAAGTGTTACTATATCGCAAGAAGACAGATATGGCCTCGACAATACCTAGAAAAATTAAATTGACTGTCTACAAAACACTAATAAGACCAGTGCTACCATATGGTTCAGAAACTTGGCCATTTACACAGAATGACCAAGAACTGCTCAAACGTCATCATCATCTTGGTGCTACAGCCCTTAGAGGGCCTCCACCTTCTCAAGCTTTATACGCCATTCTGTTCTGTCCCTTGCTTGCATTTTCCAGTTGTCGACTCCGATCTTCTCGGCATCCTGTCCCAGGCAACCAACTGACGTCATATAACGTCGAGGAAACGTGAGTTTTGGTTGAATATATACACGTGTTTGAAAATTACGTCATATAGACGTCTATTGTAGGTGATTTTAAATACGTAAGATTAATGACGTTAAAATAACGTTTAAAAAACGTTTTCATTTCAGACAGTTTAAGTCTGACGTCACAAAATTGGGAGGAGCTTGTTTGTATTACTCCAAACAATTTAGTTAAATAATTTTCATAAGAAATTTCTCATTTATTGTTTACGTGATTTGTGTCTTGTGTGATAAAATAAGACTTTTCAATTAGATATTTAGTTGAAGAAACGTGTTAATTAAGAGATTTGTATTCGTTTTTGCTCAGTGAGTTAGTTTAATGCAGTATTCTTCTTGAGAACTGTTTGAGGTTATGTTTATTTTCTGTTAATAAACTAATTATGTGTTATCGAGTAATTTGTTAATAAATTATTTATTAGTTTGTATGTTTTTTCAGTTTTGGTACAGTAAGTAGGTATACTTATATAAATAGTGAAAATTCTATAATGCGAGGGCTGGTACTAAGATAATGTTAGATTGTTTCTAATGCACAAGCGATCTTAAACTAATGGTAGTATATCTTCATCGACACATGGGACGTAGACCTATAGGTTTCATGTTACCTATTTTTTATGCTACCTATTTTAAAACATCTGAAAGAGGTCACTTTTTGAAAGTATTAAAGACGTGATTTTACCGACGTATAAAAGCCGTCACCTTTTAGACGTTTTAAAGTCGTCACCTTTTAGACGTTTTAAAATCGTCACAATTATGACGTCAAATCGATGAGACAAATACACGTGATTTTCAACGTCGGTACTACGTCATAGAAACAAGTCAATTGGTCATTTTTATGACGTGTTATCTACGTTATAAAAACGTCGTTTGGTTGCCTGGGGTGTTACCCCGTCCATCCATCTCAGCTTTGGTCTACCCCGTCTTCTCATTCCCACGGGTTGCGCTGTTAGAATCTTTTTTATCATGTTCGATTCAGGGCCCCGGGCTACATGTCCTGCCCACTGCAGGCGGTTTCGCTTAATTATAGTGATAATATCTTTTCCACCAAACGTATGCTTGTAGATATTCTGCAGTTCAAAGTTATATCTACGCCTCCATATTCCGTTCTCACAGACAGCTCCGAATATCTTACGTAGCACCTTTCATTCAAAAATCGACAGAGCGGATTCATCTGTTTTAGTTGAACTGCTCAAACGTTTTGATCGAAAAATCCTAAGAATATATGGAGGGATAAAACAACCAGGTTTGTGGCGCAGGCGTTACAACTTTGAATTGAGGGGATTAGATGCTAAGGGGTACAGTGATAAAATGGTTTAGTTGAGAAAAACGAAGTCAAAGTTAAATTTACATAGTACATTCTACAGCGAATTAATCACTTATGTATTTATTTTGAATTAATTTTATACATTTTATTTATCTAATTGTAAAAGCTTTTATAAAGTTAGTATTTATTTTCAATCAAAATATTTAAAATTTTGAAAAAACGTTGGTATCTACTTGTACCCCTCTGCTTCAAATTTTGCACTTGTTTCTCTTTGCACTTAAGTACCTTACGAATTTCTTAAAGTAAAATAAAAGAAAAATTACGTAAAAATTAAAAGTTTTTAATTATGAAAAATTACTTGGTATATTTTGTGTTATTATTTCACTTCACTGGCGAAGCGGCCATGTAACCACTGTTACCATTGGTAACCGTTAAAAATCTTGCAAATAAATATTTTATGACGATGAATAATTCCATTTACCAATATTTTTACCAATAGAAATATATTATTATATTATGTGTTAATAGTACCTAATTCAGTAAATAGTCAACTACTCGTAGACAAACGAAAATATTGGCGAGTTTATGTGACTCAGTTGCACTTTATTATACTTTGTTACCGGTCTCATTTGTGGTTACAATGGTTATATAATATGCTCGCTATCGCTCGGGACCGGCTAGTGTCTGAAAATTTTGAAGGGGCGACGGCTTAAGAGCGCTGTGTATATCAATAGCCCTGTTACCAGATTTTTTGGTTACAGTACCCAGTGGCGGCTCGTGATTTTTACAATAGGGGAGGCTATACCTAACTGTAAAATATCTAGACAAATTTGCACTAGCAAAAAATGCGCCAAAAAATGTAATTTAAGGCCTCATTTTTTGACCATTTTTTATTTACATTTCATAATATCATCCTAATTCATAATTTCATGATATCATATCATTTTAAAAATAGTTAGTCTAATTGTAAAAGTTTAATACCAAAGTTTGTGTCGTTTATTTGTTAACAATTCCATCTATTTGTAAATAGATACCTCGCATATCAAAATAAATACAGATTTAAAGTTTTGCAGTCCATACATAATGAAGCTTCAAATTTTTTAAGATACTCAACTGAATTTTTTTAATTCTAAACGCGGCCTACTGCGAATTCAAAAACACCATAAATTACCGATATTCGAGGTGTTCTAGAAGACTTTTCACGAGGAATTAAAGTTTGTCTAATAATCCCACAACCTATTTGGAAAAAACAACAAAAACCATCATCAATAAAACTTCTCTTCCTCTTGCCGTAAAACAAACTTTAATTCCTCGTGAAAAGTCTTCTAGAACACCTCGAATATATGGCCTACCCAAAATTCATAAACCCGATCTTCCTCTACGCCCCATTGTCAGTGCATACAACTGTCCGACACAACCTTTGGCAAAATATCTAGCCAAAACTCTACAACCTTTCGCCGAAAATGCCTCATCTTTCGTCAAAAATTCTTTTCATTTCATCGAACTTCTCAAACAATATCCTATCTCACCCTCAGACATTCTAGTAAGTTTCGACATCGTTTCACTTTTTACTAACATTCCTATAGATGACACCCTAAATATTCTGGAAACGAAACACAGTATCCAGCAAGACCACTTATCTCTCATTAAACATTGCATGTCCAACACTTATTTCATCTTCCAAAATCAATTCTACAGACAAATAAATGGTGCCCCAATGGGCTCACCACTCTCTCCAGTAATTGCTAATATCTTTATGGAAGATTTTGAGACCCGAGCACTATCCACATCTACGCTCAAACCCACATGTTGGCTACGATATGTTGACGATACATTCGTCATTTGGCCCCACGGCAGGGATGCTTTAGCGTCTTTTCAGACCCATCTGAATGGTATACATCCCAGTATCCAGTTCACGATGGAGATGGAGACTAACTCATCCTTACCGTTTCTCGACGTTCTTATTAAGAAGAACCAATCACAAGGTTTTCATCACTCTGTTTATCGAAAACCCACCCATACCAACCGCTACTTGCATGGCAACTCTCATCACCCACCTTCTCAAATTAATTCAGTCATTAATACTCTTGTCTCCAGATCAATCCGTCTTTCCGATGATGCAAGTAGATCTACTGAACTCTCTTCTTTAAAACAAGCCCTCATCCAAAACGGTTACCGCGAAAATCACATCGATAGGAGCATCCATAAACTTCAATCTCCCGCTCAATCACAACCCAAAGAGTTAGATCCTGATCATACGAAAGCTCTTCTTCCCTATATCAAAGGTGTTACTGACAAAATCGACAGAATTCTTAAACCACGAGGAATAAAAACAGTATTTACCCCCCAACAAAAACTTTCATCTCTTGTCCGATCCGTCAAAGACAACATTCCAAATGAACAACACGGAGTTTATGAAATTCCTTGTGCAGACTGCCCCCGATCTTACATAGGACAAACCAATCGTAGAATCCAAAATAGGATTTATGAACATTCCATATCTGTTCGCAATTCCGATTCAGTTTCAGCCCTAGGCCAACACCATCTTCATACAGGTCACAAAATTGACTTTGAAAACTCCAGAACCATAGCCCCCATCCGCTTCTATAAACAAAGGATTATCCGAGAAGCCATAGAAATCGAAAAACGGCCAAGTTGTCTCAATAAAAGAGATGACGGCATCCGTTTACCTTCGACTTGGAGACCCCTCCTAAAGAAAACATCGTCCGCTCCATCTACAAATACAATTCCAGCCGTCAAAAATCTTCGCGCCACTCCAAATAGTCTTCGCGCTAATTCCCACTCCGCCACGTCATCGACAGCCACGTCAGTCACATCAGTCCACGGTATAAATGACCGCCCCAGCGTCAGCAACAACAGTATTGCAGTGAGTAGTGAAGTAGTGAGTGTAGTGTCTGGAGCCTCAGGAGACTGAGACCCCGGAAGCCCTGAAGATGACGTCAGAGAGGACGTCGAAAGCTCGGCCTAGAAACCAACGACGCGGTTCAACCCGGAAGCCTGGTGAGTTTAATTTTAATATTAATTCTTTTTTTGATATTGATTTTAGCTTTAAGTTTCATATATATATATATATATATATATATATATATATATATATATATATATATATATATATATATATATACATATACATTTAGCCATATCTTTTTTCATTTTTTTTTAAATAAGATTTCTTGTATCTGGTTTTGGTAACACTTTAGAAAAGTCACGCGTCGCCACTGTTTCACTTATTTTAAATACCTACCGTTTAAGAGCTTGATTTGCAAAGATGCTAACGATTCACTAAAAATAGTATCCCACACCTTACAGGCAAAGGGATACAAGTATAGTTATACCTGTTTGCCGCAAACTCTTTTTAAATATTTCGTAAGTAGTTAAACTAGAACCTGCGATATGTCACCACCAGTAGTTTAATTCACCCGTATCTCTTTGCCACTAAACTTTTAGTATTATAATGGTATAACTACACCCAAACCCAGACATCCAAAATGAAAGTTAAAATTCCAACACCAAATTGTTCTATATGGTTCACATAATGTCCAGAAAAAAGCCACACCATTTTGAGCGTCGGGTTTGGGGCAGAGGGGGGAGAAATCGGTAAATTCGTAGTTTTTTACGTTTTTCGTCAATATCTCTAAAACTATGCGGTGTAGCATGAGCAACCTTCTAAACAAAAATGTTCTACATTTAATTTGAAATAAAAAAGACCCTATGCATAATCCTTCTAAAATGAACGGTTCCAAAGTTACGGAGGTAGTATAGTACAATTGGTCCAAAAAAAGGCCTAACCCAGACATCCAAAGTAAAAGTTTTCCTCCAACACGAAATTGTTCTCTATGGTCCACATATTGTTAATTAAAAAGTTTCACCATTTTGAACGTCCGGTTTGGGAGGGAGATGGGGGAGAAGTCGGCAAATTAGTAGTTTTTTTAAGTTTTTCGTCAATATTTCTAAAACTTTGCTTTAGCGTAAACAATGTTCTACATACAATTTAAAACAAAAAAGGTCCTATACATAATTGTTATAAAATCGACGGTTCCAGAGTTACGGAGGGTGAAAAGTGGAGGTTTTCGATACTTTTTATATTTTTTGGGCAATTACTGATGAAAGAAATTTTCTTTAACAGGATTGTGTTTTGTAAATAAAATTTGCTATTTCGGTGGCCGATGATATGTTAGTGATAAGCCCTTGAAGAAACGTCAACCTCACCACCCAAAATCATCATCAATTGCCCAAAAAATATAAAAAGTATCGAAAACCTCCACTTTTCACCCTCCGTAACTCTGGAACTGTTGATTTTATAAGTATAGGATGTATAGGACCTTTTTTGTTTTAAATTTTATGTAGAACATTTTTGTATAGAACATTGTTTAGGCTAAAGCATAGTTTTAGAAATGTTGACGAAAAACTTAAAAAATTACTAATTTACCGACTTCTCCCCCATCTCCCCCCCCCCCAACCGGACGCTCAAAATGGTGTAACTTTTTACTGAACAATATGTGGACCATATAGAACAATTTGGTGTTGGAGGATAACTTTCACTTTGGATGTCTGGGTTATGCCATTTTTTGGATCAATTGTATCATACCATATCTAGTATTATTTTATGCACTTAACTCAATTTACAATATTTGGTCACTTGTACCCCTTAGCATCTAATCCCCTCAATTGTATAGAAGTTTTGGAGAACCTGACGTAAAATTCATTAATGTAGCACGCCTTAGATCAGTGTTTCCCAAACTTATCTAAAGCGCGACCCCTTTTTGTTAAAAAAATTGTTCACGACCCCCTACTCATCACCCAAACCAAAATAGCGACAAAAATAGCGTGCCTAATTTACAACTGATGGTTTTTCAAATTTTATTTTACTTTACTGTTTAAATTCAAACTAAATACATTTAAAAAATTCAACAATTATTTTAATAATTGCGATCTGTCCCACTAGTACACTAGTAGTACTTCTGCCAGACTAGCATTTACAATAAAAATAAATAATAAAAAGTCGACTGCACATTGTACACCGCGACATCTTTGTGTCTACATCGCAATACTTTTCCATGATATTCGCGAAGGCTCTACTCCTTACTTCGCTACTAGATGGTACTCTGGAACGTTCTCGTAGCCTCGTTTTGGCTTTATATAAGCGGCGATGTGCAATGAGACCTCAGTTCGAAACAGCACGTTGTGGCGAATGCAGTAAGAATGAGTAAATATTTTGCGACTTACGTATTTCCGTTTACGTATTTACGTCTACGATAAATTACAAATTATGGACAAGTTTTTAAAAAGAAGTGCAGAACCATCTACGTCTGAAAGTGGCAGTAATAAAAAGAAAAACAGACTTTACAGTGATGAATATCTTAAATATGGTTTTACCATTATTTCCAATAAACCACAATGTGTTATTTGTGGAGAAGTATTGTCAAACGAAAGCATGAAGCCATCAAAGTTACTTCGACATTTAAATAGCAAACATCCAGATAAAAAAGACAAACCCGTAGAATACTTTGAAAGAAAGCTGAACGTCCTTCACAAACAGCAAGATACTTTTCAATTGGCAACCACTACTAACGAAAAAGCATTATTAGCAAGTTATAAAGTTGCTTATCGCGTTGCCAAAACTAGTAATCCGCACACAATTGCTGAAAATCTGATTTTGCCAGCAGCTGTTGAAATGGTACATATAATGATTGGTGAAAAAGAGTCTGCAAAGTTAAAAACAATACCTCTGTCAAATAATACTATCCAAAGAAGAATTAGTGATATGGCAGAAGATATTCAAGCGCAAGTTGTGGAAAATCTTAATAAATGCACGTACTTCTCTCTTCAAATGGACGAATCCACGGATATATCTAACTGTGCCCAATTTATTACGTTTGTAAGATATGATACAAATAATGGCATTTAAGAAGATATTTTATTTTGTTCCCCATTGGAGACCAATACCACTGGAAAATGTTTATTCGACAGTTTTGTGAAACGCACAAGTAAATATGTTATTGACTGGGGAAAATGTATTGCTATATGCACAGATGGCGCTAAAGCTATGACAGGACATCAATCTGGTCTTGTCGTCAGATTACAAGAAATAATGCCTAATGCCACATGGAGACATTGTTTTTTACATCGAGAAGCTCTGGCGTCAAAAGCTTTACCTCCTGAAATGGACTGTGTTATGAAATCCATCATTAAAGTTGTAAATTCCATTAAAGGAAAAGCTTTACAGACCCGTATTTTTCGAAAAATCTGCGAAGACATGGGTGCTATATTTCAAAATCTTCTTTATCACACCGAAGTAAGGTGGCTTTCAAGGGGCAACGTCTTAAAAAGAGTATTTGACTTAAGAGCAGAGCTTTTAATGTATTTGAAAGATGAGAAGTCCCCATATGAAAATCTATTTTCCGATCCTATTTGGCTTTTGAAACTAGGTTTCCTTGCTGATATATTCGAACAATTAAATATTTTGAACAGTAATTTGCAAGGTCGCGACATTAATATAATTACAGCCACAGATAAAATTAAGGGGTTTATAAGAAAAATCGATTTATGGTCAACTTCACTTGGCAAAAAGCAGCTCGATTCATTCCAGTGCGTTCAGGAAATTATAGAAAATGTATGTTACAGTGCTACAAATTTTGAACAAGTTTATGCAGGCATGCAAGTTACTTTGCTTAATTTAAAACAACAGCTCTGTGATTATTTCCCCGAAGAAATTCAAAACAGTTACGACAGTTGCAGATAGATACTGAATCCGTTTTTAGCCGATTCCTTTCAACATGCTGAAATACCAATAAACATGAAAGAACAACTTATTGAAATATCAAGTGATGGAATGTTGAAGCTCCAATTTTTTTCCCAGAACCCGGACGAATTTTGGACCAAAAAGATGCAGGAATACCCTCAGTTGGCGAATGAAGCTGTAAAATGTTTAGTTCCATTTGTAACATCATATTTATGTGAGTTAAGTTTGTCGTCTATGACTGCCATTAAAACAAAAGTGAGAAATCGTCTCGTACTTGAAAACGATATAATTGTGTGTGTCTCAAATATACAGACTAGATTTGAAAGACTAGTTTCAAAAAAACAGGCGCATGGGTCTCATTAACATTGTAATATTTGACTTTATTTTTTTCTTTTACTTTTAAGGACTTTTAATATTTAGTTTTATGTTTCGTTTGATAATTAATTGTTAATTTTTATTTACGGCTTTATTAAAATAAAAATACATGATTTAACAAAGTAGTGTTTTTGTCTTATTTTGGAAATTTCCGGCGACCCCCCTAGTACCTCATTGCGACCCCCCAGGGGGTCGCGACCCACACTTTGGGAAACATTGCCTTAGATGGATAGGGCATGTAATCAGGCGAGAGGAAGATGCCATAGTCAGAAAAGTTTTTGACCGAAGAGGGCCGATAGGACAACGAGCAAGAGGAAGACCGAGACGTAGGTACCAAGACAACTTAGAGAATGCCAGAGTCAAGGGCGAATGGAGGATTGTTCTGAAGAAGGCTTTGGCTCATAAAGAGCTCTAACGTCACTGATGATGATGATGAAAAATGTCATTTAGAGTAGAAAAAATTGTATGCTGGTTGACCTCGTTATTCTTTGAAAGAAACTGAGAAAATAAGACATTTACAATATAAATAATATATTTGTTTTACAAATTATTTACAATAATGTATTTAAACCTGTTTAACACCCATGAGTATACCGTTATCAATGGGTTTAATAATTGAGCCCATCTTAGTAACAACAGAAGGTTCAATGTACTTTCTAAAAGCTCTTTCTGGGACAAAAGTGTTTCCAATTGGTGCTCTAATGCTATTTTCATACTCTTTAACAGATTTGAATGGAAAAGGTACTTCAGATACTAACAAAGGAGTGATCTTGGACTGAGCATCTTCATTGATAATTAAGGAACCTTTATTATCATCCCTTCTGGGAATTTTCTTAGGCATTTTAATTATAAATCTCTTCCGTTTTCTTTTGCTAGGATCAATGTTTCCACCTGCCCAACTGCCCCAACCAGGTAGATTAAGATCAATATCTTTGGGAGTGTCTTTCTCTATTTCTGCTGCCTTCTCTTTTTCAAAATCTACTGCTATGTCATCGTCTTCAAATGCTTCCATGACGAGATCTCTTTGATTAACAGGCTCTTCGTTTTCATCTGTCATTGAGATATCTGGTATAGCAGTATTCAAATGGGTTGTTTTCACTTTCATAAATTTATCAGGATTTATATTTACAGGCTCTTCTTCTTCGGCACTTGGTATTGCATCAATTATCTTTTTTAGAGCATCTATGTTAGTATTTTCTGATATAGTACCATTTTCATCTAAGTCACTTGTCTCCTCCATCATCCTTTCATCTAAAATTTGTTTCTTCTTTTGTAGAGGAAGAGACAAATCAATTTTCTTTTTCTTGGTTGAGAGTTTCGTTTTCTTTTCCTTACGAGGTTTTGTGATGGTTTGTTTTTTAATTTTAGTGACTTTTTGGCTAATTTTTTTGTTCATCTTGTCTTCTAAAGAATCAAACATATCTTCAATGTCATCATTTCCAGATTTATTATAGCTAACTTCCCATTCTGACATGTCTAATGATTTTCTCTTCTTGCTCTCTTTCTTATCTGGTTTTTCTTTCATATTTGTTTTTTCTTTCGTTTTATTTTCCTTCTTTATTTTTTCTTTCTTTTTACTTTTCGCTTTTTCGTTTTTGAGAAAGGAAGTGCTGGAACTAACTTCATTTCGTTTGATCTTATTTTCTCCCTTATTTTTGACTTTCTTAACACGTTTATTATCCTCTTGGTCAATCATATTATTATTTTTGATATCACTTTCATCAGTGTCTGAACTGTTCGGTGTTTGCGCTTGTTTAGCTTCTTCCTCATTTTTATTATTGTTTTTATTAACTTCATTCCAGTATTTTCTGTACCCACTAACAAAATCAGCAACCTCTTTTGTTGGTTTTATGCCGTTAACCCACGGATTACTTTCATCCACTTTCTGATTTGTTGGCGAGGTTTCGTCTTCAACTGCACCTTCATCTTCAGAATCACTGTTGACTGATTTTAGTTTTTGTGTGAGTTCTCTACTAAGGGCGAGCTGTGTAGCCAGTTCTTGACGACTCTACAAATAAAAACAGATTATTTTTTTATTTGTGATTAAACATGAATTTCGTTTAATAATCACTGATGAAATGAAATGAACAGATGAATGGACAAATGAATTAAGGTTTTAGTACATAAAAATTATTGTATGTTTTCTCTGTTCTAGCATCTTAATTGTCTCACTCAAACCGAATGAGTAACTGTGAACCATTTATTCCCATTTCTGACTGTATTGATATTCTTCAAAGGTAAGGTCAAACAATTTTAACCCGTCATTCTTCGGGGGTGACGTCAATAATTGATACGTGCTTATTTTTTCTTCAAATACATACAATAAACAAAATATACAGGGTGTTTCAAAAAGGCATGTCATAAATTAAATCACGCATTCTGGGGACAAAAATAAATTGATTGAATCCAACTTACCTTAGTACAAAAGTGTACACAAAAAAAGTTACAGCCCTTTGAAGTTACAAAATGAAAATCGATTTTTTTTCATATATCGAAATCTCTTAAAGATTTTTCATTGAAAATGGACATGTGGCATTCTTATGGCAGCAACATCTTAAAAAAAAATTAAAGTGAAATTTGTGCACCCCATGGGTTTTGCTCCCTTAACCCCCCCTCCAAACTTTTGTGTATGTTCCAATTAAATTATTATTGTGGCACCATTAGTTAAACATAATGTTTTTAAAACTTTTTTGCCTCTTAGTACTTTTTCGATAAGTCAGTGTTTATCGAGATATTTTGAATATTTGTCGAATCCACCACATATTTATATATGGTTAAGTATGGTTCAAGTGGAAATCGGTGGGACTGCGCATTTTATCAATGAAATGAGATATGTCTAAGACACTCCAGAAGCCGTTAACGATAAAACGTTTTAACATGGCATTAATCATTGTAAATTAGTCGACGGATATTAGTACAGTGAAAATAATAAGACGAGAACTGGACGATAATGATTATAAAGAATAAATTTAAAGTTTTTTCTACTTTATGACAAAAAAGCAAGCTCATTAGCAGAACCCAATTCAAAATTATTTTGCACATCATATTTGAAACCTTATTTGGTTGAAAAATCACATTTTTGTTGGCAAAAAAATATATTAATTTGTCTGGACTAAATTACAGTTCTGTTTATCTTAAAAGGGATATGTTACTATCAACATTTACACAGTGTTGCCAAACTGAATTTTGTTATTTTGGGTGTAAATTTTCCCACGGATCTCCGAGAGTACAATACCTTACTATGATATACCTGTTAATAATCTGAAAATTTATTTATAATTTACATTTTTAGGTATATTTTGAAGAAGAAGCCACATCTCGATAAAAGGTGACTTATCAAAAAAAGACTAAGAAGCAAAAAAGTTTTAAAAACACTGTGTTTACCTAATGGTACCACAATAATAGTTTAATTGGAACGTACACGAACATTTGGGGGGTTTAAAGGAACAAAACCCCCATAGAATTTTTATGTAAACATATTAAAAAAGAAGCCAGATCTCGATAAAAATTGGCTTATCGAAAAAATACTAAGAGGCAAAAAAGTTTTAAAAACGTTGTGTTTAACTAATGGTACCACAATACTGAATTAATTGGAACGTACACAAAAGTTTGGGGGGGTTTTAGGGAACAAAACCTCCATAAAATTTTTATGGGGCGGACAAATTTCACTATAATTTTGTTTTAAGATGTTCCTGCCATAATAATCATACATGTCCATTTTCAATAAAAAATCTCCAATAGATTTCAATATATTGAAAAAAATCGATTTTCATTTTGTAACTTCAAAGGGCTGTAACTTTTTTTGTGTACACTTTTGTACTAAGGTAAGTTGGATTCAATCAATTTATTTTTGTCCCCGGAATGCGTGATTTAAGTTATGACATACCTTTTTGAAACACCCTGTATAAAATATACGCATAAAATACTAATAAGAAAGAAAAACTGCCGAAGATCAGTTGGTACTGATCTCTTGAAATCAGTACCAAACACAGAATCACATACCATACTGACTTTTTGTACAAATACACAAAATAATCAGAATTAGATGTATCACACAGCATAAAAACATTCATCTCATACCTATCCAGACATAGCTGTCTATTGCCTACAACCATCATAGGCAAAGTACAATCATTTGTTGACAGGAGTGTGACACAACCTCAATAATAACAACAATTTGGCGGTTGTGATTGCACACACCTTATTAACAAATTATTGTTCTTAATATCCTTTGACAACGATTTCCAAATTGGAAATCGAAATGTTAAGTATTTTATGTAAAAATATGTAATTGTCATTACAACTTAACTGTAGCTAATCCAATATAAACATAAAATGATAAAAATATAGTCTACATATAGGATATATCGATGCCTCAGAAGCCAACCGGTGTAAATCAATAAATGTTTGAAATGAGATAAGATGTTTGTAAAAATAGTTGAGGAGCCATTAAAATAAATAAACTGCTTTAATGACGATAATATAAGTATTATATTCATAGACAAAACAAGGATTTGTCGTTGGTGTATTCTTTAATGTTACATCTCATAAATCATTTTTAGGGAGAACTTGACTTACACCGTTTGATTTCTGAAGTATTCATATAATCTGAACATTACCTCTTTATCATATTTGGCTCTAACTTGCTTATTTCGGGCCCACTGACCAGTTCCTTTGTGCCGTAAACTAAACCTTTCCTCTGCCCTTGCCTTTTCAATATCTTCTAACTTCTTTAATGCTTCTTCAGGATTTACCTTTTGCAATTGTTCAAACTCTTTAAGTTGCTGTTTTATCCTTTCTTTTCTTAATATTCTATGATACTTTTTACTTTTAATTTTATTTTGGCGTCTAGCTTTTGCTTCTTTAAAACTCTGGTGTGCACGAAGTTTGGCTAGTTCTTTTCTTTTTTCCTTTAATTCTTCTAGTGTAAGTGGATAGTCTTCATCTTCTTTCTTTTCTACTGTATCTATGTGATACTCTTCTATTTGTGAATCTATATTTTCCAAATTTTTCTGAAGGTCCGATTTAACCCTACAATAATTCAGATATTAAGTTTTTTAATAGTTATTGTGACACAATTCTCAAATAAGCTATTCATTGCACAAACCTAAAGCCAGATCCACATCAATTAAAATTTATGTTGTATGTTGTATTTGACACAAATTTGCTTGTGTGCGTTGAACTTTTTGTTGATGTGCACTGTGTGCCGCATGAATTTATGCAAAAATATTTTCGTGACAAACAACGCACGCTATCCGTTGTTCTGTCGGTTTTTCAGTCGACTTCAAAGAAATTTTCTCTGCACAGTAGTGTTTGTGGATTGATGTGGATTGATTATCCACTTGTCATTAGTAGATTCAGCGGTAATACAACACACAAAATAAATATTTACATCGTAAAGTACTTGACCAGATTTAAATTTGTGCCGCAAATATTTCTGTATTTTAAAATACAACACACACACAAATTTTTATTGATGTGGATCCGCCTTGGTGATACAGTAGCGATCAACAGGTAGGCAAAACGCGTTCAAAGATTGCGGCTGTAATTTTGAATATTTTTTCGAGATATTTGGCACACATATTCGTAATATAATAAAGAATGGAGGTACAGGGCCCAATTTGAAAAATATGTTAATATGTGGAAATTACTCTGTAATTAAATACAATATTAAAAAAACAATCCTGTACCGCCATTAAGAAGAACAAAAAAATACACTTTCTTCAAATAAACTTTTTTATCCGATGCCTAGATTTTGTGTCATTTTGGAACTACTAATGAAATAAAAAATTTTAGTAGTTCCAAAATGACACAAAATCTAGGCATCGGATAAAAAAGTTTATTTGAAGAAAGTGTATTTTTTTGTTCTTCTTAATGGCGGTACAGGCTCGTTTTTTTAATATTGTATTTAATTACAGAGTAATTTCCACATATTAATATATTTTTCAAATTGGGCTCTGTACCGCCATTCTTTATTATATTACGAATACGTGTGCCAAATATCTCGAAAAATATTCAAAATTACAGCCGCAATCTTGGAACGCGTTTTCGCTGCCTGTTGATGGAAACTGTTTCCTCTTAATAATCTCATATTACAAAATTGAAAAAAAGTAATAAACTAATAACGCAAATTGACAGAGAGATAATTAATTTGTGTAATGAACAACTCAAATCCAATATTGGGGCATTGGGCAATAAAATGTTTTAATGTTCTGCCTGTGAATATTAGAAACAGAAAGGGAATTTGAAAACGAAATTTAAAAAATGCCTTTTATACAATTTGTGAATATCCACAACATAATTTTAATTTAGATTTTGTATATATATTTGACTTGTTCAAAATTAGAGATTCCAATTGCCGGATTCAGCATCCAGCAATCCAGCTGGATCCAGCGCTTTTTTTACATGCTGGATCCAGTAAACCTTTCTGGATCCAGCAGCGCGGATCCACAAAAGTGTCAAATTCGAAATAAGTTACTGAATGTCTTCATTAGCCTCTTTATTCAAAGCCGTGAGTCAGCAACTTGCCATTCTATCGAGCTAGGAGTAGCTCAGTATGCTGGAAAGTTTCTACAACCTAAAAGTTTGCATTGATAAAGCATTGATAGACATTGATTCTGCAATAAAATTCTCTGCTGGCGAGTGGTCAATAATCAATGAGTTGATGGCCACTATCTGACCGGTAAAACTGGCTGTAGAAGCTCTTTGCAGAAGAGAGTTCACTTTGATAACGGCCGACACAACCATGACATTGGCCTTAGACAAACTACATAGCCAGGACTCTAGCCTTAATTCCAATCTATTGGAAGCAATAAGCAACATAATCGCGGAACAGTATCTCTCTGAAATTACAGGTACATTAGTGTACTTACAAAATCAAATAAGTATGAAGAAAGCCTAAACAATCTGACTCGGGAGAAAAAACATGCTCACTATATTTATGTTAATAATATAATCGTTCGGATGCTGACTATATTAGATTTTCCCACCTAAGAGCTGAATGTAAACAACTGTCTGAAATTTGTTTCAACAACTATATCAAAGGGATAGATGCTGGCATAAAAAATGATCCAAAATCATTTTGGAAGTATATAAATGATAAGCGATCTAATCACAGCTTACCTAACTCATTATTTTATCAAGCCCAATCAGCAACAAATGATCAAGAAATAGCTAATTTATTTATGAACTTCTTCCAAACTGTGTATTCACCTAATAGCAATAATCTTTACGTACCTATCCATCCATTAAACAGCAACGTTAGTACTAATATTTGTCATTCGAAGATTACCACAACCGATATTTTTAATGGCATATGTGAACTGCCCAATAAGCTTACTGCTGGCCCAGATGGAGTGCCTAATTATTTATTAAAAAAGTGTGTCTGTACCCTTGTAATGCCGCTTGTTATGTTGTTTAACAGATCTCTGGAAACCTCTATGTTTCCTTCTTCATGGAAAGAAAGTTATATTGTTCCTATATTTAAAAATGGTCAGAAAGACAACATTGAAAATGATTGTAGTATATGTATACAATCTGCAATCCCTAAGCTCTTCGACTGCCTTATAGCAAAGCAACTTTCTTGGTTCTGTAAAGGCTTAATATCTCAATCTCAACATGGATTTTATAGCAAAAGATCCACTGCAACCAACTTGGTTTGTTATCAATCTGATATATTATCTCAAATGGAAAACCATAAACAGGTAGATTCTATATACACAGATTTTTCCAAGGCATTTGATCGTGTTGATCATCAAATACTATTGGACAAATTAATTAATGTAGGCTTTCATGACACGTTTGTTGAATGGATTAAAAACTGTACATATGGTAGAAGCCAAAGAGTCAAGATAGGTTGTCATCTGCCTGACAGTATTTCAGTAACATCTGGAGTTCCTCAAGGTGGCCACACTTCTCCACTTCTTTTTAATATCTTTGTTAACGACATCACTTCCTGTTTCCTAAATAGCAAATGCCTAATGTTGGCAGATGACTTGAAATTCTGGAAAGTTATAGATAGCCTAAAAGACCAAGCTCTGTTGCAAGATGACTTAGACAGATTACAAAATTGGTGCAATCAGAACAAACTTCACTTGAATATAAAAAAATGTTGTTTTATAAGTTTTTCTCGTAAATTCAATAGAATCGAAACAAGTTATACTATTAAAACAATATGCCATTGAATTATGTTTCTTCTATTCGGGATTTGGGTGTTATTTTCGATGAGAAACTTACTTTCTGTGACCACATAAACACTATTTCAATAAAGGCATCTAAACTTCTTGGTTTTGTTACTAGGAATTGCAAGTACTTCTCCATTAATTCAACAAGGTTAGTGTATTGTTGTTTAGTTAGATCTATTTTAGAATACTGCTCAGTTGTTTGGTCACCCTATTTTCAGAATAATATTGATACATTGGAAAGAGTCCAGCATAGATTTTTGAGATATTGTGCTAACCATGTTCTCACTGCCATTAGAAATCATGAATATTCCTATATTGAACAACAATTATCTTGACCCCCACTTAAGAACCGTCATGATATATCAGGTGCTATATTTATATATAAGATCATACATGGATTTATTGATTGTCCAAACCTGTTAAATCACATTAACTTTAATGTTCCAAACCAAGCTCTACGTTACCACAATGTTTTCAACATTCCTTTCCACAGAACAACATATGGCATTCATAACCCATTGGATAGATACATGGGGCTATTAAATGAATTTGATTAGGATATTTTCAATTTAACTTTATCTCGGTTCAAAAGATCTCTTGCTTTGTGATATGCTTTGTGATATATATGTATGGTATTGTTGAATTTTGTTCTTATTATATTTTGTATGTTTTTAGTATGTAGTGAACATTTTAAATGTAACTTTTGTTATTGTTTTTACACTATAGGTAATTTATGTTTTGAAACCTAACTGATATTGTATTGTAATTTAACTGTTAATGGGGTTATCCCGTGTTTTAAATAAATAAATAAATTCTGGTTATTTCCCCATGCCGAAAAAGAATGCAATGCGACAAGAGATGAAAAATTTGTTGATTCATATAAATAAACAAGTAACTGTGGAACCAGTGTAGGAGATAATGGAAGAAGATGGGCCAACTAATCCGGAGCCTGTGAATTTTACTTTGGAACAAGAACCTGAGATTGAATTGAAACGAGAAAAAGAAAACTTTTATAACCAAAAAAAAAATTGGTTCTCAAAAAGATTACCAAAAGGTTTTGGAAAAGGAAATGGCTGTTTATGAGACCAAAGGAGTGGAAGGCGATCATTTGTCAATGGTCTATGACTACTTGATGACCTCCAAACCGACCAGCACAGAGGCCAGAAGGGCTTTCTCCACAACCAGTTATACGTGCAGTTCTGTGCAAAGAAGGTTAGGCCAATGTTTTTTAAGGTATCACTTCCAAGAAACTTAATAATTCATGTTTAAAAATTTAGAAATTTAAAAATTTAGAATACAGATCCATGCTGGATCCAATTGGATTCAGGCCAATCTTGCAAAAATCCAGCTGGATTGAAAATGCTGCTGGATTGCAATCCCTATTCAAAATTATATATTTTTAACATGAACAAACAGTATTGTACGAAAATTATTGTAATGAAAATTAGATAAATGTAGACAATGGTAAAACATGAAGTTCTCTATTAAAATAGCATGAAAACCAGAAAATTTAACTTGACCTAAAAGAAAAAAAATTGGGGCTTAAATTTTGTGAACTATGAATTTATTGAAGATAAAATGGGCAAATCTGAACTTTTAATGATGACATTTTTATTAAAATTATTTGACTATTTTATCTTCAATAAATCCATAATCCACAACAGGTTATGGGCCCAGACCAGACACCACAGTTTTGTAGATAAAATAGTTGTGGAGTGAAAAATAGTAAAAAGTTTTTACTAAGAAAATACCTCTCAACACAAAGGCTGAAAAAAATCGAGAATATGGATTTTGTCCATAATATTAAACAACTTAATGGAAAATCAGAATGGCCAATGTGAAAAAGCAAAATGTGCAATATGTTGAACTACCATGAAGGCTGCTTAGATGGCAGGTTAATGAAACCTAATCCTATAGCGGATAAAGGAACTGAAGCTGAAAAGAAAGAGTATAAAGCCAAAACTGATTTCTATACAAAAGCAAAAAGTTTGATAACTACTGCTATCAGTGACAACGTTTACCAGAAAATTATGGACAAAGAGTCAGCTTTTAATGCTTAGCTCGCTCTTAAGCAACAGTTTGTAGTCTCCTTCAAAGGAGACTGTATCAAATCGGTCATATATGACCGCCGTGGTGTGAAGTACTTATTGAACTGTCAGTCATATACAACCGCCTGGCAGTCAACCTGTTAATTCTAGTCTGCAATTCCAGAATGTCAGACAGTAGATCGATCTGCTATATAGTCATTTCTAATCACTAAAAAACTCAAAAAAACTATTTTTTAAAGATTCTCAATTAACAATTAACGATTTTTCTCTGTTAAATGCCTGGAAGAACTGAGTATACGCTGCATTATTTTGACACCCTAATCAGAATGGCCAATGTGGAAAAGCAAAATGCACGACATGTTGGACTACCATGAAGGCTGCTTAGATAACAGGTTAGTAAAACCTAATCCTATAGCGGATAAAGGAACTGAAGCTGAAAAGAAAGAGTATAAAGCCAAAACTGATTTCTATACAAAAGCAAAAAGTTTGATAACTGCTATCAGTGACAATGTTTACCAGAAAATTATGGACAAAGAGTCAGCTTTTAATGCTTAGCTTGCTCTTAAGCAACAGTTTGTAGTCTCCTTCAAAGATCAGTTGTTTAAACTTAGCTCAGACTTATTTTCTTTATTGTGGAATGTTGGAGATGACGTGCAAAGTTAAAATAAATTTCAATAAGCTAAATAAAGGACTTGAAATGAAGCAACTAAGTAAGGTACCAGATGAAATGATTCTACAAAAGTACAATGAGTACAGATAAGTACAAAATTCTACATATTTTACCTAGTCAGTATAAAAGCTTTAAGTCTATGTTGGATGCTATTAACTAAAGATAAAGACAAAACTCTTGATGGTTTCTCAACTATGTACATTTAAAACAAATTTTACCCAGAATGATTGTCAGAAAGCTCTAGTGGTTTACCACAAACCAAACAAACCCTCTACATCTATTTATTGTTTCTGCAATTACTGGAAAAAGAAAGGCTATTGGGTCAAAGTTTGCAAAAAATGTAATAGCAGCTGATGGACGACCTCCAAAAACAAAGCCAGAATTCAGCCAAGAAAATGCTAACAATATAAACCTGATGATAGTTTCAGAAGAAGCATATGGGGTTGATATTGTAAATAAAAAAGATGCTTGGTGGTTGGAACACCACGGACACTGGAGCAACAAGACATGTGACCAATTCACCAGAATATTTTGTTATGAAGAGTTTTAATCCTCTACTAATATTAAATCAGCTGGCAGAGAAATTCTGATAGCCTTAGAAAAAAGAACTATTGAAGTGAAATCATTCACTCCTAATCATAATTTACAAAATGTTATGGGCCCAGAGCGTGGTTAATCTCTGTGTGATTCCATGTTCTTGGGTAAAGGAAAAGAATAGAGTAATTTCAACAAGATTACATTATTCTCTTCTTTAAAAACCAACAAATGAAAAAAAAACCAGTTAAAAACAGGAGTTCTCCATATTAAAATTCTCTAATGCCTAGTTGCCCCAACAAATCTTAAGCTCCAGCTTAGCTCAACTCATCTTATAGATAGGGCTCCTTTAAAACTCACGTTGCACTATAATTCTCGATTCTTATCTAAGCATGTCTTAACTGAGACAAAGTTTAAGATACAATCCACGTGGCAAACTGAAAATTGATCTAAGACTCAATGGTGCAATGCATATGTTTCGTAAGCTGAGCTTAAGACACCTCTTAAGCTTAAGATCTGGAGGTGCAACCAGGCATAAATTCTTTATATATTAAAAATTATATTACCTGAAAGATAAGGGGTAAGATATGGCCCGTTTCTCAATGACCTTTACTTTCTCATCACTATTTAAAGGGAACGATAATTGTGCAGCTGATCTATTAGCCTGAACAAGAGCTTCCCATCTATCCAATTTTAATTTCGCTTTCTCATAGTTTAAAGCTCGTTTAATACGTTCAGCTTGTGGCTTTTCTAGAGGTTTAGGCAATGTCTTGCTGATATTACTTGTAGATTTAATTTTATTAGACAGCTGAAGAGACTTCCTTCCCTTTAAAACGCTCGTTAATTCATTAACATGCACTAAATTTTTATTCGAAAGGGATTTTACTAGATTAAATTCAGACACTTTAGTGGCAGCTTCAGTTCTATGTGCACTTTTGACATGCTGAACTTTATTTAACTTTAAAACGTTATCCACTAGCTTATTGTGAGTTTTATCATCTATCTCATCGTCTACATATTCAAAGTTATCACTATCGTCACTCATCTTTTTAAATTAAAAGAAAAAAGCTAAAACTATGGAAACAAGACACACATGTAAATAAATAGTATTTAAGGTTATATTTGACAGTTGCACGCACATCTCTTCTTTTTCGTTTGAACACAGAATACCCCAACCAACAAGTTGGTTGGGGGTGGTTGGAGTTTTCTGTGCTTTGAATATTGAATATCTAAATATTAAGCCTCATTTACACTTGGCAAGTCTACTATGCTTTGTTTTTAAACCGGGAGGACTACATTAAAAAGACTCACATCCAAGAAAGTCACTAGAAAATCACCAAATACATCTTCTTTTTTGGTTGATCATGTCTGCCTTCGACGGAAATCTATAAATATTATATTACGCTGTGTCTAGGTACACGCTAACGTGTACGCAAATAAAAAAGTTAGGTACACGCGAATTAAAATTCATCAAGCCAGTGACGTCATTATTTAGCGTGCCCAATGACTTTATATTTTGGTACACGCTATTTTGATATGTTTAGTGTTTGTTGTTTGTTTGATAGAAAATATTTTTATTAAGGCCGCGTCTCACCATCAAATAATTTGATCAAACAGTTTGAGCAAACTCCGGAAGTACGTCAAAGTGACGTCACAATTGCAGTTTTTTTGAAATTCTAAAAAGCTGTGCTCTCACTATCAGTCTAGTTTGATAAAATTTTTTGTATTGAGTTGTCTAACCTGTTTGTACTTTATTTAAAATTGAAATTTTTCATTATTATCCACAATGAACACTCAGGATGTGACGTCACAAACTGTCACTTTCAGTTTGCTCAAACCAGTTTGATCAAATTATTTGATGGTGGGACGCGGCCTTTAAGGGAAGTGGAAGGGAAGCAAAACTATTCAGATGTTTTAAACTTAATTGTAATAAAACAATATGTATATAAAAGTATATATTCAGGTTAGCAAAATAAATATTAGTTAACATGATATATAAAAAATACTGCTAAAATAATTTTTATACGTAAGTTTATATTGGTGTTTATTTTTCCTGTGGTGTTTATTTTTATTTATACAGACAGTTGAACTTGTTACGATTTTAATAGAAAATTGGTTATAACTTTGTAAATACCCTGTATAACATAATAAACCATTATATTTTGGTGATATGGATATGAAAGTTAAGAAGATTTCGAACATAAAATAAAATATAGGGTGTTCCATTTAAAAAACATAAGTTTGGTCTGTCACTATATTATCGAACGCCCTGTAACATTTTAACTAATTTTAGTAATTTTGTAATATGAAGCTTAAAGTTTGCTAAAATTTTTGTTACTAACTTTTATTGCTATCTATTACTCTAGCGGATCTACTGAGTTTTATCACACTAATCAATCGCCCCGTATATTTTATCTTATTACTTCTGCTACCGTTAATCACGCATTTTTGTCTTTTATCTTTTTCATACTGTTTTAGAATGTTGTTAAACTCATTAAAAGAACTAAATAATTGTCCACACTCCATAGTTAATTAAAAAACACTAAACAAGTAAAAAATAAAGAAACTCTTTATAAGTCAATATTAAAGTGTAAACATAAACGCGATTAGACAAATTCTAACCACACTCTGAGACTCGCGATACTTACAGATACTTAATACCACAGCATACACGCGGCTCAAATTAGCGTGTACCAAAAAGCCCAGTCATAGTACACGCTAAATAATGACGTCACTGACTTAATGACGTTTAAGCGTGTACCTAACTTTTTTATTTGCGTACACGTTAGCGTGTACCTAGACACAGCGATTATATTATACTAATAGGTCGTTAAAAAATCTAAAAATAAAAGGAATTACGCAGAAAACACAAAAAATCGACGATTGGCTGTGAGTTTCGACGGTAGCGCTATCTCGCGGTTTGAAACTTATACTTTTCTGATAAAATTTATGTATGTGAAATATACAAAACGAGAAAAATAGATACTTATCTAGAAAGACACAAATTTATGAACTGAAATATTATTGTAACCTGATTACTAAATGAATACACATAAGGTTTGTTCCAACACGACCAAGAACCGTCAGATTACCGTTTCGTTACTAGATAATTAACGTTCCATGGGTTCCATGGGAACGAAATAATACGTTCCATGGTACTGCGCAGGACGGTGATCGTTACATGTACGGTTCTCAGTCGTGTTGGAACAAACCTATAATTAATAGTAAAATTAATTATGTTTTTTTATTTTATTCATTATAATTTTAATATTTAACATATAAGTTCGTGCGACTGGATGACTGCTTACGCAAGAGACCATTGAGGAAAAGAATAAGTTTAAATGAATTATTTGTTACCTCTGTTTATTTTTGTGTGCTTACTGATTTGCTTATTAAAATTTGTAATTTGTATGAATTGTAATTTGTTTGAATTCTATCAAAATGGATTTAAACATATACTGGATTCAAGTCTTATTTCCCATGATATCCAATTTCAATCAGCAACACCAAAAAAAGGAAAGGATTTAGTTGATGCAGGACATGTACGCAATGTTTCCGAATATAATAAATGCATCCAGTACTGTTATATTCAGTATTTTTACATGAATCAATACAACAGCTGCAATATCTTGTTTTCTTTTTTGAAAAATCTATATTATCCGCCATTTCAGTTTATGAAGTTTATCAAATGCACAAAACAAAACTGCCAACTGCCACTAACACAGCGTTGCCACATTTTATTTAGAAAATCTACTGTTAAGTTTAGCTTACTAAAATCTACTTATCAAAAACTAAAATATACTATAAAACTTTATTAATATATTTGTATATAATTTAGGACTTTTTATAATAAAAATAACAGCTGACTAACTAGAAATTTTTTTTATTTAGCTAATGCCTCGACAACTAATGGGCATTGGCATGGTGATGGTACAGTGGATATTACCAATTAGGTAGCTAGTGTTATGTGTAGTGTGTTTGTTGAGTAAGTGTCTTGTTACTTTGCAAAGTCGATGTCATTGTCTTTGCAGAGACGCTAATTGTATCCGAACGTCTGCGGTCCCTCCGGTGGGTACCGATCCCACAAGGATAGAAACTATTTTCATTTATTAATTTATAATAAACGAAAAATTCTCTACCCTGGTGAGATTCGAACTCACGACCATTCGGTCCTTTCGATCCAAAGGTAGGCGCTCTTACCACTGAGCCACAGAGGGAGTTTAACTAGAAATTAATATGACTAAACAAAAACCAAACTTTTTTATATTTTAACTGGGGAACAAAAATGACCAACTATTTTTAATTTTTATCAGTTTTATATTTAATATTTGTATATAATATTTTGTCATCCACTGATTTTAACATCTGCATGCCTGGATCATATTCTTCAAACAATTATTTCGCATTTTACATTAGAAACACGCAAACACAACATTTGTTGTTTTGCAAAGTTACATATATGTATTATAATAGATATTTTAGTTTTCCATCGTTAGCTTCTAACAGGCACACCGAATGCCAGAACTCTTCAATAACACCTGAAATAGGTACTGATTGCACTCCTACTTGAAATCTGCAAGTTTGTTACACCAGAATCCAGTTTCATTTCTGTTTAATATTCATCATCTACGTCCTGGGGCTAGATTCCGTGCACTGTAGATATCTACACTTCGCTTTCTATCGATGTCAATTGTCGTGAAAATATTTGAATTTTTAGCTTTAATTGAATTATTTTCTAGTTTTGCTAGTTGATGCTGAAGTGACACTTAGGCCCGTATTCATAGTCGGTACTCAAGTCTAAGTCGATGCTCAAGTCCGACCTTGAACAAATTCTTATACAAATTTGTATACAAATTTTTTCAAGGTCGACCTTAAGCATCGACTCAGACTTGAGTACCGACTATGAATACGGGGCTTAGTAAAACAAGAAAATATTTGAATTAAAACTAAAAATTCAAATATATTGACATTGGTAGAAAGCGGTCGGCGGTGTTAGCGATTGTACACAGAATCCCACCCCTGAATCTTATTTTCGGTAATGACATTGGGAAATTGTTACAAATGTCTAAAAATTAATTTAGAAATGGGGTAAATACTATTAAAAAGCAAATTTTATTTTTGTCATAAGAAAATGTTGAAATATACCAAAAATCTACTAAAAAATATTGCCTACTAGAATTTTTAAAAAAATATCAAAAATCTACCAAAAAAGTAGAAATCTACTAAATGTGGCAACGCTGCACTAACAGCGCTGGCGAAAACCGTCAAATTCCCTCTGCTCTACCCATGGCGCGTCATTTAAATTTATCAGATAAATGCACAAAACTGCCACTAACAGCGCTGGCGAAAGCTGTCAAATCCCCTCTACCCATCGGCTCATGGCCAATATGACTTAATTAACCTATAAAATGCCAATAGTGTCAAAACTTCGTAAATATCAATAATAGTGTCAAAATTTCATAAGTGGTGTTTACGCCCTCTTACGTTTTATTTAATTAAATGCCTTTTTTGATGTGGCAACGTGGTATTCCAATATATCTACACCTGCATATCCTAAAGTAGGAGAGTCGCTTGTCGCTTCAGTAACTCCGTGAAGAACGGTCCTCACACGATAAGCAAATGCGGGAGCTTAAACATTCGAGCTGCAACATTGCTCATAAGAAGAACCGTACCGTACCGTACAATAAACAAAAGTGCGTGAATGACGCGACGGGCTGAAACATATCCTCATCACTCCCAATGAAAGAGACTCAAAGTTTTAACATTACTTTCAAAACATTTAAGTGTTTTCGTTGTGTGAAACAACAATTTAAACAACTATATAAAATTAAATATAACATGAATAAATTAACTTTTAAAGGAGTTACAAAACAAAACACAATTTGAAAATATTAACATAAACATGCTGCACGTTGCGCGCACTACGGCACTTGGAGCCATAGTTTTTTCCAACTGTAGCAAATAAACTTTAAAATATGTAGACGGAAAACCGCAAGAAAGTTAAGTGGCCGCAAGTACATTCAGCCAGTAACTTACCAAGTGTAAATGAAGCTTTAGTTGATGGTCTCATGTCCCATGTATTATGCCAAATGTCATTTACATATTTGTATGTTTTGTTTGTAGTTTTGTTGTTGGCTATGCTGCTCTGTCAACTGTCAACCTTTAGTGATTTTTAAATTAAAATTTAAAGGAGTGGTGACAATGTGTTAGTGAAATCGCAGTTGGGTGTACCGCTTCGCCATTTTATCAATATTTTAATAAAAATAAGAACAATTTTTTAAAGTTAATGTGCTTACTGTGAGTTAGTTCAACAATAGACTGTTGTTAGTGAAAATATGAAGTTATGTGCTAAAAAGGTAAGCTGAAGTCACTATGATTATGACATTTAAAAAGTTTGTTGGCCTTTCCATTTGACATTTTAATGTGAAAAAAATTAATTAGCGAATTGGCGATACACTTATCAATTTTGATGAGATAAATCTCATATCCTCTCCCATGTTCTGTCTGTTATTGCCGTGTAAAGTCCTAGACTTTCGTCATTATTGACCACCGGAATCAAAACAAGACACTCCTTTAAAAAAGGAAAAATAAAACACCTTTCTATGAGTGAACAAAATTTAGAAAGGATTCTATCAGTTACAGCTTGAGTTCGTGGGTTTATTTTAAAAATTCTTTAGCAGTGAGTGAGTGATTTATCTTAATTTTGATAAAATCTGTGAAATAGTGTTCAAAGCCTCCCCCTAATGAGTCACTTCCTCATTTATTCTGGTAGACCTCAACTGAGAATGAAATAATTCCATGCTGTTTATTGTGTAATTTATTGGCCATATGCTTTTACTTTTTTTTGTTTGTTTATCTTGTTTGTAACATCAAAGAATTTTTATTTCCTGTTACTCATTGCATTTAATATAAACCAGAAGATATCTTTCACAAAGTAAATAGAGTATAATTATACATACTGAATATTTTTAAATCATTGTAAACAGAAGGTTGATATTTAAACTATAGCACGCAATTCATTTGATTCTTCTAGAGTATGCTGCAAAATAAACAGTAAAGAATGACATTTGAAATGTTTATGATTATTGATATATTTAGTATGATATAGCCTTGCAAACATTATTTATGACGACATTCCCGATGAAAGAGATGTTAAAGACGCCCTCTAGCACAAAAAAATCTTTAACAGGTTGACTGCCATAAAAAATGTTTAAAAAAGTCCATGGTGCCACAATAAAAAAGTGCATCTGGCAACAAACTGAAATACTTCCATTCCTCTCCCCTATTCTGCCAAAATGAAAACTGATATGTATATGTGACTACTGTATGCCACAGCAGTCGAATGCTCCAATAAATTCGCTTTTCTACACGACCTCTAGCAAAACAGGAAATATATCACAGACTGTATCAAATCGGTCATATACGACCACTGTGGTGTGAAGTACTTATTGAACTGTCAGTCGTATACAACCGCCTGGCAGCCAACCTGTTAATTCTAGTCTGCAATTCCAGAACGTCAGACAGTAGATCGATCTGTTATATAGTCATTTCTAATCACTAAGAAAACTCAAAAAAACTATTTTTTAAAGATTCTCAATTAACAATAAACGATTTTTCTCTGTTAAATGTCTAGAAGAACTGAGTATATACTGCATTATTTTTACACCCTATTTCCAAAGGGCCTATCAGTTTACTATAATAGTGTATGAGAAATTTGCTGCAGTGTATGTGTTACAGTGACCTATCTTGGCTGCTCCTCAATAATGATTAACATGTTGACGGACAGAACGTCTATAGACATCTAATTTCCATTGATATAGCTTATATATTTGACGCACTGTCTGTCAACGTGTTAATTTTTTATGTAATTTCTTAAACATGATTTAAATATAGGAGAAATAGAACTGTCCTTCCATATATTTAAAAAAAATCAGTAGATAGATACACATTAACTCGTTCAGCTCCTATGCAGATAGTGTGTTGGCACAACGATTTTATCAAGTATACCAACAACACACAAGTGTCAGTAGTTGTATTGCGTTATTAAATGAACAATTATGAGGTTCGGCACCTCAGTTGTATGGAACGAGTTGAATAATTTATGTAAATATCGAGATAATCCATGTCCTTCCATAAATGTGAAACAATCAGTAGATAGATAAATATTATATAATTTATAAAAATGTAGAGATCATGCATGTCTACACAGACCAATTATCAATTTATTAGGGGGATGACTGGGCTTTTCAAATATTTCAGAAATCTTAGTGACAGGATATGAATTTGACTAAATGATTTATATACGAATTCAGTTCATTCAATTTCTTTATTAATTGTACATCAGGAAACTAGAAAAATAATTAGCAAACAAATCAATTGTTTTACTATTCATCATTGTTTTACCATGCATCATGGCAAAGAATATCCATGAACGATGACATCAATCACTTATTTTGTATTTGCTGTCTTTTTCTATAACAAACGTGTATTCTTTCATTTTTCCGACTATACACACCACACAAGTAATAGTTCAATAGACACAGCTAATCTTAATATCTGGTAATAATAATTCACACTGCCGAATTGCTTTCGATGTACACTTAATTAATGTTAACACTGACAACTAAACTATAATGAAAAAGTAAAGAAAAACCCTTAAGATATTTTGTTTTGTTTTTTTATTTCCACGGGACATGCCTAATGCAGTTACAATTTTTTACAAATTTTGGAACAATTTAGTATACCTACTAAATATAAGTCATATATATGTGTCGATAGATATCAAACTCGCCCAAGTCCAGTATTGCTCATTTAAGATATTATTTATTTGTTAAATTCAGTAAGAAATTTCGATTCTTTTCGTGTATATCAATACTACCTAAGTCCTCGGCTTCTTAAAGAAATTATGCGCAGAAGTTGATCGATTTTATCACTCCTACCTAAGTTACACGCACGTTTCAAATCATACGCACAGAAAAACCTCATTATCTCAAAAACGTTTATTCGTGACTTAGGCATTTTTGATATGTATCGACACATATATAACACATAAAATATAATAGTTAAAAGAAATAAATTACATACAGAACAAATTAGAAACAGACTGGTAAAAGTGGACAAGACAAAACAATTAAGAGGCAATATTAATTTGTTGCAAGTCGTGTATAAATTGGTTAGGTATGGAACTAAAATTAAGCCTCTCAGTATTTTGATTTGCTAGACGTAACATTCTAGTTATAGGTTCGTTGAGGCCATAATTACATCGATGAAATGGTACATGAAAAGTGGTTTCAACTGCATTTCAAGTACTGTATGAAGGAACTTTAAAACCAACCTTAGACAATAAATAATGACTATTTGCTGTATCATTTAACAAACTATACAGAATTTTCAAATCATGGTGATAACGACGTTCTTCCAGGGTGTTGATATTTATAAATACTCTAATTTCGTCATAACTGTAAAACCTGTTACTCCCATTAATAATTCTCTAATTTTTAATCCCAAAAACCTAAGGATTTTATTTTGAACTTTTTCAATTTTTTCTGCGTAAACATTATAGTAAGGTGACCAAACACTACAACAGTATTCCAAGTGAGGTCTAACGAGAGAACTGTATAACAATTTTTGGGTATTGGAACTTTTAAAATCATAGCAGTTTCGTTTCATGAAGCCAAGCATCTGTAATGCCTTTAAATAATAGAATCAATATGATCTGCGAATTTTAGCGATTTGTCAAACAGTATTCCAAGATCTCTTATTGTATTAACACAATCTAGTGGTGTGTTATCAAGTTTATATTCAAACGGAATATACGTTCTACCTTGATAAAAACTAATTTTATGGCACTTTTTGACATTTAGCTCCATTTCATTTTCTTTACACCAATCCTGTATTTTATTTAATTGATATTGCAGATTTTCGGAATCGTCAGGACTAGATATGTATTTTCGAAAAGATTTTTTTCTTCAGATAACTTCCAAATATCCCTTTTTTAATTTGCCGTTTATTTGACACTTGTTGAAACTTATTGTTTGGATAATAAATTTGATCAAAAATGGTAAATAAAAACATTACATTAACATCAAGTATGTCATATGTGTATCATATTATGTTTAACGTCAAGTTGTGTCCACCAAAAATTTCAGGCGACTACGCTGGGTGTCACGTCAGTCATGCACAGAGCGAATACCTACTTCCTATGAAAATATTGCTGCCCTCTTTATCCCTTTCAGTGTAAAATAGTAGGGAGTTGCCCTGTGCGGCCATATTTTATTTATATAAAAAGTTAATGTGATAAGAGCACACTTGTGTGCCTTTCGCACTTTATCAAAAATGATAAGCTTTCCACATTGAAAGGGTTAAGCCCTTTCTTTTCATTTGTCATGGGGAGTCAGTCTGCATTAATTTTTTGGTTTACAATTGGTTGTGACTTTCCTCTATAATATTTCTCCATTCTTTCCTCTTTTTTTTATATCAATTTCCATTCTCTAGTCTTCACATAATTTTTAACTCATTCATTGCTGCCTGGGTCAATATGACCGAGAAAGTAGCTTTCACACAAGCCAGCATGGTCAACATGACAGAATGTTTTTTTCATTTTCATGTCATAGACACATTTCTATGAATTTCATAATATAGGTGATGTAAATTTTAAAATTTCTGTCATAAGACTTCATTATCCATGGTCCGTGGAAATCTACCACTGTACAGCTTGAGCCATCCATTTTTTCTCATCTAGAATATACTGCCTGGCCTGAATGTAAAAAACTACACAGAATACTCTGGCAGTGAACAAGTTAAAATAATCTTTTTTGAGAATGATTTTCGTTAGTCAAAATAAAATGTTAAAATTACTTAGTGAAGTAATTAAAAATGTAATTTTCATGATATCAATAATTGTGGCCCATATAAGTATAAAACTTAAATTTATGTTTATGTTTCACCAATACAAAAGTTTTGAATAACGTTTTTTTAAATGTTAATGATTTAATTATCTCATAATACATATTTATATTTACATAATCATGTTGAAGTTCAAAGTACAAAAGAAAACTTGAAAATGTGTAAGCTAATTACTATTGGGCTTCATATGTTACAGTAAAAAGAAAAAATAGATAATAAAATCAAGCTAGTTAGTAATGTATTAAATAAATATGTGTAAAATATTCTATGTTGATACCAGTTCGTTGACACTTGTTCTTTTAATTTTCAAATGGATCAAATAATTAAAAAAGAGGATCGGATATTTAAAATAAGTAAATAAGAAAAATATAATTTTTTGTGGTTTTTGTGGAAGATCAAAGAATGATCAAATGTTTATAATCCAACAAATATCAGAAAAAAATAGGAATTTAACCAGGATGTGCATCAAATCATTGTCGATTTCCAGAAAGTATCTAATCCATAAAAATAGGCAGGCTGTGGCTAACAATGGGAATTCCAAGAAAATTAATGAAGGTAACACGAATGTGTGTGACAAACTCATATGCACAGGTAAAGATAGGAAACAGTAGGAAACAAAACATCAACTCCATTTAGTTTAATATCAGAACTTAGACAAGGAAACCCCTTGTCACTGTTGCTGTTTAATTTTGCCTTGGAATGTGCAATAAGAAAAATATCGTCAGAGCTGATAGAGGGTTTTGCCAATCAAGGTTCAAAGCTTGTGTTGGCATTTGCTTATGACATAGACACAGTATAAAGAGGGACAGTAAAACCTCTTCCATGTCGGCACTTTGATCTCAAGAAGTAATACCGGCAGTATGCAATTGGTAATTCACCAGTGGTTGATGCGGGTTTTTCCTGTTAAAACCTGTACATTTCTATGCAACTAGCAATGCGAGAGTGGGACAAAAGCGACTGAGAACATTGCGCGGTCGCCATGCGCAACTAAAGATTTTACTTCCAATTTTTCGGAGAGTGGTTCTACTGTCCCTCTTTATACTGTGACATAGATACACTCATTCTACAAGAGACATGGTGTTATCATAAATGGAGCAGAAAGCAGGTAATTTGGGTCTCAGAATAAATAAAGATATGACAGAACATACATATTATACAGAACATGACTCTTAATGATTACAACATTGAAGTAGAAAAAGAGATCTCAGCAAGAACAACTGCAGGTAATAGAGAATGTAGCATCTTTCAACATTATTGAAATCTACCCAGTAAAAAGAACAATCTAATAATCTAATCGAACACTCTATAAGTCAATTATCCGTCCAGTTGTTACTTATGGCAGTGACACCTGTACACTCAATCAACAGGAAATAAATAAGCTGCTGATATTTGAAATAAAGTTTTCAGCATGATATTTGACCCTCAAAGAGATGAAATAACAGGAGATTGGAGAAGATGCCACAATGCTTAAGAGCACACAGTAGCGATCAACAGGTAGCAACAAACGCGGTCCAAGATTGCGAAAGTTCTGCGAACTTTCAAAAGTGAGGCAACAGTGCATCGATAATTTGATACTGACAGTGATGTTTATACTATCAAGAACGTTCGATTTCTTGTTATAAAAAAATCGATTTTTAGTAGTTCCAATGTGACACAAAATCTAGGCACGGGATTACACATATTTCTGAAATTGGGCTCTGTACCGCCATTCTTTATTATATTACGAATATGTGTGCCAAATATCTCAACAAAATATTCAAAATTAGAGCCTCAATCTTGGAATGCGTTTGTTGCTACCTGTTGCTCGCTACTGTTTGCCCTTAATTGGTGACTATATGGTAGTGAAAACATAAGACATAAATGCTAACTAAACAAAAACAAACTGGAAGATATAGAAATCTAATTGAAAAAACAAAACAAATAAATGAATGACAAAAATACAGAAAAGAAAAGATACAAAAGATTTAATAAGAAAATATAAAACGAAAATCTTCATAAAAATGTTTAAAAAAGATTAGAATTGGTATTAGTGAAGAGAAAACTTAAATAAAATAAAGGTCCACCATATAGTTATAAAATAAAGAGATATGTAGAATAGAAGATAAATACAGTGAATTCAATGTAAAACAAAGTAATATGCAATAATTATGTCAGTGGGGTAGGATGCAAGGGGAACTAGTAATTGCTGTCAATAAAATCTTATATATAATATATCTTATCTATTAATATTTTATCTAATAATTAATTAATCTAATATCTAATAATTATCTAATATTAATATTATCTAATAATCTTATATATTAATAAAGTCTTATGGGTTTTTCTTATATTATAAAGACCTACACTTTTTAAACTTTGTTTAGCTTTATATAGATTGGTCTGTTTTGATCTGTATTCTATGAAAACTGTTTGAAAATCTTTAAATTATAAACCCATGAGCTAGATATGTAAGATATGTACATGAAGATATATAATTTGAGCTATTCAGAATAACATCGGTATATTGACATTTGCAGGAAAAACATCCTAAAAAAATACAAGGCATTAAATCTTTGTGTGGGTTATTTAATAATTTTTAAAGTTTAACATAATTAAATTCTGATTTGATATTATATATTTTTGTATTAACTTAGGTTTAATTTTTGGTTTGTTTTTTGTTTAATTTTCATGCATGCTTAAGCACCTGCTTGTATAGTCTGCATAAAACAACATATTTCTTTATATCTAATTTCTTTGAATAATAATACAAATATTTTGAATGTCATTGAATATATTGTCATGGAAATGACAACAAATAATAACTATGAAACAACTAAAAATGTCTAGTAAATGGTTTGTAAAGAATAGTATGATATATATGGCGCCATAATAAAAAAATATTTTTTTTTAATTAGATAATAATATTACAAATATAATCTGTATAATTTATAAGACTATACAAATCAAAGAAAATACCATTTTATAAATGCAAGAAACACTTTTGATTTGTTTTTATTCCAAATTGAAAATAAAATGTGACAACTGTCAGATTTAACTAAAATGTCATGTTAGAATAAATGTCATAAATGTGTGTTATCACGGACTTACCCTTTTTCCTATCATTTGTTACCCACTGAAAAATGATCATGAGAAATACTGTATCTTGCTATTGCTATAATATGTAGTTAAAGAAATTTTATGTCTATTTTATTTGATTCAATTAAATTCAATTTTATTTCATTTTTTTAAATTTTATATACTTTTATTAAATTTTATACAATTTTATTTAATTTTATATAATTTTATTTAATTCTATTTAATTTGTTTTATTTTATATAAATATTTTCAAATCAAAATTAGCCAAATTAATCCAGTCATTCTCAAGTTGTTATAAAAAAATATATTACATAAAATTATAATAAGTATATGTGTATGTACTTTTATGTACTTTTATAATAAGTGTGTGTGTATGTACTATTATGTATAATACGGTATACTGTATATTGCAAGTTTACTGTATGCGTCTCGATTTTTCGAATGATGCTAAATAGGATCTCGAGCCAGTGCAAAACCTACCTAGTGATAAAAAGTATTCACTTTCAAAGCTTCAAAAAAGCTTTCAAAGCCATTTTGAAAAATTAAATTCTGTTAGGTAATTAGGAGAGCTTGATAAATTGTTTAAGGAGTCTATAAAATTTGTAGTTTTTCAGATTTCTATTTAATGTTATTATAACATATAAGTTATTAACGACAACAAATTTACGCCATTTTTATTCAGATCCAGACTGGACTATAAATAGCGAAGTATAATTCAGAAAAAAGAAAAGTTTCATAGCAAAGCAGGTCAATTTAATTAATTGCCATTTATATCCCATTATATGACCTACAAATCATGATAACTAGTACATGTAATTTGTTAACATTACATAATTTACCCCAATATGAAAAGTTTTGACATGTGTAACGCTGTAAATTAATGATTTTTGTAAATAGTAGGCTATTTGTTTTATTAAATGTAATAAGTTTTAAGTAAACATAATATGTGAGCATCTTGTGGACCTATGTAGATAAGTGTTTACATGTGGAGAATTAGCAAATATGTGGTGTAGATTATTTTTTATTTATTGATCTTTAAATATGGTTATGGTAATTTAGAAGCTTGGAAAGTCATATAGGAGTTGAAAAGAAGAAGAATCGAGTTGATGTGCTATAAAAACTACCCTACACACAAAAACGGAATGTACTTGACTGTTCCAATTTTAGTAGGATTTCCCTTCTTAAGACGGCATACACAATTTTGTTCCTGATACTTAACAAACAAGTGACACAGTAAAAAACGAAAAGAAAATAATCGTTTTCGTTTTGATTCAATTCGAGTCTCTTGCCATCCTCTGACATCGTGTTTCGGGGTCTACCCTTTTTCAAAGAGGCTTTGCAAGGAGACTGAATTGAACCATAACGAAACGAAGAAGAACAGCAGATATTAACATATTTGCAGCGGAGTGTGGTTAGACTGTCCTGTAATGGGGAATGACGAAATGAGTGAAAATAATTTCGACCACGAGTCAGTATTCTGTTAACCGAGGTACAATAGTACCAAGCGGCGCCGCTAGGAGAACACTCCAATAATGCGTCTCAGATTACTTTAATGAAACGTGGTCATTTTGTACTCTAAACCGAGTAAGGTATGAAAAAAAAAGAAAAGAAAATAATCGTTTTCGTTTTGATTCAATTCTTTTCTTTTTTTTTTCATACCTTACTCGGTTTGGAGTACAAAATGACCACGTTTCATTAAAGTAATGTGAGACGCATTATTGGAGTGTTCTCCTAACGGCGCCGCTTGGTACTATTGTACCTCGGTTAACAGAATACTGACTCGTGGTCGAAATTATTTTCACTCATTTCGTCATTCCCTGTTAGAGGACAGTCTAACCACACTCCGCTGCAAATATTTTAATATCTGCAGTTCTTCTTCGTTTCGTTATGATTCAATTCAGTCTCCTTGCAAAGCCTCTTTGAAAAAGGGTAGACCCCGAAACACGATGTCAGAGGATGGCAAGAGACTCGAATTGAATCAAAACGAAAACGATTATTTTCTTTTCTTTTTTTCATACCTTACTCGGTTTAGAGTACAAAATGACCACGTTTCATTAAAGTAATCTGAGACGCATTATTGGAGTGTTCTCCTAGCGGGGCCGCTTGGTACTATTGTACCTCGGTTAACAGAATTCTGACTCGTGGTCGAAATTATTTTCACTCAATTGACACAGTGTCATCATCATCCTTGGCTCTACAAGCCATGGTGGGTCTTGGCCTGTTCCAGTGTCAGCTTCCATTCCTTCCTATCATTTGCCTTGGTTTTCCAATTTCGTACTCTCAATACTCGACTGGCACAGTGTACTGACAATATAATAGGATCCTACCAAAGAGGCTTTTTGAAAAAGAGAACTACCATTGATCACATATTATCCGTCAGATAAATATTAGAAAATATAACGGAGTACAACATAGACTGACATTACATCTTCACAGACTTTAAGGCAGCATACCAAAAGGATTGGTAGAATTAACTAAAATGACAATGAGGAAAGTCGAATGTAAAGTGTGGATACAAGAAAACGTTTTCAGACCCATTTAAAACTAATATATGAAACACTACTACGCCAGGGCTATCATGCACATTGTTCAATCTGGCGTTACAAAAATTTGGATGGAGCTGCCTTTAAAGCTTCTATTGGTATATTTCTCAACCCTGGGCTTTTTATTTGATGAAAGGCTTTAGTTACATCTGCTCAGTCTATTATTACTTGTTCACTTTGTGTTATTGCTTGAATGGCTTTCAGAGTTACATATTTAGAAATTCTCTCCTATTTTCTGTTAAACGGTTTTTGTAACAGGATTTCCACTGCTCCATTGGACTCAGGTTCATCTCTGCAGATCTTTATGTTGTTTCCACATTCCCTTAATGATCTTTGATGCTTTATTTGTTCTGGTGTTCTAAGTTCATTGCATTCGCCATTAATCAGTAGAAAGAGATTATATAATCTCCTTCTACTGTTAATAGTAGTTCTTTCCTCAGTTCTTTCCTCTTTTTGCAGATGGTACCTGCATCTAGCAACATTTTGACATATCTCTTTTTCTTACTACTAAACCAGGGCATTTAGCACTAAAAACACTGGAATAAATCGATTTTTAAATACAGCACCTAGAAACTTGCGTTGTGTTCAGGATGACATCACGAAAAAAAGTGTTCAATAGAAAAATGAGTGGAAATGCATAATTGCATTTTAAAGTACAGAACATGCATCCAAAAGTGCATAAACATGTCAAAGTTAGTATATTAAGTGCCAGATTTTGTTATTTGGGTTTTTTTAGGTCAGTGAACACGAATACACAATCAGAACTGACCGTAATGTACCTGGTGCCCGGGTTACTGCTAAGGCACGTCATGTGGAGTTTCGAAAGTTTTCGGCACTAAATAAATTTATGAAAACAGATTACCTGGGGCTTTTGGGATCACTGAACACGAAATACGTCATCAGAACTGACCCTTGGAGCACCTGGTGCTGAGGCACGTCATCTTATATAGTTTCGTGGGTTTTCGGCACTAAATTGATACAAACAGATTGCTCGGAGTTTTTTTCAGGGTTGCTGACCACCAATATGCCATCAGGACCGACCCTCGGAGCACCTAGTGCCCAGCCCAGGGTGACTGATATGCACGTCATCTTCTGGAATTTCGAAGAAATTCTGATGGCGTATTCGTGTTCAGCAACTCCAAAAACCATCCGAGTGCGTCTATATATTTACGTCAATTTAATGTCGGAAAGCCTTGAAATTCCTGAAGATGACGTGCATATCAGTCACCCTGAGCATTAGGTGCTCCAATGGTCGGTTCTGATTTCATAATCGTGTTCAGCAACCCCAAAAACCCTCAAGTAGTCTGTTTGTACCAATTTAGTGTCGAAACTCCGCGAAACTCCAGAAGATGACGTGCCTCAGCAGTGACTCTGAATACCAGGTGCTCCAGGGTCGGTTCTGATGACGTATTCGTATTCAGCGATCCCAAAAAACTCCAAGTAATCTTGAAATAAAGGCCTTAAGGTATCACTTTTAGAATCAATGGAAATTAATAAATTGAAAAATACAGATATAATTCTGAATGACCAACTCGAGACAAACAGCTCCCCACTCCTCAAACACATTGTAAAATATATCACTTGAGAAAGGCACTTTGCCGAAACAGCTGTAGTAATAACATAGTTGTAATAAATTTTGTGGAAGTATAGAAAACAAATGTTTTATTGTGAGATCCAAGTAATCTGTTTGCATTGACTGAGTGACGAAAACTCTCGAAACTCCAGATGACGTGCCTTGAGAACCTGGGCACCAGGTGCTTCGGGGGTCCGTTCTAATTGCGTATTGGTGTTCAGTGACCCCAAAAAGCCACTGAATAACTAAATCTCTTAATATACTGATTTTGACAATGACATGTTTATGCACTTTAAAATGCATTTCCTCCCATTTTTCTATTGTAGACTTTTTCCTGACGTCACTGTTATTTGTAATTACATATTTTCTGTGATAAGTCATTATCATTATACTAAGTGTTATTACGGCTTAACATATTTCACAGTAACATTTTCAGGTCATTGATTAAAATCAAAAGATAACAAACTAGGGCAGTCAATGAGGGTATTTGGCTCCGAATTCCATCCTACTACATCGATTTACTTGATTTTTTCACAGTAAGTAGGGAATAGCTCAAGAAACAAAGTCTACCCTATGCCGATGTGCGCTTTTATCTTGGGGGTGGTTCCCACCCCTTCTCGGGGGTGAAAAATGTTTTGGTTAAAATAGCCACGGAAAAGGCTAGAGAACCAAATTTTAAGCAAAAACTGGTCTATGATTATTTTTTGAAAACTCAATACTTTTTGAGTTATTCGTGGTTGAAAATTGGCTATTTTCAATGAAAAATGACACCTTTTCGGACGGATTTTTGCGAATACCTTAAAAACCATGCATCTAACAAAAAAACTATAAAATATTTCTGTAGGTTATAAAAAAAACAAAGATTCGTTCCTTCATAAATCTTCTAGTTAAAATACAAAGAGGGATATGGTAGGTAAGAAGAGTTTGTTTTTTTGCTGCATGCTCCAATCGTTAGTTAGTTATAACTCCAATCGTTATTTCAATTCAACTAGAAATAACAGAGAAACTGTCGATTTTAGATGTATAATCATACTAATAACTTTTGTAGTGCTTGAAAAGACCTTTAAAATGAGCAATACTAATTGTCGATTACATGCAAACTAAGCGAGATATTCTGCAAAAATTTAATGACTAAGAAGAAATGAGAAGTATAGTTAACCCCTCATCCATCAGAATACATCGTTTTCCTTCTACAATACTTCTTATTATAGTGTTATTTCTATGTTCAAAAAGTTGGGCTGGATTAAAATGAAAATTAATTTGGGTTTTTGAAAAAAATAAGATCAAATTATAGAGCGCATTTTTAAATTTTCTTAAAAATCTTCTTTTCGTCCATGTAACTCGAAAAAGATAAGAGATAGGAAAAAAAGATATCACACAAAAATGTGGGGCTTTTTTAGATAAAAATTTCCTTTTTATTTTTCATTACTGTATTTCATTATCATTTTCAAGTTACATGGAGAAAAAGGAAGATTTTGAAGAAAATTTAAAAATGCGCTCTAAAATTTGATCTTTTTTTTTTTTCAAAAACCAATCATTTTAAACCCGTCCAACTTTTTGAACATAGAAATAACACTATAATAAAAGGTATTGTAGAAGGAAAACCATGCATTTACATTTTGGTGGATGGGGGTTAAAATTACTTCTCATTTTTTCTTAAAATACATTAGTTATCAATTTTGTTTGCAGTATATCTCGCTTAGATTTAATGTAATGGACCTTTAATATAGCTCGTTTTAGGGGGGGGGGGGGTATGGTTTGAAATATTTAATTTTTTTTAATATTTTAAATAAAAGTGAATACTTTCAAGAATACTCTGAAAAGTTCAAAATAATCTGAGTAAAATTACCAGAGATACAGCGTCTTGAATATCTCTACCTTCGACTCGCTTTGCCGCGACTTCTCGTCAGCATGCTTGAGCGTAGTGAGAAAAGATAAGAGATAGGAAAAAAAGATATCACACAAAAATGTGGGGCTTTTTTAGATAAAAATTTCCCTTTTATTTTTCATTACTGTATTTCATTATCATTTTCAAGTTACATGGAGAAAAAGGAAGATTTTTAAGAAAATTTAAAAATGCGCTCTAAAATTTGATCTTTTTTTTTTCAAAAACCATTCATTTTAAACCCTTCCAACTTTTTGAACATAGAAATAACACTATAATAAAAGGTATTGTAGAAGGAAAACCATGCATTTACATTTTGGTGAATGGGGGTTAAAATTACTTCATTTTTTCTTAAAATACATTAGTTATCAATTTTGTTTGCAGCATATCTCGCTTAGTTTTAATGTAATGGACCTTTAATATAGCTCGTTTTAGGGGGGGGGGGGGTATGGTTTGAAATATTTAATTTTTTTTAATATTTCAAATAAAAGTGCATACTTCCAAGAATACTCTCTGAAAAGTTCAAAATAATCTGAGTAAAATTACCAGAGATACAGCGTCTTGAATATCTCTACCTTCGACTCGCTTTGCCGCGACTTCTCGTCAGCATGCTTGAGCGTAGTGAGAAACGTTAAACAACTGTTCGCCTTCTCTTTTGTAGATTACTCCTCGATTCAAAAAACATATTCCAATGTGCATCACTTTACGATTTGGCAGACAAATAAGAAGATGAAGATGCAGTTGTCAAAACTTTAAACGCATTGTTCTCAAAACTGCTTTTTCAAATGCGGTGGACATTGTAACTGAAAAACTACTTGGCCGATCTACCTGATATTTTGCACAGATTTTCTTGAGACATTTCATGAGGTAACAACGTCGAGATATTTTTCTGTTTTTTGCTTATTTTTTGTTCAACAATAATAAATCTGTTGATTTTCACAAAATTTTTACAAAAAATTAAATTTTTTTGATTTTTGAGTGATACCAAAAATTCAAAAACCATTAAAAATAAAAAACTCGACGTTGTGACCTCGTGAAACTCATAAGCTAATTAAATCTTTTTGAATTTTTTGTTTCGTATGATCTAGTGACGAGTTCTGATGTCCACCGCAAAATCCATTTTTTTGTGAGCTGCCTGTCAAGATTTGTCACCAATGGCTTACTTTTCAATATTTTGGATTGAATTTTTTTCTAAATATTCTTTGAATTTTACTTAATATGTTTATTTAATTTAAAAATAAAATAATTGTACCATAACTTCGAAAAAAATTCACAAAAATGTGCTTGATATGTTGATTTCTTCAAACCATACCCCCCCCTAAAGGTATTTTCAAGCACTACAAAAGGTATTAGTAGCATTATACACCTAAAATCGACCGTTTCTGTTATTTCAAGTTGGATACACCAATTTGGGAATGTACCAAAAAACAAACTATTTTCACCTACCATATCTCTTTTTGTTTTATAACTAGAAGATTTATGAAGGCAAGTGTCTCTTTGTTTTTTTATAACCTACAAAAATGTTTAATATAGTTTTTTTAGTTAGATGCACAGTTTTTAAGGTATTCGCAAAAAATCGTTCGAAAAGGTATTATGTTTCAATGAAAATGGCTAATTTTCAACCACGAATATCTCAAAAAGTATTGCGTTTTCATAAAAAATATAGAACAGTTTCTGTTTAGAATTATGGTTAGTTATAGGTTCTCTATAGGTCTATATAGATCTCTATAGGATAGGTTATAGTTATAGTAGACCAGTAAGGACCTGTTTTTAGGTGGATGTGAGAGGTGGCATTCAGATTTTTGCGGATAAAGTTAGGTGATAACTTCGTTAATAATAATTGATTTATGCTCCTTCTCAAATATGCCCGGAACATTAATAAAATAAATAAAATATTTAAAAATTTCAAAAAATTTCGTTTTTTTTTCTGCTTTTTTTGCTTATAACTTTAAAACAACAACGACTTTAGAATAAAGTCGTATAGGAATAAAACAGAGATAATTAAATTTTCTATCAGATGCGATTGGTTAAAGATGTCTTAATTTATCACTTTTGCTGAAAAATAGCAATAAATATAAAATAAGGGGGCAAAACAAGCCTGTCCTTATTCAATGATTTTCCATCACTTAGGTTACACTTGGAACCTTCCTAATTCGCTTAGAAAATTTTTGTAATGTGCTAAAACCGTACACCAAATTTCATTAAAATTGACTTCATCTAAACATTTTTTAAAAAATTAAATTTTTTTAAAATCTTGCACAACAAAAACTAGTACATAGAAAGTTTTGTCAATTTTTTTACATATAAAGAAGCACTCCACCTATCTAATGCACTTTACAGAATTGAAATCGGATTATTTAAGCAGCCTCAGTAGTGTTTTAAAGTTATAGACAATTTTTTGGCTTATAAACAAATTAGTGCTGTGGCCAGGAGGGGGTGCTACGGGCTCCTTTATTTAGACGGACTTACCCAAGTTTTTTTATGTATTTTGATCCGTAGAACACGAATTTTTTGGGTAACAGTTGATCCGGTTGTCGATAAGATTGTTATAAACAAAGAACTTGAGGAATTACATAACATCGATTTTCGCAAAATAAAACATTTTTTTTGTATTTCTTGGGTAATTCTAAGCAAAAAATGTTCTTACAAGTTTTTTCGTAGGATGCATAGTTTTCGAGATAAACGCGGTGGAACTTTCAAAAAATCGAAAAATTGCAATTTTTTAACGCGAATAACTTTTGATTAACAAAATAAAATAGCAATTCTGCTGACAGCATTTGAAAGTTTAAGTCAAATTATACCGGTTTTAATTATTTGCATTGTTAAAAATAAATTTTTTTATTATTAAACAATGCTTTTTGTTTATAAGCCAAAAAATTGTTTATAATTTTAAAACATTGCTGAGGCCCCTTAAATAATCCGATTTTAATTCTGTAAAGTGTATTAGATAGGTAGAGCACCTCTTTATATGTAAAAAAATTAGACAACTTCTAAATGGTCTACTTTTTGTTCAGAAAGATTTTAAAAAATTTGAACTTTTTTAAAAACATTTAGATTGCAAATTTATTATGCAAAATCTATTAGGTCGATTTTAATGAAATTTGGTACACGGTTTAAGTATGTCACAAAGAATTTCCTAAGCGAATTACTAAGGTTCTAAGTGCCACCAAAATGGTTAAAAAACATTGAATAACAACAGGCGTATTTTGCCCCCTTATTTTGTATTTATTGCTATATTGCAGAAAAGGTAATACAGTAAGACATTTTTGACCAGTCGTATATCATACAAAATTCAATTATCTTTATTTTATTTCTCTACGACTTTGTTCCAAAACGAATCGTTTTAAAGTTATAAGCAAAGAAAGCGGAAAAAAATCGATGTTTTTCGAAATTTTTAAATATTTTAATTTTTTTATTAATGTTCCGGGCATATTTGAGAAGGAGCATAAGTCAATTATTATTACTGAAGGTGTCACCTAACTTTATCTGCAAAAATCCGAATGCCACCTCTCACATCCAAAACTAGACGTTTTTTCACAGATACTTACTGGTCTATAGGTTCTCTAGCGAATTCCGTGGAAATTTTAAACAAAAAATTTTCCACCCCTGAGAAGGGGTGGGAACCACCCCCAAGATAAAAGCACACATCGGCATAGGGTAGACTTTGAATTAGGAGATAAGTAGAGGCTAGGCCCAAAATTTCATTAAAATCCGTGCAGTAGGATAGAATTTGGAGGTAATATCCTATTCTTGCTCCCATTGACTGGCGTAAACATGATAATAATAAATATTTTTGTCTAGACCCCACAACAACTATCTTCCTGCGCCGTCACTTTGGTGTGAATTGTTTAAAGAGGGGCGTTAATATTGCATTTCCTTTTACTAGGCCTAGGCGTCTAGAAAAGCTCAAGGTGCTGTGGCAGTGGCATTCAACATTCAAATGTAGAACATCGGAAGCATTCATGCATGGCCGTCTTGATCTGTTTCACATTCGAGATGCCGTTAATGTTTTTTGTTGTATTGTCGACAGTGTTAGTTTGATAAATGTGTGAAATTTTATTTAAATATGTTTTCAAAGACATTTATAAAATATCATTTTGAATACTATTTTAATGGTAAGAGTCTTGTTCCGCAACATACATTTAAAATCTTTATGCAGGGTACACATATTATTAGTGCAGTCACTGAAGGTGGATATGAGCTATTACCTCCAATTTCGTTCAACCTCCATCGATTTGCATGAAAATTGGTGAGTGGTTAGAGGATATCTCTAGGAACAAAGGTGACATGGTACCAACTTGCGCTTTTACCCTGGGGGTGGATACCACCCCTTCTCGGGGTGAAAATTATTTTATTAAAAATAACCCCACAATTGGATAGGGGGACACATTCTAAGCAAAATTTATTATATAAGGTTATTAAAATAAATCAAAACTTTTTGAGTTATTAAAGATCGAAGATTTTAATTTTTTTTGTGAAAAATGCATGTTTTTAACCGATTTTTCATAAATAACTCAAAAACTATAAGTATTTACAAAAAAAGTTATTATTGACAATTGAAGCTAATAAAAAAATGAAATAAACTCCTTACTAAAAAAAACTTTTAATGTTAACTAAATGTAAGTTATAGGTAATTGAATGTATATTTTTTTCGGCGAGTACCCAAATCTAGGTATTCAAGCTTAAATTACGGGAAAATGATGCATTTTATAGGTCTGGATCCCGCGTATGAAAAACAAGAATGTGTGTGTACTTTGTACGCACGTAAGAAGTTATACTTCTACTACATATTATGTGATTTTTAAGACTATACCAAAAATTTAAAAAAATAAAAGAATAAAACGCACACAAACACATTGAAAAATGCCACAAAGAAAAAATGATTTCTGGACGATAATAATTGTTGGCAAAAATTTTAAATACGCATTTGCTGAAAAAAAAATTATATAACAAATATACTTACAATCATAATATGCATAAAAAAATAAAACTTGCATCGGGAATTGAACCCTTGAATTTCGTGCCGCTTTGACTCGTAATCGAAGCGTAGACTCACTCGTCCAATCGCACATTATTTATCATGTGGAAAAATACGGTAACTGAACGTTTTACTGTTTGACAATTGTTTTGAAAATTATGTAGTTTAAATTTTGTGGAAGAAAATATAAAAATATAACAAAACAGTAAGAAAACAATATATTAGATGAAGATTGGTAGAACTTTTGTTGGTAATCAAATTAAGTATGTAAATCAAAGCATTACATACCTACTAGATAAATAAATCTACGCCAAAAAATCATAATTTAAAAATAAAAATCGAACCTAATTTGGGATTTCTCTCTAAAATCCGCATTCTTGAGAAAATAAATGTATGTATTTCAACCTAATCCAAATGTATAATTACAATATGATTATAATAAAAACTAGGTACTTACCAAATTAGAATGAGTTTTCCTTGTCCAAAATAGTCCAAAAGTCCAAAAATATAGGTACAGTGGAACCTCGATAAGTCGGCCCCCGATAACCCGGAAGTCCGGCTAACCCGGACCGATTTTCATCAGACAAACATTTCAACAATAAAAATGTATGTATTACAATCGGAAAAATGAAAGAATACCCATGAACGAACATATAAAACACGCTGTATTTTCCTGTCAAGGTGTCACAAACAAAAATGCCCAGCGCAATTACATCTAATAATAATTATTTTTGTTTTATTAATTATTTTTGCTGGCCAATTTTTTGTGTGACACGGTGACAGGAAAATACAGCGTGTTTTATTTGTTCGTTCATGGGTATTCTTTCATTTTTCCTACTGTATGTTAAAACATTTTATCTGTAGCCGCTTCTGGAATGTCTTAAAAATATCGAGTTTCATTGATAAAACTTGGCTTTGACCATAATATAATGTAAAAATGACTCATGGCACACGGCGGCAGAACGTTCATTATCCATTATCGGGCTATCGCAAACAACAGGCACCTTTTATTCCTTTATTTATTTTCAACTGTCTTTTAAAAAATTATTTTTAGAACAATGGTCTTTTAAACTTTAAACAATGAAAGAGCAACTGTTCTTAAATAACATAACATCGCATGGCAGACGAAATTGACACAACCGAAACTGACTGAGTTTTTTTACCTAGAAATGAACAATACTCTATCTATACTGTCTATACTACAACTATAATAGGTAAGTTAGATGTGTAATATAATTATCCTCGACACCTAATGGTAAAAGAGGCAACCGATTATGTATGTATGTATGTATGTAGATGTGTAATATGCATATATATTTCATGTTGTTTTATTTATAACGGACTTTATCTATAAGTATACCGTATTTTATTAATTTTTACAATGCTCTCCGGCTAACCCGAATTTTCGATAACACGGATCGGCCGCGGTCCCGATTAATCCGAGTTATCGAGGTTCCACTGTATATGAAAACTATTTAAAAAGGCAGTATAACTATTAACTAACTTTTGTTTGTTGTTTCTTTTCACACAAATTTTAAAACACAACAACCATAAATAATCTAACTACAGCTGTGCCACAGCCACCATATTGAATAATTTTTGACATGTCATTTGAACATCCAATCAGAACAAAGTTATAATGCGCATGCGCCCGGTCGCTAGGTTTTCCCATATAAAAATTTACCCTCTATCGCCGGTAAAGAAGTATAACTTCAAAAAGTTGATTAATAGCAAGCTGAAAATTTGTTAATAGATTAAGGGTGTCTCTAGTCGGACAAACTTTGATATATGGTAACACTGGAACAGGGGAAGTTTTAATTGTGGAACAAGTTAAAAATTTGGAACGGTCAGACCACGAAAACGGCACATGTATTTTGTCCGACAGAACAGACTTAAACTTTCCGAACAGAGATTAAACTCTCATGCAAAAATCAGACTGCTATTTATCACCAAATGGGCGTTTTAATGAGTGGAACATGTAGAATATGTCAAATGACAGGAATTATGACAGGTGATAAATAGCAGTCTGATTTTTGCATGAGAGTTTAATCTCTGTTCGGAGAGTTTAAGTCTATTCTGTCGGACAAAATAAATGTGCCGGTTTCGTGGTCTGGCCGTTCCAAATTTTTAACCTGTTCCACAATTAAAACTGCCCCTGTTCCAGTGTTCCCATATATCAAAGTTTATCCGAATAGACACCCTTAAGCTATTAACAAATTTTCAGCTTGCTATTAATCAACTTTTTTTTCATACGCGGGATCCAGACCTATAAACTTATTTAACATTTGTGAAAGTACTTAGAAATATCTATCAAATGAGATCCCGAACAAGTTGATAACATTAAAATTTATGCTCCAAAAATTTCATAAACTTTTTTTAAAAATTTTTCAAAAAAATGTTATCTTTTTTTTTAAATAACTCCGTTAATTTGTATGATACCAGGTTCACCTAAAAACGATTTGAAAGATAATTCCAAAGGCTATTAAAACACGTTGAATTTAATCATTTAAACCAATTACTGTTTTAAAAATCAAATGTTAAATGGACACGGTTGCATGGTTCTCGCAGCAAAATTAAAGCTTTAAACGTTTCTATCTCGGTTATTTTCACCCTACAGAAATAGTAAAAAAGTTAAAATATTTGATATAGAAAAAACTAAAATTTGATTATATATCATTTTTTACGTATATTAAGTATTTTTGGAGTTATTATCGAAAGAAAATTAAAATGACGATAATTTTAAAAATTCTGATTTTTTTTAAATTATCTTTTTTTCAAAAATATGCATTCTAAACCAGCGAAAATTGTTAAAATCATTACTTATGCTAATACAATGAAATTACTATCAGGATTACCATAAATTTTAATTTTTGTGGAAATGGCGTATGTTTTATTTTTCACTTTTTCATAAAAAATTCGAAAGGGTTCTCATTTTTCATCATAACTTACTTAATTTTGATGATATTAACTTCTTCTGGACCTCATAGGTATTCCGAAGTACGTTGACAAGTGTTTAGCAGGTACATTTTATAAAATGCATCGTTTTCCCGTTATTTAAACTTGAATACTTAGATTTGAGTACTCGTCGAAAAAAATATAGGTACATTCAATTACCCATAACTCACTTTGAATTAACATTAGTTTAGTTCTTTAAAGTGAAGAGTGTATTCAATTTTTTATTATCTTCAATTTTGGTAATAATAACTTTTTTGTAAAAGCTCATAGTTTTTGAGTTATACGTGAAAAACAGCTTTAAAACATACATTTTTCTACGAAAAAATAAAATCTTTGATCTTTAATAACTCAAAAAGTATCGATTTAAATTAAGACTTTATATAACAAATTTTGCTTATAATTTGTTCCTCTATCGATTTATGTTATTATTTTTAATAAAATAATTTTCACCCCCGAGAACGGGTGGCATCCACCCCCCAGGGTAAGAACGCAAGTTGACACCATGTCACTTTTGATTCGTGAGGTATCTTCTAACTACTCACCAATTTTCATGAAAATTGATGGATGTTCAACGAAATCAGAGATGAAAACCTTCAGTGACTTCACTATATCGCATATTATGCGAGCCGAACTGTGTGCGAACGCTATATTCGTATAATTTGTACGACAGGACGAACCGCTTGCAAGCTGTTCATACGTCACTTGTCGCGAATCACGGCCTGTCGGTTTTTGGGACGAGCACAAAGGATTTTCGCAGTTCAGTTTGGACGGCGTACGCAGCGATATTGTCTCGTCGAATCGAGATTGTGTGAATGACGTGTTCCTAGAGATCAGAAACGTGAGAAACATCATCATCATCATCATCAATGGCGTTACAACTCTTCGTGAGTTTTTGCCGCGTTTACTATTGCCTTCCGTGAGAAACACAATGTAATTAATTTTTATTGTATTATATAAACAAATAATTGCTGCCTTTATTTACATTTAGAAGATGACTTTGAGATAAAATTAAAAATTAAATTAGTCATTTATGTACTTTAAACTTCGCACAAGTTGGTTCGTAGTTGGTTCATCGCTTTCCATGAATCGTGATGAGTTTGTGATGAGCTCGCTGTAAATATATTTTCAACGAAATGTATACGAGCAGTTCACAAACAGTTCGTTTCGCATATTATGTGTACCCGGCTTAATAGATCATACCATCTCATCTTCAAGGCATTTTTTCATATGATTCACACGATCGAGTTCTTCGAGTATTATTAACCCGCAAGTTAACTTATTTTCGCGATAACTTGATGAAAAATTTTTGCAATTTTGAAAAAAAAATCGTAAGTGCCTCGAGGAAGGGTGTAGTAATGCGTAGGTTTTTTTCTTCTTCTTCTTTTTGTGGAATTTATGGCTTTGGGGAGAGCCAATTAGTAATAAGTGTTAGAAATAATATTTCTAACATAGCAAGTAAATAAAAATACTATAAAATAAAAATTTGTTGTAAATTCATATTTAAATTCGTATTGTGAGATGAAATCTAACACGCGACTATTCACGTTACAGAAGTGAGCGCGACTACTCCCGGGTTAAAAGAAGGAAACTGGTTATTTTTAACACCGTTCTATGATTTTTTTTGTCACTTTTGAGTAATGCATCCACTACCCACTACAAAGTACACTTACAAGTATCTTCTTTAATCATACTAAAAAAGTTTACATATTGGATTATTGGAACTAAAGTAGGTACTCGCTTACTAAGTCGTGAAGGTTATCTAAAATTAGTAGTTGTATCACAAAACATTAAGAATGAGCAAAAACTAATAATGCAAGATGATGATCACATTATTTATAACATATTATGTAGTTATACTTAATAAAGCTGGGAGCTATCGAAAAGCATATCATAATGCATATTTTCCACTTCAGAATGTAGGTATGTACCTTGTATCAATAACCACGATACGCGCTAGTCGCAAACTTTGTGCTAAGTTTTTTTATTCAACAAGATATGAAAAAAATCGAAAATTTTTTGCTTTTTGTGCAAATACTTCAGAGATATTTCTCCAACATAGGTCCAACAAAAAAATATAGAAGGAACAGGATTCGTTTTTCAATTTTAAATAATATTTGACTAGCTAGAAATTATAAGTTTATTGTTTATTGTTTAAAAAATTGTTTATTGTTTAAAAATAGCAATAATTGGGAAAAAAGTGCAAAACATGGAGTTGTTCCTTTAAATTTTTTCGACCCCTCTAATATAACATACCGCCTTAATATTCCGGCTAAGAAACTTTATACAGTAGACTGGGGTCCGGACAAATAATCCCCGGATAAATAATCCCGAACAAAAAATCCCCACAAATTATCCCTGGACAAAAAATCCCCGGACAAATAATCCGCGGACAAAAATCTCCACAAAAAATCCCGGACAAATAATCCCCACAAATTTTTTTGGACAAAATATCCCCACAAAAAATCTCGGACAAAAAATCCCCAAGAAATATTTGCTACCGAATAGTTCTCTAAAAGTTTTCCTGAAATTTTAACAAATTTCGAATTCCAATTCCATGCTGAAAACTTCAAATTATACATAACAAAAGAGTGTGAGTTTTTTTTTAAATCGTGGAAGATATGGGGAATGAGCTAAGGCCCTGTTCTCATAACAGGTGCTTAACGCGCGTTTTGATACCGTGCGATTACAACTACATACATTTTACTGAAGACCGTTCACATGCTAACGCGCGTTTTAGGTCATTAAGACGCGCGTTGGCATGTGAACGGTCTCAAGTAATAGTAGGGGACGAGCGAAGTATGCTAAATGTGCAGTCACTCGAGAGCTTTGGGGACCTATTAGGTTGTGAAGAGTAGGTCCTAAAACCAAAAAAAGTTAAGTAAAGTTTTCCATTTTAGTGGGGACTTTCTATTTTTAATTTAATTTTCCATTTCCAACAATCGTTTTTTCCGATTATAGCGCCATCTATCCATATTTTGAAAAAATGTTCGAATAAAAGTGGCATTTTTACGTAAAGAATCCAAATCTGGAATAAAAATTTGGGGCTCCCATTTAAGATTTTAAAGTAACCCCCACCCCACCTCCGTGGGAGGTCGTGTTTGATACCATTCGATAGATTTTTCAAAAATATTGATTACGTGTATTTTACAGTTTTTCTACCCCTCTCCGTGGGGGGTCATGTATAACCTTTTCAGCCCCAAGAAAAAAGTTTTTATTATTTTAACAATATTTTCTATTTTCTCTCCTCATTTGTGAAAACAATAAACGAAAATCTATAAAAACTATAATAACATTATTTGACAAACATAATATGACATGTCCAGCATAATGGACATCAGGACTTAGCTTTCATATAATTTAAGTATGAAACTGAAAAAACATTCTGGTTCAGGAGAAATACACATACACATTTTGCATTCTGTACCAAAGAACCTCGTCTTCTTAGTTCATCCAAGAGGTTTAAGCAACACGATAAGAATTTCTATTGCTGACACAGCATATTGGCAAATGGTCGTGGCATCTATAGGCGGTAACTGGAAAACTGTAGATCTTTTTACAGGAATTATGGGCACCTCATCTTCAGATGTCTCCGGTTTTCTTGGAATAGACGCACTAGCTTGTCTACCACTTTCAGGCTTATCACCTAGAGCTAGAGCTAGTGGCCTTCCAACATACAGCTTAAATTCCTGTAAATCCATTTCTTTCGATCATTATCGCTATCTTCACTGACGAAAAAATCGTTATCTGTCAAAATAGCCTCCAATGCACTTTCCATCAATATCCTTTTACTATCTGTAACTAAACTTAAAAAATGTGAGTATGGTAACATATTTGGCTAACTAAGTCCCAATGTCCAAAATGCTGGACAAGAAGTTTAGAGGACCGCTAACGTGTCCAGTTGTAATTATTTTCAAATATATATTTACCACAAATACGTCCAATCATCAAGTAACATACAGTAAAAACAATCAATACTTTAAAGTACAGAAAAACACTGCAACTTACTGTATTTTTGTGAAGCCGCCATCATAACTTAAAAAGTTTCACCACATGTAACAACAAACTACCGAGGTAAGCGCTGTTGTCGAATTTTTCAAATGAGTAAATTTGACTAATAAATAGGAAGTCCAATATGCTGCAATATAGGACGCAGTGATGCCCAACCCGAATAGTAACCGTGTAATAAATTAGTAAACATTGTCCAGCCGGCTGGACCTATGGACTGAGAAGGATAATGTATGGTATCAATCGAAAGATTTTTGAAAAATATTGAACACATATTTTTTAGTTTTTCGATCTAACGTTCATTTCGAGAATTATTCGCTTTTTTTTTGTGAAACTTTTTAACTCACCCATTTCCACCCCCCTTACCTTAGCTCAAATCGTCAGATTTTTGAGATATACATTGTTTTGCATGTCCTTAACTTACCTTATCTTAATCTGACAATTTCGAGTATTTTTAAGGATAGATTTTTTTCGGGCCCCCTTAACGAACTCCCCTGTGTTAAGAGCCAGTATATGGTAGATGTACATCTGCAGGGCACCAGGTTTCTCCCCATATGATAATCTGACGCGCTCGAGTAACTGCAAAAATCCCCGCTTGGGCTCTCCTACCATAAAATGTATGTAGTTGTAATCGCGCGTTAAGCGCCTGTCATGAAAACGGGGTCTTAACTGATTCCCCATATTTTCCACAATCTTTGAAAAAACTGACACTTTTTTGTCATGCAGAATTTGACGTTTTCAGCATGGAATTGGAATTCAAAATTTGTTAAAATTTCAGAAAAAACTTTTAGAGAACTATTCGACAGCAAATATTTCTTGGGGATTTTTTGTGGGGATATTTTGTCCAAAAAAAATTTGTGGGGATTATTTGTCCAGAATTTTTTGTGGGGATTTTTTGTCCGGGGATTTTTTGTCCAGGGATAATTTGTGGGGATTTTTTGTCCGGGATTATTTGTCCTAGCTTCAGTAGACTCACTCTATAACGAGAACTGAAATGGCGGACTAATTACCTGGTTATAAGCGGATCTCGTTATAGCAGACAACAATAATATTGAACTGTTTTGATGCCTCTTACGTAGTTTATTTGGTGTCGATGGTCGATCTGAACAATGAAACTTCGTACCATCGCAAATTGTAACTTTCCTACAATATGTATTCAATATCGGTCAATAGATAAACAGAAAGAAGTTTATTGCAGGCGGTGTTTATTACACCACTGGCCTCGATAATAACATAGATGTTGGGAATTTCCATATACAAGCAGTTGGGGTATTTATTTATAGCCATTACTTCTCTAAAGACAGGTAAAAAACATATTCTTGGATTTCATTTTTCCTTGTTATAACCAATTATGCCTCGTTATAGAGTTGTTATAGTTCAATAGGAATTTCATGGGACATCTAGCGTACCTCGTTATAAGCGAAACCTCGTAATATCCGTTTTCGTTATAGAGAGAGTCCACTGTAATACTATTGAAACATGTGCCAAATTTGGTTAGGATCGGTTTAATAGTTTTTGCGTAATAATTTTGCAATCCATTGTCCACAAATTTCCACCTCTTTTTCATTATGCATTATGCATTTCCACCAATTCTTCTATTGTAGACTTTTTCTTGACGTCATCCCGAACATAATGCAAAAAGTTGCAAGTCTCTAGGTGCTGTATTTAAAAATAGATTTATTTTTTTCTAAATGCCCTGATCTAGAATAACCTTATAGATTGCAGGCCCATGTCAAAAATGGATGGGTCATATGAACCACCAGGTGACGTATATAGGACGATATAAGAGCATAAAATAATAAGATTCAGCACTACGCCGTCACTTGTAAGCAGTCCAACTGAGTGCTGGTGAGAATTCAAAAGTGCAGGTAGAGTAGGTACATTTTGGTCATATATTTTTGTACGCCATTTTTACCATCGATAGGTCCATGAAAAATAATAAGAAAGCGCGCAGTGTCGTAAAAAAAATGGTGAGTTACAAAGTTGGTAAATTTTTTTGATTTTCTGACAATTTCCAGGGTAAATTTGGTCATTTCATTCTGTACGGCATCAGTTTCATACTGTTTCAATACAACTTCTAATCCATTATTCCGCAACGCCGTACAAAAATCATGCGACAAGGGGAAAAATCGAGGATTGCAATCTCCTTTCTTTCCGTGGTCCGGGGGGTGATTTGAAACAACATAAAATTAATTTATTTTGAAAGTATTTTATGCATAGATAACATTATTTTACATGCCGTACATTTTCGTGGGTCCAAAGGTTTGTAGGGATAAAAAAGCTCAAGGAAAAATCCACAGAATGAAATGTAAGAAAAATCCATATAACGAAATGTAAGGTGAAATTTATGACGATATTTTTTTATACGGCATTTAGATAGTTCATTTGTACTTAATGTAATAATTTATAAAAAGTTAACGCCGTACAAATCTGAAAATTCATATTGAGAAAAAGTAATAAAAATATTAAATAAATATAATTTACATTACATATATCGCTTAACGAGCAACGTTCTGTTACGACGTTTAGCATTTGTAGGCATATACTACACGTGCCTATAATACTGTACTGTGTGCTAAGTAGTCGTTTTCTAGTAGTAATTTTTCTAAAAAATAGTTGTTTTATTTATTCACATCATTACAATGAAACAAATCAATTATATACATGTATCAATAATGTTTGAAGTATACATTAAACCAAAAAGTATACAAAACCGTTGATACTAGGATTTACAGTTTCAATTCTTGGATATTATATTATATACATATCCCTACACACCCTTTAACTTCAGTTAAACGTCATAATGATTTTATCATATTATCAATAATTGTTCTCTTCAAAAATATGTTAATACCGTACGCCGTACAGTATCAAATGACCCTAAAGTACTACACCTTTAAAATGGTAGTGTCATTTTCATCAGCCTAAAAGATAATATGGTCTGCATTAAAATGTACGGCATAATTTTTTCCTAATTTATTTATCTTAATACTATTTAAAACAAAGAATAAATGTAGAAAATTACTATATTTTATCAATCTATGAATATTTAAACTTTTGCAATAATTTAAAAAATTTATGTTTTTGTATTTCTCTATATTTTTTTTAGAACAGTTTCTTTTAAACGGCAATACTATACCGGGTGTCCACTTATATTTTCCCCCATTTTAACTGCCTATAACTTCTAAACGGCTCAAGATAGAAATATGCGGTTTTCGCTGAAATGCTTTATTTTAGCAAAAGTTTTGTCTGAATGGATTAAATTTTTTTATATCGCTTTCAAATACGAAAAAAAATGGCGGATTTTTGCAAAAAACGTTGTTGACTTTTTTTAATGGAACACCCCGTATATTTTTCTGTAAATTGAAAGAAAGGTCATTCACCTATCCAGCGATATAAAGTTTTTCAAAATCGGTTGTCAACTCACTGTGTAATTAATTTTTAAAATGAGAGGTGCAACGTGGATATCACATACCTAAATAACATGACTAAGCAAATTGATATTATGTTATGTTATTTCCACATTGCATCTCCCATTTTAAAAATTAATTGCTCACTCATTTGACAACCGATTTTAAAAATTTTTATATCGCTGGATAGGTAAATGACCATTTTTTCAAGCTAAAAAAAAGTATACTGAGTGTTTTAATAAAAAAAGTCAAAAACGTTTTTTTTTCAAAAATCCGCCATTTTTTATTTAAAAGCGTTATAAAAAATAGTCATTTACCTAAAAACTTGAAAAAACGTTTATTTACCTATTCAGCGATATAAAAAATTTTAAAATCGGTTGTCAAATGACTGAACAATTAATTTTTAAAATGAGAGATGCAATGTGGAAATCACATAAATTGATATTATGTTATGTGATATCCATGTTGCACCTCTCATTTTAAAAATTAATTACTCAGTGATTTGACAACCGATTTTGAAAAACTTTATATCGCTGGATAGGTGAAGGACCTTTCTTTCAATTTACGGAAAAATATACCTACTGGGTGTTCCATTAAAAAAAATCAACAAATTTTTTTTCAAAAATCCGCCATTTTTGTTTTTGTATTTGAAAGCGATATAAAAAGTTCAATCCATTCAAACAAAACTTTTACTAAAATAAAACATTTCAGTGAAAACCGCATATTTCTATATTGAGCCGTTTAGAAGTTATAGGCAGTTAAAATGGGGGAAAATATAAGTGGACACCCGGTATAACAATTTTATTTTACAATATCATGTTAAAAAAAAAGTTGCCGTACAGAGTCAAATGATTTTTTTAGCTTTATAAATCAAGTATACCATAAATTAACATAATTATTAATATACATTCAAATGAATAATACTTTTTTGACGGCATTATTTTTAATAGTACTTTTGAGTGCTAGATAATGTTTTGGAACCGAAGCCGTACTTTTTCAAATCACCCCCCGGACCACGGAAAGAGAGGGGATTGCAACCCTCGATTTTTTGCCCTTGTCGCATGATTTTTGTACGGCGTTGCAGAATAATGGATTAGAAGTTGTATTGAAACAGTATGAAATTGATGCCGTACAGAATAAAATGACCAAATTTTATCCTGGAAATTGTCAGAAAATCAAAAAAATTTATCGATCTATCGATGGTAAAAATGCCGTACAAAAATATATGACCAAAATGTACCCACTCTACCTCTTCTTCTTCTTCTACGGCACTACAGCCCAAATTGAGCCTTGGCCTCCTTTATTTTTTGCCTCCACCCTTGCCTGTCTGTGGCTGCTCTTCTCCATACACGGACTCCTAAAAGGGCTTGTGCGTCGCTGTTTACTGTGTCTTCCCAGCGCTTTCGTGGCTTCCCAACCGGTCTCTTTCCTTGCATTCTAGCATTCAGTGCTCGTTTTGGTAGCCTATCCTCTCCCATTCTTATCACATGTCCGGCCCATTGCAATCTTTGTAATCTAATGAAGTCTGACAGGGGCGTTTCCTTATAAAGTTGATAAAGTTCGTTGTTGTATCGACTTCTGAAGATTCCGTTTTCCCTCACAGGTCCTAGTATTCTCCTAAGTACTTTCCTTTCGAATGTGTCGAGTTTGTTTTTGGATGTTTCTTTCAGCACCCAGACTTCACTGCCATAGCATGTTATTGGTCGAATTAAGGTTTTATAGATTCTCATCTTTGTATTTCGGTGGACACTTTTTGACCGAAATATATGGGAGAGGGCAAAATAAGCTCTGTTTGCCTGCGTTATTCTCTTCCTTATTTCTCCATCTTCTGATCCGTCGGCATATATTTCTACTCCCAGGTATGTAAACTTTTCAACCGTTTCAATGTCATCTTCATGTATAATGTTTTCTGGGACTATATTTCTTCTCGTCTGAGTCATTATTACCCACTCTACCTGCACTTTTGAATTCTCACCAGCACTCGGTTGGACTGCTTACAAGTGACGGCATAGTGCTGAATCTTATTATTTTATGCTCTTATATCGTCCTATATACGTCACCTGGTGGTTTATATGACCCATCCATTTTTGACATGGGCCTGTAGTGTATTATATTATTATGGCGTGTACACAATTATTATTGAAAACAATTGAATGATAATCTTGAAATTTAAAAGTAACAGTACTATAATTTGGTCTATTTGCTAGATGTCGATATTTATTTAAGAGATAAAATTTATTTTGACATGGCAACGATGCGTAACATTTCTAAATCAAAAACAATTCAAACAGTTAGTATATTTACAAAACAATCTACTTTTTTGTAAATGAGTTGGGGATAAAAATGTAGAAACTCACAATCTTATTTTGTTACTTATCAGTAAACACTTCACTGATATATTTAGAACACGTAATTATTTAGAACAGAAGGATCAGTAAGAACGTTTTTCTATTTATCTATTTATTGTTTTTATCAATAACCACTCCCTCTGAAAGTTATAATCAGACAGCTGACAAGAAAGTTTGGATTTGAAATATGTAAAAATAAAACATTTAAATGCCAACAAAATTCGAATTAACATTTAGTATTTAAAAAATGATGCCATAAACTTAACCCGGGAACAGTCGCGCTCACTTCTGTAACGTAGAGAAAAATCCGTAGAGAAAAATAGAGCCGCGCGTAGAGAAAAATCTCACAATATAGATTTAAATACGAATTTAAATCAAATTTCCATTTTATAATATTTTTATTTACTTGTTATGTTAAACATATCTATTTCTAACAATTTTAAAGCTATTTGGTTCTCACCAAAGCCATAAATTCCACAAAAAAATAAAAAAAAATTGCCACGCATTACTACGATTTTGCTCGAGGCACTTACGAGTGGAAAGCAATGTTGAAAAATTTTTCATCAAGTTATCACTGAAAAGGATAAAATGCGAGATTTTTTCTCACGGCGCGACTGCTCCCGGGTTAAACAAAACGCAAAGTAGTATGTTTTAAAAGTCTACTAAGACAAATAGTTGGAAGAAAATGTTGAAGATGGCTAGCGAAGAAGTTGGAAAAAGTATTAATTAGATCGATGACATCAGGAAAAGAACGACGCACACACAACAAAGTAAATCCCAACTCCAAATGACATGATATTTCCGGAGTAGGGTGCTCTCATGTCCAAAGATCAAAAAGGTAACGCCTCGTAGAGATGGTACCCAAAAACTACCACTGGTCCCTGACCCCCCCCCCCCCATACTACCACTGGCCCTTCTCCCAATCACGAACAGCTTCTCAAAATGTGTTCATCCAGCGAGCCAATAACCTTGGTCACTGGCTCTCTGCACTAGGGTTTTGAGTGTGCCGGAAAATCGACTGTCGATTTTCCTTACTAATGGGCCTTTAAGGCCCATTTATACATATCAGGGCCGTGTCCGTTCCGTGTTAAGACAGGGCCCGGTCTAAAAAAAAAACAATATGTACTCTTATGAGCGTGTTTATACATTGGCGTTTCTCGGACGGGGCCCGGTCTGAAATTAATCCCAGCCGATATTTTTGCTGTCGGCACTGGCGATGCACGAAAATGACACGGATCGCAGGGACTTGTATAAACACGATTTTATTGTTTTGTGAACGCGACTGCTGGAAAACAGACAAGAAATAGATATTGTGAGGTGAGATCTTCTATCCAAGCCGAAATATTTTCAACTATCTTTTACACAGAGATATTTAATAACATTTTCCTCTCTTATTCGGCCCGGTACGCACACTGCCACAACCCGGTTGTATGTGAATATCGCAATAAAAATACCCGGACTCGGCACTGACCCGGAACAGACACGGCCCGGGTATGTATAAATGGGCCTTAATTTGGCAAACGGTGTTTGCTTAAATACCTCGCCAGTCGACCCCCCGGAGGATCTGACCGGTAAGCCCGTGCCTAACAGCTCGTCCACACGAGGAGGGTTTGCCAACCTAAACCCAACCGCCGCGGTTCAAGTTGCCAAGGAACAAACGGAATCGTACACATGCAACCGCTCCGTCGTCAAACGGCGGCGGTTGTAAGTTACTAGGGGAGGAATGAGACCGCCAGTCAACCGCTCTCATGGTACGATACAAATGTCGGCTAACCGAGGCGTTAACCGCGAGGCGTTAACCGCTGGTTAACTGCCTGCAGGGTTGTTTCGTTTTAAACATTTTGTTTTAAACAACTGTTTTAAACATTTGTTTATGTTTAAAACAGTTTTTGTTTAAAACACTTAAATTAAGGTACTAATACACTTTAGAAGACCAAAAATAAGAATTTTTCAAGATTTTTTTCTCAGAACCTTTATTCAAAATGAACATAAATCTTATTACACATTAATATCTAATTCATAGAGAATACAAAAAACTTATTTTTATTTATTTTTGCACGTACACTAATATTGTAGAGGGCGCCAAAGTCGAGGCCTCGAAAAAAAGTAGTTCCAAGGGCGGACAGTTAATCTCCGGATTGGGATCTCTGAAACAAAAAAATCTTACGGAATTTGAAAAAGGAGGGTTCCTTACGTGACAATTTACCACCATTAGTGAAAAATTCCTCAAAAAAAGATTTTACGGAAATTTGAAAAATTTTGTGAAAAAATCACCCATTTTTTTTTCAGTTTTTCATGGTTAAAAAATATTTATTTTTTATTTTTTGGTCAAATTGTGGTAAATTGTCACGTAAGAAACCTTCCTTTTCCAAATGCAGTACGATTTTTTTATTTCAGATATCCCAATCCTGAGATTAACTGTCCTCCATCATTTTTCGAGGCCTTGACTTTTTCGCCCTCTACTATATTAGTATACGTGCATAAATGAAAAAAGATATAGTTTTTGTACTCTCTAAAAGTTAGATATTAATATATAAAAAGTTTTATGTTCATTTTTAATAAAAGTTCTGAGAAAAAAATTCTTGAAAAAAATGATTATTTTTGGTCTTCTAAAGTGTACTAGTACCTTAAACAAGCGGGTTTTTTTTCAATTTCTTTATTAAAGTAATAAATATGAAAAAAATTCTCAAATACATTATACGAACTTTTTAACATACATATTTATTTCTTAATAACCGGAACTTGACAAAAATTGGAAAACTTAAATCATTTTGAATAAAAGAGTTAATAAATTTCTTAAAACTGTTTCAGTTTCATAGTAATCTTGTAATCAAAAATTATCAATCTGATATCTAATCAGTCACGTCATCAAGCTCTTTAAAAATTGAAACCAGCTTAGCAGCTTTGACATTGCCTAGCCGATTACGTAGTTTGGAATGGTAAACCGTATGTTGAGGAGAAGTCTTTCTCTGTTGGCTGACAATGCATTAGCTGTGTGGAGATGTTGAGCAAGTTCCAATGCTGTAGTATTTATATTTTTCATAGAACACTACCATGTCTACGGTATTACATTCTCAATTAAATGTTCAGAAAACAAAGAAATGTGGTCTAAAGGGTACACACTTTGGCTGGTAATTAATAATAATTGGCAGTCCTTCTGAATTATAATTTATAATGGACGGATGATTAGTTTATTTCCACTAAAGCGCTTATCAAGCAAATTTGTCAAAAGATGAGCTGGGGTCAAAGCCTTTTCCATACGCTCCTTCGTATCACGTACCCAAAATTCGCCATTTGCATGTTTCAAAAAAACACTAAACACCACAAAATAACTTACAGTAGGCGTTATTGGAATAGCCAACTTGCAATGCGAATTAATAAATAGTAAATAGTCTGGGTGTTGTCTGAAGCTATTTCTTTGGAACAGTTTTGTAATTAACTATTCTAAATAGGAAATAAGCCACAATTTAACTAAAAAAAAAAATGATTTTATTAACGTTTCGCCTCCACATCGGACGTCGTTGTCAAAAAACAAAATATTAATATTAATAAAATTCTTTTTTTTTTGTTAAATTGTAGCTTATTACCCATTTAGAATAATTAAATAGTGTGGATTCCCCCAGGCAATAGCTCTTAATTACAATTAATTGGTTTTCGTATCTATTATGTTAAAGAAAAGATAAAATCAAGTTATTAATATTATGTTTAAGGAAATATGATTTAAACAATGTTTTTTTCTAAGTTTTACTTGTTTAAAACAAAATTTAAAATAAAAAAACATGTTTTAAACAAAAAAGAATGTTTAAAATAAAAAAAAAACATGTGTTTAAAACATGAAATTTAAAAACAAAATAAAACATGTTTAAAACAAAAAAAAACGTTTAAAACAAAAAAAAAACATGTGTTTTGTATAAAATAAAAAAAACATGTTTTTTGCAACCATGACTGCCTGCATATAATATATACAAGCGCTAAGGGTACAGGGCCTCCGCCTCCATGCTCAGGAATCGCGGTTGCTTCACCAGGGGTACCTTGCTCGGGAAAAAAAGAAAAATTTCTGTCCTCTTTTGGATGACCTAAAACTTATAATAAATTGTTTAAATGGTGTGAAGTAGTAGCGTTTAACCTAAGGCCTTGTTTAGATAGGACGGTTTGCCAACATAAACGTCGCGATTAACCTGTTTAAACGCTGGTAAACCGCGTAAAACTCGCGGTTGCATATGTACGATGATGAGTGGTTGCATTTGTTTCTATGTTAACTTGAACCGCGACGATTGGGTTTTTCAGGTAAACCGCGACGTGGACGTTGGCAAACCGCCTGCATTTAAACAAGCCCTAAGGGGCGAGGCATGCATTCTCAGGTGTATAGTATCTACCTTTACATCGTTATTTTTTTTTCATAAAAATCAATAGCTCAAGAAATAAAAATCTCTCTTAAAACTACTAAAGATCTATAAAGACATAAATCTTAGACTCGCAAGGCTTTTGGTGTTGTTATTGTTTATTATTATTTTAATATTTGTTCGAAGATAAGTAAATTAATTGCAGCTGTTTTAGAAATAGTTCGTGTTTTGCCAATCATACATCAGCACTGACAGGATGATATAAATAAGTAGGCCGGCAGGATATAATATGTAAATTTTCGTACTTCCGGGCCTAAAGTGACAACTTCACTCCCTTGTGACAGGTACTAAAGTGTCACATTTAATCCCTCCGGGATTAAATATTGACGAAACTCCCGGAACGATTAAATCACAAACAAACGAATTTAAGGGATATTTTATTGAAAAATATAATTAATTAGAATGGTAATTAACGTTAATATTCAAATTAATATTGTGACAGTTCGTCATATTGACCAGTCTTTCCTGGGTTAATGCAGCAGGTAACTGACGAGTAACAGATAGGTCCTTTTCATATTGAACTGGTGTTTGTTTCGAAGATCCTGCGGAAACAGGAAGCGAGAATGAGGACTGTGGCATAACTATAGTGGACGAATCGGCGACTTGACCAAATATTTTATCTGAAATTTTTTGTTTATTTTTAATAGACGATTCAATATATCCCTCGGCCACGTTGGAGGATTTCCATCCTCCATGTCTCTTCAGCACGTCTATTGTTGCTCCCGAATCAGCTAACAAAGACGCAGATGTGCGTCTAAAACAATGTCCCGTATAAGACGTCGCATTTTCTAATTTCAAGAAAGCTGCTATTTGCCGTGGAATTGTACCAAACATGTTTTTTCCTACTACTCGCGTAGTACATTCTTTGTTGATGTATTGAACAAAAAATTTTGAATGAGTTGTCCCTGTCTTTCGCAATGCCACATATTTCCGAAATATCGCCACAAAACTGATGGCACTGTTTTCTGAATTTTTGATCACAAAATTTCGGTCAATTTTATTTTTGGTGTTTCTAATCGCAATTAGGAAGGAATCGCCCAAATCTCTCACATCGTCGATTTCTAAATCAACCAACTCTTTTCCACGACAAGCTCCCGCAACGCCCAAAATAAGTGCAACCTACAAAAAAATTGATTTCTTAAAATTTCTGAATATAAACAAATTTCCAAATTTACCTTAAGCATTAAATATTTATCATCCGGAGCCTCCCGTAAGAACTGATCTACCTGCTCAGACGTGAGAATTCTTGACTTCTTTGGCTTAAATCCCTCATTTCTTCTCTTCAAAAAAGCTAATAATTTTGGAAATTTACTTATATCAATATCTTCTCTAATGTTAATAACCGATTTCAGCATTGAGTAATGTGCCCAGAGAGTTGAGGCACAAACCGCTTTTGATTTATCATCGAAGTAGACTAACAGCGCATTTTCAGTAGGTTGTCTCACATTTTTTAAGCGGCACCACTTTTTAAAAGCATCGTACTGCTGCTCGTATAGTTTTCTAGATTTCGGTGGTAACAATTCTTCACCTACTTCGGCTGCTCTTTTATCAATATCAGATACACCTTCTTCACTCATGATACCAATAATTATCAATAACAATGTTTCTTTACAATGACACTAGTAATGACAATGTTTCTAAATTATAACTGTCACAACGCAATGTTACTATGGTAACTTATTTTAAAGACAGTTTATTAAATGAGTTGAAGAGAGAAAAAACTGATTGAAATTATTGAAATAATTAATAAAATCATACCGGAAGTACGAAAAGTATCGTATATACCTTGCGACTGAAGTACATTTAATCCTTCAGGTAAATTATGGCCCTCCCTGCGGTCGGGCCATAAACTTTACCTTCAGGATTAAATGTACTACTTCAGTCCCGCGGTATATAATGTACTATTATATTATTATATAAATTATTTTTCGGCTCAGGTTTATGTTTTTGGGGTGTTTGCTTAATCCAAAGTAATACTTGTCAAAGACATACGACATACGTCTATTTCTTCTACATACTAATTTGCAAAATGCTGGTCTTTCCAAAATTCTTTGTGACACGTAAATATTTAATTGGGAATACACCACAAACTAGGAAATAACATTTCTAGTTCGAAGGTTTTAGTTTCGTTGCTTGTTTGTGGTCTTATCATAAACATTAAACAGTCTAAGCTATTCTTGATTCAAGCAATCTTAAAGGAGAAAGTGAAAAGTAATTTCGTAAATTTTTGATTATTGTAAAATTTCATGATTTTCATTTTGTTTCAGCACGTTTCTGGTTACCCAAAACTGGCCAAAGTGAAAAGGCGTTAGTGATAAAGTGTGAGCGTCGCACAAAATGCCTTTACCGAAGCGGGTGATAGAGCCCGTTTACGTCACTAGGGGTACATTACCGGAAGACTATCCCTTACCGTCGGAGCTCGAAGCTGTTACCAACGGAACTCTAGCCAACACTGTTAGACAACTTTCTTCATTATCTAGGTAAGTTTCATTTCAATGCTTAAGGCTAAAATACATGGGGATGGGCGAATTTAAAAGCCGTCTTTTTCACAAGCAGCTCGTAAACTAGCCTAGTGTACTCGATACACTCTCTCCGTTAGCTGCTTGTAAAAACTGTTACCTGAAAACAGTTGATCTGTCGACGACTTTAGGGTGCGTCCAAGGTACACGCTGGTTTTCGGAGTCAGCGCTGAGTCCATGTACGAATAACCCTTTGTAATAAGTTGTCAGCACGCAGATGCACTTTGGACAGGATTTTGGAATATCGGGTCAGCGAAACTGTAAGAGGTAGCTGGTGCCCGGTATTCCGGTATTCACGTCGTCTTCTGGAGTTTTATGGAAATTCATTATGAAAATCATTGAAACTTGTTATCCCGAGGTTTCTGAGGCCGCTTAACATGCATATCGCTGTGATTTTAGGCCTGGTCGATCAACAACAGACCAGATCTGTGTGCTAAGGCAAATACTGGAAAAAACCAATGAATTCAATATAGACACATACCATGTGTCCAAAAAATAAATTGTATGAAGACATGGATGAATTCTACATCCCTGATAAACTGATAAGATTGGTTAAGGCTACAATGCGTAAAGTTGTTTGCAAAGTCGAAATACAGGGCGAACAATCACAGGCGTTTGAAACGCATGTTGGGTTGCGACAGGGAGATGCGCTGGCGTGTCTCCTTTTTAACATAGCTCTGAAAAAGGCGGTCAGAGATGCCCAAATAGACAACAGAGGAAAATATTGTTAATAATTCACTCAAAAAAATTTAGTTAGTAATATTGATTAACAGTGATTATTGAATAGTATTTCGTTGTAACAACAATTTAATTTTTTGTTTCAACGAACTTTTAGACATTGATGAATGTATTTGGTTATTGTCACAATGGTTGAATAATAATTGTGAAAATAACTAGAGTACATTAATCAATATCTAACATTCAATTTATTCAGCCAATAAGTTAGTTTCGTATATTTAATAAATAATGTTAATTCTGGCAGCAACTCACTTTCTTGATTTCGTAGATAAGCAATTACCTTGGTTTATCGTGACAACGTACAGATTTCTTTAAAACAATGTACAAATGTTGTTAATATAGAGTAATATTTGATTATTCTATAGATGTAAACTGATTGTTGTGACAACGAATACATTAATTAATCTACTACTGCGTTTAATAACCACAATCAGTGCGTTCATGGTAACAATAAACACAGTTGTTGAAACAATAAATGTTTTGCTTGACCAATTGAAATGTAACGGCTTTTCCTTATCGTGATACCCCGAGCTTCTCTGTTACCTCTGCCGAAGTGCCGAATAATTTCATTTCGTTTTCAAGTGTAGTCCGTACTGGAAGGAAGTTTTCGTGTGTCTATTATCGTATTTATTTTTTTCGAATCCTGAGAAAACTAATTAGTATTTTTGAAAAATTTATACACATAATAAAATATTACAGTATTATCGAGGGTCTGAAGTCCCTGAGAACTTCTATAACGATTATTTTAATAAATCACAGGGGTGAAAAAGAGAAAATTTAGTATGATTTTTAATTTCAAATACATATACGATTCAAAAGAAACTTTTTGTTTATTCTGAGGGACTTTTAGCCGTCGGTAATAATGTAATCTTTTATTCTGCATCTAAATTTTTCAAAAATACTTATTAGTTTTCTCAGGATTAAAAAAAAATGAATCCCATTTAAATAGCATTGAAGCCGAATGCGTTTAAAAATAATTCGATCGAAATTTTGCACCTGCGCTCTCAGAAAAGATTAAAGTGTTATACATTTTTGGAATCACTATTTCAAACGCTTTTAAACGAGCTGTCACATGATGTACTGTCCCATTTAAAAAAATCAAAGTTGTGCCTGTCACCTGAAGAGGGATCGCGTAAAGTTCGAAACATTGATGTTATAATATACTTTGATTATTTTAAAAATCGACCTGTCCGAGAGTTTTGCTTAGGTGCTAAAAATAAATAAGTTAAGGGTGGGGGGGAACACTTATTCCAGCGCACTGTATAAGTAAAATCATATGAGAAATCACACAGTGTAAAGTCAGATCACAGCAGAACAACCCTCCTAGAAGAATCCTTATGTCACAACCTGTGGGAAGTAGAAATAGGGGTAGACCAAATCTCATATGGAAGGATTGTGTGGGTGAGGATGGGAAAAAATAGGCGCAGCAAACTGGCAACGGTTGGCAATAGATAGGACTGACTGGCGTAATAGACTTGGGAAGGTCGAGGCTCTTTCATAGGGCTGTAGCACCATTGATGATGATGATGGTAGAATTATTTTATTTTTAAATTAAATAGGCATATTCAGTACAATTCATAGATTATTCAGGAAAAAAGTCTAGGAAAAATATTTAAAAATAAGCCAACAATCGCAAATTTTTAAAAGACACCTCAAATACTCGACAGCGTTACCTCGAAAAACTCATAAGCTAATAAAATCTTTTTGAATTTTTTGTTTACCATGATCCAATGATGAGGTCTGATGTCCACCGCAAATTCATTGTATTTTGAGGTGTCTTTTAAAAATTTGCCACTGTTGGCTTATTTTTCAATATTTTTCCTTGAATTTTTTCTTGAATAATCTATGAATTATTGTACTGAATATGCCTATTTAATTTAAAAATAAAATAATTGTACCATACTTTCAAAAAAAAATCTGCTTGAAATATTGATTTCAACCCCTACGGCCCGGCCCCCCTTAAGGATAGCTATGACACGATTTTGATAGGCAACCCATGCTAGAAAGATTTGTCTATGTATGAAATTTGATAAAAAAAATGTTTCATCCGGAAAGCAGATGGGTGCAGGTCGACCTATATTTAGATCTTAGACTATTACTTGTTTTCTGTAATAAATTTTCGAATAATGTTATCTTTTGTTCGTTCGTTTAGTTTTAGTTTGTGGGTAAAATACACTTGCGATCATAAAAAGCGGGTCACTCGATAAATTATTCAAGTTAGATGTCTCGAATTTTCTAAACCTGTTGTCCGATTTGTGTGATTTTTTTTAGAAAAAAAAGCATTATAGCTACGGTGACCATATGTACTTATTTAAGTAGGACAGTACTTATTTTTAAATATTGTCCTAATGTACTTTAAAACCTTTCTAAGGACACGCGAATGTACTTATTTTTTCTAAAAAATGAATCGTTTTATCTTTTACTACTTTTAAACAAATTTCTTTGTATACTGTTCCAGGTATTGCAGCTTTTGGGTCTTGATGGTTTCCAATATTTCCATTCTTTTGTTGACTCTTCTCCTGACTTCTAGGTCTGGATCCCGCGTATGAAAAAAAAGTTGATTAATAGCAAGCTGAAAATTTGTTTATAGCTTAAGGGTGTCTAGTCGGATGAACTTTGATATATGGGAACACGGGAACAGGGGCAGTTTTAATTGTGGAACAGGTTAAAAATTTGGAACGGTCAGACCACGAAAACGGACCATTAATTTTGTCCGACAGAATAGACTTAAACTCTCCGAACAGAGTATAAACTCTCATGCAAAAATCAGACTAGTATTTATCACCTGTCATAATTCCTGTCATTTGACATATTCTACATGTTCCACTCATTAAAATGCCCATTTGGTGATAAATAGCAGTCTGATTTTTGTATGAGAGTTTAATCTCTGTTCGGAGAGTTTAAGTCTGTTCTGTCGGACAAAATAAATGTGCCGTTTTCGTGGTCTGACCGTTCCAAATTTTTAACCTGTTCCACGATTAAAACTGCCCCTGTTCCAGTGTTCCCATATATCAAAGTTTATCCGACTAGACACCCTTAAGCTATTAACAAATTTTCAGCTTGCTATTAATCAACTTTTTTTTCATACGCGGGATCCAGACCTATTCGTTGTTTGTTACAGGCTCGGTCCATGCTATCTTCAGGTACCTTCACCCACAGTTCAAATGCTTCCAACTTTTTAGTAGTCGACGCGTTAATTGACCATGCTTCTATCCTGTAAAGTAGAGTCGAGAAAATATAACACCTTGCCAGCCTAACTCTCAAGTCTTAATTATTTCAGTTCTCTTGCACAAACTACCTTTCTCATTTTATTGAAGTTGGTTCTTGCCTTCTCTATTCGAACTTTGATTTATTTGGAGTAATCGTTTGTGTGATTAATTATTGTGCCAAGATAGTTGTAGTTTTCAACTTGTTCTAAAGTTTTACCTTTAATTGTCAGGCTTTTATCATTATTTTGGGTTTTTGATAGCCTCATAAATTTAGTTTTCTTGATGTTTACTGATAATCTATATTGTTCTCCATACTCAACTATCTTGTTCATTAGCTTTTGGGGGTCTTGGAGGTTGTCCGCTATTATGATAGTGTCGTCCGCATATCTAATGTTGTTAATTGGCGTTCCATTTAGGTACCTTTATTCCTGCTGTTTCTCCCTCAAAAACTTTTTTCATAATTTCTTCAGAGTATGCATTTAATAGTAGTAGTGACAATACACACCCCTGTCGCACTCCTCTTTTAATTTCGAACTCTTCTGATGTGTGTTCGTTAATGCGTATGTGTGCCTTCTGTTTATAATATAGATTTGTTATAATTCAAAGGTCATTGTATTGTAATTGTTTTGCTTTGAGGTCGTCCATTAGCTCTTTGTGGCAGACTTTATCGAAAGCCTTGTTGTAATCTATGAAACGGACGTACATATCCTGGTTCACATCCAAGCATCTCTGGATTAGTAGTGTAAATCCAAAGTGGGTTTCTTCAATATCCATATCAAGTGTTTGGTAAATGCGTTTATGAATGATCTTTAAAAACATTTTAAGTGTGTGAGACATCAGGATTATGGTGCGGTGGTCGCACACAAAACTTCACTGCGCAAGTGAAACATTTTTACACAAAATGTGTAACCTACCTAGAAAACTGGAGTACAAATTTTTATGAATTTAAACTATTTAAAAGCATAGATCTAAAGCGGGCTCCACATTCTCGGCGAAGTTACTTCGCCAAAGTTGACCGAAGTTCGAAGTACCCTCTCTACACACTCGTTCTACTTCGCGAGGAAGTGCGATACCGACAAAGAGCGGTGCGATACCGACAAAGATCCCTTTGACCAGACCAACAGAGAATGGAAGTAGAACGAAGTGAGGCAAAGTTACACAAGGTGGCCGTCTACACTCTCGTACTTGTTGAACCTCGATCGACTTCGGCGAGAGTGTGGAGCTCGCATAAGAAGTGAAATAACATGAAACGATGTTTGTTCTTCTCTCGAAGCTTTTAAATTGTATATCAAGGCAACCATGTTAAACGAAGATCAACTCTTTGACGAACTGGGAATTTTGAAAGACGTGGCTACAAGTGAAAAAATTGTTGAGTGGAACAGAGAAGAAAAAAATAGTCAGGATCGATGGCTTAAAGTTTTTAAGTGTGTAGATCAATTCAAACTGAAAAACTTACAAATATTATGCGAATTTATTTTTGGTCTTCCGAGTACTAGTGCGGATATCGAGCATTTATTTTCTGTAATAAATAATTATTATTGGACGTCGGAAAAGTTACAAATGTCCATATCCACTCTCAAGGCAGCGATGCTGGTGTACGCAAATTTTGATGAGACTTGTATGAAATGTTTCGTTCACTTCAGTCGAAGCCGGACCTTCTTAAATTAATTTTAAGTTCAGAAAAATATGAATGATGCAAAAAACCGGAAGAAGATGAGGCTATTCCAGGTCCCTCATCTAAAAACTCTTAATTACAGGCTTGCAACTTTTCAAAGTTAATGTAATGTGTTATGTTTAGTTTAATTGATATAATTGTTTATGTCTAGCTACATAGTTTATTTATTTTTAATGCCAGAAAGTTATATTTGTCCAATAACAAGATACATTTTGCGTTTTTAATACATTTTTGTTTTTTTGTACTTATTTTTCTTTAAAAAGATATGGTCACCGTAATTATAGCCTTATTCTTGAGCAATATCGCTATAATAATATTGTTGCTATACAGATAAATTGTCACTGTATACCGGGTGTAACAATCATACTGTGTTTATTCCTCAAAGTTCGGAACACCCTGTGGAATGTTTTAGCATAGATAAAATATTGAAATTAAAACTCAATTATAGCCTTAGGATTTCTTAACATTTTCTTTTTTGATTTATTTGTTTATGTTGGATAATAAAAAAGTTAGGCACGTTAATAACTAGCCATGTTCTTCATCAATACAGGCTGTTTCTAAATAAGTGTGACAAACTTTAAGGAGTAATTCTGCATGAAAAAATAATATCAGTTTGTTTTATAAACACATGTCCGCAAATGCTTCGTTTTCGAGATACGGGATGTTGAAGTTTTTCTTACAAACTGACGATTTATTTATGGCTTTAAAACCCGTAGACATATGCAAATGAAATTTGGTAGGTTTTAAGAGGCAGTTATTGTGCATGTTTTGACATACAATTAATAATTCTATATTCACCATTGGCGTGCATACGGGTATAAACATTTTAGATACATCCCATATGCACGCCAATGGTAAATATAAAATTCTTAATTGTATATCAAAAATGCGCCATAACTACCTCTTAACACCGACCAAATTTAATTTGCACTTCTCAAACGGTTTTAGAGCAATAAATAAATCGTCAGTTTGTAAGAAAAAATTCAACATCCCGTATCTCGAAACCGAAGAATTTGCGACCATACGTTTATAAAGTAAACGGTCATTATTTTTTTATGCAGAATTACCCCTTAAAGTTTGTCGCACTTATTTAGAAATACCCTGTATTGATGAAGAACATGGTTAGTTGTTAACGTGTCTAACTTTTTTATTATCCAACATAAACAAATAAATCAAAAATGAAAATGTTAAGAAAGCCTAATGCTACAATCGAGTTTTAATTTCAATATCTTATCTATGCTAAAACATTCCACAGGGTGTTCCGAACTTTGAAGAATAAACACAGTATGATTGTTACACCCGGTATACAATGACAATTTACCTATCTAACAACAATATTATTATAGCAATATTGTTAAAGAATAAGGCTATGACATACTAAAAAATCACTCAAATTGGACAACAGGTTTAGAAAATTGGAGACATCTAACTTGAATAATTCATCGAGTGACCCGCTTTTTATGATCGCAAGTGTACATCACATAACAGGAACACCAGTCTTCAACGGGAAGAGAAACAAATTTTACCAGAAGCGTTAGTATCCAAATGTGAAATGTATACGTATACTCCTTTATTAAATCTGCAGAACTTTCAGTTTGTATGCATGGCTCTAATTCTGTGACAACTCCAGATAATAGCTTCGCTGTCTGGCGCTGTGCTTTGAATATGCGACGTTATCATGTGCCGCGTATACATTGTTTTCGGGAAATGTAGCGTATCACTGTGTGAAAACTGTGAAATGCTATAAATAGGCCATTTTTTAAATTATTTAGATGTTATGCACACGTTTAACCTGTTTGAGGTCGTTTTGATAATGTTACATGCGGTTTAGTAAAAAAGTTAATTGCTTTCGTTTGTTTATGGAAAATAGAAACAGAAAATATACAGGGTGTTAGTAAATAAGTATGAAAAATTTTAAGGGCTAATTCTACATGAAAAATTAATGCCAGTTTGCTCTATAAACATATGTCCGCAATTTCTTAGTTTCGTTGAAATTTTTATTTCAAACTGCCAATTTATTTATTGCTCTAAGACCAGTTGAGCTATGAAAATGAAATTTGGTGAGTTTTAGGAGGTAGTTATTACGAATTTTATGACATACAATTAATAATTTTGTATTTATCATTGGCACGCCTACGGGCAATGGTCTGAATTATTTTAAAGAAAAAAATAGTGCGCCACTGAGATATTTCGAATTAGAAATTATTTTTAAATTCCACGTCTAATTTATGATAAAAAACCTTTCTTGCCTTTTTTTCATATGATGCACCGTTTTTATGTAGAAAAATAAAGCATCTTGGCGCATATTTTTCATTTCTTAATACATGATCAAGATCTATCCAATATAATAATACTAAACTAGAACAATAACAGAAAATATTACTAATACCATTTCAACTAGGTGCAAAGCTGCAAGAAATGTTTAAAATGATCTCCTTTACAGGTAACAGAAGAATTTTATATTCATCATTGGCGCGCGTACGTGTAATAGTCTGAATTTTTTAAGAAAAAATAGTACGCCACTGAGATATGTCAAACTAAAAATCGTTTTTGAATTCCTCGTTCAATTGACGACGAACAATCTTTCTTGCCTTTTTTTCATATGCGGCGCCGTTTTTATGCAAAAAAATTAAACATCTTAACGTTTACAAAGTATTTGAACATATGGAAACTACCTCAAATACTTGGTAAGCGTTAAGATGTTTTATTTTTTTTGTATAAAAACGGCGCCTCGTCTGAAAAAAAGGAAAGAAAGATTTTTTGTCGTAAATTGAACGAGAAATAATTCAAAAATGATTTTTAGTTTGACATATCTCAGTGACGTACATTTTTTTTCTTCAAAAAATTCAGACCATTACCCGTACGCGCGCCAATGATGAATATAAAATTCTTCTGTTATCTGTAAAGGAGATCATTTTAAACATTTCTTGCAGCTTTGCACCTAGTTGAAATCTTATTAGTAATATTTTCTGTTATTGTTCTAGTTTAATATTATTATATTGGATAGTTCTTGATGATGTATTAAGAAATGAAAAATACGCGCCAAGATGTTTTATTTTTCTGCATAAAAAACGTGCATCATATGAAAAAAAGGCAAGAAAGGTTTTTTTATCATAAATTAGACGTGGAATTTAAAAATAATTTTTAATTCGAAATATCACAGTGGCGTACTATTTTTTTCTTTAAAAAAATTCAGGCTATTGCCCCTAGGCGCGCCAATGATGAATACAAAATTCTTAATTGTATGTCAAAAAATTCGTAATAACTACCTCCTAAAACTCACCAAATTTCATTTTCATAGCTCAACTGGTCTTAGAGCAATAAATAAATTGGCAGTTTGAAATAAACATTTTAACACCCCGTATCTCTGAAACTAAGCATTTGCGGACATATATTTATTGAGCAAACTGGTATTAATTTTTCATATAGAATTAGCCCTTAAAATTTTTCATACTTATTTACTAACACCCTGTATAAATGACATCCAATTTAGTATAGATTGTACATAAAAAGTTGTTAAATAAGTTCTACCATAATATTAGAAAATGACTATACTTCTTCTTAAAGTGCCTATCCGTTTTGGATGTTGGCGGTCATCATGGCTATCGTGACTTTGTTTACCGCAGCGCGGAACAGTTCAGTTGTAGTCGTGTTATACCACTTTCGTACATTTTGAAGCCAGGAAAAGCGTCTTCTTCCGGGTCCTCTTTTACCATTTACCTTCCCTTGAAGATTTAGTTGGAGAAGGCCGTAGCCTTCTCGATTTCTGATTGCATGTCCTAGATATTCTAATTTTTTAGTTTTGATGGTCATGAGAATTTTACACTCTTTCCCCATTCTACGCAGGACGTCTACATTAGTAATTCGGTCAACCCAGGATACATATACGTAAGATGCGCCTGTAACACCACATTTCGAAAACTTTGAGCCGATTCATAGAAGAAACAGTTAGTGTCCACGCTTCCATTCCATTCCAGAGCAGAACTGTGAATATGTAGCATTTCAACAGACGGCATTTTGTTTTTGATATATATGTCTCGACTGTTGAAAATGGGTCTCATTCTAACGAATGCTGCTTTTGATACCCGTGTTGAGCTGCCCCCCCCCCCCAACTTGCAAAAATTAAAAAACAAATAGCCCTGATTTATGAGCTATTTATGAGCTCTCATAATCCGCAAATTAAAAAATTTGAGCAGGAATCTAATATTTTAGTGGGGGGCTGAGTCAGCCCCCCACTACTTAAAAATAGGAATATTGAATAGTGCAGTCACTGAAGGTAAAAATCAACGATTACCTTCAATTTCGGTTAACCTTCATCGATTTTCACAAAAATTGGTCAGTGGTTAGAGGATACCTCAAGAAACAAAGGCGACATGGTGCCACCTTGCGCCTTGACCCTGAGGGTGGATACCGCCCCTTCTCGGGGGTGAAAATTATTTTATAAAAAATAACTGCACAAATCAATAAAAGGACAAATTATAAGCAACATTTGTTATATAAAGTTATTAAAATAAGTCAATGCTTTTTAAGTTATTAAAGATCAAAGATATTAATTATTCGTGAAAAAAATGCATGTTTTGAAGCGGTTTTTCGTAAATCACTAAAAAACTGTAAGTTTTTACAAAAAAGTTAATAGAAAAAAAGTTAAGAATAAACTCTTAAATCACGCGCATTTCGATTATTGAGCTACAACCCCTTCGCAAGAAAACCATCCCATATTCCCGGCTTAAGAGAGAGTAGTACTTAAAATAATTTAAATTAATTATTTGGCGACTACATATCGTTTAATAATTTATGAGCTCGCAAAATGTACGCATCTTAATTATTGAATTGCAATTTTCTTTCTATAGTGCAGTCACTGAAGGTAAAAATCAATTATGAACTTCGATTTCGTTAAATCTCCATTCATTTTCACGAAAATTGGTGAGCGAATAGAGGATACCTCAAGAAATAAAATTAACAAAAACAACTTGCGGTTTTAGCCTGGGGTATATGTCACCCCTTCTCGGGGGTTAAAATTACTTTATTAAAAATACCCCCACAAATAGAGAGAGCCAAAATTCTAAGCCAAATTTATTATATAATGTTATTAAAATAAATCATTACTTTTTGAGTTAATAAAGATCAAATATTTTAATTTTTGTAAAATAAAATGCATGCTTTAAAGCGATTTTTCATAAATAACTCAAAAACTGTTAAGTTTTTCAATAAAATTAAAGCTAATAAAAAATATAATAAATTGCTTAGTTAAAAATAATGTTAATTTAAAGTAAGTTATAGGTAATTAAATGTATATTTTTTCTGCGACTATTCAAATCTAAGGATTCAAGCTTAAATAACGGGAAACAGATGCATTTTATGTAACACTTACTAAATACTTCTCAAAGTACTTAGAAATACATATCAAATGAGCTCCAGAAAAAGTTGACAGCATCAAAATTTATACTCCAAAAATGTTTCCAAAAAAATGATTTTTTTTAATAACTCTGTTATTGTGGGAGTATTTTTAATAAAGTAATTTTAACCCGCGAGAAGGGGTGACATATACCCCAGGCTAAAACTGCAAATTGTTAATTTTGTTTCTTGAGGTATCCTCTATCCGCTCACCAATTTTCGTAAAAATGAATGCAGATTTAACGAAATCGAAGTTCATAATTGATTTTTACCTTCAGTGACTGCACTATAGAAAGAAAATTGCAATTCAATAATTGAGATGCGTATATTTTGCGAGCTCATAAATTATTAAAAGATATGTAGTCGCCAAATAATTAATTTAAATTATTTTAAGTACAACTCTCTCTTAAGCCGGGAATATGGGATGGTTTTCTTGCGAAGGGGATGTAGCTCAATAATCGAAATTCGCGTGATTTAAGAGTTTATTCTTAGAATATAAACTATACGAATTAAACTACTATTAACTTTTTTGTCAAAACTTACAGTTTTTTAGTGATTTACGAAAAACCGCTTCAAAACATGCATTCTTTTCACGAATAATTAAAATCTTTGATCTTTAAATACTTAAAAAGCATTGACTTATTTTAATATCTTTATATAACAAATGTTGCGTATAATTTGTCCTTTTATTGATTTGTGCAGTTATTTCTTATAAAATAATTTTCACCCCCGAGAAGGTGCGGTATCCACCCTCAGGGTAAAGGCGCAAGGTGGCACCATGTCGCCTTTGCTTCTTGAGGTATCCTCTAACCCTAACCACTGACCAATGTTTGTGAAAATCGATGAAGGTTCACCGAAATTGAAGGTAATCGTTGATTTTTACCTTCAGTGACTGCACTATACAAAATAGATTGCAATTTACTGATCTAAATGCGCGTAATTTGGGAGCTCATAAATTATTAAATGATATGTGGAGCCAAATAATTAATTTAATGCATTTTAAGAGGATCGGTACGTATTTTCGGCTGCAATGCTATTCAAAGGGGGATTCATTTTTTTCGAATCCTGAGAAAACTAATAAGTATTTTTGAAAAACTTAAACGCAGAATGAAAGATCACGTTATTAGCGAGGGCCGAAAGTCCCTGAGAACTTCTATAATGTTTATTTTAATAAGTTACAGGGGTGAAAAACTAAGAGAAAATTTAGTGTGATTTTTAATTTCAAATATATCATTAAAAATAAACTTTTTATTTATTCTAAGGGACTTTCGGTCCTCGGTAATAATTTAGTCTTTCATTCTGCGTTTAAATTTTTCAAAAATATTTATTGGTTTTTTCAGGATTCGAAAAAAATTAACACAATGCCGTGGTAACATTTTCCAAATCTATCTTTGTCTTACAACGCACTCAGCCGAATATAATATTGTCAGATTGTCAGTCAGACACTGACAATCAGTGACAATTTTAAATATTTGACATTGCATCGGGAATATGTTGAGTTATTGATTAAATATTATTGAAATATAGTGTATTTGATAAATAATTGATTTAAGACGTGAACTTAATAAAAAGTTATTTATTGTGTATTATTTGTGGAAGATCCAAGCAGAGAATATATCAGGATAATATATTCTGTGATCCAAATATTTTGTTGTTAAAGATGTTCAAAATTGTAAGCGTTCCATAACAATATATTATTAAAAAATCACTTTAACACTTTTCCTCTTTTCTCGATTGAGTATTAGTCTTTGTTGTACAAATAAATTATTACAATCACTGAATACATAGTTAGTGAAAAATTATCACATTTATTAACTGAATTAATAATTTCCAATTATAAAAATAACAGTTATCCAAGAACATTCAAAACCCATCTCTTTAAATTAATGATGACATTTTCAAGTAGAATGACATTCTAGTAATATTTACATATCCATACCAGTGTGAATTTTACTACGCGTAATTTGCCGTGTAAAGACAGAAAAAGTAGGGATACACGTAAAATATTTGCGAATTATGTACCCATAGCCTTAAGAGGAAACAGTAGCGATCAACAGGTAGCAACAAACGCGTTCCAAGATTGTGGCTCTAATTTTTAATATTTTGTCGAGATATTTGGCACACATATTCGTAATATAATAAAGAATGGCGGTACAGAGCCCAATTTCAGAAATATGTCAGTATGTGGAAATTACTCTACAACTAAATAAAATATGGAAAAAAGGAGCCTGCACCGCCATTAAGAAAGACAAAAAAATACACTTTCTTCAAATAAACTTTTTTATCCCATGCCTAGATTTTGTGGAACATTGGAACTACTAAAAATCGATTTTTTTATAACAAGAAATCGAACGTGACTGACTTGGCAACATTTCGCGCCTATGTGTAGAAAAATTATTGTTTTTGATAGTATAAACGTCACTGTCAGTGTCGAATTACCGACGCACTGTTGCCTCACTTTTGAAAGTTCGCAGAACTTTCGCAATATTGGACCGCGTTTTTTGCCACCTGTTGATCGCTACTGTATCACCTTAAGTACAACTCTCTCTTAAGCCGGGAAGATGGGGTAGTTTTCTTGCGAAGGGGTTGTAGCTCAATAATCGAAATGCACGCGATTTAATAGTTTATTCTTAGAACATATAATCTATGAATTATATCCGCAATACGATATATTTTAAGTTTTCTCAGCATTTTCGAACTCCCCGTTCTATTACAATTTTTTGCAATATTTGCAATAGACTATATTGATTTTTTAATGTGTGAGAACACGGTAGATAAGACACCGAGGGTCTGAATTCGAGTCTTTCTCCAAGGAGTACTATCTGGTTTTTTGCATCCTCGTGTCGGATGCTATGAGGATATCTCAATAAGATAAATTGTCTTTTAGAAGTATTGAGTATAACTCTCCATTTATTGCACCACCTCACGATTTTGTTCAGTTGGTTTTGAGCTTTATCAAATACAGAGGGATGTCTCAGCGTCCTTGAGCGGTACCTGCGAAGATCGTCAGCATATAGCAGGATTGACTAGGACCTCGGCCTGCTTATGGGGTGGGGGGATTTCACATAAGAATACAAGGAACGGCATGACGCAGTGGGAAAAATCCTTCATCAAGAGACGTCTATCAAGCTGGGACTTCTCCAAACGGACCATCTCCCAAATTATCAATACGTCCCTGAGAGTATGCTTGAGGATGGCAACTACAAGCTATACTGGGACCGTACTGTGCTCACAGACCAAACAGTGGCACATAATGGACCAGATCTCATACTAGTTAATAAATTAACAAGACAAACAACACTAATTGATGTGGCGATACCTAACAACAATAATCTACGTAGTAAATTTACTGAAAAGATCGCCAAGTACAGAGATCTGGAAATTCAAATACGGAGACAATGGAGAATGCAAAGTACCCAGACAATACCGATTATTATGTCTACTACTGGAGTCATTCCGAAGACCTTCCTCGAAAGCATAAAAAAGCTGGGTCTCAATGAACATCTTTATAAGACCATGCAGAAAGCTGTACTACTCGTGACGCCGACGCGACGGCCAGAAGTGTACGAAAATTTTTGAGAGATACACCTGCATACCAAGTCACATAGGGCTCGATAACATGGAAAGTGTCCCACCAGAGCTCAATCCTTTTGATCCCGTAGGTATCTGGGATGAGTCAATTTTCCCCTTAGAGGGAGTGTGAGCTGTATGGCTAAATCTGAAATAATAATAATTTTACTTTTACAAAAAAATTATCCGACTCCGCATCTGCTTCCTTTTGATTTCTTACGTAGACTATAATGCTATGGTATAATGGTGTAATGGTGCTAGGTAATAATGGTCATATCACGATGATATATTATATTTGTTTTGGGCTTTATATTAGATTTACAATTTAGCATTTTTTTCTTTTTGTTTCAGGCATGCTGAAGATTTATTTGGCGAATTAGCAAGAGATGCCCAACAGCTCTACGATAGGTCAAATTCTTTGCAAGCTAGAATCGATAGGTTAGCAATAAAAGTAACACAATTAGATAGTACCGTGGAGGAGGTGTCGCTTCAAGACATTCACATGAGGAAAGCCTTTAAGAGCAGTGTGGTGTTCGACCAACAGGTAAGAATTTATAGTTTTACGCAAAATCAACTTTTTGAGGTAGTGGTTGTATTATTTTTTCTCTGGACCAGCTAAGTGCTACGGAGAGTCCGGTGGGGATGTATATTATCGCCTCTCATATTCAAAGCACACCTACCGGCAATTTTTCAAAAACACCTACAAGACTATTAAATGACGCACGAACAAATCATTTAAATATGCCGATGACATCGTCATTTTTGCCAACAGTGCGCATGGGTTATAACTTCTAATGAATATAAAATCAAGAACTGAAAGAGTTAATAACAATTTTCACCCAAATGTGTAAATTATTCAAAACTTAGAATTTTATGTCATAAAGATTACCCACTATTCCGGTAGAGATCTATAGAGGAGTAACACCGAGACGCAAGCCTCTTCTCTTGCCGTACTGCTCATCCATATTATGTCGATCCGATATGCCAGTATATTCAAGTCTAAGTGGCAGATCCACTTAGAATTTTAAATTACTACGTTAGCTGTATTTTTTCGAGAATAGGCGAATTTGGAGACAAATCCCGAAACAGGTCGATTTTTATTTTTTAATTATGATTTTTCAGCGTGTTTATCGTATTACTGACGTTATCCATCTGGGCGTGATGATGTACTGGATGATTTTTTTTAATAAGAATAGGGTTTGTGTACTAGCTTAAGATGCGCTTTCACGAGCCAGATTGGTTGACCAACTTTGGTTGAAAACAGTTTCAGGGAAAGCGACAAAGTCTGGCTTTATAATCCAAAGAAGCGAACGGTTGTTCTCCCAAGTTGCAGCAGTTCTAAGAAGATCCGTACCTCATTGTGAAGAAGATTAATGACGTTAAATACCGAATAAGCAAGATTTCTAGGGGAAAGCCGATGATAGTCCACCATAACCGATTGGCGCCGTTCGAGGGAGACCACGTCGTAGATGAAGAAGTGGAAGTGAACCAAGTCCGAGAAGTCCCTGACCTCCTCACGTTTGAGGAGTTCACGGGGGCCTATGGAGGTACCGGTAAAGCGAGACAGGGTGTTACCACTGAAGAGAAGCAAGACCTACTTGCACTTCCCGATGATTACTCACTGGCCCACATCATCCCGGCCAGTAAAGACGCACAAGGGTTGGCATCCGCCTTTCGAAGGAAGTTTGGTCGAGTTGCAGAACTTAAATGCTAACTGCCAGCTCCTGGCAGAGGGTTGAAACTCCAAGATACATCACGTTACCTTTTCTATCTGATAACAAAAGATGCTGTACCTGTACATCCTACCTACCTACTACCTACATACCAAGATGTATGGGATGCATTAATTCAATTGAGAGAGCACGTGTTGTGAGTCCGACGTGCAAAAGTTGGCCATGCCAAAGATAGAATGCCGCCAATTAGATTCGAGGGTTGTCCGAAAGTTCGAGGTGTTCCCGTCCCGCCCAGGTTCCAGGAGGAACCATCTCTTAAGGAGGGGGCAATGTTGCCAAAAAGGCCTGTCAACGACCTTCATTCGGACCCCTTTTTTAACAATGTTTACAGTTAATTAGGGTCGAGAACATTTCAAACGTCTCGTCTATCTGAAAGCTGCCTATTCTCGAAAAAATTAATATATTTCATAACTTTGCCTCTCGTTGTATAAGGTATTTCTTTAACATTCAATTTTTTTAATTAACTTATATAATAGACTATAAATTTAGAATTATGGTAACATAGAATTATGGTAGTTGGACAAATGCCAGACGAACGGAGAAGCAGTATACTGGTACCTGTTTACAAAAACAAGGGAGATATACAACAATGTACAAACTACAGGGCTATAAAACTGCTTAGCCACACCATGAAAATATGGGAAAGAGTAATTGATAGACGGATACGTGAAGAGACCGAAATATCCGAGAATCAATTTGGCTTTATGCAGGGTAGATCAACAACAGATGCAATTTTCATTATAAGGCAGTTGATGGAAAAATACAGGAGTAAAGAAACAAACGCTCATATGGTATTCATTGATCTTGAGAAAGCATATATGATAGAGTTCCTCGAGAGATTCTGTGGTGGGCACTCAATAAGAAAGGAGTCCCTGGTGAATATGTAAAGATTGTGAGAGATATGTATGAGGGAGTAACGACTAGTGTTAGGACAGGTGTGGGAGAGACTGATAAATTTCATGTGAAAGTAGGATTGCATCAAGGTTCTGTGCTTAGTCCGTATTTATTTTCATTAGTTTTGGACCAGATAACAGCGAAAATACAGGGTAACATTCCATGGTGCTTAATGTATGCTGATGATGTCGTGTTAGTAGGAAATAGTGAAAGAGACTTAGAACAAAAACTGGAACAGTGGAGACAAGCTCTGGAGGAAAAAGGTTTAAAACTTAGTAGGACAAAAACAGAGTATTTGGAATGTTCATTTAAAGATGGAGCTACTACAAATAAAATGGTATCTTTGGATGGTGAAATGATTGTAAAAAGCAATAGTTTTAAGTACCTAGGATCGGTATTACAGAGTAATGGAGAAATAGATGGAGATGCATGTAGTAGAATTAGGGCTGGATGGATGAAGTGGAAAGAAGCGAGTGGTGTGTTGTGTGACAGAAAAATTCCAATGAAGCTGAAGGGAAAATTCTATAAAACAGCCATAAGACCAGCTATGATGTACGGAACTGAATGTTGGGCAGTGAAAAAGAAAGAGGAACAGCGAATGCATGTGGCGGAAATGAGAATGCTTAGCTGGATGAGTGGAGTGACAAAGAAGGATACAATTAGAAATGAGTATATTAGGGGAAGTCTAGGTGTGGCACCAATTGATGCCAAAATGAGAGAGCATAGGTTAAAATGGTTTGGTCATGTTCAACGTCGAGACGTTAACCACCCAATACGAAGAATAGCTGAAGTGCAGATTCCTGGAAGGAGTAGGAGAGGAAGACCAAAGAAGACCTGGGGGGAGACGATAAGGCAGGACATGTTGGTAAAGGGGATTAACATTGATGTGGCCCAAGATAGAATTGTGTGGAGAAATGCAATTAGGGAAGCCGACCCCGCATAGGGATAAGGCAAAGAGAGAATGAATGAATAGACTATAAATTTGGAAAAGTAAAACTTTTAATAGTTATACATATTTTTCAACGCAAACGCTTTCAATGTTGTTTTATTAGAATTTTTGTTTCGTTTACGTTGAGACGAATATAGACATTTCTCAATCAATGTAGATAAACATTGAAAAATCCAACTTGAAATGATCTTCAAGAACGATTTCGTTAAAAACAGACCACATAAATTTCATGGAATTATTCATGCTTTTAACAAACATGGAAATGCCTTCGTTTGTATAACAAACCCCCGTAAAATTGATTTGTGACCGTAATCCATTTGATCCCTATTCTTAGTCACAGTCACGCACTTTCGAAGAAACGAAAGTCGCGATATAATACGACAGGCGATTTATAAAGTAGAAATTTCTATTAGTCGATAACTACGTTTTTTAAGCGTTTCTGTCTGAAGCTAATACATATATCATTCAAAATATTCTGACTGAATGCAATAGATCTTATGATCGAGTATCGACCAGTTATACAGTGATGAGCGCGCTAATAACCGGCAAAATAGCGGAAAAGACGGAAAACATAATCCATTGCGAAACAAAAAGAGATGAAACTAGTGGAGGTGGAAATGATCGTTATAAACGTATAAATTAATGTTATATTACATAGTTTCCCACCTTTAGACGTCTGTGACAGGAATATTTTATAAAATTCTACTGTCACACTGACAGTTGTCATACTCCTCTGATACGAATTCTTTGAAATATTACAAGCAGAGATGGATAACGAAGGAGAATACATTATATTAATGGGAGACCTAAATGGTAGAGTGTGAAGAGACAATAAAGGGATTGAACGATACTTAGGGCAACATGGAGAAGAAATGAAAAATGATAACGGAAACAGAATCATATACCTATGTATAGCAAATGATATGGTTATAACGAATTCAAAATTTATGCACAAAGACATACACAAATATACTAAAGAAATCTCACCGAGAAAAGAAAAATCCATAATAGACTATTTCCTAATAAAAAGAAAAGACCTAAAGATGATAAAAGACGTAAAGGTAAAACGAGAGGCTGAAATAAGCAGTGACCATTACTTGCTTATAATGGAACTAAGGGTGCACACACATAACACAACAGAAAAAAGAAAGAAGATAACTAAAGAAAAAATAAAAAGCTACAAATTAAGAGAAATAGATAGTAAAGAGGAATACCAGAAGAAGTTAACCAAACAGTTCGAGACTATAAAGGCAATTAACACAGGAATAGAAAATAAATGGAAGCAATTTAAGGAAATCATATTGAAAACAGCAAAAGAAGTATGCGGAACAACTAAAATCACAAACATATATTCGAAGAAAAGTAAATGGTGGACAGCAGAAATACAACGTAAAGTGAAAGAAAAGAAAAAAGTATGGAAAAAGTATCTAAAAACCAAATCGGAGGACGATTTCGAAAAATACTAAATGGCCAGAAACGACATTAAACAAGAAATTAAAACGGCAAAAAGAAGTCTTGGGAAGATTTTGGACACAAAATGAATGAAAACTATTTTAATAACCAGAAATTGTTCTATGGTACATTGAAACAGCTAAGACAAAAGAAAACACATAGATTAAGAAACATAAGAGATAAAGAAGGAAATATATTAACTACAGAAAGAGAAATAATGCAATGTAAGCAGTACTTTGAAGAACTAACAGAATGGAAACAATATCAACATGAAAGAGAGGAAGACATGATCGAAAATACAGAGGAAATGCAACAAATAACAAAAGAGGAAATTGCAGAAGCCCTTGACAAATTAAAATTGGGAAAATCTCCAGGCCAAGATGAAATCACAGCTGAAATGTTAAAGTACATGAGTGAAAATTCAAAAGAAAAATTCCGAGAACTACTAAATGAAATAATCACAGCAAAGGAAATACCATCTGATTGGAAAACAGATATAATAGTACCACTGTTTAAGAAAGGAGACGCAAGAAATTGCGAAAATTATAGGGGTATTACATTGACAAGCGTTCCTGCCAAAATATTTAATAGAATAATTGAAAAAAGGCCAAGGGAAAAACTAGAAATAAAATTAGAAGAATCCCAGCATGGCTTCAGAAAAGGAAGGATCCAAGATCTGATATTCATATTGAGACAAATAGGAGAAAAACTATTGATAAAATGCAAAGAGATACATATATGCTTTATTGATCTGAAAAAAGCTTTTGATAGAATAAGAAGGGAACATATATGGAAATGTTTAAAGAAAAATGGAATAGAAAAGGATATGATAGAAATAATTAAAGCCTTATATAAAAATAATAAAATAAAAATAAGGACTCACAATCAAGAATCTGATAAATTCCAGGCAAATATAGGACTAAAACAAGGCTGCGTACTAAGTCCATTACTTTTCTCAATGGTACTAGATGACGCAATAAAGCAATGCAAGGAGAAATCTAAAGACATGATATTGGGAAAATGGAAAATGAACAATGTACAAATACAAGAATTACTATTTGCAGATGATATGGTATTGTTAGCTGACACGGAAGAAAAACTGCAACAAATAATAAACACTTATATAAAAGAACTAAGAAAAATGAACATGGAAATAAACACCGATAAAAGTAAAACAATGGTTATGGCAACTACAAAAAAAGTGATAAAAATTAAGGTAGAAGGACAAGTGTTGGAACAAGTAAACAGCTACAACTACTTAGGTACAATTATTGAAGAAGATGGTAAAATAGACAAAGAAATAAACAATAAAATAGGAAAAGCAAGGACAATTTATAATACATTTAGAAATACGTTCTTTGGAAAGAAAGAGGTACCCAAAGAGGTCAAAACACAAGTGTACCAAAAAGTGGTTCGACCATCAATCGTCTATGGGAGTGAGTCGTGGACGCTAACAAAGAACAACAAAAGAAAAATCAAAGCTACAGAGATGAGATTCTTGAGAAAAATAGAAGGGGTCACACGAAGAGACAAAATAAGAAACGACACAATAACTCAAGCTCTAAAGATAAAACCCATAGAGACAATTATAGGGGAACGACAGTTAGGATGGTTGGGCCACATCCACAGACTAAACGACACAAGAATAACGAAAAAAGTATATGAAGTCAGAGTACAAGGGAAAAATAAAGTAGGTCGCCCAAGAATGAGATGGGAAGAACAAGTTAGACAAGAAGCAGAGAAGAGAGGACTGCAATGGAGTATGGCAAAACAATTAGCTCAAAATAGAACAACATGGAAATGAAGTATCAAAGAAGCACCACAAGATTAAAACATATGGACAGAAAGATGGGTCAAATAAGTAATTTGTATTCATTAAAATTGTATTGTTAAAATAAAAGTATTGTATAATTATTAAAATGTATTGAAATGTAGATATTGAACTAGTTGTAAACAGCCCAACACCGAAAGGTACGAATGGGTTTAACTGATTAAATAAATAAATAAAATAAATAAATTACATAGTTTCCCACCTTTAGACGTCTGTGACATGAGTATTTTATAAAATTCTACTGTCACAGTGACAGTTGTCATACTCCTCTGATACGTCTAAAGGTGGGAAATTATGTAATGGAATGTTACGTTTATAACGATCATTTCCATCTCCACTAGTTTCATCTCTTTTTGTTTCGCAATGTATTGTGTTTTCCATCTTTTGCGCTATTTTGCCGGTTATTAGCGCGCTCACCACTGTATAAGTTGTTTGATACACTACTGATTACACATTAAAAATATACATTTTTCTGAAACGGAAAGGTTGAGATTTGAACAGAGAGATTAGTAACAGAAAATAGTCTTCTAAATACAGCCTAGAGGCCTAGACTGAAACGGTAGGTAAATGAGAATATTATGCACTATACGATGTTATACACGCCTATCACTCGATGAAAAAGAAACTAATAATTGCAGATGTATATAGGTTTATAGGTGTAAGATTGTAGCTTTCAATGGAATCTGAATTTTTGCTTGTCCGTGGCTTGGAATATTTTCCCAGTCAGCTACATCAAGTGCCTTTTCCCATTTTCGAACGTCCTCCAGTAAACGGGTTTTTGGTACGCTGCTGAATTAGTCTGGTCCGATAAAAGGAGCTTCTGCAAGACTATTAGCAATTTTATTACCAAGAATTCCTGTATGATCTGGTGCTCACAGCAAAGTTACTTTGTTGCTCACTGCTAGAGTGCGAAGTCTTTCTCCTTTAACTGTGTTAAAAAATCTTCAACCAGTATCTACAACAGTAGAGGTGATAACACTTCTTGAAGGTAACCTTTTACTGCGCTTACAGTGGCCGACTGATCTTCTAGGTAGTGTTATATATTCCTATATACATAGTTCTGAGCATGGATTGGTTCCATTTGATGATGTAAGGTAGTATACCTTTTTCCGATGTTGCGATAGCGTTAATAGAGCCTATACGTATACATAATCATCACAAGGCATTTCATTCCTGATGCAATATTTGCCGCATTTTCTTAGAGCTCCTTGATTCGCTTATTGCGGTGAATCACTCCACATTCTTCTTATATTGCAAAGGTTGTTGTATGACTCAACTTTCGTTACAATTTTCTTTCACTTATTTCAGACACTATATATAGTAAGCATATAATATTATGTAATTGTAAGAGGCAAATAAACTCGAAGAGTTACATTACGAGCCATGGAATACTGGACGTGAGCCTTCGAGACCACATAACAAACCAACAAATCAGGCAAAGACCAGGAGTTCAAGATCTAATTGAAAGAATCACGACGTTTAAGTGGAACTGGGCAGGACATTTAGCTAGAACACAATATGGACGGTGGACAAGACGAATCATGGAATAGAGGCCCAGAAACTATAAAAGATGCCGATGATGACCACCGAATAGATAGACTGACAACTTAAAAAGAGTAGCAGTGGACGCGATTGGCTGATTGATGATGAATTGTAAGCAGAACCATTAAAAATGTAAATAAGACATTCGCAGTTTACACAGAAACATCACTTATGGCATTAAGAAAAAAGAAAATGATTATTTCTTAAAACCGTTATAGTCTTATGTCGTATCCACTATATTATTATAGTCAATCTCACCCAAGTTTTAGTATGAGAAACCCGAGCGCGAATTCAGCTTCCCATACAGGACCATATTTATATTTTTGATTGGATTAAGATTGAGACTAAAGCTGATCATGGATCATTCTTTTTGTTTTTATTAAATAATGCCACCATAAATATCAATATTGATTATCATTGGGTGCGTTCGGACGACCACAGCGGCTGGACAGCTGAGTAAGCGATATAGTTTAGACGACACCGCTGGAAGTCAGCCGCTGAGAGATTTACTAAGCTTTCCCTATCAGCGCTGGATACAACCACTCAGTCATTTGTGCTGACGTCAGCCGCTGTCGTCGTCCGAACGCACCCATTGATTAGTTTTAAGAAATCACTTGGTATTTATACCCGATTTCTTGGTATTGATCTCTCTTATTCCCCAGTCAAGAAACATCCAAAAAAGAAGTAAATTGATTATATACAAAACACTGCTGAGGCCTGTTCGCATATATGGCGCAGAAACGTGAAGCCTTAAGGGTCGTTTAAACACAACGATAAGTCACAGCAACTAGTTGTGATGACAAGTTGAAACGCTGTTTAGACGCTGCGATTCAATGCGATACCACCTTCAACCCAACTCCAACTTTGATAAGTTGTGCGATGCACCGTTTACACACAGTGATAAGTTGCAACAACTCGATTGACCTTGATAAGTTGTTTGATATATCGCTGTGTTTAAACGATCCTTAAAGGATCGTTTAAACACAGCGATATATCAAACAACTTATCAAGGTCAATCGAGTTGTTGCAACTTATCATTGTGTGTAAACGGTGCATCGCACGACTTATCAAAGTTGGAGTTGGGTTGAGGTTGGTATCAACTTATCACAAGGATCGAGTTGTTTTAATTTATCGTCGTGTCTAAACGGTACAGCGATTTATCATTGGACTTGGGTCGTATCAATTTAGGAGAATCTTACCGTATTAGAATTTATTTACATATATAATTAAATAATGTACAGGGTGATTGATTAGTGAGGTAAAGCTACGTAGATCCGTTATAGTAATAGATAGCAATAAAAGTTAATAACAAAAATTGTAGCCAACTTTTAGATTCACATTTATAAAATTAATTAGAATGTTACATAGGGTGTTCGATAACATAGTGGCAGAAATCATAGAGCAAAACAGCGAAACCAAACAAGTTTGATTTCTCCGCTCGCACTCTTTGTTATTTTTCCGAAAAATGAATCTCGATGTCCTGACATTTCAAGGTAAAATCTATGCTTTTCAAAATGGTTCTAGGAAACTCATATCATCTGAAAATGACCTTTCGACATAGTAATTTATAAATGCAATTAATTAAACATTAAATTTACATGGGACAATTGCTCGGAGCTTGACAAATCTCAATCTGATTTGTTTATTTATCTATTTGTTTATGTATTTTTGTATCTATGCTGTATTTAAAATAGTATTTTTCTAATTTAATTGATACATTGGGCATTAGTTGCTAATTTTAAGTAGGTATTGTTACTGGCAGTTAAAGTTTGCTTTTTGTTTTATTTAGGTTCGTATACTTGTTTACATTTCAGAGATTTATTATTTACTACAATTAGTACAGGTAATTTGGGGAGATTTTTTGTTAATTATAATTTATAAGCAGCCACTGATACTATTTGTAAGAAATGTTATTTAAATATATAATATATGCATCCGATTTAAGCAAATCATGAATAATCTAAAATGTGCTCACATTAATTCTAGATCTTTAGTTGCTCATTTTAATGATGTAAAAAGGCTTGTTCTGGATAATGATTTGGACGTATTAGGTGTAAGTGAGACCTGGTTAAGTAGAGGTGTTTCTAATCATATTATTGATATTCCTGGTTATCAGTTTGTAAGAGTTGATAGAAATAGAAATACTACGGGTGGAGGTGTAGGAGTTTATTTAAAGAGTAATATAACGTATAACATTATACAATCAACAAATGAAATAGAACAGATATGGTTAAAACTTTCGTTTAAAAATGAAACATTAGCAATCGGTGTGTGCTATAATCCCAATGAAATATTTTATAAAACTTTTTTCGACTCTTTTGAAACAGTTGTATCTTCAATATTGCCCTTAGTAGATCATATACTGTGCTTGGGTGACTTTAATGTTGATCTATTAAACTTTAGCAATTATTCTACACAATTCGTTATTGATTTATTAAATGGTCTTGGGTTAAAACAGCTGGTAAATCAAGCAACAAGAATCACAAAATCTACATCCACCCTACTGGATTATGTGATCACATCAAGTGAGGATAAAATAATTTCAGTTGAAATAAAACATATTCCTGAAATAAGTGATCATGAAATGATAATGTTAAAGGTAAGTTGTGAGGTTAAAACCAATAAAACAAAATTTATTACTGGTCGTAACTTTAAAAACTTAAATTATAATCAATTTAAATCTGATCTGGAGTCCATACCATGGAGAAATATTTATGACCTCACAGATGTAGATAGTAAAGTAACTTTTTTGTCTGAAAATATTGTTACATTGCTTGATATTCATGTCCCAATTAGGACTTACAGGATTACAAAGAAATATGCTCCATGGCTGACTGATACGATTAGAGCTTTAATGCTGGATAGGGACAAAGCATTTTTAAGTTACAAAATTTCTAAAAATATTGCACATTGGAATAACTACAAAAAATTACGTAATTTAGTATCAGCAGTCACTATAAAAGAAAAAAAATCATTTTTTAAAAATATTCATGTTAGATCTGCCAAAGATATGTGGAGCAATTTAAAATATTTGATAAATGACGATAAGCATGAGAAAAGTTTTGATGTAAGTAGCAAATGGAATATAAATGACATTAATAAACACTTTATTGAAGTTATACCAAAAATGAAAGAGGACTTAGATACAAAAATGTTTTATCAAAACAATGTTAAAACTTATTTTAACAAATTGCTTAATTTTAAACCAGTCTCTGAAACTGATATTTTATATATAATAAATAAGATAAAGAGTAAAGCTGTTGGACATGATGGTATTAACATATTAACATTACAGTTGTGTATTCCCTATCTTCTTCCGTATATCACGCATATTATCAACTTTTGTTTAAAACATTCTGTTTTTCCTAATAACTGGAAACGTGCGCATGTTATTCCATTACCTAAAACTAAAATTCCTAATAGTTTAAATGATCTTAGACCTGTAAGTGTTCTGCCAACATTATCCAAAATTCTAGAAAAGGTAATTGAAAATCAGTTAAGTACTCACTTAAATAAGAATAAAATTATTCCTTCTATACAGTCCGGTTTCAGGTCTGGGCATAGTTGTCTGTCTGCTTTAGTAAACATTACTGATGACATCTTCAAAGCTTATGATCAAAATAAAATATCAATTCTAATTCTTTTGGATTACTCGAAAGCCTTTGATACAATTAACCATGATTTATTATCCTATATTCTACAGTTCTCTGGGTTAGATGAAGGAGCAGTCGAGTTAATGAAATCTTATCTATCAAATAGATATCAAGCTGTAAAACTTCATCAAGAAATTTCTTCTTTTTTAGAACTTAACAATGGTGTTCCTCAAGGATCGATACTAGGTCCCATTTTATTCTCTGTGTATACATCAAATTTTCCTTCTGCTTTTTTGTCTTGCACTCAACACTACTATGCTGATGATACACAACTTTATATGTCATTTAATTTAGACGAGTGTGAACAAGCAGTTCATGCAATAAATTATGATTTATTAAATATGCAGATTTTTTCTCAAAATCATTGCCTAAAACTGAATGCGTCCAAAACTCAGGCTATTGTTTTTGGTAGATCCTCTCATCGAAAAATATTTTTAGAAACTTACTCAAATAAACTGCTTTTAGAAAATGGTAACTTAGTTTTTAGCAAAAAGGTAAAAAACCTGGGGGTTTGGTTGGATGAAGACTTAAGATTTACACACCATGTTAGTCTTTGTTTACAAAGAGCATACGGGGTACTTAAGCTTCTATACCAAAGTCGTAATATATTAAACAGTGCTACCAAATCCTTGTTGTGTGAATCTTTAATTTTATCAAAATTAAATTATTGCGATGTGCTTTATAACTCATGCCTTACTGAGACTGATTCTAGGAGAATACAGAAATTACAAAACTCCTGTTTGCGATTAATTTTTGGAATTAGAAAGTATCAAAGTATTAGCCATACTTTTACTTTAAATAAGTGGTTAAACATGAAAGACCGCAGAAAACTTCATGCTTTATGTTTCTACCATAAGATTCTTCGGGAAGGGGTACCTCCTTACCTATACAATAGAATAACTTATAGAACTGATGTCCATAACCTTAATCTAAGACATAGGAACACTCTCTCTTTACCACGTCACGTAACGCATTTTTTCAAACGCTCATTTTCTTTTTCAATTGCGAGTCATTTGAATAATTTTGATTATGATATTCGTACATTATCCGGACATAGTTTTAAGGAAAAAATGTTTAAATATTTGTTATCTGAGCAGTAATGCCAAGCCTACGATTTTTAGAGTACCTAATTTGCATACTATCTAGTAGTATCAGTATATGTAAGTATATGTATATACAAAATATAGTTTTTCGCCCTTCTATTAGGAAATGGGGGTTAGGTGGAAGAGCAGCTGTACATTGCTGTCCTTCAGTGATGTACAAGCTGAACCTCGCCCTACAGACCAATTAATATTTTTGTTTTGTTGTATAATTTTTGGAATACTAATAAAGACATTTATTATTATTATTTATTATTATCCAGATTTAGCCATACGGCTCACACTCCCTCTAAGGGGAAAATTGACTCATCCCAGATACCTACGGTATCAAAAGGATTGAGCTCTGGTGGGACTCTTTCCGTGTTATCGAGCCCTAGGTGACTTGGAATGCAGGTGTATCTCCCAAAAATTTTCGTACACTTCTGGCCGTCGCAAGTAGTACAGCTTTCTGCATGGTCTTATAAAGATGTTCATTGAGACCCAGCTTTTTTATGCTTTCGAGGAGGGTCTTCGGAATGACTCCAGTAGTAGATATAACAATAGGTATCGTCTGGGTACTTTGCATTCTCCATTGTCTCCGTATTTGAATTTCCAGATCTCTATACTTGGCGATCTTTTCAGTAAATTTACTACGTAGATTATTGTTGTTAGGTATCGCCACATCAATTAGTGTTGTTTGTCTCGTTAATTTATTAACTAGTACGAGATCTGGCCTATTATGTGCCACTGTTTGGTCTGTGAGCACACTGCGGTCCCAGTATAGCTTGTAGTTGCCATCCTCAAGCATACTCTCAGGAACGTATTGATAATATGGGAGATGGTCCGTTTGGAGAAGTCCCAACTTGTTAGCTATCTCTTGATGAAGGATTTTTCCCACTGCGTCATGCCGTTCCTTATATTCAGTTGCAGCAAATGCTTGGCAGCCCCCTGTAATATGTTGGATGGTTTCTTGGGCTTGACATCCATATCGGCATCTGTCGTTTTGAACCTGAGGGTCTTTGACGATATATTTCAGGTAATTTCTGGTTGGTATAACCTGATCCTGAATGGCCAGTAATGAACCCTCCGTTTCAGGGAACATCTTTCCTGATGTCAACCAATAGTTCGACGCTGTATTGTCGACATAGTCTTGGCTGACCTCATTGGGATGTCGCCCGTGCAGAGGCTTACCCATCCAGGCGCGCAGTTTTTCGTCCTTAGTAAGGTGGTTTAAGCGCATTTCTGGTTCCCTCAGTTTGATCGGTGTTGTGTCATCTACTGCGCAAATGGCGCGGTGTAGAGTAGATGTCTCAGCCTGCATCTGAAAATAAGTTCTTAAATTAGCAATTTGTTTATCTAATTGCTCACCTATATCCATAAGCCCTCTTCCTCCTAAATACCGGGGTAATGTCGTTCGTTCTACTGCACTTTTAGGGTGGTGCTTTTGTGCCTTTGTGAGGTGTGTTCGTACTTTTCGCTGAAGATTTTCTATATCCGTTTTTGTCCACTTAACAATACCAAATGAATAGCTAAGCGGGGAACAAGCGTAGGTGTTTAGTGCCTTAAACAAATTTTTACTGTTAAGCTGTGAACGAAGCAGCTGTTTTACCCTTCTTATAAACTCAGTAGTTATCTCAGTTTTCATTTGCTTATGGTCAATTTTCCGCGCCTGCTTTACTCCAAGATATTTGTACATATCGTTGTCGCCCATGGCCTCGATGTTCTGGCCATTTTGCATATCGAATCCACCGGGCTGTACCTTTCCTCTGACTATATTCAAAACACGGCACTTGTCTAGACCGAACTGCATACTAATATCATTAGAGAATGTTTCTACAGTTTTTAGCATCTCTTCTAGGTGTTCTCGAGTGGAAGCCATTAATTTCAAATCATCCATATACAACAGATGATTGAGCTTCGCTACCACAGTATTATTGCTTTTAATGCTAAAACCTGAGTCAGTGGAGTTTAATAGCTGGGAAAGGGGGTTCAAAGCTAAACAGAACCACAATGGACTCAACGAGTCTCCTTGAAATAGGCCCCGGTTGATTGCGATATTTTCGGTTTCGATATTGTTTTCACCAGGTATTTGGAGGTGAATTTTAGTCTTCCAATCTCTCATTATATGCCTTAAAAAGGTCACTATGTTATCATCGACTTTGTATATTTTCAATATATCTATTAGCCATTCATGCGGTACTGAATCAAAGGCCTTTTTATAGTCAATAAAAGCAGTGAAAAGGTTCCTTTTTTTAGTGAATGCCTGGTTAGAAATGACTGAGTCGATGATAAGCTGTTCTTTGCAACCCATGGAACCCTTAGCGCATCCTTTCTGTTGAGGCTCTATGATATTGTTTAGAGCACAATGTTGGTAGATACGCCGGGTTACACAGGATGTGACCAATTTATACAAAGTTGGAAGACAAGTAATTGGGCGGTACTTGGATGGATCTTGGGTGTTATTTTGATCCTTGGGTATTAAGTAAGTAGTTCCCTGAGTTAGAAATGATGGTAATTCCTGCGGATTAGAAATAACACGATTAATTAATGTTGATAAGCACTCATGAATACTCCAAAACTTTTTAAGCCAGAAGTTCTGGACTCCGTCTGGTCCAGGAAATTTCCAGTTATGAAGCTCTTTGATGACATTTGAGACTTCTTCAGTCGTGAATGGTTCGTAGTTAGCAGTGACGTAGTGGTGACAGTTGTGCGTCGTATCTTCTATCCAGCCAGCATTGTTGTTAAAAACAGCTGGTGTGGAAAGTTGATTTCCCCAAAACTCATGAATTTCTTCTTGGCTTGGGTAAGACTTGTCGACACTTTCTACGGTGGAATTGAGTTTTCGGTAGAACGCCTTCTCAGAGTTCTCAAAAAGTGCATTGTCACATTTTCGGTTGTTACTAACTTTATACCTTCTTAATCGTCCTGAATAGACGGAGAGTTTTTGTTTTAATGTATCCAGACACTGTTGGGCTGTGTTATTTTCTGGATCGTATCTCGAGTGTCTTGCAGTGCTCCGCATTATTTCTTCAGCTCTCTTAATGACCTTTCTACTTGTTACACCTCTTACATATTCTGTAACTTGACCAATATCCCTACGCAGTAATTCAATTTTTCCGAGAAGTCTTTTTTCCCAGGGTGCAGTTCTGTTACCAGTCCTTCCATTATTAGTACCCCGTCGTGTTCTGATCTTAACGCCCATTACATTAGCAATTGCTGTTGCTGCACAGTAGATTAGCATATGCAGATATTCCAATGTGTGGGCTTCTACGACATAATTGGGTAGGACTTCAGTGTTCACAATTTGTAACAGCGCACCTAGTTTCTTACAAGAGTTTATTCGTGGTAGCGGTGGTCTGCTAAGTGGATTTGTTCCATTAAACTCTTGTACGGCACGCGCCATTTCGTTTGCTAGACTATCGCGCAACTCGTTGTTTTCCTGCTGTGTATTGTCAGGTTGAGTTTCTGGTATGGGAATCTCAGGGATCTGCTCATCAAGTATTTCATTAGGGACTTGATCTAAAACTAGCCCTTGGTTGTTAATCTCCCGTTCGACTTCGCTTTTGATCGTATTGCGTCTAGCCTCTGGGATAAGGTTGTTTCTTATGATTACCCGGTATTGATCTGATACTCTTTGCTCCGATACTTGAATATCTGGGTACTCCCTGCAAAATTCGGCATACAGCTGTTGTCTGTAGCCGATCGTTTCTTGACCGAAGTTTGTCACCTTATAATAGGAGCGCAAAATGCTTTCGTTAATGGACACAGTCCATTTCATGCGCTGCCTCGGTCGTCCCGCTTGAGTGAGCGCCGGCTGATGTTCCAGCGCAGCACCTTCAGCGGGTGGAGCTCTTGCTGTTGTTTGGCTCGCTTGTGGTTGTTGTTGTTGTTGGGCTGTAGCTGATTATTATTATTATTATTATTATTATTATTATTATCTGAAGTGTTTCAAAGAAAGCTGTTTTTGAATCAGTAAGATTCCCTATTCAGATGACGACGATGGCTTTTTAAATTTATAACTTTATGCAATTTTATAATTAAATAAATATTATGTAACTTAATAATTATTATTAGTTCTACGTTCTACAGTGTGGCAAAACCAAATGGAATAAATTCATTATTTCTTAAACCGACGACTAAAAAATCCGGACATATTTTTAAATTATGATTTTTTGGCATTTACATACTAGTGACGTCATCCATCTCGAAGCTGAAATAAAAAATATACATGCGGACCAATGTAAAAAAGGTCATTTCATTGTTGTCTTCTTACCGGCGTGAGAAATACAAAATAAGATTTACTATTTTATTTGGACATAAGTCACAATTCGAGTTTGAAATCAAGTTTACTTGACGTTTCGAGTTTCACTTCGGAAATCGTTATCAGTATATAAAAAAACATTCATAAATTAAAAATTTAACTTTTGTTTCTGGTGAAGCAACGCAGTTGGAACAAGCAGAATATTATAATTATTGTCACCGGAAAGCGAAAAAGGTAACGCACAACTTGAAAGAACTTATATATTTCTAACTTCGTTTCTGGTGAAGCAACGCAGTTGGAACAAGCAGATATATTTTAGTTGTGTCACCGGAAAGCGAAAAAGGTAACGCACAACTTGGGAGAACCTATAGATTTCCAACTTGGTTTCTGGTGAAGGAACGCAGTTGGAACAAGCAGATATATTATAATTGTGTCACCGGAAAGCGAAAAAGGTAACGAATAACTTGGAAGAGCCTATAGTTTTCTAACTTCGTTTCTGGTGAAGCAACGCAGTTGGAACAATCAGATATATTATAATTGTGTCACCGGAAAGCGAAAAAGGTAGTCCCTGAAAACTATAGGTTTTTCCAAGTTGTGCGTTACCTTTTTCGCTTACCGGTGACACAATTATAATATATCTGCTTGTTCCAACTCGTTGCTTCACCAGAAGCGAAGTTAGAAAACTATAGGGTCTTCCAAGTTGTGAGTTACCTTTTTCACTTTCCGGTGACACAATTATAATATATCTGGTTGTTCCAACCCTGTTGCTTCACCAGAAGCGAAGTTAGAAAACTATAGGTTCTTCCAAGTTGTGCGTTACTTTTTTCGCTTTCTGGAGACACAATTATAATATATCTGCTTGTTCCAACTCCATTGCTTCACCAGAAACGAAGTTAGAAAAGTATAGGTTCTTCCAAGTTGTGCGTTACCTTTTTTGCTTCCCGGTGACACAATTATAATATATCTGCTTGTTCCAACTCCGTTGCTTCACCAGAAGCGAAGTTAGAAAAGTATAGGCTCTTCCAAGTTGTGAGTTACCTTTTTCACTTTCCGGTGACACAATTATAATATATCTGGTTGTTCCAACCCTGTTGCTTCACCAGAAGTGAAGTTAGAAAACTATAGGTTCTTCCAGGTTGTGCGTTACCTTTTTCGCTTCCCGGTGACACAATTATAATATATCTGCTTGTTCCAACTCCGTTGCTTCACCAGAAGCGAAGTTAGAAAACTATAGGCTCTTCCAAGTTGTGAGTTACCTTTTTCACTTTCCGGTGACACAATTATAATATATCTGGTTGTTCCAACCCTGTTGCTTCACCAGAAGCGAAGTTAGAAAACTATAGGTTCTTCCAAGTTGTGCGTTACCTTTTTTGCTTTCCGGTGACAATTATAATATTATATCAGCTGCTTTTTCCAACTGTGTTGCTTCACCAGAAACAAAGTTAAATTTTTAATGTATGAATGTTTTTTGTTGATATTTTCAACTCAGGCGCTCCAAAACCAACAAACCACTCGCAAACCCGTCCAAATACGTATTGCGAACCATCAAAGCTTTTGTTGAAAAACCGACAGAAGTTGACGTGCCTGATCCCTTGATCACGCATTTTTAATTACTTTTTCTTTTGCGTAGACAGACGAATAGGGAATGTTGTATACAAATTAAAGTACGGTAATGGTACTTTTTAATAGTGATATAAAATACAGGGTATCCCATTTAAATTTTACTGAAAAAATAATGTACCTACCTACTTGAGTTTTAACTCACCCTTTATTAGATATAAAGTAAATTAGCAATATCAATCATTTTTAAAAATTTTGACAATAAATAAAATATGGCATCAATAAACCATTGCCGTTGTGCTTATTTTTATTTATACAGTGAGTTGAACTTGTTACGATTTTCATATAAAATTGGTTATAACTTTGTAAATACCCTGTATAACATACCCAACCTTTATATTTTGAAAGTAACAGGATCTATTTGTTTACGATGAAAACTAGTTATAATTCATTGAAGGGTCTAAAAGGGTCTAATGTACACAATGGTCCCCTCTTCAACTTGTTGTGGTCAACTTATCGCAGCGTCTAAACAGCGTTTCAACCTCAACAAATCACAGCAACTTGTCATCACAACTAGTTGCTAGACTTATCGCTGTGTTTAAACGTTATGATGACAAGTTGCTGTGATTTGTTGAGGTTGAAACGCTGTTTAGACGCTGCGATAAGTTGACCACAACAAGTTGAAGAGGGGACCATTGTGTACATTAGACCCTTTTAGACCCTTCAATGAATTAGATCGTAAACAAATAGATCCTGTTACTTTCAAAATATAAAGGTTGGGTATGTTATACAGGGTATTTACAAAGTTATAACCAATTTTATATGAAAATCGTAACAAGTTCAACTCACTGTATAAATAAAAATAAGCACAACGGCAATGGTTTATTGATGCCATATTTTATTTATTGTCAAAATTTTTAAAAATGATTGATATTGCTAATTTACTTTATATCTAATAAAGGGTGAGTTAAAACTCAAGTAGGTAGGTACATTATTTTTTCAGTAAAATTTAAATGGGATACCCTGTATCTTATATCACTATTAAAAAGTACCATTACCGTACTTTAATTTGTATACAACATTCCCTATTCGTCTGTCTACGCAAAAGAAAAAGTAATTAAAAATGCGTGATCAAGGGATCAGGCACGTCAACTTCTGTCGGTTTTTCAACAAAAGCTTTGATGGTTCGCAATACGTATTTGGACGGGTTTGCGAGTGGTTTGTTGGTTTTGGAGCGCCTGAGTTGAAAATATCAACAAAAAACATTCATACATTAAAAATTTAACTTTGTTTCTGGTGAAGCAACACAGTTGGAAAAAGCAGCTGATATAATATTATAATTGTCACCGGAAAGCAAAAAAGGTAACGCACAACTTGGAAGAACCTATAGTTTTCTAACTTCGCTTCTGGTGAAGCAACAGGGTTGGAACAACCAGATATATTATAATTGTGTCACCGGAAAGTGAAAAAGGTAACTCACAACTTGGAAGAGCCTATAGTTTTCTAACTTCGCTTCTGGTGAAGCAACGGAGTTGGAACAAGCAGATATATTATAATTGTGTCACCGGGAAGCGAAAAAGGTAACGCACAACCTGGAAGAACCTATAGTTTTCTAACTTCACTTCTGGTGAAGCAACAGGGTTGGAACAACCAGATATATTATAATTGTGTCACCGGAAAGTGAAAAAGGTAACTCACAACTTGGAAGAGCCTATACTTTTCTAACTTCGCTTCTGGTGAAGCAACGGAGTTGGAACAAGCAGATATATTATAATTGTGTCACCAGGAAGCAAAAAAGGTAACGCACAACTTGGAAGAACCTATACTTTTCTAACTTCGTTTCTGGTGAAGCAATGGAGTTGGAACAAGCAGATATATTATAATTGTGTCTCCAGAAAGCGAAAAAGGTAACGCACAACTTGGAAGAATCTATAGTTTTCTAACTTCGCTTCTGGTGAAGCAACAGGGTTGGAACAACCAGATATATTATAATTGTGTCACCGGAAAGTGAAAAAGGTAACTCACAACTTGGAAGACCCTATAGTTTTCTAACTTCGCTTCTGGTGAAGCAACGAGTTGGAACAAGCAGATATATTATAATTGTGTCACCGGTAAGCGAAAAAGGTAACGCACAACTTGGAAAAGCCTATAGTTTTCAGGGACTACCTTTTTCGCTTTCCGGTGACACAATTATAATATATCTGATTGTTCCAACTGCGTTGCTTCACCAGAAACGAAGTTAGAAAACTATAGGCTCTTCCAAGTTATTCGTTACCTTTTTCGCTTTCCGGTGACACAATTATAATATATCTGCTTGTTCCAACTGCGTTCCTTCACCAGAAACCAAGTTGGAAATCTATAGGTTCTCCCAAGTTGTGCGTTACCTTTTTCGCTTTCCGGTGACACAACTATAATATATCTGCTTGTTCCAACTGCGTTGCTTCACCAGAAACGAAGTTAGAAATATATAAGTTCTTTCAAGTTGTGCGTTACCTTTTTCGCTTTCCGGTGACAATAATTATAATATTCTGCTTGTTCCAACTGCGTTGCTTCACCAGAAACAAAAGTTAAATTTTTAATTTATGAATGTTTTTTTATATACTGATAACGATTTCCGAAGTGAAACTCGAAACGTCAAGTAAACTTGATTTCAAACTCGAATTGTGACTTATGTCCAAATAAAATAGTAAATCTTATTTTGTATTTCTCACGCCGGTAAGAAGACAACAATGAAATGACCTTTTTTACATTGGTCCGCATGTATATTTTTTATTTCAGCTTCGAGATGGATGACGTCACTAGTATGTAAATGCCAAAAAATCATAATTTAAAAATATGTCCGGATTTTTTAGTCGTCGGTTTACGAAATAATGAATTTATTCCATTTGATTTTGCCACACTGTAGAACGTAGAACTAATAATAATTATTAAGTTACATAATATTTATTTAATTATAAAATTGCATAAAGTTATAAATTTAAAAAGCCATCGTCGTCATCTGAATAGGGAATCTTACTGATTCAAAAACAGCTTTCTTTGAAACACTTCCGATATCAGGACATCGAGATTCATTTTTCGGAAAAATAACAAAGAGTGCGAGCGGAGAAATCAAACTTGTTTGGTTTCGCTGTTTTGCTCTATGATTTCTGCCACTATGTTATCGAACACCCTATGTAACATTCTAATTAATTTTATAAATGTGAATCTAAAAGTTGGCTACAATTTTTGTTATTAACTTTTATTGCTATCTATTACTATAACGGATCTACGTAGCTTTACCCCACTAATCAATCACCCTGTACATTATTTAATTATATATGTAAATAAATTCTAATACGGTAAGATTCTCCTAAATTGATACGACCCAAGTCCAATGATAAATCGCTGTACCGTTTAGACACGACGATAAATTAAAACAACTCGATCCTTGTGATGAGTTGATACCAACCTCAACCCAACTCCAACTTTGATAAGTCGTGCGATGCACCGTTTACACACAATGATAAGTTGCAACAACTCGATTGACCTTGATAAGTTGTTTGATATATCGCTGTGTTTAAACGATCCTTAAAACGCAGAGAGATGAATGATTTTTGGGAATATTCGGGCGTAAAATACTTCGCAAAATATTTGGAGCTGTAGACAACCAAGGGCGGTGGCGTAAAAGATATAACTTGAATTACACCAACTCTTTAATGAATCAGACATCATTACATTAAAATATAGCTTTAGATGGGCTGGATCTTTAATTTACCAGACGTCACTATGTTCATTAAAATACAGCTTTAGATGGGCTGGGCACATTACGAATGCCAGACAACACGGAACACATGAACAGCACGAGTTGAGCCGACTTGGCATATTAAAAATCAGAATGGAGACGAATCTTAGAGCGGATCAGGATCCACAAAGGATTGTCAAGCCAAAGATGATTTCTTCAGAAAAGGTGTACGAGGGTGGATTGATATTAAACTAGCCTTTGATAGAAAAAACAAGTTTTTTGGGATTAAATCGATTTATTTCTCAACATAGTCCCCTTTTAGCTCGATACACTTACTAAGATGATGTACCAATTTTTTATCCCATCCGAACAGTACTTTCGCTCGAGCTCTTCAAAATAGACCGAAGTTTCAGCGATGACTTCACCATTTGTTGCGAAACGGCGTCCTCCGAGCCATTTTTTTAGGTTTGGAAACAGGACAAAGTCGCTGGCGGCAAGATCTGGGGAATACGCTGGATGTTCAACCAATTCATAGCCCAATTTTTGTAATTTTGCCATGGCGTCGGCCGATCGGGGAGCCGGTGCGTTGTCTTGGTAAAAGAGCACTTTTTTGCGTTCCAAACCGGGGCGTTTTCGACGCAATTCGGCATCGAATCGATCCAATAATGCTACGTAGTACTCGCCATTGATTGTTTTTTTTCCTTTTTCCAAGTAGTCGATGTGGATGATGCCCTTCGCATCCCAGAAAACAGTCGCAATCTCTTTGCCGGCCGAATGTGCACTCTTTGCCTTCTTCGGCGGGCCTTCGCCACGTTTGCGCCACTGTTTCGACTGTTCTTAATGCACCCAGGTTTCATCAACGGTGATAAATCGGCGAAAAAAATCCTTCGGATCACGCCGTATCGTCGCCAAAAGCGTCTCCGAAGTGGTCACACGTTTTCACATTTGGTCGATTGTCAGCTAACGCGGCACCCATCGCGCGTATAGCTTTTTCATGTCCAAATGATGGTAAATGATGTTGTGTACGCGTTCGTAGGAAATGTTTAGGACCTCTTAGTCCATGTGGTGAGACCGCTCCCGTCTGAAAAAATTTCTGATTCGGTTTCTTTGTGGATTCCTATTCAAAAATGTCCCCTTTAAACAAATCTGAAGGGTGCCGGGCGAAATTTTTGGGCAGAAATTGTTTAAACAATTTTTTTTAAACAAATACAAAAGATTACGTTTTTTTGCTCTGGAACATATATTTTTAGGTTTTTTGGGTCATTTTAAACAAGAAATGTATCTTGTAATTTTTCTTAAAAATTCATAGTTTTCGAGTTATAGGCGATTTAAAATCTGAAAAATGCGAAAATACGCATTTTCGAGGCCTAAAAACTCTATTTAAATTAGTATTTTTGAGGTTGCCAGATACTTAAATTGAAGATTAAACATTCAGCTTCAAGATTCTGAAGAGTGGTTGCGTCTAACCTTAATTTATACCGTTGTTGTTTAATTGTTAAATATGCGTGTTTATCCGATTTTTTTGCCGGTGCGGCGAGCTCTATTTCAAAAATCTCCTATTTTCCTCCGAAAAATATTTTTTCTAGATTCTTTGGGATATTCTAAATAAAATAAGTTTCTTTACATTTTTCTCAAAAATTAATAGTTTTAAAGTTATAAGCGATTTAAAATCCGAAAAATGATAAAAAACGCATTTTTAACTTTTGAGAAAAATGTCAAGAAACTTATTTTATTTAGAATATTCCAAAGAAACTAGAAAAAATATTTTTCGGAGAAAAATAGGATTTTTTTGAAATAGGGCTCGCCGCACCGGCAAAAAAATCGGATAAACACGCATATTTAACAATTAAAAAACAACGGTATAAATTAAGGTTAGACGCAATCACTCTTCAGAATCTTGAAGCTGGCAACCTCAAAAATACTAATTTAAATATGAGTCTTTAGGCCTCGAAAATGCGTATTTTCGCATTTTTTAGATTTTGAATCGTCTATAACTCTAAAATTATCAATTTTTGAGAAAATTTACAAAATATCTTTCTTGTTTAGAATTACCCACAAAACTTAAAAATATATGTTCCTGAGCAAAAAAACGTGATCTTTTGTATTTGTTTAAAAAAATATTTTTAAACAATTTCTGTCCAAAAATTCCGCCCGGCACCCTTCAGATTTGTTTAAAGGGGACATTTTTGAATAGGAATCCACAAAGAAACCGAATCAGACATTTTTCCAGACGGGAGCGGTCTCACCACATGGATATTATCTATTAACTCGCGGAGCTTAATCCGACGATCTGCCATAATCATGCCATAGACTTTGTTGATCAAATCCGGCGTGGTGACTTCATTTGGCCTCCCGGGACGCTCATCATCAAAAACACTCGTACGACCACGAACAAATTCAGCTTTCCAAAAATTTACTATTGCTAACGAAGGTGCAACCTCACCATATACTTCGTCCAGGTCGGCTTTGATTTGCAGATTCGTTTTGCCCTTTTTGTGAAGGAACTTAATCACCGAACGATACTCGATTTTTTCCCATTTCTCCGAAAACACAAAATTGGCTTGCTTTTGACGGCTAAAAAAACCAAACTAATTGTTTTTAAATTTTGACAGACGTCATATCATGAATGACAAATGTCAAAACCGAAAGCAATTTGGTATCAATTAGCGCCATCTATCAAAGGCTAGTTTAATATCAATCTATCATCGTAGGTTTCCTAAGAAAAAATTGTTTCCCTGCATTTATTGTTGTTATTGTAAAGTTTGAAAGATCAGATCATTCTAATCTTAATTTATAATCGATTATTTCACAATGAAATACCTTTGTATTTTAGGAATTTTAACCATTACTTCCGTATCGGATTGCATAAAATACAGGTCATAAATTCAGTCACATATTTTGCAGTAACAAAAATAGAGGTCATAAATTTAGTCACATATTTTGGGACCAAAAATAGTTCGATTGAACCTAACTTACCTTAGTACAAATGTGCACATAAAAAAATTACAGTTCTTTGAAGTTACAAAATGAAAATCGATTTTTTCCAATATATCGAAAACTATTAAGATTTTTTATTTAAAATGGACATGTGGCATTCTTATGGCAGTAGTATCTTAAGAAAAAATTATAGTGAAATTTGGACACCCCTTAAACATTTTATGGGGGTTTTGTTCCTTTAAACCCCCACAAACTTTTGTGTACGTAAATTTTAATTTAATTATTATGGTAGGGGAGCCCAAGCGGGTATTTTTGCAGTTACTCGAGCGCGTCAGATTAGCATATAGGGAGAAACCTGGTACCCTGCAGATGTACCTCTACCATATATTGGCTCTGAACACAGGGGAGTTCGTTAAGGGGGGACCGAAAAAAAAATCTATCCTTAAAAAAACTCGAAATTGTCAGATTAAGATAAGGTAAGTTAAGTACATGCAAAAGAGTGTATATTTCAAAAATCTGACGATCTGAACCGGGCGTAAGGAAATGGGTGAGTCCCAAAGTTTCACAAGAAAAAAGCGAATATTTCGCGAAATGAGTGACAGATCGAAAAACTACAAAATGTATGCTCAATATTTTTTAAAAATCTATCGAATGATACCAAACACGACTTCCCACGGAGAGGGATGGGGGGTAAATTTATTATTTTAAATACAAATCCCGCGACATGAGCATCAGACCGAAAAACTGTATAATACACTTATTTAATATTTTTGAAAAATCTATCGAATGGCATCAAACACAACCCCCCACGGAGGTAGGGTGGGGGGTTACTTTAAAATTTTAAAATAGGAGCCCCCATTTTTTATTGCAGATTTTGATTCCTTACGTATAAATAAGTAACTTTTATTCGAAACATTTTTTCGAATTATGGATAGATGGCGTTATAATTGGAAAAAACGATTGTTGGAAATGGAAAATTAAATTAAAAAATGGAAAGTCCCCCCTAAAATGGAAAATTTTACTTAACTTTTTTTGGTTTTAGGACCTAATAATCACAACCCAAAAGGTCCCCAAAGCGCTCGAGTGACTGCACATTTAGCATACTTTACTCCTCTATTATTATTGTAGTACCATAAGTTAAACACAATGTTTTAAAAACTTTTTTGCCTCCTAGTACTTTTTCGAAAAGTCAGTTTTTATCGAGATATTTTGAATATTTGTCAAATCCACCACATATTTGTATATGGATAAGTACGATTATGGAGACTTGGTAATAATATAAAAATTTATTTATGATTTACATTTTTAGGTATATTTTGAACCATATTAAAAAAGAAGCCACATCTGGATAAAAGGTGCCTTATCGAAAAATACAAACAGACAAAAAAGTTTTAGAAACACTGTGTTTAACTAATGGTACCGCCGTAATAGTTTAATTGGAACGTACACAAACATTTGTGGGGTTTAAAGGCACAAAACCCCCATAAATTTTTTTATGTAAACATATTAAAAAAGAAGCCGCATCCCGATAAAAACTGCCTTATCGAAAAAATACTGAGAGACAAAAAAGTTTTGAAAATATTCAATTCAACTAATGGTACCACAATAATAATTTAATTGGCACGTACACAACAGTTTGGGGGGGGGGGGTTTAAGGGAACAACACCCCATAAAATTTTTAGGGAGTGCACAAATTTCACTATAATTTTTCTTCAAGATGATCCTACCATAAGAATGCCACATGTCCATTTTCAATAAAAAGTCTCTAAGCCAAGCCGCACACCAAAGAAACATGAAGCGAAAAACATGAAACATGAAACGAAAAACTTGTTTCATGAAAAGAAAACACTGCTAAACAAATCTCAAAGTCCGCCTACCAATGAAACGAGTGTGATTCATGCTCATGACACATTTTTATTTTCGGAGAGTTTAATAAATGGCCGGACATATATTTGTTTAGCAGTGGTTTATTTCCATGAAACGTAATTTACGTTTCATGTTTCTTTGATGTGCGGCCTGCCTAATAGTTTTCGATATATTCGAGAAAGTCGATTTTCATTTTGTAACTTCAAAGGGCTGTAACTTTTTTTATGTGCATATTTGTACTAAGGCAAGTTAGGTTCATTCGAACTATTTTTGGTCCCAGAATATGTACTTTAATTTATGACCTGTATTTTTGTTACACCCTGTATAACCTGGGTAACGCGGAATCATCTGTGCTACAAAATTGGTTCGACCACGCGGTTTACTTTTATAAAGGATGAACTGAATTATAATAATATGGTACTTTTATCAGGCAATTCGCAAAATCATTTTATTTACGAAACAAACAATTGATATCATTGTTGACATAAAATGCAAAATTGTCATGAAACGGGATGTCTTATGTGTTATATTTTTACGTCAACAGGGAACTACTAATATTTTGGAATAAATACAATACAGGACATTGATTTTGCGGGAGATTATCATAATATTATGCAATTGAATGCATTTTTTGTATCAGTTTTTCAACACCGGCGAATTTTGATCATTTGTTGATTTTGTTTTACAGAAGGAGAATTATTTTGCGTTCCAACTGTCGTTTATATCAACGTGATAAACGTGATATTTATATTGAGATAATAATGTTTGAAATTGTTGGCATTTTAAATTAATGTTTATGCTTTTAAACTATTCATAGCATTTGTTTTTTTTTTTATAAAATACAGTCGAGTCCGCGAGTCTTTACTCGTGCGTCATCATTTAAAGCATACGAAATAAGTCGGAAATTTACTAAACGCAACGACACGTGGATATTATTCCGATCACGGGCTATAGTATAAAATTTGACGTTATCAAATAAATAGAATGTCAAATGTAAGTTTTGCTTTAAAATTTTGGTGCATAATTACAGCTACATTTGAAGTAGCTTAATAAATTATTTTATTATCATTGATTAATAAATAAATAAACAATTTATAAAAAAAATCGATAACATATTTTCTTTTTGTTATTTTATTCACTTTGGCGGAACCCTAAACACAAGCATTCAACTGTGTCAACAATGAGGTTAGCTTTGTACGTTGTCAAAATTTATCGTAAAATAACATAAACTTATTACAACATTTCTAACTCCAATATAAAATTAGTTGTGAAAACAACTGTTAGTATACTATAAAAAACTTCAAAATGCAAAAATTCGACAAAATAACAGCAAAAAATTCAACAAACTGACACCCACAAAAGTAAACAAACCAAAACTTCGGAAATTGTACTTAAAACATGTGAAGACATCCCCAATCGTCTTTCTTTGTACCTATCTCTTTTCAATGCACTGAGTCTAAATCGTTCATAAAAATAACATGTGTCTTTACTTAATAACAGGCGGCAGCTGATTTGTCAATAATTTCCCGCGTGAAAGAGAATGATGCTAAATAAAAAGTATGTGTTTTATCTCGCCAGGTATTAATGACGCACGGGTAAAGACTCGCGGACTCAACTGTATATTATTTTAATAAATTACTTTTAATGGGAAATAAGTCACAATTTTACCAAAAAAATGATTTTATTAACGTTTCGAAGTCCAAATCGGGTTTCGTTGTCAAAATACAAAATACTGTAACCCGATTTGGGCTTCGAAACGTTAATAAAATCATTTTTTTGGTAAAATTGTGGCTTATTTCCCAGTAAAAGTAATTTATTATAAAACTGCCACAAGAAAATAGCTTCAGAACAACATTATTTTAATACTTTTGTGTAAGTAATTTGATTTAATTTCTAGCTCTCTTTCTTTTTTCATTTGTTTCTTCTACTGGTTTTAGTAATATTTTTCTTGCATCTCTCCTGTTTGGTATAAACGACATATAAAATAAACTATTTGTTAAAGTTTTTATTTACCGTTAGGAAACGACCAGAAAAAAGTTTCAGAAATATGTTGTTCCTTGATTTTCTTTTATCTGTCTTTTGTGTTATGTTCATCTTCTTCCAATTGCGTCTGTTATGTTCCAGTCCGCTCAGACGGTGAAAATTATGGAACATAGGGAAGATTTTGAATAATACAATTGAAAAGGAATATTTATATGCAAAAGCATGTTATTTGTCGACCTACGGAAAACGTACGGAATTAATCAAATCTGTCAAAGTACGATACAATAAACCCACAACAAAAATAAAAAACTGAAATACAGGGTTTGTAACATCAAAGAGATTGAAGCAAGGGTGTTGTCTGTCTGTGTTCTGAAAACTGAATACTTGTGCATTGGAGGGCAACAAATAGCTATTTGTATAACAAGGGAGGAAAGTGCTACTTTTCCTCCCGAGAATGAAGTTTACAGTAATCATTCAAGGGAGGAAAAGGCACTTTACTCCCATGTTATACATATGATTTTTCCACTTTTCTCAAAAAACAAGTCATTTTTTCATTTTTAAATAATTTATTTATGTAACTAACAAAATTTATTAGAGAACTAAAACTAACAAGTAGATACAGTAGAACTGTCAAATATAAGTCAAATTAATAATGTAAACATTTTTAAATCAAAATAACAATTTCCTGTTTTTTTTTTCACTCTGCAAAATACAAGGTGTTCTATAAATAAACGTTAAAATATATAGATTCTTACGTAATAGATAACAGAATATTGTATAAGGCGTCAATAAGTTATTTCATCAATGACATACCATGACGTCACTTTTACTTTTACTTCCTAGGGAGGAAAAGTACTTTTACTCCCTAGGGAGATAAAGTACGATTTTGTTCCCTACAATTAGATCCGGAAAAGTATACTTTCGGTAGAGGTAGGTGGGAATAGCTATTTGTATAACAAGGGAGGAAAGTGATACTTTTCCTCCCGAGAATGAAGTTTACTGCCCGACGTGTAGCGGAGGGCAGTAATCATTCAAGGGGAGAAAAGGCACTTTACTCCCATGTTATACATATGGTTTTTCCACCTTCCTCAAATAATAACTCATTTTTTCATTTTTACTTAATTCATTTATGTAACTAACCAACAAAAGGACATCGCACACATCTTATGGAAAATATAATGTCACTCAAATTCAATAAAATTTATACCAATAGATTCGTTTTAAATTAACGATCAAATCTTATCATTGCGCCAACTCTCTATTTTCAAAAATAAGAGCAGAAATTGATATAAATAAATCTGAAATCAAATGGGTAGGTACATAAGTTAGAGAGAGAAAAAATATTTTAAAATACCCAGTTTTTCGGTACTCCATAAATCAGCGGATTAGTTTCACTAATCCGCTTAGGCCCAGCGGGATTTAAGCTGTTATGAATAGCACTCAGAGCAATAATGATTGTAAACTAACATTTTATGGACTCCAAAAATGTAATTTCGATAAACTTTAATTGCAATTTGCTCCGTAACAGGCACAGACAGCAACAATTTTTTTTTCAAAAATGTAACAAATTTTGCAGTTAAAGAAAATAAATCAGTATCTGCTCTATTCGTGATCTTTCGTTTGATATTTCTATTACTATTTGCTCTTTCGAGATAAACTTTGACCAATTCAGCAACCTTAAATAGAGAAAATGGGAAAGTGGTCGCGATGTGATTTTATATTACAATCGTCACGGTGTTTTCTATGCAACCCGTTTTAAACTATTCAATGATCATTAATTTATCTGTTTTGAGTGCAGCTATTAATTTAAAATGTCCACAACTGGTTTTTGCACTACATTATACCATTTGATATTTTTTAAAATACAAGTACATATCAGTGGCAGCGTTTAAGTCGTTTAATAATTAATAGCGTAATATTAAGAGGATTGTGATGACAAAACAAGTTAAATATTCATTAGTTAATCGTTAACTACGGGCGCCCGTCCATTAGACATAACTAAGTGCGCGGTGTATTCTGTACACCAACGACTAAAAGCGCAAATTAAAGCCACAACTAGTGGTCCAGAAAGCCACTGCACATCCGCTAGGAAAAATATTCTGATTCGGATTTTTTGCACAATCTTACTCAAAAAGGACTCCTTTTAACAAATTTGTATGTTGCCAGGACTAAAAGGTGGTCAAAAATTTTTTAAACGTTTTTTTTTTGTTTTTTCCTAAATTTTTTTTTTGCATGGAAAAAAGTTTTTTATAGGTTTTTTGGATAATTCCAAACAGAAAAGGTCTTTAGTGACTTTTCTCTAAAAATGATAGTTTTTGACATATAAGCGATTAAAAATTGAAAAATTGCGAAATCGGCCATTTTTAACCCTCAAAAACTATGTGAAAACCTCAAAATTTGAATGTTGCCATGGTAGGTAGATATTCTTTAAACATCGATTGACGAAATCCCGAAGAGTTTTTTGCAATACAATATTCAAAACTCCTTTGTTTTTTAATTGCTAATCAAGCGTGCGCGACACTATTTTCCACCGACAGTATGGTGCAAATGAAAGGAATAAATTCGTTATTTCGTAAACCGGCGACTTTAAGGAAAAATCCCGAAACAAGTCGATTTTTATTTTTAAGTTATGATATTGTGGCATATATGGTATACTAGTGACGTCATCCGTCTGGGCGTGATGACGTGATGGATGATTTTTTTAAATGAGAATACGGGTCGTGTGGTAGCTCATTTGAAAGGCTCTTCAATTCTCTATTCAGTAATGTAAACATTTACATAATTATTTATACAGGGTGTCCTTCTACTTCTTTTTTGTCAAATAATTCAATTTAATGAAAATTTTTTGGACACCCTGTATAAATAATTATGTAAATGTTTATATTACTGAATAGAGAATTGAAGAACCTTTCAAATGAGCTAGCACACGACCCCTATTCTCATTTAAAAAAATCATTGATTACGTCATCACGTCCAGATGGATGGCGTCACTAGTATACCATATATGGCACAATATCATAACTTAAAAATAAAAATCGACCTGTTTCGGGATTTTTTCTTAAAGTCACTGGTTTACGAAATAGCGAATTTATTCCTTTCATTTGCACCATACTGTCGGTGGAAAATAGTGTCGCGCACGCTTGATTAGCAATTAAAAAACAAAGGAGTTTTGAATATTGTATTGCAAAAACCTCTTAGGGATTTCATCAATCGATGTTTAAAGAATATCTACCTACCTTGGCAACATTCAAATTTTCAGTTTTTCACATAGTTTTTGAGGGTTAAAAATGGCCGATTTCGCAATTTTTCAATTTTTAATCGCTTATATGTCAAAAACTGTCATTTTTAGAGAAAAGTCACTAAAGACCTTTTCTGTTTGGAATGATCCAAAACACCTAAAAAAAACTTTATTCCATGCAAAAAAATAATTTTAGGAAAAAAACGTTTAAAAAATGTTTGACCACCTTTTGGTCTTGGCAACATGCAAATTTGTTAAAAGGTGTCCTTTTTGAGTAAGATTGTGCAAAAAATCCGAATCAGAATATTTTTCCTAGCGGATGCGCAGTGGCTTTCTGGACTATAGGTATTTTCAATACATGTATTGTACAAAATAAATGTAGGCACATATTTAAAAAAATGTCTTAACGTAAAAAATAGTACAAACTATAACGATTAGCAACAAATCTAAGAAACAGAAGTTTGCAACATGTCTAGCTTTTGTTACATATAAGTCGCTATACATTAATAATGCTATTTTTAGTAGATAAACGTAATTTAAATCTCACAAAATTAACATTTCTTTCGGCTTCCTCGAAAGCTATACCGAGATCTTCTTTCAAAGAAATTTCTCTAAAAGAAAAGTAAAAAAGGAATAGTGAAAACGACATATCCAGCAAACCGCCTAGCGGTTCCATTTGGGAACACACATATTTTTGGCGTACCTAATTACGAAAACAACAGAAAATGAAATATTATGAAAACCTGTACAATTTATTTATTGAAGTTTATTTGTAGAAAATCTTTTAAAAACAAAAACGATGATCCTAGTGAAAAAAGTAATAAATAAAACACTTACACCAAACGAATGTCCATATTTTGGTACAAACAAAACCAACCGTAAATCCAAAAACTTATTACACTGGAAAATATGTGTTAAACTAAATTTGAGTTGTTCATTCAAGAACCTTGAACCACAAAATAGGCTAAATCTCTCTGCGAAATTTTACCTAACAATATGGCAAATAGGCTCCGATGGGTACGATGTTTGGTGGCTCCATATGGTACCCGTAGGCGTTAATGGCAAAATACATGGTATTTAGCCGTTTGGCCCATCAAGATTCACGGTTATATGTTGATGGTCATATAATTCAAAGAGTACCCAGTTTTAAATATCTTGGTTGCCATATTACTGAACAACTAGATCCAGATAAAGAGATAAAATGTAGAATGGAGATAGCCCGCACGACATTTTTAAAAATGAGGTCATTCTTCTGTAATGATACCTTGCAACTTCAACTTCGAAAGCGCATGATTAAATGCTACATTTGGTCAATCCTCTTGTATGGTGTCGAAGCATGGACATTAAAAATATCCACCATTAACCGTTTGGAGGCCTTTGAAATGTGGCTGCACAGACGTATTCTGAAAATACCATGGACGGCTATTCTGACAAATGTGGCAGTCCTTAAGAGAGCAAATGCTACCCGCGAGCTGCTTGATAACATCAAATATAGAAAGATGGCCTATTTTGGACACGTAGTAAGGGGAGACCGGTATAATATTCTTCAACTTATTATGATGAGTAAAAACGAAGGACGCAGAGGAATTGGTAGAAAGCAGGCCTCTTGGTTGAAGAATATCCGGGAGTGGACAGGAATAAAGAAAGCAGAACACCTATTTAGAATAGCTCGAGACAGAGACAGTTTCGCCATGTTAATCGCCAACGTCAAGGGGACTTGATAGGGCACGTTAAGAAGAAGACGTTAATGGGTTAAGGTGCCTCCAAATTCAATGGGGTAAAATTTGCAATGATAACACAGGCCTACAGTGTTTTTGGTGCCAAAGTGTTTAGAGCTGATTTTAGGTATATTTGGGGTGCTGATTCCGAATATGGCTTTAGTTTTGCCCTACCAGCTCTAGTTTTCAAGATGCATTAAAATACAAATATGCTGATATGGATTTACTAAATTGGAATAAAAATCACACAATTAGAAAAAAAGTATAGTTTAAGGTATTTAACTACAATAAAACCCTTTGTACAATGAAACAGATATACAATAAGTTTTGAGAAAAAAACTAACAAAATAGAAAAAAATCTTTACTTGACGTAACAATAGAGTCTCCTGCGCGATTTCCTGGAATGAACTTTTAAACAGTCTTTTTTCAGACTCCAGCAAAAACCTGCCATCATACGGGTGTCCCATCTTCCTTGGAACGGGTCCTCCATGGTTTTTGTGTCTTGGTGAAATTTCTCACCTTGCTCTTCACTTGTGTCACCTAAGTTTTCAGAGAAACGGTCCAGGTGGCTGTAAAGATAGTGGACTTTGATGCTTATATTACATCCGTAATTGGAAATTATTCAGCAAACGGTTTACCAGCTCAGCATAGTTTTCACTTTTGTGATTTCCCAGAAAATTTTTCATAATGTCCACAAGAAAGCCAAGCTTTTTTCTCTACCTCATTCATTGACCCCACAAAAGACGGATCCTTTGTAAGAATTCTGATCTGTGGTCCATCAAGGATACCAGTTTTAAGTTTTTCCGTACTTATCTAGGGACAGCTTCCTTCCTATGTAGGCGAAGCATGGTCCATTAGAATCAAGTGCCTTAACGAATTGCTTCATAGGCCTAGCTTAATATGGAGGGGTGGTAAGATTATTTTCTCTGGTTCGACTAAAGACTGGACAATAATGTTCTTTCTTGCATAAATAAAGCATAATACAATTAGAACAACAAATATACCGAGGAAGAAGTTTAATTAACAATGTATATTCCTTTGAATAACATATTCTTCATTATCTCACATATTAAAACTACTAATTTCGGAATGTGCCATATCCATAAAACTAGAGCTGATACAAAAGAACGGAATCCATATTTCGATTTATCGCCCCTAAAAAAATCAGAGCTTAAAGATTCACGGCACCAAAACAAAAGTTTTTTTCTGTAGGCTGTGTAATTTTTCTGACTTGAAAGTCGAAAATTATATTAATTAAAATCTCTGTGGCATATCTGCAATTTGATATGAAAACATACATATATTGTATATTTATTTATGCATGTTACCTGCATTTCTGCTGTATTTCTGCTTCAAAGATTTATTTATATCAATTATCCGATATCGAAAGACTGTTATGTTTGCATATCTATACAAATAAGTTTCTATCCCTCTAGGTCCCTGATATAGACCAGGGCATTTAGCACAAAATAAATCGGATTTTAAATACAGCACCTAGAAACTTGCAACTTGCATTATGTTCAAGATGATCTCGGGGCTATCCTAGTGTAAAAGTACGAAATTCATATACAGTAGAACGTCAATAATCCGGATTAATTGGGACCGGACCCCATCCGGATTATCAAATTATCCGGATTATCGAAATTACCTCAAAAAAAGGCCAGTATACACATTAAAGTACAACAAACTTTTTAAAATTTTATGTTTTCTCTTGTACAGTAAAGTGTCTAGAGGTGAAATTAATCAAAACATTTTTTTATGTTTAAACACTGTATTGTAATTAATTTATAATAGCACCATGTCTACAGTAAAAACATCAGACACTATTTGGGCTTTAAAAAAATGTGTAAAATATTTTTGAACTGCGGTAGAGGTTCGTTTTTCGCAGCGAAGTTCTTAATTTATTTTAAAAGAATCAGATATTTTTGCTGGATACAAATCCGGATTATTGACGGTCCGGATTTTTGACGTCCGGATTATCGACGCTCTACTGTACTTCCTTGGGAATTTCTAAAATAAAAAGTACTGTACCAATTGTTTTGAAAATCTGCATGAGCATTTTAAATGTGAAAATTAAAACATAGCTCCACTGCTGAAGTGATTGGGACTAACAGAGATCCTGAAACATAAAAGTTAGTATTGAAATATGTTATTTTCTATACCATCAACTAGGCGTTTTTTGATTGGATAAAAAATGTCAGTTTGGCAGTTTTTGAAACTGAAAATGTTTTAGCTAATTTTAAAATTTTTTTTCAACACTTCGTCATTTTTCTAAATTTTAATATTTTTCAAAAATCTTAGTTGATGGTATAGGAAATAACTTATATTTCAATAATCACTTTGAAATTTTATTATGCCCCAATCACTACAGCAGTGGAGCCATGTTTTTATTTTCACGGTGCCAGTAGATGGCGCATAAATCGTTATATTTTCAATATTTCTTTATGAAAATTGTTATACATGTACTTCTTTTTATAGTAAATGCTCATGAAAATTTTCAAAATAATTGGTATAGAACTTTTTATTTTAGAAATTCCCAAAAAATGTATATGAATTTCGTACTTTTACACTAGGATAGCTTCTTAACCCGCGAGTAGTCGCGCGGTGAGATATAATCTCAATTTTTATCCTTTTTCGCGATAACTTGATAAAAAATTTTGCAATTTTGAAAAAAATTCGTAAGTGCCTCGAGGAAGGGTGTAGTAATGCGTAGGAATTTTTTTCTTCTTCTTTTTGTGGAATTTATGGCTTTGGGGAGAGCCAATTAGCTTTAACCCGCGAGTAGTCGCGCCGTTAGATAGAATCTCACATTTCATCCTTTTTCGTAATACGGTAAAACCTGTCAGTAACGGCCACTAAAAATGAAAGAACGATTGGCCGATAAAGAAAGGTGGCCGCTATTGCTAGTTTTTGTAGTCTACATATAATTTGTTTGGGAAATTTTTAAACTGGCCGTTAGGACAGGTGGCCGATGTTGGCAGGTGGCCGTTAAAGCAGGATTTTTTAATTAAATCGTTAGAAATATATATTTTCAATATAAAAAGTAGATAAAAATAGTACAAAATAAAAATTTGTTTTAAATTCGTATTTTGAGAATCTCACACGCGACTACCGACGTTACAGAAGTGAGCGCGACTACTCCCGGGTTAAAGGCTAGATTTTGTTACTTAGTTTTTGCGGTAGCTGAAGACAAATACGCCATCTAAGGAGTTTCACTGCTAAGGCACGTCATCTGGAGTTTCAAGGGTTTTCAGCACTAAATTGATCCAAACAGATTGCTCGGGGCTTTTCTGGGGTTGCTGAACAAGAATACGATCAGAACCGACATCCGGTGCACCTGGTGCCCACAAACCCTCCAAACTTCAGAAGATAACATGCTTTAGCAGTGACATTGGGCACCAGGTGGTCCGGGGGGTCAGTTCTAAAGACGTATTTGTATTTAACGACCCCAAAATCCGTATAGTAAAACCTTCGAAACTCCAGCAGATGATGTCCTTAGCAATGATCGTGGGCACCAGGTGCTCCTGGAGTCGGTTCTGATGGCGTATTCGTCTTCAACAACCCCAAAAACCGCCCTGTAATCTGTTTCGATCAATTTAGTGCCGAAATCACTCCTGAAAAAGTTCAGAAGATGACGTGACCCTAGACACTAGGTTCTCCGGGTGTCGTTCTGATGGCATTTTCGTTTCCAACATTCCCAAAAACCTCCCGAGAGATCTGTCTCTCGATCATTTAATATTTAATTTAATACCAAAAACCCTCGATCATTTAATAATAATACTCATTTAATACTAATAATGATCATTTAATATTAATATTAATATTAATATTAATGTTATTATTAATATTAATATTAATATTAATATTAATATTAATATTAATATTAATATTAATATTAATATTAATATTAATAATTTAATATTAATATTAATACTAATAATGATCATTTAATACCAAAAACCCTCGAAACTCCAGAAGATGACGTGCCTGTGAAGCAGTGACACTGAACACCTCCAGGGTGTTCCAGGGGTAGGTCCTGATGACGTATACGTGTTCAGCAACCCCATAAAACCTCCGAGTAATCTGTTTGCATCAATTTAGTGTTGAAAACCCTTGAAACTTCAGATGACGTGCTTTAGCAGTGAACCTGGTCACCGGGGTGCTCCGGGGGTCGGTTCTGATGGCGTAGTCGTTTTCAGGGACCCCAAAAACACCCGATTAATAAAATCGGGCCCTTAATATGCTTATTTTGACATGTATATGCACTTTTGGATGCATTTTATGTACTTTAAAATGCAAATATGCATTTCCACCGATTTTTCTATCGTAGACTTTTTTCCTGACATCATCCTAAACACAATGCAAAAAGTTGCAAGTCTCTAGGTACTGTATTTCAAATCAATTTATTCCGGTGTTTTTAGTGCTCGATGCCCTGGTCTAATCATGGTGAATAATTCAATATGCTCAGACTTAAGCTAATACCTCTTGTTGATTTTCTAGCGGCATATTGATTTATTCACAATTATCTCGTGCAAAGAACCGGAAACCGATCTATTGTTCATCGTACGCCACTGGCACTTACGTTTCTTTCTCTTCCGCAACCGATAATCATTTGCAGCATTCTTTCGAGTACAGTAATGATATAAACAGATGTTGATTGAAGTTAAATGCCAAGCTTGGCAATAATAATAATAAATGCATTAGATGATTGCATACATTTGTTGTGCTAAGGTATTTATTTCGTTGCGAATATTTATTAGATAATGGCGATATTTATTGCATCTTAATCACATTCAATGATTTAATGGCCAGGCCAAGGTATAGGTCATAGGTATTCAGGTTATTTTTGGTTGGTAAATGTCCAAGGAAATTTATTAATTTAATCTATCTCTATCATAAATACGTCCATAACCATTGCAGTTAATTTTTAAGGCATTAAACGGGTCGTTCCAGTACAGAACCAGTATCACTTCGGTAATTTGGTCAGATTGTTTTCATAATCCGATCGAAAAATTATTGATAGTGCAGTTTTTATTACGTATCTAACCCGGGAAAAAGTAAAACAACATTTTCTTGCAAAAATATTCTTTATTCATGAAAATAATCTATCTAAACAATCTCCTCCAGCGAAGATAGAATTATTGCAACATTTTCTAATTTTTTGATGGCGCCCTTGTAAAACGATTTATCTTTGCCTTCAAAATAGGCTTCAGTTTCGGCGATTATTTCCTTATCAAAGCGATTTCTCTTCCCAATGACCTCTTTTTAGATTGGAAAAAAGGTGGTAATCGCTAGGGGTCAGATCTGGACTATAGGTAGGTGCGGAAGCAATTCAAAGCCCAATTCGTGCTTTTTCCATCGTTTTCATTGACTTGTGATACTTAATAATTTTTTCTTTAACAAATGACGCCTTTTCTTTGCAATTTTGGTCTTCAGGCGCTCATGTAAATCAATATAGTAATCGTTGTTGATTGTTTCTCATGTTTCAAATATTCAATGAAAATAATTCCTTGCGGGTTCCTTGCAGAGACCCCAAAAACCCCTAAGTAATGAATTTTAACTAATATTTTAATGAATTTGCCAAAAACTCCAGAAAACGGTGTAAACAGTAGGTACTCTGGGTACCAAGTACTCCGTAGAGCACTTCCGATGTCATATTCGTCGTCAGCGACCCAAAAAACCCCGAGTAATGATTTTTGGCTAATTTTTTAATGAATTTGCTGAAAACTCCATAAGAAGTAGGTACCCTGAGCACCAGTTATTCCGGAGATCGCTTCCGATGTCATATTCGTCGTGAGCGACCCCAAAAACACCCGAGTAATTATTTTTGACTAATTTTTTAATACATTTTTTGCCGAAAACTCCACAAGACGAGGTAAACAGTAGGTACCCTGTGCACCAGGTACTCCGGAAATTACTTCCGATGTCATATTCGTCGTTAGAGGCCCCAAGAACCCCCGAGTAATGATTTTTGACTAATTTTTAATGAATTTGCCGAAAACTCCACAAGACGAGGTACACAGTAGTTACCCTGGGCACCAGGTACTCCGGAGATCACTTTTGACGTCATATTCGTTTTCAGCGATCCCAAAAACCCTTGTGTAACAAAATTGAACTCATTTCCGCCGATAATTGACGAGTTCTGAATTTTTTTTATTGTCTGTTTGAGATGCACTTTAAGAATCCATTTTTTGTATGCAGTTTTACAATATTATATCATGGCTCCGGTTCACAAAGTTTCCTGGCGCATTCACGAATCGAATGCAAAAATAATTAGATCCGTCTTGTCTTTTTTTTTCGGAGGTTCAGTGCTTTATTGCTTCGACTATAAATACATTAATGTCTTTGTTAAAGTTTTTCCTTCAAGGGTTAAAATTTATTCGCCGCAGTCTCCACGAAAATCCCTTTCTTGTTTATTATATTATTTACCTACACTAAGAAATTCCCTAATATGTATGTAATAGCTAGTTCAAAAGTTTATTGTGTGGTAGTGTGGTATGAATGTGAATATTTATTATAAGGCAGCGCTTCTTGCAGTTAACGTAACCTTTAACACACCTTAGTGTGCTTTCTAAAACCTTCCGTTTGGCGTATAAATGAGCGTAATAAATACATAAACTGACAAGCGATAAAACAAACCGACTCTTATTTCCGATTTGTCACAGCGCCAGAAATCGTGACGGTTGCCGGTGTTATTTTTGTATCTATCCCAAAGCTGGTATCGATTAATTTCAAGAAGGACTAAATCACCTGCGTCTCTTCTCCGTGATTGTGCCGGGGAATTGTCTATTTTCAGACGTTGACATCGACTCAGCTACACACCTGAGACATGCCGCTTGCGGCAAAATGCACAATACGAGGATTGTTCTATGTATTTTTCTTAGTGGGTTAAGGGTTGCCACCAGAACAAACACAAAATCATTCACAATTGACAATTTATCTGAGATCACTCTCTCCTTAACCTTCTATTGCAAATTTTCATTGAATGCGACAAAACTTTATCTTTCTATAGTTCTATAAGTTTTTCAAGAAGTTCAAAGATCAAAATCTATAAATCCATCGTCAGACCTGTACTAACATATGGATGCGAAACGTGGACCATGACCAAAGCAAACGAAGATAAGCTCAGACGTTTTGAACGAAAAATACTTAGAACAATTTTCGGACCTCACCACGATATCACCACAAACCAGTATAGGTTAAATTAAAAGCATAGGAATTAAAAGCACTCTACAATGACGCCGAAATTGTCCAAGAAATTAAATCACAGCGACTAAGATGGACAGGCCACGTGCACAGACTTCATAATGAGAGACTTGTAAGACTGGTATGGGAGGATATTCCTATAGGCAAAAGACCACTCGGACGTCCCAGAATGCGATGGAGAGATAACATCCAAGCAGAACTCCGGAAAATGAACATTCCATTTGACCCTAGGTTGGTGGAAGACCGAACAAATTGGAAAAAAGTTGTACAGTCAGCCAAGACACACCTAGGGTTGTAGCATTACGTGATGATGATGATGATGATGATGATATTCCCTATCCTCTGCTGTTCTTTATTATTTAGCAGCCCGTTAAAGCACTCATATCATCTTTGCTTTATTTCAACATCGGCTCTTAACTCTTCCATCCGCACTCTTAATCTGCCGCACGTAAGTCAGGTGCTTTGATGACTTGTTCCTTGCTTTAGCAATGCTGTATAACCTTTTCATCATCACCACGGGTGTTTTCAGCTCTTCATACAGCTTTGCAAGAAGTAGATACAGAGCTCTTCGCTTCCCTCTTTGCTATCTTGTATGTATCCTTTTAGACCTGCCTTCCTCTCTCTAGCCTCTTTGTAATACCTAACCTTCTGTTGCACTTCATCGTTCCACCCAGGCGCGGATACGGGGGGGGGGGTCAACGGGTCCATGGACCCCCCTATTGTATTTAGTCTATAAGTATTTTTTTATTATTTATTATTTTTTTCTGTTAACTCTTAAACTTTAAGCCATCAGTACAACACTAAATTACACGACACCCGCTTTCCAAAGAATTTAAAGAAGCCATAAAATCTAATAAAACACCCTTCTCTGAAAAATAATCTGCAGGCGCATTTGTTTGGGTACCGGTGCACAGTGGTTCCAAATGCTGAAAACGTGGTCATAATAAGGGGAAAAAAGTCTCTATCTAGGGATTTTCATAGTTACAGTTGTTTTCTGATACTATCGTAGAGTCGTAATACGCAGGTATAAGGATCGAACTGGATGTATTCTGGTTTATAACGCAGGAACAAGTGAGCCCTGTCCAAGATTATTTTGACAGGCAGAGAAAGTGAAAAAGAACGCATATATTTAAAACGCTGTAAAACGTTTTGTGGTTTATCAATTTTATTGCTGTAAAGCAGATTCTTCTTTTTTTAATTATGTAGTAATGTAAGGTGTAATTTAACTTAAGATTTAGTAACAATAAACGCCTTAAATTTGTTAATACATAAATAGTGAAAATATACTTGAAATAATCAAAACTCTGTAAAGATACATCCAAAAAGTACAAAGTTCTGCATACTTCTGCGACTAATGTTTATTAATCTTAAAATTTATGGCATTAAGATACAAAATCACTTTGGTTTAGCTGCCTATAACTGCCTATGCGTTTCTGGCTGTTGTTTGGATGCAAAAGTGGGAAATGACGCATATTACCTGATTCTGGCCATTGTTGAGTATGTATGGGCAGTTATACATTCTGTCATATTGGATCCGCCATTTTCTTTTAACAAAAAGTAATGTTAGATTTGTAATCAGCGTCCTTTAACTACACAATTTGACGAAAAAATTTGCGTTTTGATTGATATTTTAAATTTTTTCCCGCCATGTTGGATCCGCCATTTTGTTTTTCAGAAAAAGTAATGTCAGATTCGTAATCAGCGATGCCAAAAACCCTTAAGAACTCCTAAGTGTATAAACAGCATACGTTTTTAAATGTTCATGACCACGTTTTCGGCATTTGGAACCACTGTGCGGTGGAACAACCATAAACAACGGAAATATTTTTCTCAATTCAAAGAATAACAAAAATTATATTTTAAAATGCAAATACATTACACTGGGTATAAACCTTATCTCATGAAAAGTCACGTTTCGAATTTGCGATACAATAAACATATAAAAATTTGTATTTTACTAGATAATCCATGCGTACCTACCCACTGATGGTAGAAAGGTTAATCTTTATGGTAAAGAACGACCAGTGAGATTAATAGTCGTGAATTGTCTATCAATCCTTTTGATACCGTAGGTATCTGGGATTATATAGTGTATTTTATCCTTAGAGTAAGTGTGAGTCGGCTAAATCTGGAAAATATAATATTTGAGTTTGAGGTAAGTCTGCCCCCCCCCTCTATTATGAATTTCTAGATCCGTGCCTGGATCCACCACCAAGTTTCTTTTCTACACGCTATCGCTTTATCACTTTATAGTTGGCTTCTTCTACACAGAACAAAATCTATCTGTCATTCCCTTCCCCCGTTATTATAGGTAGCAACCATATAAATAAATCGGTGCAATCACCGAGAGGCCGCGGCCTCTTGAGGCCGGTCAAATAGGTTTTCACAAAAATTTTTAGATGTAATAAAAAAATAGTACATTATATACCGCGGGACTGAAGTAGTACATTTAATCCTGAAGGTAAAGTTTATGGCCCGACCGCAGGGAGGGCCATAATTTACCTGAAGGATTAAATGTACTTCAGTCGCAAGGTATATACGATACTTTTCGTACTTCCGGTATGATTTTATTAATTATTTCAATAATTTCAATCAGTTTTTTCTCTCTTCAACTCATTTAATAAACTGTCTTTAAAATAAGTTACCATAGTAACATTGCGTTGTGACAGTTATAATTTAGAAACATTGTCATTACTAGTGTCATTGTAAAGAAACATTGTTATTGATAATTATTGGTATCATGAGTGAAGAAGGTGTATCTGATATTGATAAAAGAGCAGCCGAAGTAGGTGAAGAATTGTTACCACCGAAATCTAGAAAACTATACGAGCAGCAGTACGATGCTTTTAAAAAGTGGTGCCGCTTAAAAAATGTGAGACAACCTACTGAAAATGCGCTGTTAGTCTACTTCGATGATAAATCAAAAGCGGTTTGTGCCTCAACTCTCTGGGCACATTACTCAATGCTGAAATCGGTTATTAACATTAGAGAAGATATTGATATAAGTAAATTTCCAAAATTATTAGCTTTTTTGAAGAGAAGAAATGAGGGATTTAAGCCAAAGAAGTCAAGAATTCTCACGTCTGAGCAGGTAGATCAGTTCTTACGGGAGGCTCCGGATGATAAATATTTAATGCTTAAGGTAAATTTGGAAATTTGTTTATATTCAGAAATTTTAAGAAATCAATTTTTTTGTAGGTTGCACTTATTTTGGGCGTTGCGGGAGCTTGTCGTGGAAAAGAGTTGGTTGATTTAGAAATCGACGATGTGAGAGATTTGGGCGATTCCTTCCTAATTGCGATTAGAAACACCAAAAATAAAATTGACCGAAATTTTGTGATCAAAAATTCAGAAAACAGTGCCATCAGTTTTGTGGCGATATTTCGGAAATATGTGGCATTGCGAAAGACAGGGACAACTCATTCAAAATTTTTTGTTCAATACATCAACAAAGAATGTACTACGCGAGTAGTAGGAAAAAACATGTTTGGTACAATTCCACGGCAAATAGCAGCTTTCTTGAAATTAGAAAATGCGACGTCTTATACGGGACATTGTTTTAGACGCACATCTGCGTCTTTGTTAGCTGATTCGGGAGCAACAATAGACGTGCTGAAGAGACATGGAGGATGGAAATCCTCCAACGTGGCCGAGGGATATATTGAATCGTCTATTAAAAATAAACAAAAAATTTCAGATAAAATATTTGGTCAAGTCGCCGATTCGTCCACTATAGTTATGCCACAGTCCTCATTCTCGCTTCCTGTTTCCGCAGGATCTTCGAAACAAACACCAGTTCAATATGAAAAGGACCTATCTGTTACTCGTCAGTTACCTGCTGCATTAACCCAGGAAAGACTGGTCAATATGACGAACTGTCACAATATTAATTTGAATATTAACGTTAATTACCATTCTAATTAATTATATTTTTCAATAAAATATCCCTTAAATTCGTTTGTTTGTGATTTAATCGTTCCGGGAGTTTCGTCAATATTTAATCCCGGAGGGATTAAACGTGACACTTTAGTACCTGTCACAAGGGAGTGAAGTTGTCACTTTAGGCCCGGAAGTACGAAAAAAATTTTAATTTCTAATCGGATGTTAATTTTGCTGATAATATTAATAAAACATTTTAAAAAACTTTATTTTTTTTTTAATTGTGAAATACAGCTTAAGTAAATGAATAAGACTCTATAGTCTATATACATAAGTAGATTGCTACAGATAATATTATTTATTTTCATACATATAAGTATATTTATGGTTTTCCAATTTCCTTCAAACATGTATGTACTCTGCAGAATAAAAATGGAAAAACGTCTTGCACATTTTTGACCGAATTATTGGAAGTATCGAAAATCGATTTGATTAAGACAAATCAAATCGTTTTATGATGATCTAAGCACTCTACATCCTAGAAATTTTAATACAATAAAAAATGGTATACTGAAAAATTAAGAAATTTTTATCCTACCATTTCTGCGACTGCTATTAGAGAAGAACTCGTGGATTTTCTGATAAATGGATTGTATTAAAAATAGGATTTTGCAAATTACATACTGAGATTATACAAGATCGAGTTAATGATGAATATGTTCAGTCTACAGAAAATATGAAGGATGATAATAATATGTTATTATTAATCTAAGTGATAATGAACATGAAGTAACAAATGACAATATTGATATCGTGAAAACTTCACCTCCGTGTGGTACTAAAAAGTGTAAAGATTGTATAGCTTGCTGTTAAGTACGCTGTTTTGCATAAGTACAACTTATATCAGTGTGCTGTGTGCTTATCCAAATTTAAATAGTATAATATAATATAAAGCATTTATATTAACTCTTTCAGTGACACCAGTATCTTGCAAAAAAAGCTTTTCAACATTGAAAGGCATAAAAAATCGGTTAAGAAGTAGGTACTTTAACACAAGATCACTTTTATGCTAATGGCTATAGGAAAAGAAGCTTTGTATGAGCTTAAAAATGATGGAATAATTGACGTATTTGCTCAACAATCTACATTAATGCGGAAATTATTGATCAAGAGTTAAGTAATTATTTTATAAAATAATCGCAAAAGAATATTTAGATTATTGCGTTGTATTAACGTTTTAAATATTTTTAAATTAAAGTATTTGCACTCTACTTGCATTTGTACTCTCTTGTATAATTAATTTACTAAAATTGAGCTTAATACATAATTGAAAAATTCTTAAAATTTTATTTTACTTTTATCTTAATTTACATCAAATTCATATTATATTTATTCAGGAAATTATGGTTTCTACGTTACTGCATACAATATTGTCATACATGTCATTTATTATTTGTCATTTATTATTTGTAAGATTATTATTCTTAAATGAAAAAATACAGCAAATTAAAAAATCATTGAATTCGAAGTTTTATATTTGATTCAAAAATAATTTATATTTTTGTTTTTTTTTGTTTTTTTAAATAACGAATAAAACATCCTGATAATAGAAGGTAAAATGAGGATGGGAGGCCGCTTTTATATAAAATCACCGGGCCGCTTGAAAAGTTCCAGCACGCCACTGGTAGCAACCTCCATGAACTCTATCTATTACCGCTCTTTGTCTACCAATATGCCCATTCAAATCACCTCAAATAAAACACTTTTAGTCAGTCTACAGGAATCTTGAGCATCTCGTAATCAAGGGCACTTCAAAATTGTCCTTTTCCTGTTCTTCAGTTGGCCACCCATTATTCGGCTAGTTACCCTTAATAGTTCTTTTTAACGTTTAAAGGTCGCTGCATATTATTATGCAAGTAGAGTTTCCAGCACGTATCGTTTAGTTTCCGAAAAATATGATTTAATGGTTTTAAATATGAACAATTCACACTATCTGGAACGTATCGTATCAGACACCTTACGTTTCCGTTCAGTAAAATCATATTTTTCGGAAACTAAACGCTATATGCTGGAAACGCTACATGCATGATAATATGCAGCGACCTTAAGTTTCATTGGAATCTCTCAGTCACACAACACACCACTTCCTTCCTTCTACTTAATCCACTCCACCCTAATTCTACTACATGTATCTCCATCTATTTCCCCATTACTCTGTCATACCGATCCCAATTACTTAAAACTGATTTGAGAGAATGGTTAAAAGAGGATATTAAAAAAAACAACAACAAAACTTACTTTTATAAAATAATAAGTATGTACTTCTATTTAACTAAGAATATATAGAACAGTCCTTGTAATACATTTTACGTGCAGGTGTTCGGTATTTGGTATGAATACGAAAGTAAATGTTGTCTTTTGAATATCAACTACAACACTCTGTGGTTGTCCATTAGATAATTACTGTTGTTGAGGTAATATTAAGCAATATAAATAAATATGTTTGTACGTAAGTTTAAAATACGTTATGTCCGGCACTTTTAACCAACATTATTTAAAATAATGATAATACTCTCTATTTCGGTAAAAACCACATTGTTGACAGATTTAGTGGTATACAGAATTGTAAAGATCCTCTAGATTGAGCAGTTGTCAATGGAAAGGAAGGCATTGTCAGAACTTTATTATGAATGACTAATGGAAGGTGTGCCATGATGTCATTCATACTACTAACTGTTCAAAAACATTAATTTCGTCAATGATTAAATTTATTATCAACATTTTGGATTGCTTTTGTGGTCTACAGAATTGTAAAGATCCTCTAGATTGATCGCTTGTAAATGTAAAGGAAGGCATTATCCAAGGTTTATCATGAAGGACTAATAATTGTAGGCGTCATGATTTCATTCAAATTATTAATTATGCCAAAATATTAATTTCGCCAATGTTTGAATATGATCAACATTTTGGACAACTTTTTAGATGTCTACAGAATTGTAAAGATCCTCTAGATTGATCACTTGTCAATGTACAGAAAGGCATTGTTTGTGGTTTATCATGAACGACTAATTGTAGGCGTCTGATTTCATTCAAATTATTAACTGTGCCAAAATATTAGTTTTGCCAATGATTAATGATCAACATTTTGGAGAGGTTTAGTGGTCTACAGATTATTGTAAAGATCCTCTAGATTGACCAGTTGTCAATGGAAAGAAGAGGAGGTTTATAATGAATGACTCTTTGCAGGTGTGCCATAATGTCATTCATACGACTAACTGTTCAAAAATATGAATTTCGTCAGTGATTATTTATTATCAACATTTTGGATTGCTTTTGTGGTCTACAGAATTCTAAAAATACTCTAGATTTATCATTTGTAAATGTAAAGGAAGGCATTGTCCGAGGTTTGTCTTGAATGACTAATTGTAGGCGTCTTGATTTCATTCAAATTATTAACTGTTCCAAAATATTAATTTCTTCAATGATTAATAATTATGGTCAACATTTTTGACAGCTTTAGTGATCCACAGAATTGTAAAGATACTGTAGATTGATCAGTTGTCAATGGAAAGGAAGGCATTGTCCGAGGTTTATCTTGAATGACTAATTGCAGCTTTAATTTTGAATATTTTGTCGAGATGTTATATTATTTTGTTCCAACCCATCACAAAAACCGTTCTTGAACGGTTACGAGTATGCGCAGTAACGAAAAATGTGTTACTGCACATAATTATGCGCCATTGCGCATGCGCGTAACGATTCAAGAAGGGTTTTGTATCGAGTTGGAACAAACCTATGGTTGTGCTTCGGGATGGTCACAAACTCGAGCTCAACCCGGTTTGGTTCTTGCGAGCCGAGCTTCGAACCGAATCAAATTTTTTTCGAGCCGAACCGACCTGAATTCTAAACGAGCCGAGCCTTCCTTAACGATCTTGTCATTATTTTAGCTAATACTCTAATACTTTTTCTAATTCATTTATTTCTGCTAGACTGATACTTTTAATTGAGAATATAGTTATTAAGGTATTTACCCAGGTTATTATAAGGATAATAACGCTTGAGGTATATACGTTGACCGAAAGCGTTATTATCTATAATACCCGTGTTGCCTTCAACGTTTATTGTCCGACTAAATTCTTCTTTATAGGGTCAAACCATGTCAAGTGGTCCAATATAAATTAAGTTGGTTGCTTGACTATTTTTAATATTTTTTATTTTTCTACTTTTTAAACTTCAGTCTATAGAGACTACAGAATGCCATTTATTTTATTTTGAAAAAATTTAGTTCGCCGATGACGGCCATTTTTGTTAAAGCGTATCGATCATTTTCACGTGAACCATGGCTTCACTCTTTAGCCAATATTTTCACTGAGGTTTGTCCTAGAACAATAAATCAAAAACCAAACTTTTTAGAAAAGTATGCTCTAAAAAAACGGCCTACAGCATTATTTAATCTCAAACTACCCTTAAATCCTTAAATGAACCTCAAAGTTTGAAAAGGTAAACTGATAAAATTCCATTTTCAGCACTTTTTAAACAGCATGAGGCAAGCCGATAATGGTTTGTAATTTTTTATGCAAAAGACATACGTACATTCTTTAAGTAAAAAAAGTTTGAGCTTTGAGACTTAAGTAAATTTTTTCAAAAAAAATCTCAAAAATATAATTTTTTGAAAAATCTCAAAGTTTGACCCCTTATATCTCTGATGGGCACGGATGAAAAAATTTGAAATTTGGCTGAATGTTAGCTCCTAGCAAGTAGAATAAGGAGTAAAAATTTGGAGCTGCAGACTTACCTCATATAGGAGTTACAGGCCTGTAAAAATGGTCAAAATTTGAGCGTTTGCAGGCAGGGTAATTAAAATTCACATAAACTGTCTAATGAAATAAAAATTAATCTATTTTTACCAGATTTCACAATGAATACAAATTTATACAGGGTGGGCCAAAGAAAAGAGTTCGCCTTGATATTTGGCAGTTATTATATTTTAAGGGAATGCCGAAACAGGTCGATTTTTATTTTTAAATTACAATTTTTTTTATATATATTTCATACGTCTGCATGACGTGTCATCGTCAGTGACGTCATCCATCGGGGCGTGATGAGTAATCGATGATTTTTTTAATGGGAATAGTGGTCGTATGTTATCTCATTTGAAAGAGTGTTCAGTTCTCTGTTCAGTAGTATAAACAGTAATATAATTATTTATACAGGGTGGCCAAAAAATAATTTTTGAACTAAATTAATTGACACAAAAAGAGAATGTATGTAATTTATTTAACCCAAAATATATTTTATTGCTGTCATAAAATAAAAAAAAAATTATTATTTGACAAATAAACATTGCTTTTCGCTTAAATGTTCAAACTGTCAAGAGGTAGGTGGTAGGCTGTTTGTGATTTAATTTAAGCGAAAAGAAATGTTTATTCGTGAATTAAACATTTTTTCTATTTTCTGATAGCAGTACAATGTATTTTTAGTTGCCACAAGACCTCTATTCCCATTTAAAAAAATCATCGATTACGTCATCACGCTCTGATGGATGAAGTCACATAGTATGAAATATATCCCAAAAAGTTGCAATATAATAAAAATGGACCTATGTTAGCATTTCCTTAAAATCTAATAGGTAACTATTGCCAAATATCGAGGTGGACTCTTTTCTTTGGCACACCCTGTATAAATTTGTATTCGTTGTGAAATCTGGTGAAAATACATTAATTTTTATTTCATTAGACAGTTTATTTGAATTTTAATTACCCTGCATGCAAACGCTCAAATTTTGAACATTTTGATTTTTGACCATTTTTTCAGGCCTGTACTCCTATATGACGTAAGTCTGCAACTCCAAACTTTTACTTCTTATTCTACATGCTAGGGGCTAACATTCAGCCTAATTTCAAATTTGTTCATTAGTGCCCGTCAGGGATATAAGGGGCCAAACTTTGGGATTTTTCAAAAAATTACATTTTTGAGATTTTTTTTTTGAAAAAATTTGCGTAAGTCTCAAAGCTCAAACTTTTTTTACTTAAAGAATGTACGTATGTCTTTTGCATAAAAAATTACAAACCATTACCGGCTTGCCTTATGCTGTTTAAAAAGTGCTGAAAATGGAATTTTATCAGTTTACCTTTTCAAACTTTGAGGTTCATTTAAGGACTTAAGGGTAGTTTGAAATTAAATAATGCTACAGGCAATTTTTTTAGAGTACTTTTCTAAAAATTTGGTTTTTGATTTATTGTTCTAGGACAAACCTCAGTAAAAATATTGGCTAAAGAGTGAAGCCATGTTTTCCGTGAAAATGATCGATACGCTTTAACAAAAATGGCCGTCATCGGCAAACTAATTTTTTTAAAAATAAAATAATGCAATTTTGTACTCTCTAATAGACTGAAGTTTAAAATTAATTATTTATATGGGAAATAAGCCACAATTAAAATGAAAAAAATAATTTTATTAACGTTTCGACGCCCAAATCGGGTGCCGTTGTCAAAATACAAAATATTACTAAAATAAACTAAAGTGTTGTTGCTAAGCAAAAAAAATTCTTCTAATAATTTATTTAATTTCACTCATTTATATTGGCAATTCAGACATATATTATACATTTTAAAGTAGAAGACTTTAAAATGATATTGCCAATATTTATGAGTTGCGTTCCTGGGACGACTTACTGAAAGATAGTTCATTCGATTACATGAAATTAACCCCAACTCAAGAATATCCGTCATAAAAAATTATAGCATGTGATATGTCTTTAAAAAGACAACCAAATGCAACGACAGTAAAATTCTCGCGTTAGAGACTTCATAGTAAATCACAAGGGAAAACCAGGAAAAAACCCTGTGATACTATCCCGACATCGTAAGTATTTGGTCTTACATTAATTTACTCTCAAAAAATAATACCAAATTCTGACTTGTAACATGTTTAAATTATAAATATTATTAATAATACTAGATATATAAGTAATACTAAAATATAAAATATGTACTAGCTCGATATTATTGACTTACTAATCTTGGTATTTTCTTTCTATTGACTTCCTCTTTCAGTATGGGTAACCACATCCTACTGCATTCTACCGAGGAATTTGCGACACAATTGGTTTCATTTAGCATAATTAGAGCCGCTTCTTTGATTTTTCTCTTTTTACTATCTGATTCTTTCAGGACTATACTTGAATCTCTCCACTGAACTCTATGTTCATTATCCCATGCGTGTTGACATATTTGAGATCTCTCAAATTCTCTATTTTTAATATAAGATTGATGTTCACTTATTCTAACGTCTAATGGTCTTGATGTCTCACCTAAATAAAATTGTTCGCATTCACAAGGTATTTTATAAATGCAATTTTTTGTTCTTTCTTGATCATTGTTAGGTTTAGTTTTAGATAGAATAGATCTCAATGTGTTTGTTGTTTTGAATGTTGTTGAAATGTTGAATTTATTTCCTATTGTTTTAAGTTTCTCGGATAGTCCTTTTATATATGGTATTGATATTTTCCTCGTATTATTTCTGGTGAATGTTGTAGGATCCCGTTCTAAGTTGTTCTGTTCCATTCGATCCAATCTTGACAATTCCTTATTTATAAACGATAAAGGATAATCATTTTTTAATAAAACAGATGTTAACAATTGTTTTTCTGCTAAAAAGGAATTTTCGTTAGAACAAGTAATTTTGGCTCTATCATATAAGGATTTAATGATTCCCTTTTTAACGTTGATGTTGTGATTTGACTTGTAATTGAGATATCTGTTGGTGTGTGTTGGTATTTAAAAAGGGAATCATTAAATCCTTATATGATAGAGCCAAAATTACTTGTTCTAACGAAAATTCCTTTTTAGCAGAAAAACAATTGTTAACATCTGTTTTATTAAAAAATGATTATCCTTTATCGTTTATAAATAAGGAATTGTCAAGATTGGATCGAATGGAACAGAACAACTTAGAACGGGATCCTACAACATTCACCAGAAATAATACGAGGAAAATATCAATACCATATATAAAAGGACTATCCGAGAAACTTAAAACAATAGGAAATAAATTCAACATTTCAACAACATTCAAAACAACAAACACATTGAGATCTATTCTATCTAAAACTAAACCTAACAATGATCAAGAAAGAACAAAAAATTGCATTTATAAAATACCTTGTGAATGCGAACAATTTTATTTAGGTGAGACATCAAGACCATTAGACGTTAGAATAAGTGAACATCAATCTTATATTAAAAATAGAGAATTTGAGAGATCTCAAATATGTCAACACGCATGGGATAATGAACATAGAGTTCAGTGGAGAGATTCAAGTATAGTCCTGAAAGAATCAGATAGTAAAAAGAGAAAAATCAAAGAAGCGGCTCTAATTATGCTAAATGAAACCAATTGTGTCGCAAATTCCTCGGTAGAATGCAGTAGGATGTGGTTACCCATACTGAAAGAGGAAGTCAATAGAAAGAAAATACCAAGATTAGTAAGTCAATAATATCGAGCTAGTACATATTTTATATTTTAGTATTACTTATATATCTAGTATTATTAATAATATTTATAATTTAAACATGTTACAAGTCAGAATTTGGTATTATTTTTTGAGAGTAAATTAATGTAAGACCAAATACTTACGATGTCGGGATAGTATCACAGGGTTTTTTCCTGGTTTTCCCTTGTGATTTACTATGAAGTCTCTAACGCGAGAATTTTACTGTCGTTGCATTTGGTTGTCTTTTTAAAGACATATCACATGCTATAATTTTTTATGACGGATATTCTTGAGTTGGGGTTAATTTCATGTAATCGAATGAACTATCTTTCAGTAAGTCGTCCCAGGAACGCAACTCATAAATATTGGCAATATCATTTTAAAGTCTTCTACTTTAAAATGTATAATATATGTCTGAATTGCCAATATAAATGAGTGAAATTAAATAAATTATTAGAAGAATTTTTTTTGCTTAGCAACAACACTTTAGTTTATTTTAGTAATATTTTGTATTTTGACAACGGCACCCGATTTGGGCGTCGAAACGTTAATAAAATTATTTTTTTCATTTTAATTGTGGCTTATTTCCCATATAAATAATTAATCATAAAAATGCCACAAGGAAATAGCTTCAGAACAACATTAAGAAACCGGTATGGGCCTATCGTGTGTCAAAATTTTAGGAAATTGGAAACCTTCTACGAGAAACTGGCACATTGTCAAAATTCAATAAAATTTTTAAGAAGATGTAGAAATAACAACATAATACCAAAGGGCTTGAGGTTACGGCCAGCATACTCAAGCAGAAGACTTCAAAATATTCTACATAGAGCCAGTTTGTCGATGATCCGGGAAAGGTTGCAATTTCACAGGTCAAATTTATTTTTTATCGAACAAGACATCGTAAGTATTGAAGATTTACTTTTCGGAATGATATCAAATTCTGATTTTGATCGAATTATTTTTAGTTTACATATAATTTATGAAAATTCATATCAGAAACAAAGAAATATACATTTAAATAAATTTAATAATCTTTTAGAACAAAATAGTTTACATACTTTTGATAACCTAAATAGAAATAATGACATATTAACGACAGTTGTCAATCTATCAAATAGACATTTAAATGCAACGGAAAATTTGGTATTGTCAAAAGGTTTAAACTATGCTGTTACTCATCCATCTATTCCAAAATTAGACATAATCAGCTCAGTGGAGAAAATATCCCAGTGTCTACCAACTCATGAAAAAGAACAATATAGGGTACTATGTAAACTTGAATTGGAAAAGTCTAATCAAATTGAACAGAACATCAGCAAAGAGGAAATGAAGGCTTTAAAAACTTTAAGAAATGATGACTCCATAACAATCCTACCAGCGGATAAAGGCAATGCAACTGTAATAATGAATAAAATACAATATGAGGACAAAATTACAGATCTAATTACAAATGGACCTTATAGCAAATTAACGAAGGATCCAACGAAGACACTGGAAAACAAAATATATAGAGCTTTATTCAAATTTAAAAATGATCTAACATACTATCAAAGAAAATTAATGACACCTCACTACAGTAAGACACCACATTTTTATGGAGTGCCGAAAATTCATAAAGCGAACATACCACTTAGACCCATTTGTAGTACCATCAATTCTCCTTGTAGTGAACTATCAAAATGCTTATTAAACATTCTAAAACCATTTGCTAATAATGATGACACTTTTATAAAAAACACAAAACATTTTTTAAACAAATTATCAACTATTGAATTTAATCCAAATAATATTTTAGTAAGTTTTGACATAAACAGTTTATTTACAAATGTACCATTAGATAAAACTTTAAACATAATCAAAACGAAATTAGAGAATGATAATACATTGGCAACTAGGACAAGACTAAATGTATCAGCTATAATGGAGTTATTGACATTATGTACCCATAATACCTATTTTCAACTAAACAATGAATTCTATAAACAAAATTTTGGTCTAGCAATGGGCTCTTCTTTATCTCCATTATTGGCTAATATATTTATGGAGGATTTCGAAACTAATATTATTTCTAAACAAAATTTAAAACCCACAGTATGGTGGAGATATGTAGATGATGTGTTTTCAATATGGCCTCATGGATCAGAATTGTTGGATACATTCCTGAATATTATAAACGATCAAGAAGAGACAATAAAATTTACAATGGAAAAGGAATACAATAACAGCCTACCTTTCCTCGATGTTTTGATCTCAAAGAAGGATATTGGATATGAGACTCAAGTGTATAGAAAACCAACACACACCAACAGATATCTCAATTACAAGTCAAATCACAACATCAACGTTAAAAAGGGAATCATTAAATCCTTATATGATAGAGCCAAAATTACTTGTTCTAACGAAAATTCCTTTTTAGCAGAAAAACAATTGTTAACATCTGTTTTATTAAAAAATGATTATCCTTTATCGTTTATAAATAAGGAATTGTCAAGATTGGATCGAATGGAACAGAACAACTTAGAACGGGATCCTACAACATTCACCAGAAATAATACGAGGAAAATATCAATACCATATATAAAAGGACTATCCGAGAAACTTAAAACAATAGGAAATAAATTCAACATTTCAACAACATTCAAAACAACAAACACATTGAGATCTATTCTATCTAAAACTAAACCTAACAATGATCAAGAAAGAACAAAAAATTGCATTTATAAAATACCTTGTGAATGCGAACAATTTTATTTAGGTGAGACATCAAGACCATTAGACGTTAGAATAAGTGAACATCAATCTTATATTAAAAATAGAGAATTTGAGAGATCTCAAATATGTCAACACGCATGGGATAATGAACATAGAGTTCAGTGGAGAGATTCAAGTATAGTCCTGAAAGAATCAGATAGTAAAAAGAGAAAAATCAAAGAAGCGGCTCTAATTATGCTAAATGAAACCAATTTTGTCGCAAATTCCTCGGTAGAATGCAGTAGGATGTGGTTACCCATACTGAAAGAGGAAGTCAATAGAAAGAAAATACCAAGATTAGTAAGTCAATAATATCGAGCTAGTACATATTTTATATTTTAGTATTACTTATATATCTAGTATTATTAATAATATTTATAATTTAAACATGTTACAAGTCAGAATTTGGTATTATTTTTTGAGAGTAAATTAATGTAAGACCAAATACTTACGATGTCGGGATAGTATCACAGGGTTTTTTCCTGGTTTTCCCTTGTGATTTACTATGAAGTCTCTAACGCGAGAATTTTACTGTCGTTGCATTTGGTTGTCTTTTTAAAGACATATCACATGCTATAATTTTTTATGACGGATATTCTTGAGTTGGGGTTAATTTCATGTAATCGAATGAACTATCTTTCAGTAAGTCGTCCCAGGAACGCAACTCATAAATATTGGCAATATCATTTTAAAGTCTTCTACTTTAAAATGTATAATATATGTCTGAATTGCCAATATAAATGAGTGAAATTAAATAAATTATTAGAAGAATTTTTTTTGCTTAGCAACAACACTTTAGTTTATTTTAGTAATATTTTGTATTTTGACAACGGCACCCGATTTGGGCGTCGAAACGTTAATAAAATTATTTTTTTCATTTTAATTGTGGCTTATTTCCCATATAAATAATTAATCATAAAAATGCCACAAGGAAATAGCTTCAGAACAACATTAAGAAACCGGTATGGGCCTATCGTGTGTCAAAATTTTAGGAAATTGGAAACCTTCTACGAGAAACTGGCACATTGTCAAAATTCAATAAAATTTTTAAGAAGATGTAGAAATAACAACATAATACCAAAGGGCTTGAGGTTACGGCCAGCATACTCAAGCAGAAGACTTCAAAATATTCTACATAGAGCCAGTTTGTCGATGATCCGGGAAAGGTTGCAATTTCACAGGTCAAATTTATTTTTTATCGAACAAGACATCGTAAGTATTGAAGATTTACTTTTCGGAATGATATCAAATTCTGATTTTGATCGAATTATTTTTAGTTTACATATAATTTATGAAAATTCATATCAGAAACAAAGAAATATACATTTAAATAAATTTAATAATCTTTTAGAACAAAATAGTTTACATACTTTTGATAACCTAAATAGAAATAATGACATATTAACGACAGTTGTCAATCTATCAAATAGACATTTAAATGCAACGGAAAATTTGGTATTGTCAAAAGGTTTAAACTATGCTGTTACTCATCCATCTATTCCAAAATTAGACATAATCAGCTCAGTGGAGAAAATATCCCAGTGCCTACCAACTCATGAAAAAGAACAATATAGGGTACTATGTAAACTTGAATTGGAAAAGTCTAATCAAATTGAACAGAACATCAGCAAAGAGGAAATGAAGGCTTTAAAAACTTTAAGAAATGATGACTCCATAACAATCCTACCAGCGGATAAAGGCAATGCAACTGTAATAATGAATAAAATACAATATGAGGACAAAATTACAGATCTAATTACAAATGGACCTTATAGCAAATTAACGAAGGATCCAACGAAGACACTGGAAAACAAAATATACAGGGTGGTTCACCTTATTCGCCTCGGTCTCTGTACAGAAAACCACTTGATATTTTAAAAAAATTTCTTCACAGAAATATACAGGGCCTTTAATACTACAACCTAAAAATAATGTGAATTATACAGGGTGTTCCAAAAAAGAGTGGTATATCAAAGTTATATTTTTTCTTATGGAATGCCCTATATCTGATGACATTATTGAATTGACTTTAAAAAATAAGCTATACTTTCATAAGGGTTCCCTATACCTAAACACAGGGTGTTTTGATTTATTTCGATTTTTATAAAAATGTAAGGTTTTAGAAAAAAATAAAATATCTACGAATCTAAGAAGCAGTAACAAATTCTTTCTTGGATCTTAATAAAAGACTATATAGCATACTTAAACAGATGCTTATTGCAAAAAAAATTTCTTACAGGGTGGTCAAAATATGAGATTGTTCTATTAACAAATTCAAGCTGTAATAACTTACTTATTTTAAATGGAACACCCTATATCTTACTAATCTATTGCGTAGAAAATTTACTTAGCTTTCAATTTGTACTAGGGTTTCCTATACCTATCGTTTTACAGGGCGGTCAAAATATTAGATTGTTCTATTAACAAATTCAAGCTGCAATAACTTACTTATTTTAAATGGAACACCCTGTATCTTACTAGTCTATCGAGTAGAAAATTTACTTAGCTTTCAATTCTTATTAGGGTTTCCTATACCTATCTCCCTTCATTTTTTAAATATTTAAAGATTTCCTAATTTGTAAGCTTTAAAAATTAGAATTAAGTAGGTACCTATGTCGTGTTTATGTACAACACATCACCAATACACAGGCAATATACTTAGACAAGATACTGTCATTAATGAAATTTTCAGTGTTATCATGTAGTCACACAGAGTGTTGTATTATTTTAGTTGATTTTGGCCTACATGTGAAATTGAATAATACGTTTATTTTAAACTGCATACCATATATTAGATGCCGTATTCTGGAAAATATTTAAATTATATTTCATTCCTTATAAGTATTTTCCATATCTTACCCCAACGGTTATTAAGTAAATTTAAGAACGCCACTTTTTGTTTGAATCTTTAAATCGCAATTACAAACAATTAAATGCAACGGCTACTTTGACGAAAACGAGCCTATTGTACAAAAATATGTAAACATGGGTATTTACAGAATAACATGGGAATTTATATCTACAGAATAACATGTATATTGAGAATGTTAACATGGAATTGAAGAGATTTTAAATATCTTCCATTATAAAGAATAGAATATCGAGTGTGTCATTTAAAATAAGAACACTCTGTGTGATTAAATGATAAAATGTGAATTTTATTAATGAAACTATCTTGACTAAGAAATTTAAGTATATTGCCGGTGTTGGTGATGTGTTGTACATAACCACGACATAGGTACTTAATTCTAATTTTTAAAGCTTACAAAGTAGGAAATCTTTAAATATTTAAAAAATAAAGGGAGATAGGTATAGGAAACCCTAATAAGAATTGAAAGCTAAGTAAATTTTCTACTCGATAGACTAGTAAGATACAGGGTGTTCCATTTAAAATAAGTAAGTTATTACAGCTTGAATTTGTTAATAGAACAATCTAATATTTTGACCACCCTGTAAAAAGATAGGTATAGTAAACCCTAGTACAAATTGAAAGCTAAGTAAATTTTCTACGCGATAGACTAGTAAGATACAGGGTGTTCCATTTAAAATAAGTAAGTTATTACAGCTTGAATTTGTTAATAGAACAATCTCATATTTTGACCACCCTGTAAGAAATTTTGTTGCAATAAGCATCTGTTTAAGTATGCTAAATAGTTTATTATTAAGATCCAAGAAAGAATTTGTTACTGCTTCTTAGATTCGTAGATATTTATTTTTTTCTAAAACCTTATATTTTTATAAAAATCGGAATAAATCAAAACACCCTGTATTTAGGTATAGGTAACCCTTATGAAAGTATAGCTTATTTTTTAAGGTCAATTCATTAATGTCATCAGATGTAGGGCATTCCATAAGAAAAAATATAACTTTGATATACCACTCTTTTTTGGAACACCCTGTATAATTCACATTATTTTTAGGTTGTAGTATTAAAGGCCCTGTATATTTCTGTGAAGAAATTTTTTTAAAATATCAAGTGGTTTTCTGTACAGAGACCGAGGCGAATAAGATGAACCACCCTGTATAGAGCTTTATTCAAATTTAAAAATGATCTAACATACTATCAAAGAAAATTAATGACACCTCACTACAGTAAGACACCACATTTTTATGGAGTGCCGAAAATTCATAAAGCGAACATACCACTTAGACCCATTTGTAGTACCATCAATTCTCCTTGTAGTGAACTATCAAAATGCTTATTAAACATTCTAAAACCATTTGCTAATAATGATGACACTTTTATAAAAAACACAAAACATTTTTTAAACAAATTATCAACTATTGAATTTAATCCAAATAATATTTTAGTAAGTTTTGACATAAACAGTTTATTTACAAATGTACCATTAGATAAAACTTTAAACATAATCAAAACGAAATTAGAGAATGATAATACATTGGCAACTAGGACAAGACTAAATGTATCAGCTATAATGGAGTTATTGACATTATGTACCCATAATACCTATTTTCAACTAAACAATGAATTCTATAAACAAAATTTTGGTCTAGCAATGGGCTCTTCTTTATCTCCATTATTGGCTAATATATTTATGGAGGATTTCGAAACTAATATTATTTCTAAACAAAATTTAAAACCCACAGTATGGTGGAGATATGTAGATGATGTGTTTTCAATATGGCCTCATGGATCAGAATTGTTGGATACATTCCTGAATATTATAAACGATCAAGAAGAGACAATAAAATTTACAATGGAAAAGGAATACAATAACAGCCTACCTTTCCTCGATGTTTTGATCTCAAAGAAGGATATTGGATATGAGACTCAAGTGTATAGAAAACCAACACACACCAACAGATATCTCAATTACAAGTCAAATCACAACATCAACGTTAAAAAGGGAATCATTAAATCCTTATATGATAGAGCCAAAATTACTTGTTCTAACGAAAATTCCTTTTTAGCAGAAAAACAATTGTTAACATCTGTTTTATTAAAAAATGATTATCCTTTATCGTTTATAAATAAGGAATTGTCAAGATTGGATCGAATGGAACAGAACAACTTAGAACGGGATCCTACAACATTCACCAGAAATAATACGAGGAAAATATCAATACCATATATAAAAGGACTATCCGAGAAACTTAAAACAATAGGAAATAAATTCAACATTTCAACAACATTCAAAACAACAAACACATTGAGATCTATTCTATCTAAAACTAAACCTAACAATGATCAAGAAAGAACAAAAAATTGCATTTATAAAATACCTTGTGAATGCGAACAATTTTATTTAGGTGAGACATCAAGACCATTAGACGTTAGAATAAGTGAACATCAATCTTATATTAAAAATAGAGAATTTGAGAGATCTCAAATATGTCAACACGCATGGGATAATGAACATAGAGTTCAGTGGAGAGATTCAAGTATAGTCCTGAAAGAATCAGATAGTAAAAAGAGAAAAATCAAAGAAGCGGCTCTAATTATGCTAAATGAAACCAATTATGTCGCAAATTCCTCGGTAGAATGCAGTAGGATGTGGTTACCCATACTGAAAGAGGAAGTCAATAGAAAGAAAATACCAAGATTAGTAAGTCAATAATATCGAGCTAGTACATATTTTATATTTTAGTATTACTTATATATCTAGTATTATTAATAATATTTATAATTTAAACATGTTACAAGTCAGAATTTGGTATTATTTTTTGAGAGTAAATTAATGTAAGACCAAATACTTACGATGTCGGGATAGTATCACAGGGTTTTTTCCTGGTTTTCCCTTGTGATTTACTATGAAGTCTCTAACGCGAGAATTTTACTGTCGTTGCATTTGGTTGTCTTTTTAAAGACATATCACATGCTATAATTTTTTATGACGGATATTCTTGAGTTGGGGTTAATTTCATGTAATCGAATGAACTATCTTTCAGTAAGTCGTCCCAGGAACGCAACTCATAAATATTGGCAATATCATTTTAAAGTCTTCTACTTTAAAATGTATAATATATGTCTGAATTGCCAATATAAATGAGTGAAATTAAATAAATTATTAGAAGAATTTTTTTTGCTTAGCAACAACACTTTAGTTTATTTTAGTAATATTTTGTATTTTGACAACGGCACCCGATTTGGGCGTCGAAACGTTAATAAAATTATTTTTTTCATTTTAATTGTGGCTTATTTCCCATATAAATAATTAATCATAAAAATGCCACAAGGAAATAGCTTCAGAACAACATTAAGAAACCGGTATGGGCCTATCGTGTGTCAAAATTTTAGGAAATTGGAAACCTTCTACGAGAAACTGGCACATTGTCAAAATTCAATAAAATTTTTAAGAAGATGTAGAAATAACAACATAATACCAAAGGGCTTGAGGTTACGGCCAGCATACTCAAGCAGAAGACTTCAAAATATTCTACATAGAGCCAGTTTGTCGATGATCCGGGAAAGGTTGCAATTTCACAGGTCAAATTTATTTTTTATCGAACAAGACATCGTAAGTATTGAAGATTTACTTTTCGGAATGATATCAAATTCTGATTTTGATCGAATTATTTTTAGTTTACATATAATTTATGAAAATTCATATCAGAAACAAAGAAATATACATTTAAATAAATTTAATAATCTTTTAGAACAAAATAGTTTACATACTTTTGATAACCTAAATAGAAATAATGACATATTAACGACAGTTGTCAATCTATCAAATAGACATTTAAATGCAACGGAAAATTTGGTATTGTCAAAAGGTTTAAACTATGCTGTTACTCATCCATCTATTCCAAAATTAGACATAATCAGCTCAGTGGAGAAAATATCCCAGTGCCTACCAACTCATGAAAAAGAACAATATAGGGTACTATGTAAACTTGAATTGGAAAAGTCTAATCAAATTGAACAGAACATCAGCAAAGAGGAAATGAAGGCTTTAAAAACTTTAAGAAATGATGACTCCATAACAATCCTACCAGCGGATAAAGGCAATGCAACTGTAATAATGAATAAAATACAATATGAGGACAAAATTACAGATCTAATTACAAATGGACCTTATAGCAAATTAACGAAGGATCCAACGAAGACACTGGAAAACAAAATATATAGAGCTTTATTCAAATTTAAAAATGATCTAACATACTATCAAAGAAAATTAATGACACCTCACTACAGTAAGACACCACATTTTTATGGAGTGCCGAAAATTCATAAAGCGAACATACCACTTAGACCCATTTGTAGTACCATCAATTCTCCTTGTAGTGAACTATCAAAATGCTTATTAAACATTCTAAAACCATTTGCTAATAATGATGACACTTTTATAAAAAACACAAAACATTTTTTAAACAAATTATCAACTATTGAATTTAATCCAAATAATATTTTAGTAAGTTTTGACATAAACAGTTTATTTACAAATGTACCATTAGATAAAACTTTAAACATAATCAAAACGAAATTAGAGAATGATAATACATTGGCAACTAGGACAAGACTAAATGTATCAGCTATAATGGAGTTATTGACATTATGTACCCATAATACCTATTTTCAACTAAACAATGAATTCTATAAACAAAATTTTGGTCTAGCAATGGGCTCTTCTTTATCTCCATTATTGGCTAATATATTTATGGAGGATTTCGAAACTAATATTATTTCTAAACAAAATTTAAAACCCACAGTATGGTGGAGATATGTAGATGATGTGTTTTCAATATGGCCTCATGGATCAGAATTGTTGGATACATTCCTGAATATTATAAACGATCAAGAAGAGACAATAAAATTTACAATGGAAAAGGAATACAATAACAGCCTACCTTTCCTCGATGTTTTGATCTCAAAGAAGGATATTGGATATGAGACTCAAGTGTATAGAAAACCAACACACACCAACAGATATCTCAATTACAAGTCAAATCACAACATCAACGTTAAAAAGGGAATCATTAAATCCTTATATGATAGAGCCAAAATTACTTGTTCTAACGAAAATTCCTTTTTAGCAGAAAAACAATTGTTAACATCTGTTTTATTAAAAAATGATTATCCTTTATCGTTTATAAATAAGGAATTGTCAAGATTGGATCGAATGGAACAGAACAACTTAGAACGGGATCCTACAACATTCACCAGAAATAATACGAGGAAAATATCAATACCATATATAAAAGGACTATCCGAGAAACTTAAAACAATAGGAAATAAATTCAACATTTCAACAACATTCAAAACAACAAACACATTGAGATCTATTCTATCTAAAACTAAACCTAACAATGATCAAGAAAGAACAAAAAATTGCATTTATAAAATACCTTGTGAATGCGAACAATTTTATTTAGGTGAGACATCAAGACCATTAGACGTTAGAATAAGTGAACATCAATCTTATATTAAAAATAGAGAATTTGAGAGATCTCAAATATGTCAACACGCATGGGATAATGAACATAGAGTTCAGTGGAGAGATTCAAGTATAGTCCTGAAAGAATCAGATAGTAAAAAGAGAAAAATCAAAGAAGCGGCTCTAATTATGCTAAATGAAACCAATTATGTCGCAAATTCCTCGGTAGAATGCAGTAGGATGTGGTTACCCATACTGAAAGAGGAAGTCAATAGAAAGAAAATACCAAGATTAGTAAGTCAATAATATCGAGCTAGTACATATTTTATATTTTAGTATTACTTATATATCTAGTATTATTAATAATATTTATAATTTAAACATGTTACAAGTCAGAATTTGGTATTATTTTTTGAGAGTAAATTAATGTAAGACCAAATACTTACGATGTCGGGATAGTATCACAGGGTTTTTTCCTGGTTTTCCCTTGTGATTTACTATGAAGTCTCTAACGCGAGAATTTTACTGTCGTTGCATTTGGTTGTCTTTTTAAAGACATATCACATGCTATAATTTTTTATGACGGATATTCTTGAGTTGGGGTTAATTTCATGTAATCGAATGAACTATCTTTCAGTAAGTCGTCCCAGGAACGCAACTCATAAATATTGGCAATATCATTTTAAAGTCTTCTACTTTAAAATGTATAATATATGTCTGAATTGCCAATATAAATGAGTGAAATTAAATAAATTATTAGAAGAATTTTTTTTGCTTAGCAACAACACTTTAGTTTATTTTAGTAATATTTTGTATTTTGACAACGGCACCCGATTTGGGCGTCGAAACGTTAATAAAATTATTTTTTTCATTTTAATTGTGGCTTATTTCCCATATAAATAATTAATCATAAAAATGCCACAAGGAAATAGCTTCAGAACAACATGAAGTTTAAAAGGTAGAAAAATAAAAAATATTAAAAATAGTCAAGCAACCACCTTTGGTCCACTTGGCTTGGATTCACCCTATATGAAAAAAAATTTGAATGAATTTAGCAGCAATAGTCGTAACGTAATATTGTGGGAACCATAGTTTTACTTAGAGTTTTATTTTTCAACTTGACAGTATTTAACTAGTTATTTAAATTTAACGCCTAAGGGCGTTATTTTTCAAAATAACGCCCTATGGCATTATATTATTTAACTGCGAAATCATGTCATTATTTGTCAAATAATATACCAGTGGGACATGAAGTATGTAATTCAGACTACAAATATGTATTTTCAATATACAGTGTGTCCGTAAAATATGAAATAAGTTTCAGCCGATCCCGGCTCTAATATTTCTAGCCGAGTCGATACGAGCCACGAGCTCAACCTGCAGCTCGAAGTTCAAGCCGAGCTTCTATCTCGAGCTCGGCTCGAAATTTCGAGCCGAGCTCAAGCTTGTCAAATTGTCAAAAGCTCAGCTTGAGTCCATCCCTAGTTGTGATTAGAAATTTTTGTATTCCGGGTTTTTACCATGTCTTGTTTAAATGATTCGTGTGGGTATTCATCATCCTCTTTAAGAGAAGGTGCAAGTACAAGAGAAGTATAAGTTCATAAAGGATTGAACAATAGAATCATTAAACTGATTCAAAAATGCACAGTTAGCTCTTTTCTTTATTCCAAATAATTGGAAAGTATATTATAAATTTTAATGTTGTGAGTAATTCAACAAACCAAAGAATACATGAATAATGAATAGAAAACTTAGCTTGTATATAATTATATTTGATCACAACTTTACGAAGAAGAGAGTGAATGCTAAACTTCACGTCACAACGCAAAAAGTAAACTATAAGTACACTCATTAACTATTATTAAGTAATTAGAAACAGTTGCGTGTTAAGTGCATAATATGGTTTTTCAAATTCATCCTGTTAAATATACATCGTGTATCTAAATTGTTTTTGTAATAATAAAACTGCTATTTTAAATCAGTTTTCTCTTCTTTTTTAAGATATTGTCGTGTAAGAAAAATATTATTCATATGTCCATTGCATTATGCAAATCTTTCGATCATTTCGAAAAATGCGAATTTTGCTAACTTGACTTTTTGTTTCGGGCTTAGTTTTAAGTGTTTTAAAGTAATAGGTCTTCTTTTTTAAAATTAATTTACAAGTACCACTCAAATATACACTATCAATCAGCCCTGATTTGTCAATTGTTGAATATAGGCCTCCTCTAGATATTTCCATAATCAAATACACATAAAACATTAACCATTTCGCTGCTAATGACTCTAAAGACGTCGGCGTGTCGACGGATGGCGTCGAAAGACGTCATCCGCCTGTAACTTAAAAAACGAATGACGTCGTTCGACGTTATCCGCAGCGAAAGTGTTAGAACTATAAAACTATACATTGCATAAAAAAATAGTATAATACAAAATATTGGATTTTGGCAAGAGCTATGAGTCATAGCTCTTATCAAAATCCATCACCTGTAACATCATCATTCTGACTACAACTCTGTGTGGGGTCTAGCCTCCTCAAGAATTTCTTCCCAGTCATCTCTATCCATCTCTTTCTCGGCCAAGCACGTATTCCCATATTTCTCATGTCTTCATCGATATTATCAAGGAACCTTATTCTGGATCTTCCTCTTCTGACCAATAGGTCTATCAAGGAGCATTTTTCTACCTGGGTCAGTTAAAGTAACAATAAAAATATATTACATAAAAAGAATGTGTGTGTACTTTGTACGCACGTAAGAAGTTATACTTCTATTATACGATTTCAACGAAATTAATATACTTTAAACAGTTTATTTATATTTTATTTAAATATTAAATTCATAAAATGTATAAAAAAAAGAAAAATTTGCATCGGGTATCGAACCCGCTTATGTTAGGGTGATTTGGTTGGAAATCGTAGTCTAGAGAAATAAGATTTTTCTCGTGACACATCCCCCTCCAGGCTGAAACCAAATTTTTTGAGTAACATGGACATATATATTAATAACCTATATGTTTCCTGCAGCCGATTTTGATGATATACATAGTTATAAACAAATGAAGATCAAAAAACGGTAAATTTTCGCTTTTTTCGTCTATTACCAAAAAGTTAAGCATTTTAAACAAATTTGAGAGTAAGAAACTCATAAATCGTATAAAAAACTTCAATATGGCGTTCGCTGAATATGTCTATCCTTATTGGTTGCTTAGAAAATTGCAAAATAAATCATAAATTTTGAGTTTTTATAAATATTCATAACTTATGTAAAAATTAACTTAGAACCTTCTTATTACACGGAATGCTGAGACTTCTGGTGCTTAAATCATACCCTAAATTTCAAATCAATTGGTAAAATAGTTTAAAAGTTATTTATTTTGTTTATCCCAAATTCATTTTTTTTGCAACACTATAAGTCACAATATTATGAGGTTACAGTAATACTTCGGACAGTTTATGAAAGAAGAACATTTATACTATTAACTTAATTAAAAAAATGTCAAAAAGTAATTTTAAACAGTGTAAAATTATTTTGCAAAAACATGTCGATTTTTGCTTACTTATAAACAATTAGAATAACTTTTTAACCGTTACCCGTAGAAAAATTATTTTTGTCATATTTAGAAAGACTGAATTTTTATACACATTTAGAAAAAAAAAAACAATTGTCCTAGGACAATTAGGGACGAAGTTAGCCCCCCCCCTTTTTAATTCACATGTTCTTAATGTTGTTCTGAAGCTATTTCCTTGTGACATTTTTATAATTACGTATTTTTTATGGGAAATAAGCCACAATTTTACTAAAAAATGAATTTATTAACGTTTCGAAGCCCAAATCGGGTTTCGTTGTCAAAATACAAAATACCTACTATTAAAATAAAAAAAAAAAATGTTGTTGATAAGTAAAAAAATTCTTCTAATAATTTATTTAATCTGACTGATTTATATTGGCAATTCAGACGTATATTATACATTTTAAAGTAGAAGACTTTAAAATGATATCGCCAATATTTATGAGTTGCGTTCCTGGGACGACTTTACTAAAAGATAGTTCATTCGATTACATGAAATCAATCCCAACTCAAGAATATCCGTCGCAAAAAAATCATAGCATGTGATCTGCCTTTAAAAAGACAACCAAATGCAACGATGACAGTAAAATTCTCGCGTTAGAGATTCCATAGTAAATCACGAGGGAAAACCAGGAAAAAACCTCGTGATACTATCCCGACATCGTAAGTATTTGGTCTTACATTTAATCTACCTTCAAAAAACTAATACCAAATTCTGACTTTAATATGTTTAAATTATAAATAATATTAATATTACATAGATATACAATAAGTAATACTAAAATATAAAATTTGTACTAACTCGATATGTTATTGACTTACTAATCGTGGTATTTTCTTTCTATTGACTTCCTCTTTCAGTATGGGTAACCACATCCTACTGCATTCTACCGAGGAATTTGCGACACAATTGATTTCATTTAGCATAATTAGAGCCGCTTCTTTGATTTTTCTCTTTTTACTATCTGATTCTTTCAGGACTATACTTATATAATTGAAACCCGATTTGGGCTTCGAAACGTTAATAAATTCATTTTTTAGTAAAATTGTGGCTTATTTCCCATAAAAAATACGTAATCACATGTTCTTGCAAAATAATTTTGCAATATTTAGGATTATTTTTTGTCATTTTCTTTTTAATTAAATTAATAGTGTAAATCTTCTTCTTTCATAAACTATCCAAAGTATTACTGTAACTTTATCATTTTCTGACTTAGTGTTACAAAAAAAATGAATTTGGAATAAACAAATTAAATAATTTTAAACTATTTGATAAATTGCTTTGAAATTTAGGCTATGATTTAAGCACCAGAAGTCTTAGCATAACAATTTAGCAAGGTTTAACACGTTCGATGAGTATGTTCATAGGCGACATTCGGTTTCCATCTCCGGTCCTGGGAGAAGTACTTAAAAATATACAGAGAGAGTCTGTAAAGTGGAATAAATTCAATATCTCAAATACTAATTGTTTTTTTGGAAAATGCTCAGACCCGTCGATTAGTATTTCAAATTGTCCTTTTTGACATTCAATAAAAATGTATACAGGGTGTCCCAATTTAGAGATATGACGTCATCGTCGATTTTCTTAAATGGCAACACTGTCATTTTGATAGCTAATTTGATAGGGTTTGTAAAGTTATACATAACTGCAAAATATCAAATTTTTATTCTCTACCATTTACAAGATAATAGAAAATAACAAAGTTATATCTGTAATTTGGAATAAATTCAATAATTAAAATACTAATTGTTTTTTTGAAAAATGCTCAGACCCGTCGATTAGTATTTCAAATTGTCATTTTTGGCATACAATAATAATGTATACAAGGTGTTCCAATTTAGAGGTATGACGTCATCTTTGATTTTCTTAAATGGTAACACTGTCATTTTGACAGCTATTTTGATAGGGTGTGTAAAGTTATACACAACTGCAAAATTTCAAATTTGTATTCTCTACCATTTAGATGATAATAAAAAATAACAAAGTTATGAAAAAGAAGTAATCAACTAATAATTGAATTTAATTATTTCAATAAATTAAGCAAAAACTCATAATGTTGCCCTCAATTATTGTCAAATTGTCAATGGCCAACGTTATGAGCATTTGCTTAATTGAAATAAATAAATTCAATTATTATTTGATTCATTCTTGTTCTTCATAACTTTGTTATTTTTTATTATCTTGTAAATGGTAGGGAATAAAATTTTGAAATTTTTCAGATGTGTATAACTTTACACACGCTATCAAAATAGCTATCAAAATGATAATGTTGCCATTTAAGAAAATCAACGATGACGTCATATCTCTAAATTGGGACACCCTGTATACATTATTATTATATGTCAAAAATGACAATTTGATATACTAATCGACGGGTCTGAGCATTTTTCAAGAAAACAGTTAGTATTTTAATTATTGAATATATTCCAAATTACAGATATAACTTTGTTATTTTCTATTATCTTGTAAATGGTAGAGAATAAAAATTTGATATTTTGCAGTTATGTATAACTTTACAAACCCTATCAAATTAGCTATCAAAATGACAGTGTTGCCATTTAAGAAAATCGACGATGACGTCATATCTCTAAATTGGGACACCCTGTATACATTTTTATTGAATGTCAAAAAGGACAATTTGAAATACTAATCGACGGGTCTGAGCATTTTCCAAAAAAACAATTAGTATTTGAGATATTGAATTTATTCCACTTTACAGACTCTCTCTGTATGCAGCGAACGTGTTAATGTATTTCTAATTACGCATGTATGTATGAGTAGGTAGTTTAATAAATTTATTTTGAACTCCTTCGAGATTGGAAATGCAGATTTCATATGTATTTGATGATTGACCACCGAGTAATAATCAAGAATAAATCTAACTAGATAAATGTAAATCAGCGTCAATGAAATCAATGTTATACAAATATCGAGAAGTTCTTATAATGAAACTTAATATTTTAAATGCGTCGTTGTTAATATATTCAAAATGGGTACAGAAATTTAATTTAGGATGTAATTGAACGCCTAAATATCTTATTCAACCTGCTTCATTTCTATGGTGCTCTTTGCTCTGTTCAACCTGCTGCTATTCATTTCAATATGAACACAATCAGAATGTTGTGTTTAGTCTATGGTCTAAAGCCTGGGTTTCCTCGAAAGCGGCACCGACAAACAGCGACCGTAGCACTGCGATGAATTACGTCAGATTACGGTGATAAATTCAAGGTTTCTTCACTGGGGCAATGGAATGTGCAAACTCAGCAAGCGGTGGCTTCCAACGCATCCTTGGAAACCAACGCTATTATTTTGCATGGTACAGTTTTTTATGACGTCATTTATCGCAGTGTTACGATCGCAGGTTGTCGGCACCGCTTTCGAGGAAACCAGCGCTTTACCCAGCACTGTGTAGAGTGTAGACCGTGTGTTTTGTAGTTATATTCGGATATTGTAGGCCGTGATCTGGAATTTATCTTTCGTCCTGCGACAGACATCGACATTATCGAAGGCGATGTGCGAGTGGACGTAGCCTGTCACTAAATGACCATCAATTATCAAAAACAATTAAGTTTTCCGAACTTAACTATATTTTTCTTGTACAAAACTGGTCGTTTTAACCAATCACATCCAAGTATACATGGCAATATAATTCAGGTTTATACTTTAAAGTTTAAGTCTTATTAATTTATATAAGTGTGTATGCGACGTATTATTTTTAAAAAAATATTTCGAGCCGTTAAGGTACTAAACTTACGTGCATAGAAATCGGCCCACTTAAAAATTTGGTCATTTTTGATGTCTCATATTTCCCAAACCTGTTGGCCGATTTACGTGATTTTTTGAACATGTTATAGCCTGATTCTTTAGCAATACCACTGTAATAATAGTGTTGCTAAACATGTAAATTTTCATTATATACCGGGCATTACCGGGTGTACCAGTCAAACTGTGCTTTTTTCTTAAAGTTCGCATCACCCTGTGGAAGATTCTAGCATTTATAAAATACTGAAATTAAAACCCAACTAAAGCCTCAAGTTTTCTTAATATTTTGTTTTTTGATTCATTCGTTTATGTTGGATAATAAAAAAGTTAGGTACTTTAACAACTAGACATGTTCTTCATCAATACACGGTGTTTCTAAATAAGTGCGACAAACTTTAATTCTGCATAAACAAATAATGACACTTGGCTTTATAAAAGTATGTCCGCAAATTTTTCGTTACCGAGATACGGGATGTTGAATTTTTTCTTACAAACTGACGATTTATTTATTGCTTTAAAACCAGTTCCGACATGCAAATGCAATTTGTCAGGTTTTAAGAGATAGTTATTGCGGATTTTTTGACATAAAATTAAGAATTTTATATTCACCATTAGCGTGCATACGGGTAATATGATCGGTCATATTACACGTATGCGCGCTGGTGGTGAATATTAAATTCTTAATTGTATGTCAAAAAATGTGCAATAAAAATAAGAACGTATTTTTCATGAGCTACAACTTTGCTTTTACTCGATTGATAGACCATTTATTTTACTTTACTGATACACCATTTTTGTCAGTTTTTTATAAGCTACACTTTTGCTAACGATATTTTTTTTCGATCAAATATTTACTTTTTGAGTTATGTACTTGCAAAAAACCGTCTGAAAACGTAGTTTTTTTGTCGAAAAATAAACATTTTCAATCGCAAATAACTCAAATAGTATTGACTTACGTAAAAAACTGTATAGAACAAAAATTGCTTAAAATTAGGCAATTTATCCATTTCCGGTCTTATCTTGAACGTATGTTTTTTCACCCTTAATATGATTTCGAAACGCCAGCCTTCTCCACTGTGCCAATTCTATAACTTTTTCTGATCTTTCGGTGCTGCTTATTTTGCTTACATGCCGTTACTGTACTGATGGGTTTGGATCCGAACTAATTAGAAAAAAAAACAAAATAAAAATCTGGTAATTGAATGAGACTGACTCAAAAGATAATAGTATAAAAATATAAATTTGTCAACAAATTCTTGCTGAAAATATCGAGATATTGTTTTTTTAATTATCTAAGCCATATTTTTATTTTGCAGATATTTTCTCGAGATACGATGCCCACCGCCATGTTAGAAACGTACAACGTGTGCGATAAACCACCACCTTTAGACAAATTAAATTGTTACCGAGACGATGGCAAAGACGGCCTCAAATTCTACACGGATCCTAATTACTTCTTCGAATTGTGGAGACAAGAGATGTTGAATGATACCGAAAGGGTGATGCACGACAGGGGGAAGACCCGGCACAGACCCCGCACCCAGGATGGCGGACAAGGGAATAGGCATAAGAGGAGAGTCAGGCAGCCGCATAATACTCGAGAGAGGCAGAAGCAGATAGCTAGAGATCACGGAGAGTATATTATGCCGCAAAATACCATTTACAGGTAGGTCGTTTATGGTTTTAGTAGATTTGCATTTTAATACGATTAACTGAATCGTTTAAAATTATGCACAGAATGAGGTTAAATCATATTGGGATCAAGGAAACTATCCCTTACGAATTTTGATAGCTATTTATCGTGTTTTCATTACATACTAAGCTGTTCATTAAGTTTTGCGGTTCAATAAGAAAAACACAATTTTGTGGTTTGAAATTAACTTTATTATTCAGTATAGTCTCCCTGAACATCATTGCACTTGGTCCAACGAGATTCCAATTTATAAATTCTATCCCTGGGTGAGAATTTGGAATGGCTGCAATATACGCTTCCACAGCTGTTGTGACCTCATCATTTGATAAAAACGCTTTCTACGCATGATTTTTTAGGTATTGAAGAAGGTGGAAGTAGCTAAGGGCCAAATCTGATGAATACGGTGGAACCTACAATAATCAGAACTTACATAGAGTTTAGACAAATTTAAAATCCTCATACGACACGGTACATTGTCCTTATAAATAAGGATTTTTTTCTTCTGCAAACCAGGTCTTTTTTCACGAATATTCTCCTTCGGTTTGCCGAAAAGGCAAAAGTTATAGGCCTGGATCCCGCCTACCAAAAAAGTTTATTAATAAGTAGAGTATGGGCCGGTTGAGCCTGGGAAAATTTTGCCAACCGTGGGAAAGAGCGGCATCCTTTGATGTTTGCCGCCCACCGACCAATGGGAACACAACCACGCTCACCGACCAATGAGAACTCAGCCCCACCTACCGACCAATGAGAACTCAGCCCCGCCCACCGACCAATGAGAACGAAGCCCCGCTCACCAAAAGCCCCGCCCAACGACCAATGGGAACACAGCCAGGCCCACGTATGTCAAAGCTCCGCCCGCCAAGATGGCCGACTCTTCATTTTCTGTCTCTTCTTATAATATACAGGATGTAGTCAGAAAGTCAAACAAATCGCCTTCGCATGCCCACCTACGTCACAAAGCCCCGTCCCCAAGATGGCCGCCTCTTTATTTCGTCTATTGCAAATTAAAATATACAGGGTGTAGTCAGAAAGTCAAACAAATCGCCTAATCATGCCCCCTACCGGCTGCAACCTTTAACTATGTCCAAGTGATCCAGCACCTATCTGCCATCGTAAACAGACACTCCTTCAGCATATCGCTTCGTCTCTCTCTCTCTCTCTCTCTCTCTCTCTCTCTCTCTCTCTCTCTCTCTCTCTCTCTCTCTCACACACGAAACAATTCATGAATGATACAGGCGAGGTGTCGCTGAAAACGATATATCGTACAGCAGCGTGTAAGGTATTACTAGAAATAGAATATGACAAATCAAATAACATATACCATTCTTACAGTATGGCCAAACCAACACACATCCTCGATATTATCTTCTCTGATTGAGTACATGGATCTCCCTGCAATTATAGATTGCTCTTTGCAAAGAACATTTTAAAATACTGGATGGTGTAGTGTACAATGACAATACACAAAGAGAAACTTTTGTTATATTTCATTAGTCAATCATAGGATCCTGGGCACTCCATATAAAAGCATGAAAAACTTAGTCCACCTTGGACAGTGGAGTCCTGTGGTGGACATTTAAGTCAACCTTGGAGAAAATTCAATACAAATTAAATGAGTCAATTTTCTGTTAGATATTATAGAGTTTAGCTTGGACTGAGCTATTCTAAATAAAGTTTTAAGGATTCTCGCATTCAAAAAGTGTCAGAGCATGAACTACACGTAAAATCAACGTGCAAGTGTGAAAGAGGAGAGGAAGGTATTAGAAAAAAAGTTGCAAGCAAATGAAAGAAGAAAATTTTACAAAACTGAACGTGGGATGGCGATACGAAAATCATACAAAGAAAAAAGGCTTCAGAAACGTAAAATAATTAGTGACCTAATGAATATAGGTTTAAATAAAAAGGCAGAACTGCAAAGAGAAACAATTTTAAAATTATTAGAACTATTATAGTTTTTCAAATAAATAATACGAACATCTTGATGTTTTATTTTGTAACATAAAAACACTTTTTGCATGCGAGAATCCTTAAAACTTTATTTAGAATAGCTCAGTCCAAGCTAGACTCTATAATGTCTAACACAAAATTGACTCATTTAATTTGTATTGAATTTTTGTCCAAGGTTAACTTAAATGTCCACCACAGGACTCCACTGTCCAAGGTGGACTAAGTTTTTCATGCTTTTATATGGAGTGTCCAGGATCCTATAGTGACGTTTTGGCACTGTTGTCATGTTTGTTTTTTATGTTATCATATTCGCTACCCCCTCTTTCATTTAACGTTCTAATCATTAGAATCAGACTAATAACAACGAAGATGTGATAATGCGATTTTGGCTTGCCTTGTTGCAACATATTTGCGTTTGTTTTTTGTGTTAACCTATTCGTTACCCCCTCCCCGTTCCAACGAGCCCTCTTATGCCACGATCGGACGAGCAGTTGCGCCTCCACCACAAAACGCTCAAAAAATGACCAGAATGGACCTTGGCGATTTTATTCGTTTTCCCATAAGAAATAACATGGGGCGCCTCCACCAAATAGCCAGAACTGTTGCTGCCCTTTTACTTTAATAGCAAACTGAAAATTTGGTTATAGCTTAACGGTGTCTAGTTGCACAAACTTGGATGTATGGGAACACTGGAACGGGGGAAGTTTTAATTGTGGAACGTGTCATCCTGACAAGTTTATGATTGTGAAAACTAGCAGGTTGTTTTTAATATGCAATAGCAAAGTTTATATAACATATGAAAAAATGTTTGTCGGACAAATATGTTAGGCATTTTAAAGTCCGACAAATAGAACCTGTCAAATGACAGGAATTATGTTGGTGGTTAATAGCAGTCTGATTTTTGTGTGAGAGTTTAATGAAAGGGTAACAAATCAATTGGAAGTTCTGTCCGAAAAAATACATAGGACGTTTTCCTAGTCTGACACTCGAAACCTGTAACCTGTTCCACAATTAATTAATACTTCCCCTGTTCCAGTGTTCCTGTACATCAAAGTTTGTCCGACTAGACATCGTTAGGGTAAGAACAGAACAAGTGGGTCGAGGTGGAGGTGTAGGTCGCGGTGGATGCTACTAGTTACGTCGCGGTCGATGTCAACAGCACATAGCAAGGAGGTCACCTGCTCTGTCAGTCCAGCTACAACCACTATCAAATGAAGTAGTTTAATGAAATTTGAATGACAAAAAGACTGTGCTTTTGCGATGTTGTGTCAGTCAAGTGATGATAGTGATGAAATGTCAGCTGTAAATAATCAGATCCTCCTTCATATTTCAAAAATTTACTGAATTTATTTACTTTAGAAATTCAAAAATAAACTGAATACAAAAAAAGGCATTATATAAAAAGTATCAACTCAGATAGCGCAGGTAATGACAACTTGGCTTCGAACGGACCAATCACAGGGAAGCATCCTTGTAGGCCGCGCAGTAGACATCCATGTAAAACAAACTCATTTGATTTTCAAAAGCATCGATGTAACCCTCCTAGATGGCATCGCGCTAAACCTCCACCGCGACTTACCTGCTCTGTTCTCTTCCATTCAACACAATGCGTTTGTTTTACATGGATATTGACATCGACCGTTACCTCCACCTCCACCGCGACCCACTTGTTTTGTTCTTACCCTTAAATTATTAACAAATTTTCA